>NW_027211891.1:2400000-3142310 GCF_036971445.1 Narcine bancroftii | reverse complement strand
TGATTCCCCCTGTCTGATTCCCAGCCTCTGAATCCCCGTGTCTGATTTCCTGCCTCTGATTCCCCGCCTCTGATTCCCCATCTCTGATTCACCGCCTCTGATTCCCCACCTCTGATTCCCCATCTCTGATTCCGCACATCCAATTCCCTGCCTCTGATTCCCCAACTCTGATTCCCCACCTCTGATTCCCCAGCTCTGATTTCCCGCCTCAGATTCCCCGCGTCTGATTCCCTGCCTCTGATTCCCCGCCTCTGATTCCCTGCCTCTGATTCCCCATATCTGATTCCCCGCCTCTGATTCCCCAACTCTGATTCCCCGCTTCTGATTCCCCAGCTCTGAATCCCCGCCTCTGATTCCCCGCGTCTGATTCCCTGCCTCTGATTCCCCGCCTCTGATTCCCCATCTGTGATTCACAACCTCTGATGCCCCACCTCTGATTCCCCATATCTGATTCCCCGCCTCTGTTTCCCCGCCTCTGATTCCCCGCCTCTGATTCCCCATATCTGATTCCCCGCCTCTGATTGCCCACCTCTGATTCCCCGCGTCTGATACCCTGCCTCTGATTCCCCGCCTCTGATTCCCCATCTCTGATTCACCACCTCTGATTCCCGGCCTCTGATTCCCCATCTCTGATTCCGCACGTCCGATTCCCTGCCTATGATTCCCCACCTCTGATTCCCCGCCTCTGATTCCCCATATCTGATTCCCTGCCTCTGTTTCCCCGCCTCTGATTCCCTACCTCTGTTTCCCCATATCTGATTCCCCGCCTCTGATTCCCCAACTCTAATACCCCGCCTCTGATTCCCCAGCTCTGATTCCCCGCCTCTGATTCCCCGAATCTGATTCCCTGCCTTTGATTCCCCGCCTCTGATTCCAGGCCTCTGATTCCCATCATCTGATTCCGGCCTCTGATTCCCGGCCTCTGATTCCCTGCTTCTGATTCTGATTCCCTGCCTCTGATTCCCCATCTCTGATTCCGCACATCTTATTCCCTGCCTCTGATTCCCCACCTCTGATTCCCCATATCTGATTCCCCGCCTCTGTTTCCCCGCCTCTGATTCCCCGCCTCTGTTTCCCAATATCTAAGTCCCCACCTCTGATTCCCCAAATCTGATTCCCCACCTCTGATTCCCCAGCTCTGATTCCCCGCCTCTGATTCCCCGCATCTGATTCCCTGCATCTGATTCCAAGCCTCTGATTCCCTGCCTCTGATTCCCAACCTCTGATTCCCAACCTCTGATTCCCCATATCTGATTCCCCCCTCTGTTTCCCCGCCTCGGATTCCCCGCCTCAGTTTCCCCATATCTGATTCCCGGCCTCTGATTCCCCGCCTCTGATTCCCCGCCTCTGATTCCCTGCCTCTGATTCCCCATCTCCGATTCCCTGCCTCTGATTCCCAACCTCTGATTCCCCACCTCTGATTCCCCATATCTGATTCCCCGCCTCTGTTTCCCCGCCTCTGATTCCCCGCCTCTGATTCCCAACTCTGATTCCCCGCCTCTGATTCCCCAGCTCTGATTCCCCGTGTTTGATTCCCTGCCTCTGATTCCCTGCCCTGATTCCCCATCTCTGTTTCACCGCCTTTGATTCGCCACCTCTGATTCCACATATCTGATTCCCCGCCTCTGTTTCCCCGACTCTGATTCCCTTCCTCTGATTCCAAACCTCTGATTCCACACCTCTGATTCCCCATATCTGATTCCCCGCCTCTATTCCCCCATATCTGAATCCCCGCCTCTGATTCCCCAACTCTGATTCCCCGCCTCTGATTCCCCATCTCTGATTCCCCGCCTCTGATTCCCCGTGTCTGATTCCCTGCCTCTGATTCCCCGCCTCTGATTCCCCGCCTCTGATTCCCTGACACTGAATCCCTGCCCCTGATTCCCCACCTCTGATTCCCCATATCTGATTCCCCGCCTCTGTTTCCCCGCCTCTGATTCCCCGCCTCTGATTCCCCATATCTGATTCCCTGCCTCTGATTCCCCAACTCTGATTCCCCGCCTCTGATTCCCCAGCTCTGAATCCCCGCCTCTGATTCCCCGTGTCTGATTCCCTGCCTCTGATTCCCCGCCTTGATTCCCCATCTCTGATTCACAACCTCTGATTCCCCACCTCTGATTCCCTATATTTGATTCCCCGCCTCTGTTTCCCCGCCTCTGATTCCCCGCCTCTGATTCCCCATATCTGATTCCCCGCCTCTGATTGCCCACCTCTGATTCCCCGCCTCTGATTCGCCAGCTCTGATTCCCCGCCTCTGATTCCCCGCATCTGATTCCCTGCCTCTGATTCCCCGCCTCTGATTCCCCATCTTTGATTCACCGCCTTTGATTCGCCACCTCTGATTCCCGATATCTGATTCCCCACCTCTGTTTCCCGGCCTCTGATTCCCCGCCTCTGATTCTCCATATCTCATTCCCCGCCTCTGAATCCCCATCTCTGATTCCCGGACTCTGATTCCCCACCTCTGATTCCCGGCCTCTTATTCCCAGCATCTGATTCCCGGCCTCTGATTCCCGGCCTCTGATTCCCCGCTTCTGATTCTGATTCCCTGCCTCTGATTCCCCATCTCTGATTCCCCATATCTGATTCCCCACCTCTGATTCCCCATATCTGATTCCCCGCCTCTGTTTCCCCGCCTCGGATTCCACGCCTCTGTTTCCCCATATCTGATTCCCGGCCTCTGATTCCCCGCCTCTGATTCCCCGCCTCTGATTCCCTGCCTCTGATTCCCCATCTCCGATTCCGCACATCTGATTCCCTTCCTCTGATTCCCCGCCTCTGATTTTCCGCCTCTGATTCCCTGCCTCTGATTCCCAACCTCGGATTCCCCACCTCTGATACCCCATATCTGATTCCCCGCCTCTGTTTCCCCGCCTCTGATTCCCCGCCTCTGATTCCCAACTCTGATTCCCCGCCTCTGATTCCCCAGCTCTGATTCCCCGTGTTTGATTCCCTGCCTCTGATTCCCTGCCCTGATTCCCCATCTCTGTTTCACCGCCTTTGATTCGCCACCTCTGATTCCCCATATCTGATTCCCCGCCTCTGTTTCCCCGACTCTGATTCCCTGCCTCTGATTCCCAACCTCTGATTCCACACCTCTGATTCCCCATATCTGATTCCCCGCCTCTATTTCCCCATATCTGATTCCCCGCCTCTGATTCCCCAACTCTGATTCCCCGCCTCTGATTCCCCAGCTCTGATTCCCCGACTCTGATTCCCGGCATCCGATTCCCTGCCTCTGATTCCCCGCCTCTGATTCCCCATCTCTGATTCCCCGCCTCTGATTCCCCGTGTCTGATTCCCTGCCTTTGATTCCCCGCCTCTGATTCCCCGCCTCTGATTCCCTGCCACTGATTCCCTGCCCCTGATTCCCCACCTCTGATTCCCCACATCTGATTCCCGGCCTCTGTTTCCCCGCCTCTGATTCCCCGCCTCTGATTCCCCATATCTGATTCCCTGCCTCTGATTCCCCAACTCTGATTCCCCGCCTCTGATTCCCCAGCTCTGAATCCCCGCCTCTGATTCCCCGCGTCTGATTCCCTGCCTCTGATTCCCCGCCTTGATTCCCCATCTCTGATTCACAACCTCTGATTCCCCACCTCTGATTCCCTATATTTGATTCCCCGCCTCTGTTTCCCCGCCTCTGATTCCCCGCCTCTGATTCCCCATATCTGATTCCCCGCCTCTGATTGCCCACCTCTGATTCCCAGCCTCTGATTCGCCAGCTCTGATTCCCCTCCTCTGATTCCCCGCATCTGATTCCCTGCCTCTGATTCCCCGCCTCTGATTCCCCATCTCTGATTCACCGCCTTTGATTCGCCACCTCTGATTCCCCATATCTGATTCCCCACCTCTGATTCCCGGCCTCTTATTCCCAGCATCTGATTCCCAGCCTCTGATTCCCGGCCTCTGATTCCCCGCTTCTGATTCTGATTCCCTGCCTCTTATTCCCCATCTCTGATTCCGCACATCTGATTCCCTGCCTCTGATTTCCCACCTCTGATTCCCCATATCTGATTCCCCGCCTCTGTTTCCCCGCCTCTGATTCCCCGCCTCTGTTTCCCTATATCTAATTCCCCACCTCTGATGCCCCAACTCTGATTCCCCGCCTCTGATTCCCCAGCTCTGATTCCCCGCCTCTGATTCCCTGCATCCGATTCCCCATATCTGATTCCCCGCCTCTGTTTCACCGCCTCTGATTCCCCGCCTCTGTTTCCCCATATCTGATTCCCGCCTCTGATTCCCAACTATGAATCCCCTCCTCTGATTCCCCAGCTCTGATTCCCTGCCTCTGATTCCCCGCGTTCTATTCCCTGCCTCTGATTCCCCGCCTGTGATTCCCCATCACTGATTCACCACCTCTGATTCCCTACCTCTGATTCCCCATATCTAATTCCCCGCCTCTGTTTGCCCGCCTCTGATTCCCCGCCTCTGTTTCCCCATATCTGATTCCCCGCCTCTGAATCCCCAACTCTGAATCCCTGCCTCAGATTCCCCAGCTCTGATTCCCCGCCTTTGATTCCCCCCGTCTGATTCCCAGCCTCTGAATCCCCGTGTCTGATTTCCTGCCTCTGATTCCCCGCTTCTGATTCCCCATCTCTGATTCACCGCCTCTGATTCCCCACCTCTGATTCCCCCTCTCTGATTCCGCACATCCAATTCCCTGCCTCTGATTCCCCAACTCAGATTCCCCACCTCTGATTCCCCAGCTCTGATTCCCCGCCTCAGATTCCCCGCGTCTGATTCCCTGCCTCTGATTCCCCGCCTCTGATTCCCTGCCTCTGATTCCCCATATCTGATTCCCCGCCTCTGATTCCCCAACTCTGATTCCCCGCTTCTGATTCCCCAGCTCTGAAACCCCGCCTCTGATTCCCCGCGTCTGATTCCCTGCCTCTGATTCCCCGCCTCTGATTCCCCATCTGTGATTCACAACCTCTGATGCCCCACCTCTGATTCCCCATATCTGATTCCCTGCCTCTGTTTCCCCGCCTCTGTTTCCCCACCTCTGTTTCCCCATATCTGATTCCCCGCCTCTGATTCCCCAACTCTAATACCCCGCCTCTGATTCCCCAGCTCTGATTCCCCACCTATGATTCCCCGCATCTGATTCCCTGCCTCTTATTCCCCGCCTCTGATTCCAGGCCTCTGATTCCCAGCATCTGATTCCGGCCTCTGATTCCTGGCCTCTGATTCCCTGCTTCTGATTCTGATTCCCTGCCTCTGATTCCCCATCTCTGATTCCGCACATCTGATTCCCTGCCTCTGATTCCCCACCTCTGATTCCCCATATCTGATTCCCCGCCTCTGATTCCCTGCCTCTGATTCCCAACCTCTGATTCCCCACCTCTGATTCCCCATATCTGATTCCCCGCCTCTGTTTCCCCGCCTCGGATTCCCCGCCTCTGTTTCCCCATATCTGATTCCCGGCCTCTGATTCCCCGCCTCTGATTCCCCATATCTGATTCCCTGCCTCTGATTCCCCAACTCTGATTCCCCGCCTCTGATTCCCCAGCTCTGAATCCCCGCCTCTGATTCCCCGCGTCTGATTCCCTGCCTCTGATTCCCCGCCTTGATTCCCCATCTCTGATACACAACCTCTGATTCCCCACCTCTGATTCCCTATATTTGATTCCCCGCCTCTGTTTCCCCGCCTCAGATTCCCCGCCTCTGATTCCCCATATCTGATTCCCCGCCTCTGATTGCCCACCTCTGATTCCCAGCCTCTGATTCGCCAGCTCTGATTCCCCGCCTCTGATTCCCCGCATCTGATTCCCTGCCTCTGATTCCCCGCCTCTGATTCCCCATCTCTGATTCACCGCCTTTGATTCGCCACCTCTGATTCCATTCATCTGATTCCCCACCTCTGTTTCCCCGCCTCTGATTCCCGGCCTCTGATTCTCCATATCTCATTCCCCGCCTCTGAATCCCCATCTCTGATTCCCGGACTCTGATTCCCCTCCTCTGATTCCCGGCCTCTTATTCCCAGCATCTGATTCCCGGCCTCTGATTCCCGGCCTCTGATTCCCCGCTTCTGATTCCCTGCCTCTGATTCCCCATCTCTGATTCCGCACATCTGATTCCCTGCCTCTGATTCCCCACCTCTTATTCCCCATATCTGATTCCCCGCCTCTGTTTCCCCGCCTCTGATTCCCCGCCTCTGTTTCCCTATATCTAATTCCCCACCTCTGATGCCCCAACTCTGATTCCCCGCCTCTGATTCCCCAGCTCTGATTCCCCGCCTCTGATTCCCTGCATCCGATTCCCCATATCTGATTCCCCGCCTCTGTTTCCCCGCCTCTGATTCCCCGCCTCTGTTTCCCCATATCTGATTCCCGCCTCTGATTCCCAACTATGATTCCCCGCCTCTGATTCCCCAGCTCTGATTCCCTGCCTCTGATTCCCCGCGTTCTATTCCCTGCCTCTGATTCCCCGCCTGTGATTCCCCATCACTGATTCACCACCTCTGATTCCCTACCTCTGATTCCCCATATCTAATTCCCCGCCTCTGTTTGCCCGCCTCTGATTCCCCGCCTCTGTTTCCCCATATCTGATTCCCCGCCTCTGAATCCCCAACTCTGATTCCCTGCCTCAGATTCCCCAGCTCTGATTCCCCGCCTTTGATTCCCCCCGTCTGATTCCCAGCCTCTGAATCCCCGTGTCTGATTTCCTGCCTCTGATTCCCCGCCTCTGATTCCCCATCTCTGATTCACCGCCTCTGATTCCCCACCTCTGATTCCCCATCTCTGATTCCGCACATCCAATTCCCTGCCTCTGATTCCCCAACTCTGATTCCCCACCTCTGATTCCCCAGCTCTGATTTCCCGCCTCAGATTCCCCGCGTCTGATTCCCTGCCTCTGATTCCCCGCCTCTGATTCCCTGCCTCTGATTCCCCATATCTGATTCCCCGCCTCTGATTCCCCAACTCTGATTCCCCGCTTCTGATTCCCCAGCTCTGAATCCCCGCCTCTGATTCCCCGCGTCTGATTCCCTGCCTCTGATTCCCCGCCTCTGATTCCCCATCTGTGATTCACAACCTCTGATGCCCCACCTCTGATTCCCCATATCTGATTCCCCGCCTCTGTTTCCCCGCCTCTGATTCCCCGCCTCTGATTCCCCATATCTGATTCCCCGCCTCTGATTGCCCACCTCTGATTCCCCGCGTCTGATACGCTGCCTCTGATTCCCCGCCTCTGATTCCCCATCTCTGATTCACCACCTCTGATTCCCGGCCTCTGATTCCCCATCTCTGATTCCGCACGTCCGATTCCCTGCCTATGATTCCCCACCTCTGATTCCCCGCCTCTGATTCCCCATATCTGATTCCCTGCCTCTGTTTCCCCGCCTCTGATTCCCTACCTCTGTTTCCCCATATCTGATTCCCCGCCTCTGATTCCCCAACTCTAATACCCCGCCTCTGATTCCCCAGCTCTGATTCCCTGCCTCTGATTCCCCGAATCTGATTCCCTGCCTTTGATTCCCCGCCTCTGATTCCAGGCCTCTGATTCCCATCATCTGATTCCGGCCTCTGATTCCCGGCCTCTGATTCCCTGCTTCTGATTCTGATTCCCTGCCTCTGATTCCCCATCTCTGATTCCGCACATCTTATTCCCTGCCTCTGATTCCCCACCTCTGATTCCCCATATCTGATTCCCCGCCTCTGTTTCCCCGCCTCTGATTCCCCGCCTCTGTTTCCCAATATCTAAGTCCCCACCTCTGATTCCCCAAATCTGATTCCCCACCTCTGATTCCCCAGCTCTGATTCCCCGCCTCTGATTCCCCGCATCTGATTCCCTGCATCTGATTCCAAGCCTCTGATTCCCTGCCTCTGATTCCCAACCTCTGATTCCCCACCTCTGATTCCCCATATCTGATTCCCCCCTCTGTTTCCCCGCCTCGGATTCCCCGCCTCAGTTTCCCCATATCTGATTCCCGGCCTCTGATTCCCCGCCTCTGATTCCCCGCCTCTGATTCCCTGCCTCTGATTCCCCATCTCCGATTCCCTGCCTCTGATTCCCAACCTCTGATTCCCCACCTCTGATTCCCCATATCTGATTCCCCGCCTCTGTTTCCCCGCCTCTGATTCCCCGCCTCTGATTCCCAACTCTGATTCCCCGCCTCTGATTCCCCAGCTCTGATTCCCCGTGTTTGATTCCCTGCCTCTGATTCCCTGCCCTGATTCCCCATCTCTGTTTCACCGCCTTTGATTCGCCACCTCTGATTCCACATATCTGATTCCCCGCCTCTGTTTCCCCGACTCTGATTCCCTTCCTCTGATTCCAAACCTCTGATTCCACACCTCTGATTCCCCATATCTGATTCCCCGCCTCTATTTCCCCATATCTGAATCCCCGCCTCTGATTCCCCAACTCTGATTCCCCGCCTCTGATTCCCCATCTCTGATTCCCCGCCTCTGATTCCCCGTGTCTGATTCCCTGCCTCTGATTCCCCGCCTCTGATTCCCCGCCTCTGATTCCCTGACACTGAATCCCTGCCCCTGATTCCCCACCTCTGATTCCCCATATCTGATTCCCCGCCTCTGTTTCCCCGCCTCTGATTCCCCGCCTCTGATTCCCCATATCTGATTCCCTGCCTCTGATTCCCCAACTCTGATTCCCCGCCTCTGATTCCCCAGCTCTGAATCCCCGCCTCTGATTCCCCGTGTCTGATTCCCTGCCTCTGATTCCCCGCCTTGATTCCCCATCTCTGATTCACAACCTCTGATTCCCCACCTCTGATTCCCTATATTTGATTCCCCGCCTCTGTTTCCCCGCCTCTGATTCCCCGCCTCTGATTCCCCATATCTGATTCCCCGCCTCTGATTGCCCACCTCTGATTCCCCGCCTCTGATTCGCCAGCTCTGATTCCCCGCCTCTGATTCCCCGCATCTGATTCCCTGCCTCTGATTCCCCGCCTCTGATTCCCCATCTTTGATTCACCGCCTTTGATTCGCCACCTCTGATTCCCGATATCTGATTCCCCACCTCTGTTTCCCGGCCTCTGATTCCCCGCCTCTGATTCTCCATATCTCATTCCCCGCCTCTGAATCCCCATCTCTGATTCCCGGACTCTGATTCCCCACCTCTGATTCCCGGCCTCTTATTCCCAGCATCTGATTCCCGGCCTCTGATTCCCGGCCTCTGATTCCCCGCTTCTGATTCTGATTCCCTGCCTCTGATTCCCCATCTCTGATTCCGCACATCTGATTCCCTGCCTCTGATTCCCCACCTCTGATTCCCCATATCTGATTCCCCGCCTCTGTATCCCCGCCTCTGATTCCCCGCCTCTGTTTCCCTATATCTAATTCCCCACCTCTGATGCCCCAACTCTGATTCCCCGCCTCTGATTCCCCAGCTCTGATTCCCCGCCTCTGATTCCCCGCATCCGATTCCCCATATCTGATTCCCCGCCTCTGTTTCCCCGCCTCTGATTCCCCGCCTCTGTTTCCCCATATCTGATTCCCCGCCTCTGATTCCCAACTATGATTCCCCGCCTCTGATTCCCCAGCTCTGATTCCCTGCGTCTGATTCCCTGCGTTCTATTCCCTGCCTCTGATTCCCAGCCTGTGATTCCCCATCACTGATTCACCACCTCTGATTCTCCACCTCTGATTCCCCATATCTAATACCCCGCCTCTGTTTGCCCGCCTCTGATTCCCCGCCTCTGTTTCCCCATATCTGATTCCCTGTCTCTGAATCCCCAACTCTGATTCCCTGCCTCTGATTCCCCAGCTCTGATTCCCCGCCTTTGATTCCCCCCGTCTGATTCCCAGCCTCTGAATCCCCGTGTCTGATTTCCTGCCTCTGATTCCCCGCCTCTGATTCCCCATCCCTGTTCCTCTGATTCCCACATCTGATTCCCCATCTCTGATTCCGCACATCCGATTCCCTGCCTCTGATTCGCCAACTCTGATTCCCCACCTCTGATTCCCCAGCTCTGATTCCCCGCCTCAGATTCCCCGCGTCTGATTCCCTGCCTCTGATTCCCCGCCTCTGATTCCCCATCTCTGATTCCCCACCACTGATTCCCCGTGTCTGATTCCCTGCCTCTGATTCCCCGCCTCTGAATCCCAGCCTCTGATTCCACATATCTGATTCCCCGCCTCTGATTCCCTGCCTCTGATTCCCCAGCTCTGATTCCCCGCCTTTGATTCCCCCCGTCTGATTCCCAGCCTCTGAATCCCCGTGTCTGATTTCCTGCCTCTGATTCCCCGCCTCTGATTCCCCATCTCTGATTCACCGCCTCTGATTCCCCATCTCTGATTCCCCACCTCTGATTCCCCATATCTGATTCCCTGCCTCTGTTTCCCCGCCTCTGATTCCCCACCTCTGTTTCCCCATATCTGATTCCCCGCCTCTGATTCCCCAACTCTAATACCCCGCCTCTGATTCCCCAGCTCTGATTCCCCGCCTCTGATTCCCCGCATCTGATTCCCTGCCTCTGATTCCCCGCCTCTGATTCCAGGCCTCTGATTCCCAGCATCTGATTCCGGCCTCTGATTCCCGGCCTCTGATTCCCTGCTTGTGATTCTGATTCCCTGCCTCTGATTCCCCATCTCTGATTCCGCGCATCTGATTCCTTAGCTCTGATTCCCCACCTCTGATTCCCCATATCTGATTCCCCGCCTGGGTTTCCCCGCCTCTGATTCCCCGCCTCTGTTTCCCAATATCTAATTCCCCGCCTCTGATTCCCCAAATCTGATTCCCCACCTCTGATTCCCCAGCTCTGATTCCCCGCCTCTGATTCCCCGCATCTGATTCCCTGCATCTGATTCCAAGCCTCTGATTCCCTGCCTCTGATTCCCAACCTCTGATTCCCCACCTCTGATTCCCCATATCTGATTCCCCGCCTCTGTTTCCCCGCCTCGGATTCCCCGCCTCTGTTTCCCCATATCTGATTCCCGGCCTCTGATTCCCCGCCTCTGATTCCCCGCCTCTGATTCCCTGCCTCTGATTCCCCATCTCCGATTCCCCTCGTCTAATACCCCGCCTCTAATTCTCCGCCACTGATTCACCGCATCTGATTCCACGCCTCTGATTCCCCGCCTCTGATTCCCCGCCTCTGATTCCCCGCCTCTGATTCCCCGCCTCTGATTCCCCGCCTATGTTTACCCGCCTCTGATTCCCCGCCTCTGATTCCCTGCCTCTGAGTCCCCACCTCTGATTCCCCATATCTGATTCCCCGCGTCTGTTTCCCCATATCTAATTCCCCACCTCTGATGCCCCAACTCTGATTCCCCGCCTCTGATTCCCCAGCTCTGATTCCCCGCCTCTGATTCCCCGCATCCGATTCCCCATGTCTGATTCCCCGCCTCTGTTTCCCCGCCTCTGATTCCCCGCCTCTGTTTCCCCATATCTGATTCCCCGCCTCTGATTCCCCAGCTCTGATTCCCTGCCTCTGATTCCCCGCGTTCTATTCCCTGCCTCTGATTCCCCGCCTGTGATTCCCCATCTCTGATTCACCACCTCTGATTCCCCACCTCTGATTCCCCATATCTAATTCCCCGCCTCTGTTTGCCCGCCTCTGATACCCCGCCTCTGTTTCCCCATATATGATTCCCCGCCTCTGAATCCCCAACTCTGATTCCCTGCCTCTGATTCACCAGCTCTGATTCCCCGCCTCTGATTCCCCATTTCTGATTCCGCACATCCGATTCCCTGCCTCTGATTCCCTGACTCTGATTCCCCACCTCTGATTCCCCAGCTCTGATTCCCCGCCTCTGATTCCCCGCGTCTTATTCCCTGCCTCTGATTCCCCGCCTCTGATTCCCCAGCTGATTCCCCGCCTCTGATTCCCCGCGTCTGATTCCCTGCCTCTGATTCCCTGCCTCTGATTCCCCATCTCTGATTCCCCACCTCTGATTCCCCGTGTCTGATTCCCTGCCTCTGATTCCCCGCCTCTGATTCCCCGCCTCTGATTCCCTGCCACTGATTCCCCGCCCCTGATTCCCCACCTCTGATTCCCCATATCTTATTCCCCGCCTCTGTTTCCCTCCCTCTGATTCCCAGCCTCTGATTCCCCATATCTGATTCCCTGCCTCTGATTCCCCATATCTGATTCCCCGCCTCTATTTCCCCATATCTGCTTCGCCGCCTCTGATTCCCCAACACTGATTCCCCGCCTCTGATTCCCCAGCTCTGATTTCCCGCCTCTGATTCCCGGAATCCGATTCCCTGCCTCTGATTCCCCGCCTCTGATTCCCCATCTCTGATTCCCCGCCTCTGATTCCCCGTGTCTGATTCCCTGCCTCTGATTCCCCGACTCTGATTCCCCGCGTCTGATTCCCTGCCACTGATTCCCTGCCCCTGATTCCCCACCTCTGATTCCCAATATCTGATTCCCCGCCTCTGTTTTCCTGCCTCTGATTCCCTGCCTCTGATTCCCCATATCTGATTCCCCGCCTCTGATTCCCCAACTCTGATTCCCCGCCTCTGATTCCCCAGCTCTGAATCCCCGCCTCTGATTCCCCGCGTCTGATTCCCTGCCTCTGATTCCCCGCCTCTGATTCCCCATCTGTGATTCACAACCTCTGATGCCCCACCTCTGATTCCCCATATCTGATTCCCCGCCTCTGTTTCCCCGCCTCTGATTCCCCGCCTCTGATTCCCCATATCTGATTCCCCGCCTCTGATTGCCCACCTCTGATTCCCCGCGTCTGATTCCCTGCCTCTGATTCACCGCCTCTGATTCCCCATCTCTGGTTCACCACCTCTGATTCCCGGCCTCTGATTCCCCATCTCTGATTCCGCACATCCGATTCCCTGCCTATGATTCCCCACCTCTGATTCCCCATTTCTGATTCCGCACATCCGATTCCCTGCCTCTGATTCCCTGACTCTGATTCCCCACCTCTGATTCCCCAGCTCTGATTCCCCGCCTCTGATTCCCCGCGTCTGATTCCCTGCCTCTGATTCCCCGCCTCTGATTCCCCAGCTCTGATTCCACACCTCTGATTCCCCATATCTGATTCCCCGCCTCTATTTCCCCATATCTGAATCCCCGCCTCTGATTCCCCAACTCTGATTCCCCGCCTCTGATTCCCCATCTCTGATTCCCCGCCTCTGATTCCCCGCGTCTGATTCCCTGCCTCTGATTCCCCGCCTCTGATTCCCCGCCTCTGATTCCCTGACACTGAATCCCTGCCCCTGATTCCCCACCTCTGATTCCCCATATCTGATTCCCTGCCTCTGATTCCCCAACTCTGATTCCCCGCCTCTGATTCCCCAGCTCTGAATCCCCGCCTCTGATTCCCCGTGTCTGATTCCCTGCCTCTGATTCCCCGCCTTGATTCCCCATCTCTGATTCACAACCTCTGATTCCCCACCTCTGATTCCCTATATTTGATTCCCCGCCTCTGTTTCCCCGCCTCTGATTCCCCGCCTCTGATTCCCCATATCTGATTCCCCGCCTCTGATTGCCCACCTCTGATTCCCCGCCTCTGATTCGCCAGCTCTGATTCCCCGCCTCTGATTCCCCGCATCTGATTCCCTGCCTCTGATTCCCCGCCTCTGATTCCCCATCTTTGATTCACTGCCTTTGATTCGCCACCTCTGATTCCCGATATCTGATTCCCCACCTCTGTTTCCCGGCCTCTGATTCCCCGCCTCTGATTCTCCATATCTCATTCCCCGCCTCTGAATCCCCATCTCTGATTCCCGGACTCTGATTCCCCACCTCTGATTCCCGGCCTCTTATTCCCAGCATCTGATTCCCGGCCTCTGATTCCCGGCCTCTGATTCCCCGCTTCTGATTCTGATTCCCTGCCTCTGATTCCCCATCTCTGATTCCGCACATCTGATTCCCTGCCTCTGATTCCCCACCTCTGATTCCCCATATCTGATTCCCCGCCTCTGTTTCCCCGCCTCTGATTCCCCGCCTCTGTTTCCCTATATCTAATTCCCCACCTCTGATGCCCCAACTCTGATTCCCCGCCTCTGATTCCCCAGCTCTGATTCCCCGCCTCTGATTCCCCGCATCCGATTCCCCATATCTGATTCCCCGCCTCTGTTTCCCCGCCTCTGATTCCCCGCCTCTGTTTCCCCATATCTGATTCCCCGCCTCTGATTCCCAACTATGATTCCCCGCCTCTGATTCCCCAGCTCTGATTCCCTGCGTCTGATTCCCTGCGTTCTATTCCCTGCCTCTGATTCCCAGCCTGTGATTCCCCATCACTGATTCACCACCTCTGATTCTCCACCTCTGATTCCCCATATCTAATACCCCGCCTCTGTTTGCCCGCCTCTGATTCCCCGCCTCTGTTTCCCCATATCTGATTCCCTGTCTCTGAATCCCCAACTCTGATTCCCTGCCTCTGATTCCCCAGCTCTGATTCCCCGCCTTTGATTCCCCCCGTCTGATTCCCAGCCTCTGAATCCCCGTGTCTGATTTCCTGCCTCTGATTCCCCGCCTCTGATTCCCCATCCCTGTTCCTCTGATTCCCCACATCTGATTCCCCATCTCTGATTCCGCACATCCGATTCCCTGCCTCTGATTCGCCAACTCTGATTCCCCACCTCTGATTCCCCAGCTCTGATTCCCCGCCTCAGATTCCCCGCGTCTGATTCCCTGCCTCTGATTCCCCGCCTCTGATTCCCCATCTCTGATTCCCCACCACTGATTCCCCGTGTCTGATTCCCTGCCTCTGATTCCCCGCCTCTGAATCCCAGCCTCTGATTCCACATATCTGATTCCCCGCCTCTGATTCCCTGCCTCTGATTCCCCAGCTCTGATTCCCCGCCTTTGATTCCCCCCGTCTGATTCCCAGCCTCTGAATCCCCGTGTCTGATTTCCTGCCTCTGATTCCCCGCCTCTGATTCCCCATCTCTGATTCACCGCCTCTGATTCCCCATCTCTGATTCCCCACCTCTGATTCCCCATATCTGATTCCCTGCCTCTGTTTCCCCGCCTCTGATTCCCCACCTCTGTTTCCCCATATCTGATTCCCCGCCTCTGATTCCCCAACTCTAATACCCCGCCTCTGATTCCCCAGCTCTGATTCCCCGCCTCTGATTCCCCGCATCTGATTCCCTGCCTCTGATTCCCCGCCTCTGATTCCAGGCCTCTGATTCCCAGCATCTGATTCCGGCCTCTGATTCCCGGCCTCTGATTCCCTGCTTGTGATTCTGATTCCCTGCCTCTGATTCCCCATCTCTGATTCCGCGCATCTGATTCCTTAGCTCTGATTCCCCACCTCTGATTCCCCATATCTGATTCCCCGCCTGGGTTTCCCCGCCTCTGATTCCCCGCCTCTGTTTCCCAATATCTAATTCCCCGCCTCTGATTCCCCAAATCTGATTCCCCACCTCTGATTCCCCAGCTCTGATTCCCCGCCTCTGATTCCCCGCATCTGATTCCCTGCATCTGATTCCAAGCCTCTGATTCCCTGCCTCTGATTCCCAACCTCTGATTCCCCACCTCTGATTCCCCATATCTGATTCCCCGCCTCTGTTTCCCCGCCTCGGATTCCCCGCCTCTGTTTCCCCATATCTGATTCCCGGCCTCTGATTCCCCGCCTCTGATTCCCCGCCTCTGATTCCCTGCCTCTGATTCCCCATCTCCGATTCCCCTCGTCTAATACCCCGCCTCTAATTCTCCGCCACTGATTCACCGCATCTGATTCCACGCCTCTGATTCCCCGCCTCTGATTCCCCGCCTCTGATTCCCCGCCTCTGATTCCCCGCCTCTGATTCCCCGCCTATGTTTACCCGCCTCTGATTCCCCGCCTCTGATTCCCTGCCTCTGAGTCCCCACCTCTGATTCCCCATATCTGATTCCCCGCCTCTGTTTCCCCGCCTCTGATTCCCCGCCTCTGTTTCCCCATATCTAATTCCCCACCTCTGATGCCCCAACTCTGATTCCCCGCCTCTGATTCCCCAGCTCTGATTCCCCGCCTCTGATTCCCCGCATCCGATTCCCCATGTCTGATTCCCCGCCTCTGTTTCCCCGCCTCTGATTCCCCGCCTCTGTTTCCCCATATCTGATTCCCCGCCTCTGATTCCCCAGCTCTGATTCCCTGCCTCTGATTCCCCGCGTTCTATTCCCTGCCTCTGATTCCCCGCCTGTGATTCCCCATCTCTGATTCACCACCTCTGATTCCCCACCTCTGATTCCCCATATCTAATTCCCCGCCTCTGTTTGCCCGCCTCTGATACCCCGCCTCTGTTTCCCCATATATGATTCCCCGCCTCTGAATCCCCAACTCTGATTCCCTGCCTCTGATTCACCAGCTCTGATTCCCCGCCTCTGATTCCCCATTTCTGATTCCGCACATCCGATTCCCTGCCTCTGATTCCCTGACTCTGATTCCCCACCTCTGATTCCCCAGCTCTGATTCCCCGCCTCTGATTCCCCGCGTCTTATTCCCTGCCTCTGATTCCCCGCCTCTGATTCCCCAGCTCTGATTCCCCGCCTCTGATTCCCCGCGTCTGATTCCCTGCCTCTGATTCCCTGCCTCTGATTCCCCATCTCTGATTCCCCACCTCTGATTCCCCGTGTCTGATTCCCTGCCTCTGATTCCCCGCCTCTGATTCCCCGCCTCTGATTCCCTGCCACTGATTCCCCGCCCCTGATTCCCCACCTCTGATTCCCCATATCTTATTCCCCGCCTCTGTTTCCCTCCCTCTGATTCCCAGCCTCTGATTCCCCATATCTGATTCCCTGCCTCTGATTCCCCATATCTGATTCCCCGCCTCTATTTCCCCATATCTGCTTCGCCGCCTCTGATTCCCCAACACTGATTCCCCGCCTCTGATTCCCCAGCTCTGATTTCCCGCCTCTGATTCCCGGAATCCGATTCCCTGCCTCTGATTCCCCGCCTCTGATTCCCCATCTCTGATTCCCCGCCTCTGATTCCCCGTGTCTGATTCCCTGCCTCTGATTCCCCGACTCTGATTCCCCGCGTCTGATTCCCTGCCACTGATTCCCTGCCCCTGATTCCCCACCTCTGATTCCCAATATCTGATTCCCCGCCTCTGTTTTCCTGCCTCTGATTCCCTGCCTCTGATTCCCCATATCTGATTCCCCGCCTCTGATTCCCCAACTCTGATTCCCCGCCTCTGATTCCCCAGCTCTGAATCCCCGCCTCTGATTCCCCGCGTCTGATTCCCTGCCTCTGATTCCCCGCCTCTGATTCCCCATCTGTGATTCACAACCTCTGATGCCCCACCTCTGATTCCCCATATCTGATTCCCCGCCTCTGTTTCCCCGCCTCTGATTCCCCGCCTCTGATTCCCCATATCTGATTCCCCGCCTCTGATTGCCCACCTCTGATTCCCCGCGTCTGATTCCCTGCCTCTGATTCACCGCCTCTGATTCCCCATCTCTGGTTCACCACCTCTGATTCCCGGCCTCTGATTCCCCATCTCTGATTCCGCACATCCGATTCCCTGCCTATGATTCCCCACCTCTGATTCCCCATTTCTGATTCCGCACATTAGATTCCCTGCCTCTGATTCCCTGACTCTGATTCCCCACCTCTGATTCCCCAGCTCTGATTCCCCGCCTCTGATTCCCCGCGTCTGATTCCCTGCCTCTGATTCCCCGCCTCTGATTCCCCAGCTCTGATTCCCCGCCTCTGATTCCCTGCGTCTGATTCCCTGCCTCTGATTCCCTGCCTCTGATTCCCCATCTCTGATTCCCCACCTCTGATTCCCCGTGTCTGATTCCCTGCCTCTGATTCCCCGCCTCTGATTCCCCGCCTCTGATTCCCTGCCACTGATTCCCCGCCCCTGATTCCCCACCTCTGATTCCCCATATCTTATTCCCCGCCTCTGTTTCCCCCCCTCTGATTCCCAGCCTCTGATTACCCATATCTGATTCCCCGCCTCTATTTCCCCATATCTGCTTCGCCGCCTCTGATTCCCCAACTCTGATTCCCCGCCTCTGATTCCCCAGCTCTGATTTCCCGCCTCTGATTCCCGGAATCCGATTCCCTGCCTCTGATTCCCCGCCTCTGATTCCCCATCTCTGATTCCCCGCCTCTGATTCCCCGTGTCTGATTCCCTGCCTCTGATTCCCCGACTCTGATTCCCCGCGTCTGATTCCCTGCCACTGATTCCCTGCCCCTGATTCCCCACCTCTGATTCCCAATATCTGATTCCCCGCCTCTGTTTTCCTGCCTCTGATTCCCTGCCTCTGATTCCCCATATCTGATTCCCCGACTCTGATTCCCCAACTCTGATTCCCCGCCTCTGATTCCCCAGCTCTGAATCCCCGCCTCTGATTCCCCGCGTCTGATTCCCTGCCTCTGATTCCCCGCCTCTGATTCCCCATCTGTGATTCACAACCTCTGATGCCCCACCTCTGATTCCCCATATCTGATTCCCCGCCTCTGTTTCCCCGCCTCTGATTCCCCGCCTCTGATTCCCCATATCTGATTCCCCGCCTCTGATTGCCCACCTCTGATTCCCCGCGTCTGATTCCCTGCCTCTGATTCACCGCCTCTGATTCCCGGCCTCTGATTCCCCATCTCTGATTCCGCACATCCGATTCCCTGCCTATGATTCCCCACCTCTGATTCCTCGCCTCTGATTCCCCATATCTGCTTCCCTGCCTCTGTTTCCCCGCCTCTGATTCCCCATATGTGATTCCCCACCTCTGTTTCCACGCCTCTGATTCCCCGCCTCTGTTTCCCCATCTCTGATTCACCGCCTTTGATTCGCCACCTCTGATTCCCCATATCTGATTCCCCACCTCTGTTTCCCCGCCTCTGATTCCCCGCCTCTGATTCTCCATATCTCATTCCCCGCCTCTGAATCCCCATCTCTGATTCCCGGACTCTGATTCCCCACCTCTGATTCCCGGCCTCTTATTCCCAGCATCTGATTCCCGGCCTCTGATTCCCGGCCTCTAATTCCCCGCTTCTGATTCTGATTCCCTGCCTCTGATTCCCCATCTCTGATTCCGCACATATGATTCCCCGCATCCGATTCCCCATGTCTGATTCCCTGCCTCTGTTTCCCCGCCTCTGATTCCCCGCCTCTGTTTCCCCATATCTGATTCCCCGCCTCTGATTCCCCAGCTCTGATTCCCTGCCTCTGATTCCTCGCGTTCTATTCCCCGCCTCTGTTTGCCCGCCTCTGATTCCCCGCCTCTGTTTCCCCATATCTGATTCCCCGCCTCTGAATCCCCAACTCTGATTCCCTGCCTCTGATTCACCAGCTCTGATTCCCCGCCTTTGATTCCCCCCGTCTGATTCCCAGCCTCTGAATCCCCGTGTCTGATTTCCTGCCTCTGATTCCCCGCCTCTGATTCCCCATCTCTGATTCACCGCCTCTGATTCCCCACCTCTGATTCCCCATCTCTGATTCCGCACATCCGATTCCCTGCCTCTGTTTGCCCGCCTCTGATTCCCCGCCTCTGTTTCCCCATATCTGATTCCCCGCCTCTGAATCCCCAACTCTTATTCCCTGCCTCTTATTCACCAGCTCTGATTCCCCGCCTTTGATTCCCCCCGTCTGATTCCCAGCCTCTGAATCCCCGTGTCTGATTTCCTGCCTCTGATTCCCCGCCTCTGATTCCCCACCTCTGATTCCCCATCTCTGATTCCGCACATCCGATTCCCTGCCTCTGATTCCCCGACTCTGATTCCCCACCTCTGATTCCCCAGCTCTGATTCCCCGCCTCTGATTCCCCGCGTCTGATTCCCTGCCTCTGATTCCCCGCCTCTGATTCCCCATCTCTGATTCCCCACCTCTGATTCCCCGTGTCTGATTCCCTGCCTCTGAATCCCCGCCTCTGATTCCCCGCCTCTGATTCCCTGCCACTGATTCCCCACCACTGATTCCCCACCTCTGATTCCCCATATCTTATTCCCCGCCTCTGTTTCCCCCGCTCTGATTCCCAGCCTCTGATTCCCCATATCTGATTCCCCGCCTCTGATTCCCCATATCTGATTCCCCGCCTCATTTTCCCCATATCTGCTTCGCCGCCTCTGATTCCCCAGCTCTGATTCCCCGCCTCTGATTCCCCAGCTCTGATTTCCCGCCTCTGATTTCCGGCATCCGATTCCCTGCCTCTGATTCCCCGCCTCTGATTCCCCATCTCTGATTCCCCGCCTATGATTCCCCGCCTCTGTTTCCCCGCCTCTGATTCCCCGCCTCTGTTTCCCCATATCTGATTCCCCGCCTCTGATTCCCCAACTTTAATTCCCCTCCTCTAATTCGCCAGCTATGATTCCACGCCTCTGATTCCCTGCGTCTGATTCCCTGCCTCTGATTCCCCTTCTCTGATTCACCACCTCTGAATCCCCACCTCTGATTCCCCATCTCTGATTCCGCACATCCGATACCCTGCCTCTGATTCCCCGCCTCTGATTCCCCGCCTCTGATTCCCTGCCTCTTATTCGCAACCTCTAATTCCCCACCTCTGATTCCCCATATCTGATTCCCCGCCTCTGTTTCCCTGCCTCTGATTCCCGGCCTCTGATTCCCCAGCTCTGATTCCCCGCCTTTTATTCCCGGCCTCTGATTCCCTGCCACTGATTCCCCGCCCCTGATTCCCCACCTCTGATTCCCCATATCTGATTCCCCACCTCTGATCCCCCAGCTCTGATTCCCTGCCACTGATTCCCCGCCCCTGATTCCCCACCTCTGATTCCCCATATCTGATTCCCCGCCTCTGTTTCCCCAGCTCTGATTCCCTGCCTCTGATTCCCTGCCCTGATTCCCCATCTCTGTTTCACCGCCTTTGATTCGCCACCTCTGATTCCCCATATCTGATTCCCCGCCTCTGTTTCCCCGCCTCTGATTCCCTGCCTCTGATTCCCAACCTCTGATTCCACACCTCTCATTCCCCATATCTGATTCCCCTCCTCTATTTCCCCATATCTGATTCCCCGCCTCTGATTCCCCAACTCTGATTCCCCGCCTCTGATTCCCCAGCTCTGATTCCCCGCCTCTGATTCCCGGCGTCCGATTCCCTGCCTCTGATTCCCCGCCTCTGATTCCCCATCTCTGATTCCCCGCCTCTGATTCCCCGTGTCTGATTCCCTGCCTCTGATTCCCCGCCTCTGATTCCCCGCCTCTGATTCCCTGCCACTGATTCCCTGCCCCTGATTCCCCACTTCTGATTCCCCATATCTGATTCCCCGCCTCTGTTTCCCCGCCTCTGATTCCCCGCCTCTGGTTCCCCATATCTGATTCCCTGCCTCTGATTCCCCAACTCTGATTCCCCGCCTCTGATTCCCCAGCTCTGAATCCCCGCCTCTTATTCCCCGCGTCTGATTCCCTGCCTCTGATTCCCCGCCTTGATTCCCCATCTCTGATTTACAACCTCTGATTCCCCACCTCTGATTCCCCATATCTGATTCCCCGCCTCTGTTTCCCCGCCTCTGATTCCCCGCCTCTGATTCCCCATATCTGATTCCCCGGCTCTGATTGCCCACCTCTGATTCCCCGCCTCTGATTCGCCAGCTCTGATTCCCCGCCTCTGATTCCCCGCATCTGATTCCCTGCCTCTGATTCCCCGCCTCTGATTCCCCATCTCTAAATCACCGCCTTTGATTCGCCACCTCTGATTCCCCATATCTGATTCCACACCTCTGTTTCCCCGCCTCTGATTCCCCGCCTCTGATTCTCCATATCTCATTCCCCGCCTCTGAATCCCCATCTCTGATTCCCGGACTCTGATTCCCCACCTCTGATTCCCGGCCTCTTATTCCCAGCATCCGATTCCCGGCCTCTGATTCCCGGCCTCTAATTCCCCGCTTCTGATTCTGATTCCCTGCCTCTGATTCCCCATCTCTGATTCCGCACATCTGATTCCCTGCCTCTGATTCCCCACCTCTGATTCCCCATATCTGAATCCCCGCCTCTGTTTCCCCGCCTCTGATTCCCCGCCTCTGTTTCCCCATATCTAATTCCCCACCTCTGATGCCCCAACTCTGATTCCCCGCCTCTGATTCCCCAGCTCTGATTCCCCACCTCTGATTCCCTGCATCCGATTCCCCATGTCTGATTCCCCGCCTCTGTTTCCCCGCCTCTGATTCACCGCTGTTTCCCCATATCTGATTCCCCGCCTCTGATTCCCCAGCTCTGATTCCCTGCCTCTGATTCCCCGCGTTCCATTCCCTGCCTCTGATTCCCCGCCTGTGATTCCCCATCTCTGATTCACCACCTCTGATTCCCCACCTCTGATTCCCCATATCTAATTCCCCGCCTCTGTTTGCCCGCCTCTGATTCCCCTCCTCTGTTTCCACATATCTGATTGCCCGCCTCTGAATCCCCAACTCTGATTCCCTGCCTCTGATTCACCAGCTCTGATTCCCCGCCTTTGATTCCCCCCGTCTGATTCCCAGCCTCTGAATCCCCGTGTCTGATTTCCTGCCTCTGATTCCCCGCCTCTGATTCCCCATCTCTGATTCACCGCCTCTGATTCCCCACCTCTGACTCCCCATTTCTGATTCCGCACATCCGATTCCCTGCCTCTGATTCCACGACTCTGATTCCCCACCTCTGATTCCCCAGCTCTTATTCCCCGCCTCTGATTCCCCGCGTCTGATTCCCTGCCTCTGATTCCCCGCCTCTGATTCCCCATCTCTGATTCCCCACCTCTGATTCCCCGTGTCTGATTCCCTGCCTCTGATTCCCCGCCTCTGATTCCCCGCCTCTGATTCCCTGCAACTGATTCCCCGCCCCTGATTCCCCACCTCTGATTCCCCATATCTTATTCCCCGCCTCTGTTTCCCCCCCTCTGATTCCCAGCCTCTGATTCCCCATATCTGATTCCCTGCCTCTGATTCCCCATATCTGATTCCCCGCCTCTATTTCCCCGCCTCTGATTCCCCGCCTCTGATTCCCCATATCTGATTCCCCGGCTCTGATTGCCCACCTCTGATTCCCCGCCTCTGATTCGCCAGCTCTGATTCCCCGCCTCTGAATCCCCGCATCTGATTCCCTGCCTCTGATTCGCCACCTCTGATTCCCCATATCTGAATCCCCACCTCTGTTTCCCCGCCTCTGATTCCCCGCCTCTGATTCTCCATATCTCATTCCCCGCCTCTGAATCCCCATCTCTGATTCCCGGACTCTGATTCCCCACCTCTGATTCCCGGCCTCTTATTCCCAGCATCTGATTCCCGGCCTCTGATTCCCGGCCTCTGATTCCCCGCTTCTGATTCTGATACCCTGCCTCTGATTCCCCATCTCTGATTCCGCACATCTGATTCCCTGCCTCTGATTCCCCATCCCTGATTCCGCACATCTGATTCCCCGCCTCTGTTTCCCCGCCTCTGATTCCCCGCCTCTGTTTCCCCATATCTAATTCCCAACCTCTGATGCCCCAACTCTGATTCCCCGCCTCTGATTCCCCAGCTCTGATTCCCCGCCTCTGATTCCCCGCATCCGATTCCCCATGTCTGATTCCCCGCCTCTGTTTCCCCGCCTCTGATTCCCCGCCTCTGTTTCCCCATATCTGATTCCCCGCCTCTGATTCCCCAGCTCTGATTCCCTGCCTCTGATTCCCCGCGTTCTATTCCCTGCCTCTGATTCCCCGCCTGTGATTCCCCATCTCTGATTCACCACCTCTGATTCCCCACCTCTGATTCCCCATATCTAATTCCCAGCCTCTGTTTGCCCGTGTCTGATTCCCCGCCTCTGTTTCCCCATATCTTATTCCCCGCCTCTGAATCCCCAACTCTGATTCCCTGCCTCTGATTCACCAGCTCTGATTCCCCGCCTTTGATTCCCCCCGTCTGATTCCCAGCCTCTGAATCCCCGTGTCTGATTTCCTGCCTCAGATTCCCCGCCTCTGATTCCCCATCTCTGATTCACCGCCTCTGATTCCCCACCTCTGATTCCCCATTTCTGATTCCGCACATCCGATTCCCTGCCTCTGATTCCCCGACTCTGATTCCCCACCTCTGATTCCCCAGCTCTGATTCCCCGCCTCTGATTCCCCGCGTCTGATTCCCTGCCTCTGATTCCCCGCCTCTGATTCCCCAGCTCTGATTCCCCGCCTCTGATTCCCCGCGTCTGATTCCCTGCCTCTGATTCCCCGCCTCTGATTCCCCATCTCTGATTCCCCACCTCTGATTCCCCGTTTCTGATTCCCTGCCTCTGATTCCCCGCCTCTGATTACCCGCCTCTGATTCCCTGCCACTGATTCCCCGCCCCTGATTCCCCACCTCTGATTCCCCATATCTGATTCCCCGCCTCTATTATCCCATATCTGCTTCGCCGCCTCTGATTCCCCAACTCTGATTCCCCGCCTCTGATTCCCCAGCTCTGATTTCCCGCCTCTGATTCCCGGCATCCGATTCCCTGCCTCTGATTCCCCACCTCTGATTCCCCATCTCTGATTCCCCGCCTCTGATTCCCCGTGTCTGATTCCCTGCCTCTGATTCCCCGACTCTGATTCCCCGCGCCTGATTCCCTGCCACTGATTCCCTGCCCCTGATTGCCCACCTCCGATTCCCCATATCTGATTCCCCGCCTCTGTTTTCCTGCCTCTGATTCCCTGTCTCTGATTCCCCATATCTGATTCCCCGCCTCTGATTCCCCAACTCTGATTCCCTGCCTCTGATTCCCCATCTCTGATTCCGCACATCTTATTCCCCGCCTCTGTTTCCCCGCCTCTGATTCCCCGCCTCTGTTTCCCCATATCTAATTCCCCACCTCTGATGCCCCAACTCTGATTCCCCGCCTCTGATTCCCCAGCTCTGATTCCCCGCCTCTGATTCCCCGCATCCGATTCCCCATGTCTGATTCCCCGCCTCTGTTTCCCCGCCTCTGATTCCCCGCCTCTGTTTCCCCATATCTGATTCCCCGCCTCTGATTCCCCAGCTCTGATTCCCTGCCTCTGATTCCCCGCGTTCTATTCCCTGCCTCTGATTCCCCGCCTGTGATTCCCCATCTCTGATTCACCACCTCTGATTCCCCACCTCTGATTCCCCATATCTAATTCCCCGCCTCTGTTTGCCCGCGTCTGATTCCCCGCCTCTGTTTCCCCATATCTTATTCCCCGCCTCTGAATCCCCAACTCTGATTCCCTGCCTCTGATTCACCAGCTCTGATTCCCCGCCTTTGATTCCCCCCGTCTGATTCCCAGCCTCTGAATCCCCGTGTCTGATTTCCTGCCTCAGATTCCCCGCCTCTGATTCCCCATCTCTGATTCACCGCCTCTGATTCCCCACCTCTGATTCCCCATTTCTGATTCCGCACATCCGATTCCCTGCCTCTGATTCCCCGACTCTGATTCCCCACCTCTGATTCCCCAGCTCTGATTCCCCGCCTCTGATTCCCCGCGTTTGATTCCCTGCCTCTGATTCCCCGCCTCTGATTCCCCAGCTCTGATTCCCCGCCTCTGATTCCCCGCGTCTGATTCCCTGCCTCTGATTCCCCGCCTCTGATTCCCCATCTCTGATTCCCCACCTCTGATTCCCCGTGTCTGATTCCCCGCCTCTGATTCCCTGCCACTGATTCCCCGCCCCTGATTCCCCACCTCTGATTCCCCATATCTGATTCCCCGCCTCTATTTCCCCATATCTGCTTCGCCGCCTCTGATTCCCCAACTCTGATTCCCCGCCTCTGATTCCCCAGCTCTGATTTCCCGCCTCTGATTCCCGGCATCCGATTCCCTGCCTCTGATTCCCCACCTCTGATTCCCCATCTCTGATTCCCCGCCTCTGATTCCCCGTGTCTGATTCCCTGCCTCTGATTCCCCGACTCTGATTCCCCGCGCCTGATTCCCTGCCACTGATTCCCTGCCCCTGATTCCCCACCTCTGATTCCCCATATCTGATTCCCCGCCTCTGTTTTCCTGCCTCTGATTCCCTGCCTCTGATTCCCCATATCTGATTCCCCGCCTCTGATTCCCCAACTCTGATTCCCCGCCTCTGATTCCCCAGCTCTGAATCCCCGCCTCTGACTCCTCGCGTCTGATTCCCTGCCTCTAATTCCCCGCCTCTGATTCCCCATCTGTGATTCACAACCTCTGATGCCCCACCTCTGATTCCCCATATCTGATTCCCCGCCTCTGTTTCCCCGCCTCTGATTCCCCGCCTCTGATTCCCCATATCTGATTCCCCGCCTCTGATTGCCCACCTCTGATTCCCCGCGTCTGATTCCCTGCCTCTGATTCACCGCCTCTGATTCCCCATCTCTGGTTCACCACCTCTGATTCCCGGCCTCTGATTCCCCATCTCTGAATCCGCACATCCGATTCCCTGCCTATGATTCCCCACCTCTGATTCCCCGCCTCTGATTCCCCATATCTGATTCCCTGTCTCTGTTTCCCCGCCTCTGATTCCCCATATGTGATTCCCCACCTCTGTTTCCACGCCTCTGATTCCCCGCCTCTGTTTCCCCATCTCTGATTCACCGCCTTTGATTCGCCACCTCTGATTCCCCATATCTGATTCCCCACCTCTGTTTCCCCGCCTCTGATTCCCCGCCTCTGATTCTCCATATCTCATTCCCCGCCTCTGAATCCCCATCTCTGATTCCCGGCCTCTGATTCCCAACCTCTGATTCCACACCTCTCATTCCCCACATCTGATTCCCCGCCTCTATTTCCCCATATCTGATTCCCCGCCTCTGATTCCCCAACTCTGATTCCCCGCCTCTGATTCCCCAGCTCTGATTCCCCGCCTCTGATTCCCGGCGTCCGATTCCCTGCCTCTGATTCCCCACCTCTGATTCCTTATCTCTGATTCCCCGCCTCTGATTCCCCGTGTCTGATTCCCTGCCTCTGATTCCCCGCCTCTGATTCCCCGCCTCTGATTCCCTGCCACTGATTCCCTGCCCCTGATTCCCCACTTCTGATTCCCCATATCTGATTCCCCGCCTCTGTTTCCCCGCCTCTGATTCCCCGCCTCTGGTTCCCGATATCTGATTCCCTGCCTCTGATTCCCCAACTCTGATTCCCCGCCTCTGATTCCCCAGCTCTGAATCCCCGCCTCTGATTCCCCGCGTCTGATTCCCTGCCTCTGATTCCCCGCCTAGATTCCCCATCTCTGATTTACAACCTCTGATTCCCCACCTCTGATTCCCCATATCTGATTCCCCGCCTCTGTTTCCCCGCCTCTGATTCCCCGCCTCTGATTCCCCATATCTGATTCCCCGGCTCTGATTGCCCACCTCTGATGCCCCGCCTCTGATTCGCCAGCTCTGATTCCCCGCCTCTGATTCCCCGCATCTGATTCCCTGCCTCTGATTCCCCGCCTCTGATTCCCCATCTCTAAATCACCGCCTTTGATTCGCCACCTCTGATTCCCCATATCTGATTCCACACCTCTGTTTCCCCGCCTCTGATTCCCCGCCTCTGATTCTCCATATCTCATTCCCCGCCTCTGAATCCTCATCTCTGATTCCCGGACTCTGATTCCCCACCTCTGATTCCCGGCCTCTTATTCCCAGCATTTGATTCCCGGCCTCCGATTCCCAGCCTCTGATTCCCCGCTTCTGATTCTGATTCCCTGCCTCTGATTCCCCATCTCTGATTCTGCACATCTGATTCCCGGCCTCTGAGTCCCCACCTCTGATTCCCCATATCTGATTCCCCGCCTCTGTTTCCCCGACTCTGATTCCCCGCCTCTGTTTCCCCATATCTAATTCCCCACCTCTGATGCCCCAACTCTGATTCCCCGCCTCTGATTCCCCAGCTCTGATTCCCCACCTCTGATTCCCTGCATCCGATTCCCCATGTCTGATTCCCCGCCTCTGTTTCCCCGCCTCTGATTCACAGCTGTTTCCCCATATCTGATTCCCCGCCTCTGATTCCCCAGCTCTGATTCCCTGCCTCTGATTCCCCGCGTTCCATTCCCTGCCTCTGATTCCCCGCCTGTGATTCCCCATCTCTGATTCACCACCTCTGATTCCCCACCTCTAATTCCCCATATCTAATTCCCCGCCTCTGTTTGCCCGCCTCTGATTCCCCTCCTCTGTTTCCACATATCTGATTGCCCGCCTCTGAATCCCCAACTCTGATTCCCTGCCTCTGATTCACCAGCTCTGATTCCCCGCCTTTGATTCCCCCCGTCTGCTTCCCAGCCTCTGAATCCCCGTGTCTGATTTCCTGCCTCTGATTCCCAGCCTCTGATTCCCCATCTCTGATTCACCGCCTCTGATTCACCGCCTCTGATTCCCCACCTCTGACTCCCCATTTCTGATTCCGCACATCCGATTCCCTGCCTCTGATTCCACGAATCTGATTCCCCACCTCTGATTCCCCAGCTCTTATTCCCCGCCTCTGATTCCCCGCGTCTGATTCCCTGCCTCTGATTCCCCGCCTCTGCTTCCCCATCTCTGATTCCCCACCTCTGATTCCCCGTGTCTGATTCCCTGCCTCTGATTCCCCGCCTCTGATTCCCCGCCTCTGATTCCCTGCAACTGATTCCCCGCCCCTGATTCCCCACCTCTGATTCCCCATATCTTATTCCCCGCCTCTGTTTCCCCCCCTCTGATTCCCAGCCTCTGATTCCCCATATCTGATTCCCTGCCTCTGATTCCCCATATCTGATTCCCCATATCTGAATCCCCACCTCTGTTTCCCCGCCTCTGATTCCCCGCCTCTGATTCTCCATATCTCATTCCCCGCCTCTGAATCCCCATCTCTGATTCCCGGACTCTGATTCCCCACCTCTGATTCCCGGCCTCTTATTCCCAGCATCTGATTCCCGGCCTCTGATTCCCGGCCTCTGATTCCCCGCTTCTGATTCTGATACCCTGCCTCTGATTCCCCATCTCTGATTCCCCGCCTCTGATTCCCCGTGTCTGATTCCCTGCCTCTGATTCCCCGACTCTGATTCCCCGCGTCTGATTCCCTGCCACTGATTCCCTGCCCCTGATTCCCCACCTCTGATTCCCAATATCTGATTCCCCGCCTCTGTTTTCCTGCCTCTGATTCCCTGCCTCTGATTCCCCATATCTGATTCCCCGCCTCTGATTCCCCAACTCTGATTCCCCGCCTCTGATTCCCCAGCTCTGAATCCCCGCCTCTGATTCCCCGCGTCTGATTCCCTGCCTCTGATTCCCCGCCTCTGATTCCCCATCTGTGATTCACAACCTCTGATGCCCCACCTCTGATTCCCCATATCTGATTCCCCGCCTCTGTTTCCCCGCCTCTGATTCCCCGCCTCTGATTCCCCATATCTGATTCCCCGCCTCTGATTGCCCACCTCTGATTCCCCGCGTCTGATTCCCTGCCTCTGATTCACCGCCTCTGATTCCCCATCTCTGGTTCACCACCTCTGATTCCCGGCCTCTGATTCCCCACCTCTGATTCCCCATTTCTGATTCCGCACATCCGATTCCCTGCCTCTGATTCCCTGACTCTGATTCCCCACCTCTGATTCCCCAGCTCTGATTCCCCGCCTCTGATTCCCCGCGTCTGATTCCCTGCCTCTGATTCCCCGCCTCTGATTCCCCAGCTCTGATTCCCCGCCTCTGATTCCCTGCGTCTGATTCCCTGCCTCTGATTCCCTGCCTCTGATTCCCCATCTCTGATTCCCCACCTCTGATTCCCCGTGTCTGATTCCCTGCCTCTGATTCCCCGCCTCTGATTCCCCGCCTCTGATTCCCTGCCACTGATTCCCCGCCCCTGATTCCCCACCTCTGATTCCCCATATCTTATTCCCCGCCTCTGTTTCCCCCCCTCTGATTCCCAGCCTCTGATTCCCCATATCTGATTCCCTGCCTCTGATTCCCCATATCTGATTCCCCGCCTCTATTTCCCCATATCTGCTTCGCCGCCTCTGATTCCCCAACTCTGATTCCCCGCCTCTGATTCCCCAGCTCTGATTTCCCGCCTCTGATTCCCGGAATCCGATTCCCTGCCTCTGATTCCCCGCCTCTGATTCCCCATCTCTGATTCCCCGCCTCTGATTCCCCGTGTCTGATTCCCTGCCTCTGATTCCCCGACTCTGATTCCCCGCGTCTGATTCCCTGCCACTGATTCCCTGCCCCTGATTCCCCACCTCTGATTCCCAATATCTGATTCCCCGCCTCTGTTTTCCTGCCTCTGATTCCCTTCCTCTGATTCCCCATATCTGATTCCCCGCCTCTGATTCCCCAACTCTGATTCCCCGCCTCTGATTCCCCAGCTCTGAATCCCCGCCTCTGATTCCCCGCGTCTGATTCCCTGCCTCTGATTCCCCGCCTCTGATTCCCCATCTGTGATTCACAACCTCTGATGCCCCACCTCTGATTCCCCATATCTGATTCCCCGCCTCTGTTTCCCCGCCTCTGATTCCCCGCCTCTGATTCCCCATATCTGATTCCCCGCCTCTGATTGCCCACCTCTGATTCCCCGCGTCTGATTCCCTGCCTCTGATTCACCGCCTCTGATTCCCCATCTCTGGTTCACCACCTCTGATTCCCGGCCTCTGATTCCCCATCTCTGATTCCGCACATCCGATTCCCTGCCTATGATTCCCCACCTCTGATTCCTCGCCTCTGATTCCCCATATCTGCTTCCCTGCCTCTGTTTCCCCGCCTCTGATTCCCCATATGTGATTCCCCACCTCTGTTTCCACGCCTCTGATTCCCCGCCTCTGTTTCCCCATCTCTGATTCACCGCCTTTGATTCGCCACCTCTGATTCCCCATATCTGATTCCCCACCTCTGTTTCCCTGCCTCTGATTCCCCGCCTCTGATTCTCCATATCTCATTCCCCGCCTCTGAATCCCCATCTCTGATTCCCGGACTCTGATTCCCCACCTCTGATTCCCGGCCTCTTATTCCCAGCATCTGATTCCCGGCCTCTGATTCCCGGCCTCTAATTCCCCGCTTCTGATTCTGATTCCCTGCCTCTGATTCCCCATCTCTGATTCCGCACATCTGATTCCCCGCATCCGATTCCCCATGTCTGATTCCCTGCCTCTGTTTCCCCGCCTCTGATTCCCCGCCTCTGTTTCCCCATATCTGATTCCCCGCCTCTGATTCCCCAGCTCTGATTCCCTGCCTCTGATTCCTCGCGTTCTATTCCCTGCCTCTGATTCCCCGCCTGTGATTCCCCATCTCTGATTCACCACCTCTGATTCTCCACCTCTGATTCCCCATATCTAATTCCCCGCCTCTGTTTGCCCGCCTCTGATTCCCCGCCTCTGTTTCCCCATATCTGATTCCCCGCCTCTGAATCCCCAACTCTTATTCCCTGCCTCTGATTCACCAGCTCTGATTCCCCGCCTTTGATTCCCCCCGTCTGATTCCCAGCCTCTGAATCCCCGTGTCTGAATTCCTGCCTCTGATTCCCCGCCTCTGATTCCCCATCTCTGATTCACCGCCTCTGATTCCCCACCTCTGATTCCCCATCTCTGATTCCGCACATCCGATTCCCCAGCTCTGATTCCCCGCCTCTGATTCCCCGCATCTGATTCCCTGCCTCTGATTCCCCGCCTCTGATTCCCCATCTCTGATTCCCCACCTCTGATTCCCCGTGTCTGATTCCCTGCCTCTGAATCCCCGCCTCTGATTCCCCGCCTCTGATTCCCCGCCTCTGATTCCCTGCCACTGATTCCCCACCACTTATTCCCCATATCTGATTCCCCGCCTCTGATTCCCCATATCTGATTCCCCGCCTCATTTTCCCCATATCTGCTTCGCCGCCTCTGATTCCCCAACTCTGATTCCCCGCCTCTGATTCCCCAGCTCTGATTCCCCACCTCTGATTCCCCGCATCCGATTCCCCATGTCTGATTCCCTGCCTCTGTTTCCCCGCCTCTGATTCCCCGCCTCTGTTTCCCCATATCTGATTCCCCGCCTCTGATTCCCCAGCTCTGATTCCCTGCCTCTGATTCCTCGCGTTCTATTCCCTGCCTCTGATTCCCCGCCTGTGATTCCCCATCTCTGATTCACCACCTCTGATTCCCCACCTCTGATTCCCCATATCTAATTCCCCGCCTCTGTTTGCCCGCCTCTGATTCCCCGCCTCTGATTCCCCATCTCTGATTCCCCGCCTATGATTCCCCGCCTCTGTTTCCCCGCCTCTGATTCCCCGCCTCTGTTTCCCCATATCTGATTCCCCGCCTCTGATTCCCCAACTTTAATTCCCCTGCTCTAATTCGCCAGCTATGATTCCACGCCTCTGATTCCCTGCGTCTGATTCCCTGCCTCTGATTCCCCTTCTCTGATTCACCACCTCTGAATCCCCACCTCTGATTCCCCATCTCTGATTCCGCACATCCGATTCCCTGCCTCTGATTCCCCGCCTCTGATTCCCCGCCTCTGATTCCCTGCCTCTTATTCGCAACCTCTAATTCCCCACCTCTGATTCCCCATATCTGATTCCCCGCCTCTGTTTCCCTGCCTCTGATTCCCGGCCTCTGATTCCCCAGCTTTGATTCCCCGCCTTTTATTCCCGGACTCTGATTCCCTGCCACTGATTCCCCGCCCCTGATTCCCCACCTCTGATTCCCCATATCTGATTCCCCACCTCTAATTCCCCACCTCTGATTCCCCATATCTGATTCCCCGCCTCTGTTTCCCAGCCTCTGATTCCCGGCCTCTGATTCCCCAGCTCTGATTCCCCGCCTTTTATTCCCGGCCTCTGATTCCCTGCCACTGATTCCACGCCCCTGATTCCCCACCTCTGATTCCCCATTTCTGATTCCGCACATCCGATTCCCTGCCTCTGATTCCCTGACTCTGATTCCCCACCTCTGATTCCCTAGCTCTGATTCCCCGCCTCTGATTCCCTGCCTCTGATTCCCCAGCTCTGATTCCCCGCCTCTGATTCCCCGCGTCTGATTCCCTGCCTCTGATTCCCTGCCTCTGATTCACCATCTCTGGTTCCCCACCTCTGATTCCCCGTGTCTGATTCCCTGCCTCTGATTCCCCGCCTCTGATTCCCCGCCTCCGATTCCCTGCCACTGATTCCCCGCCCCTGATTCCCCACCTCTGATTCCCCATATCTTATTCCCCGCCTCTGTTTCCCCCCCTCTGATTCCCAGCCTCTGATTCCCCATATCTGATTCCCTGCCTCTGATTCCCCATATCTGATTCCCCGCCTCTATTTCCCCATATCTGCTTCGCCGCCTCTGATTCCCCAACTCTGATTCCCCGCCTCTGATTCCCCAGCTCTGATTTCCCGCCTCTGATTCCCGGAATCCGATTCCCTGCCTCTGATTCCCCGCCTCTGATTCCCCATCTCTGATTCCCCGCCTCTGATTCCCCGTGTCTGATTCCCTGCCTCTGATTCCCCGACTCTGATTCCCCGCGTCTGATTCCCTGCCACTGATTCCCTGCCCCTGATTCCCCACCTCTGATTCCCCATATCTGATTCCCCGCCTCTGTTTTCCTGCCTCTGATTCCCTGCCTCTGATTCCCCATATCTGATTCCCCGCCTCTGATTCCCCAACTCTGATTCCCCGCCTCTGATTCCCCAGCTCTGAATCCCCGCCTCTGATTCCCCGTGTCTGATTCCCTGCCTCTGATTCCCCGCCTCTGATTCCCCATCTGTGATTCACAACCTCTGATGCCCCACCTCTGATTCCCCATATCTGATTCCCCGCCTCTGTTTCCCCGCCTCTGATTCCCCGCCTCTGATTCCCCATATCTGATTCCCCGCCTCTGATTGCCCACCTCTGATTCCCCGCGTCTGATTCCCTGCCTCTGATTCACCGCCTCTGATTCCCCATCTCTGGTTCACCACCTCTGATTCCCGGCCTCTGATTCTCCCATCTCTGATTCCGCACATCCGATTCCCTGCCTATGATTCCCCACCTCTGATTCCTCGCCTCTGATTCCCCATATCTGATTCCCTGCCTCTGTTTCCCCGCCTCTGATTCCCCATATGTGATTCCCCACCTCTGTTTCCACGCCTCTGATTCCCCGCCTCTGTTTCCCCATCTCTGATTCACCGCCTTTGATTCGCCACCTCTGATTCCCCATATCTGATTCCCCACCTCTGTTTCCCCGCCTCTGATTCCCCGCCTCTGATTCTCCATATCTCATTCCCCGCCTATGAATCCCCATCTCTGATTCCCGGACTCTGATTCCCCACCTCTGATTCCCGGCCTCTTATTCCCAGCATCTGATTCCCGGCCTCTGATTCCCGGCCTCAAATTCCCCGCATCTGATTCTGATTCCCTGCCTCTGATTCCCCATCTCTGATTCCGCACATCTGATTCCCTGCCTCTGATTCCCCACCTCTGATTCCCCATATCTGATTCCCCGCCTCTGTTTCCCCGCCTCTGATTCCCCGCCTCTGTTTCCCCATATCTAATTCCCCACCTCTGATGCCCCAACTCTGATTCCCCGCCTCTGATTCCCCAGCTCTGATTCCCCACCTCTGATTCCCCGCATCCGATTCCACATGTCTGATTCCCTGCCTCTGTTTCCCCACCTCTGATTCCCCGCCTCTGTTTCCCCATATCTGATTCCCCGCCTCTGATTCCCCAGCTCTGATTCCCTGCCTCTGATTCCCCGCGTTCTATTCCCTGCCTCTGATTCCCCGCCTGTGATTCCCCATCTCTGATTCACCACCTCTGATTCCCCACCTCTGATTCCCCATATCTAATTCCCCGCCTCTGTTTGCCCGCCTCTGATTCCCCGCCTCTGTTTCCCCATATCTGATTCCCCGCCTCTGAATCCCCAACTCTTATTCCCTGCCTCTTATTCACCAGCTCTGATTCCCCGCCTTTGATTCCCCCCGTCTGATTCCCAGCCTCTGAATCCCCGTGTCTGATTTCCTGCCTCTGATTCCCCGCCTCTGATTCCCCACCTCTGATTCCCCATCTCTGATTCCGCACATCCGATTCCCTGCCTCTGATTCCCCGACTCTGATTCCCCACCTCTGATTCCCCAGCTCTGATTCCCCGCCTCTGATTCCCCGCGTCTGATTCCCTGCCTCTGATTCCCCGCCTCTGATTCCCCATCTCTGATTCCCCACCTCTGATTCCCCGTGTCTGATTCCCTGCCTCTGAATCCCCGCCTCTGATTCCCCGCCTCTGATTCCCTGCCACTGATTCCCCACCACTGATTCCCCACCTCTGATTCCCCATATCTTATTCCCCGCCTCTGTTTCCCCCGCTCTGATTCCCAGCCTCTGATTCCCCATATCTGATTCCCCGCCTCTGATTCCCCATATCTGATTCCCCGCCTCATTTTCCCCATATCTGCTTCGCCGCCTCTGATTCCCCAGCTCTGATTCCCCGCCTCTGATTCCCCAGCTCTGATTTCCCGCCTCTGATTTCCGGCATCCGATTCCCTGCCTCTGATTCCCCGCCTCTGATTCCCCATCTCTGATTCCCCGCCTATGATTCCCCGCCTCTGTTTCCCCGCCTCTGAATCCCCGCCTCTGTTTCCCCATATCTGATTCCCCGCCTCTGATTCCCCAACTTTAATTCCCCTCCTCTAATTCGCCAGCTATGATTCCACGCCTCTGATTCCCTGCGTCTGATTCCCTGCCTCTGATTCCCCTTCTCTGATTCACCACCTCTGAATCCCCACCTCTGATTCCCCATCTCTGATTCCGCACATCCGATACCCTGCCTCTGATTCCCCGCCTCTGATTCCCCGCCTCTGATTCCCTGCCTCTTATTCGCAACCTCTAATTCCCCACCTCTGATTCCCCATATCTGATTCCCCGCCTCTGTTTCCCTGCCTCTGATTCCCGGCCTCTGATTCCCCAGCTCTGATTCCCCGCCTTTTATTCCCGGCCTCTGATTCCCTGCCACTGATTCCCCGCCCCTGATTCCCCACCTCTGATTCCCCATATCTGATTCCCCACCTCTGATCCCCCAGCTCTGATTCCCTGCCACTGATTCCCCGCCCCTGATTCCCCACCTCTGATTCCACATATCTGATTCCCCGCCTCTGTTTCCCCAGCTCTGATTCCCTGCCTCTGATTCCCTGCCCTGATTCCCCATCTCTGTTTCACCGCCTTTGATTCGCCACCTCTGATTCCCCATATCTGATTCCCCGCCTCTGTTTCCCCGCCTCTGATTCCCTGCCTCTGATTCCCAACCTCTGATTCCACACCTCTCATTCCCCATATCTGATTCCCCTCCTCTATTTCCCCATATCTGATTCCCCGCCTCTGATTCCCCAACTCTGATTCCCCGCCTCTGATTCCCCAGCTCTGATTCCCCGCCTCTGATTCCCGGCGTCCGAATCCCTGCCTCTGATTCCCCGCCTCTGATTCCCCATCTCTGATTCCCCGCCTCTGATTCCCCGTGTCTGATTCCCTGCCTCTGATTCCCCGCCTCTGATTCCCCGCCTCTGATTCCCTGCCACTGATTCCCTGCCGCTGATTCCCCACTTCTGATTCCCCATATCTGATTCCCCGCCTCTGTTTCCCCGCCTCTGATTCCCCGCCTCTGGTTCCCCATATCTGATTCCCTGCCTCTGATTCCCCAACTCTGATTCCCCGCCTCTGATTCCCCAGCTCTGAATCCCCGCCTCTTATTCCCCGCGTCTGATTCCCTGCCTCTGATTCCCCGCCTTGATTCCCCATCTCTGATTTACAACCTCTGATTCCCCACCTCTGATTCCCCATATCTGATTCCCCGCCTCTGTTTCCCCGCCTCTGATTCCCCGCCTCTGATTCCCCATATCTGATTCCCCGGCTCTGATTGCCCACCTCTGATTCCCCGCCTCTGATTCGCCAGCTCTGATTCCCCGCCTCTGATTCCCCGCATCTGATTCCCTGCCTCTGATTCCCCGCCTCTGATTCCCCATCTCTAAATCACCGCCTTTGATTCGCCACCTCTGATTCCCCATATCTGATTCCACACCTCTGTTTCCCCGCCTCTGATTCCCCGCCTCTGATTCTCCATATCTCATTCCCCGCCTCTGAATCCCCATCTCTGATTCCCGGACTCTGATTCCCCACCTCTGATTCCCGGCCTCTTATTCCCAGCATCCGATTCCCGGCCTCTGATTCCCGGCCTCTAATTCCCCGCTTCTGATTCTGATTCCCTGCCTCTGATTCCCCATCTCTGATTCCGCACATCTGATTCCCTGCCTTTTATTCCCCACCTCTGATTCCCCATATCTGAATCCCCGCCTCTGTTTCCCCGCCTCTGATTCCCCGCCTCTGTTTCCCCATATCTAATTCCCCACCTCTGATGCCCCAACTCTGATTCCCCGCCTCTGATTCCCCAGCTCTGATTCCCCACCTCTGATTCCCTGCATCCGATTCCCCATGTCTGATTCCCCGCCTCTGTTTCCCCGCCTCTGATTCACCGCTGTTTCCCCATATCTGATTCCCCGCCTCTGATTCCCCAGCTCTGATTCCCTGCCTCTGATTCCCCGCGTTCCATTCCCTGCCTCTGATTCCCCGCCTGTGATTGCCATCTCTGATTCACCACCTCTGATTCCCCACCTCTGATTCCCCATATCTAATTCCCCGCCTCTGTTTGCCCGCCTCTGATTCCCCTCCTCTGTTTCCACATATCTGATTGCCCGCCTCTGAATCCCCAACTCTGATTCCCTGCCTCTGATTCACCAGCTCTGATTCCCCGCCTTTGATTCCCCCCGTCTGATTCCCAGCCTCTGAATCCCCGTGTCTGATTTCCTGCCTCTGATTCCCCGCCTCTGATTCCCCATCTCTGATTCACCGCCTCTGATTCCCCACATCTGACTCCCCATTTCTGATTCCGCACATCCGATTCCCTGCCTCTGATTCCACGACTCTGATTCCCCACCTCTGATTCCCCAGCTCTTATTCCCCGCCTCTGATTCCCCGCGTCTGATTCCCTGCCTCTGATTCCCCGCCTCTGATTCCCCATCTCTGATTCCCCACCTCTGATTCCCCGTGTCTGATTCCCTGCCTCTGATTCCCCGCCTCTGATTCCCCGCCTCTGATTCCCTGCAACTGATTCCCCGCCCCTGATTCCCCACCTCTGATTCCCCATATCTTATTCCCCGCCTCTGTTTCCCCCCCTCTGATTCCCAGCCTCTGATTCCCCATATCTGATTCCCTGCCTCTGATTCCCCATATCTGATTCCCCGCCTCTATTTCCCCGCCTCTGATTCCCCGCCTCTGATTCCCCATATCTGATTCCCCGGCTCTGATTGCCCACCTCTGATTCCCCGCCTCTGATTCGCCAGCTCTGATTCCCCGCCTCTGAATCCCCGCATCTGATTCCCTGCCTCTGATTCGCCACCTCTGATTCCCCATATCTGAATCCCCACCTCTGTTTCCCCGCCTCTGATTCCCCGCCTCTGATTCTCCATATCTCATTCCCCGCCTCTGAATCCCCATCTCTGATTCCCGGACTCTGATTCCCCACCTCTGATTCCCGGCCTCTTATTCCCAGCATCTGATTCCCGGCCCCTGATTCCCGGCCTCTGATTCCCCGCTTCTGATTCTGATACCCTGCCTCTGATTCCCCATCTCTGATTCCGCACATCTGATTCCCCGCCTCTGATTCCCCATCTCTGATTCCGCACATCTGATTCCCCGCCTCTGTTTCCCCGCCTCTGATTCCCCGCCTCTGTTTCCCCATATCTAATTCCCCACCTCTGATGCCCCAACTCTGATTCCCCGCCTCTGATTCCCCAGCTCTGATTCCCCGCCTCTGATTCCCCGCATCCGATTCCCCATGTCTGATTCCCCGCCTCTGTTTCCCCGCCTCTGATTCCCCGCCTCTGTTTCCCCATATCTGATTCCCCGCCTCTGATTCCCCAGCTCTGATTCCCTGCCTCTGATTCCCCGCGTTCTATTCCCTGCCTCTGATTCCCCGCCTGTGATTCCCCATCTCTGATTCACCACCTCTGATTCCCCACCTCTGATTCCCCATATCTAATACCCGCCTCTGTTTGCCCGCGTCTGATTCCCCGCCTCTGTTTCCCCATATCTTATTACCCGCCTCTGAATCCCCAACTCTGATTCCCTGCCTCTGATTCACCAGCTCTGATTCCCCGCCTTTGATTCCCCCCGTCTGATTCCCAGCCTCTGAATCCCCGTGTCTGATTTCCTGCCTCAGATTCCCCGCCTCTGATTCCCCATCTCTGATTCACCGCCTCTGATTCCCCACCTCTGATTCCCCATTTCTGATTCCGCACATCCGATTCCCTGCCTCTGATTCCCCGACTCTGATTCCCCACCTCTGATTCCCCAGCTCTGATTCCCCGCCTCTGATTCCCCGCGTCTGATTCCCTGCCTCTGATTCCCCGCCTCTGATACCCCAGCTCTGATTCCCCGCCTCTGTTTCCCCGCCTCTGAATCCCCGCCTCTGTTTCCCCATATCTGATTCCCCGCCTCTGATTCCCCAACTTTAATTCCCCTCCTCTAATTCGCCAGCTATGATTCCACGCCTCTGATTCCCTGCGTCTGATTCCCTGCCTCTGATTCCCCTTCTCTGATTCACCACCTCTGAATCCCCACCTCTGATTCCCCATCTCTGATTCCGCACATCCGATACCCTGCCTCTGATTCCCCGCCTCTGATTCCCCGCCTCTGATTCCCTGCCTCTTATTCGCAACCTCTAATTCCCCACCTCTGATTCCCCATATCTGATTCCCCGCCTCTGTTTCCCTGCCTCTGATTCCCGGCCTCTGATTCCCCAGCTCTGATTCCCCGCCTTTTATTCCCGGCCTCTGATTCCCTGCCACTGATTCCCCGCCCCTGATTCCCCACCTCTGATTCCCCATATCTGATTCCCCACCTCTGATCCCCCAGCTCTGATTCCCTGCCACTGATTCCCCGCCCCTGATTCCCCACCTCTGATTCCACATATCTGATTCCCCGCCTCTGTTTCCCCAGCTCTGATTCCCTGCCTCTGATTCCCTGCCCTGATTCCCCATCTCTGTTTCACCGCCTTTGATTCGCCACCTCTGATTCCCCATATCTGATTCCCCGCCTCTGTTTCCCCGCCTCTGATTCCCTGCCTCTGATTCCCAACCTCTGATTCCACACCTCTCATTCCCCATATCTGATTCCCCTCCTCTATTTCCCCATATCTGATTCCCCGCCTCTGATTCCCCAACTCTGATTCCCCGCCTCTGATTCCCCAGCTCTGATTCCCCGCCTCTGATTCCCGGCGTCCGAATCCCTGCCTCTGATTCCCCGCCTCTGATTCCCCATCTCTGATTCCCCGCCTCTGATTCCCCGTGTCTGATTCCCTGCCTCGGATTCCCCGCCTCTGATTCCCCGCCTCTGATTCCCTGCCACTGATTCCCTGCCGCTGATTCCCCACTTCTGATTCCCCATATCTGATTCCCCGCCTCTGTTTCCCCGCCTCTGATTCCCCGCCTCTGGTTCCCCATATCTGATTCCCTGCCTCTGATTCCCCAACTCTGATTCCCCGCCTCTGATTCCCCAGCTCTGAATCCCCGCCTCTTATTCCCCGCGTCTGATTCCCTGCCTCTGATTCCCCGCCTTGATTCCCCATCTCTGATTTACAACCTCTGATTCCCCACCTCTGATTCCCCATATCTGATTCCCCGCCTCTGTTTCCCCGCCTCTGATTCCCCGCCTCTGATTCCCCATATCTGATTCCCCGGCTCTGATTGCCCACCTCTGATTCCCCGCCTCTGATTCGCCAGCTCTGATTCCCCGCCTCTGATTCCCCGCATCTGATTCCCTGCCTCTGATTCCCCGCCTCTGATTCCCCATCTCTAAATCACCGCCTTTGATTCGCCACCTCTGATTCCCCATATCTGATTCCACACCTCTGTTTCCCCGCCTCTGATTCCCCGCCTCTGATTCTCCATATCTCATTCCCCGCCTCTGAATCCCCATCTCTGATTCCCGGACTCTGATTCCCCACCTCTGATTCCCGGCCTCTTATTCCCAGCATCCGATTCCCGGCCTCTGATTCCCGGCCTCTAATTCCCCGCTTCTGATTCTGATTCCCTGCCTCTGATTCCCCATCTCTGATTCCGCACATCTGATTCCCTGCCTTTTATTCCCCACCTCTGATTCCCCATATCTGAATCCCCGCCTCTGTTTCCCCGCCTCTGATTCCCCGCCTCTGTTTCCCCATATCTAATTCCCCACCTCTGATGCCCCAACTCTGATTCCCCGCCTCTGATTCCCCAGCTCTGATTCCCCACCTCTGATTCCCTGCATCCGATTCCCCATGTCTGATTCCCCGCCTCTGTTTCCCCGCCTCTGATTCACCGCTGTTTCCCCATATCTGATTCCCCGCCTCTGATTCCCCAGCTCTGATTCCCTGCCTCTGATTCCCCGCGTTCCATTCCCTGCCTCTGATTCCCCGCCTGTGATTGCCATCTCTGATTCACCACCTCTGATTCCCCACCTCTGATTCCCCATATCTAATTCCCCGCCTCTGTTTGCCCGCCTCTGATTCCCCTCCTCTGTTTCCACATATCTGATTGCCCGCCTCTGAATCCCCAACTCTGATTCCCTGCCTCTGATTCACCAGCTCTGATTCCCCGCCTTTGATTCCCCCCGTCTGATTCCCAGCCTCTGAATCCCCGTGTCTGATTTCCTGCCTCTGATTCCCCGCCTCTGATTCCCCATCTCTGATTCACCGCCTCTGATTCCCCACATCTGACTCCCCATTTCTGATTCCGCACATCCGATTCCCTGCCTCTGATTCCACGACTCTGATTCCCCACCTCTGATTCCCCAGCTCTTATTCCCCGCCTCTGATTCCCCGCGTCTGATTCCCTGCCTCTGATTCCCCGCCTCTGATTCCCCATCTCTGATTCCCCACCTCTGATTCCCCGTGTCTGATTCCCTGCCTCTGATTCCCCGCCTCTGATTCCCCGCCTCTGATTCCCTGCAACTGATTCCCCGCCCCTGATTCCCCACCTCTGATTCCCCATATCTTATTCCCCGCCTCTGTTTCCCCCCCTCTGATTCCCAGCCTCTGATTCCCCATATCTGATTGCCTGCCTCTGATTCCCCATATCTGATTCCCCGCCTCTATTTCCCCGCCTCTGATTCCCCGCCTCTGATTCCCCATATCTGATTCCCCGGCTCTGATTGCCCACCTCTGATTCCCCGCCTCTGATTCGCCAGCTCTGATTCCCCGCCTCTGAATCCCCGCATCTGATTCCCTGCCTCTGATTCGCCACCTCTGATTCCCCATATCTGAATCCCCACCTCTGTTTCCCCGCCTCTGATTCCCCGCCTCTGATTCTCCATATCTCATTCCCCGCCTCTGAATCCCCATCTCTGATTCCCGGACTCTGATTCCCCACCTCTGATTCCCGGCCTCTTATTCCCAGCATCTGATTCCCGGCCCCTGATTCCCGGCCTCTGATTCCCCGCTTCTGATTCTGATACCCTGCCTCTGATTCCCCATCTCTGATTCCGCACATCTGATTCCCCGCCTCTGATTCCCCATCTCTGATTCCGCACATCTGATTCCCCGCCTCTGTTTCCCCGCCTCTGATTCCCCGCCTCTGTTTCCCCATATCTAATTCCCCACCTCTGATGCCCCAACTCTGATTCCCCGCCTCTGATTCCCCAGCTCTGATTCCCCGCCTCTGATTCCCCGCATCCGATTCCCCATGTCTGATTCCCCGCCTCTGTTTCCCCGCCTCTGATTCCCCGCCTCTGTTTCCCCATATCTGATTCCCCGCCTCTGATTCCCCAGCTCTGATTCCCTGCCTCTGATTCCCCGCGTTCTATTCCCTGCCTCTGATTCCCCGCCTGTGATTCCCCATCTCTGATTCACCACCTCTGATTCCCCACCTCTGATTCCCCATATCTAATACCCGCCTCTGTTTGCCCGCGTCTGATTCCCCGCCTCTGTTTCCCCATATCTTATTACCTGCCTCTGAATCCCCAACTCTGATTCCCTGCCTCTGATTCACCAGCTCTGATTCCCCGCCTTTGATTCCCCCCGTCTGATTCCCAGCCTCTGAATCCCCGTGTCTGATTTCCTGCCTCAGATTCCCCGCCTCTGATTCCCCATCTCTGATTCACCGCCTCTGATTCCCCACCTCTGATTCCCCATTTCTGATTCCGCACATCCGATTCCCTGCCTCTGATTCCCCGACTCTGATTCCCCACCTCTGATTCCCCAGCTCTGATTCCCCGCCTCTGATTCCCCGCGTCTGATTCCCTGCCTCTGATTCCCCGCCTCTGATACCCCAGCTCTGATTCCCCGCCTCTGATTCCCCGCGTCTGATTCCCTGCCTCTGATTCCCCGCCTCTGATTCCCCATCTCTGATTCCCCACCTCTGATTCCCCGTTTCTGATTCCCTGCCTCTGATTCCCCGCCTCTGATTACCCGCCTCTGATTCCCTGCCACTGATTCCCCGCCCCTGATTCCCCACCTCTGATTCCCCATATCTGATTCCCCGCCTCTATTATCCCATATCTGCTTCGCCGCCTCTGATTCCCCAACTCTGATTCCCCGCCTCTGATTCCCCAGCTCTGATTTCCCGCCTCTGATTCCCGGCATCCGATTCCCTGCCTCTGATTCCCCACCTCTGATTCCCCATCTCTGATTCCCCGCCTCTGATTCCCCGTGTCTGATTCCCTGCCTCTGATTCCCCGACTCTGATTCCCCGCGCCTGATTCCCTGCCACTGATTCCCTGCCCCTGATTGCCCACCTCTGATTCCCCATATCTGATTCCCCGCCTCTGTTTTCCTGCCTCTGATTCCCTGTCTCTGATTCCCCATATCTGATTCCCCGCCTCTGATTCCCCAACTCTGATTCCCTGCCTCTGATTCCCCATCTCTGATTCCGCACATCTGATTCCCCGCCTCTGTTTCCCCGCCTCTGATTCCCCGCCTCTGTTTCCCCATATCTAATTCCCCACCTCTGATGCCCCAACTCTGATTCCCCGCCTCTGATTCCCCAGCTCTGATTCCCCGCCTCTGATTCCCCGCATCCGATTCCCCATGTCTGATTCCCCGCCTCTGTTTCCCCGCCTCTGATTCCCCGCCTCTGTTTCCCCATATCTGATTCCCCGCCTCTGATTCCCCAGCTCTGATTCCCTGCCTCTGATTCCCCGCGTTCTATTCCCTGCCTCTGATTCCCCGCCTGTGATTACCCATCTCTGATTCACCACCTCTGATTCCCCACCTCTGATTCCCCATATCTAATTCCCCGCCTCTGTTTGCCCGCGTCTGATTCCCCGCCTCTGTTTCCCCATATCTTATTCCCCGCCTCTGAATCCCCAACTCTGATTCCCTGCCTCTGATTCACCAGCTCTGATTCCCCGCCTTTGATTCCCCCCGTCTGATTCCCAGCCTCTGAATCCCCGTGTCTGATTTCCTGCCTCAGATTCCCCGCCTCTGATTCCCCATCTCTGATTCACCGCCTCTGATTCCCCACCTCTGATTCCCCATTTCTGATTCCGCACATCCGATTCCCTGCCTCTGATTCCCCGACTCTGATTCCCCACCTCTGATTCCCCATATCTGATTCCCCGGCTCTGATTGCCCACCTCTGATTCCCCATATCTGATTCCCCGGCTCTGATTGCCCACCTCTGATTCCCCGCCTCTGATTCGCCAGCTCTGATTCCCCGCCTCTGAATCCCCGCATCTGATTCCCTGCCTCTGATTCGCCACCTCTGATTCCCCATATCTGAATCCCCACCTCTGTTTCCCCGCCTCTGATTCCCCGCCTCTGATTCTCCATATCTCATTCCCCGCCTCTGAATCCCCATCTCTGATTCCCGGACTCTGATTCCCCACCTCTGATTCCCGGCCTCTTATTCCCAGCATCTGATTCCCGGCCTCTGATTCCCGGCCTCTGATTCCCCGCTTCTGATTCTGATACCCTGCCTCTGATTCCCCATCTCTGATTCCGCACATCTGATTCCCCGCCTCTGATTCCCCATCTCTGATTCCGCACATCTGATTCCCCGCCTCTGTTTCCCCGCCTCTGATTCCCCGCCTCTGTTTCCCCATATCTAATTCCCCACCTCTGATGCCCCAACTCTGATTCCCCGCCTCTGATTCCCCAGCTCTGATTCCCCGCCTCTGATTCCCCGCATCCGATTCCCCATGTCTGATTCCCCGCCTCTGTTTCCCCGCCTCTGATTCCCCGCCTCTGTTTCCCCATATCTGATTCCCCGCCTCTGATTCCCCAGCTCTGATTCCCTGCCTCTGATTCCCCGCGTTCTATTCCCTGCCTCTGATTCCCCGCCTGTGATTCCCCATCTCTGATTCACCACCTCTGATTCCCCACCTCTGATTCCCCATATCTAATACCCGCCTCTGTTTGCCCGCGTCTGATTCCCCGCCTCTGTTTCCCCATATCTTATTACCCGCCTCTGAATCCCCAACTCTGATTCCCTGCCTCTGATTCACCAGCTCTGATTCCCCGCCTTTGATTCCCCCCGTCTGATTCCCAGCCTCTGAATCCCCGTGTCTGATTTCCTGCCTCAGATTCCCCGCCTCTGATTCCCCATCTCTGATTCACCGCCTCTGATTCCCCACCTCTGATTCCCCATTTCTGATTCCGCACATCCGATTCCCTGCCTCTGATTCCCCGACTCTGATTCCCCACCTCTGATTCCCCAGCTCTGATTCCCCGCCTCTGATTCCCCGCGTCTGATTCCCTGCCTCTGATTCCCCGCCTCTGATACCCCAGCTCTGATTCCCCGCCTCTGATTCCCCGCGTCTGATTCCCTGCCTCTGATTCCCCGCCTCTGATTCCCCATCTCTGATTCCCCACCTCTGATTCCCCGTTTCTGATTCCCTGCCTCTGATTCCCCGCCTCTGATTACCCGCCTCTGATTCCCTGCCACTGATTCCCCGCCCCTGATTCCCCACCTCTGATTCCCCATATCTGATTCCCCGCCTCTATTATCCCATATCTGCTTCGCCGCCTCTGATTCCCCAACTCTGATTCCCCGCCTCTGATTCCCCAGCTCTGATTTCCCGCCTCTGATTCCCGGCATCCGATTCCCTGCCTCTGATTCCCCACCTCTGATTCCCCATCTCTGATTCCCCGCCTCTGATTCCCCGTGTCTGATTCCCTGCCTCTGATTCCCCGACTCTGATTCCCCGCGCCTGATTCCCTGCCACTGATTCCCTGCCCCTGATTGCCCACCTCTGATTCCCCATATCTGATTCCCCGCCTCTGTTTTCCTGCCTCTGATTCCCTGTCTCTGATTCCCCATATCTGATTCCCCGCCTCTGATTCCCCAACTCTGATTCCCTGCCTCTGATTCCCCATCTCTGATTCCGCACATCTGATTCCCCGCCTCTGTTTCCCCGCCTCTGATTCCCCGCCTCTGTTTCCCCATATCTAATTCCCCACCTCTGATGCCCCAACTCTGATTCCCCGCCTCTGATTCCCCAGCTCTGATTCCCCGCCTCTGATTCCCCGCATCCGATTCCCCATGTCTGATTCCCCGCCTCTGTTTCCCCGCCTCTGATTCCCCGCCTCTGTTTCCCCATATCTGATTCCCCGCCTCTGATTCCCCAGCTCTGATTCCCTGCCTCTGATTCCCCGCGTTCTATTCCCTGCCTCTGATTCCCCGCCTGTGATTCCCCATCTCTGATTCACCACCTCTGATTCCCCACCTCTGATTCCCCATATCTAATTCCCCGCCTCTGTTTGCCCGCGTCTGATTCCCCGCCTCTGTTTCCCCATATCTTATTCCCCGCCTCTGAATCCCCAACTCTGATTCCCTGCCTCTGATTCACCAGCTCTGATTCCCCGCCTTTGATTCCCCCCGTCTGATTCCCAGCCTCTGAATCCCCGTGTCTGATTTCCTGCCTCAGATTCCCCGCCTCTGATTCCCCATCTCTGATTCACCGCCTCTGATTCCCCACCTCTGATTCCCCATTTCTGATTCCGCACATCCGATTCCCTGCCTCTGATTCCCCGACTCTGATTCCCCACCTCTGATTCCCCAGCTCTGATTCCCCGCCTCTGATTCCCCGCGTCTGATTCCCTGCCTCTGATTCCCCGCCTCTGATTCCCCAGCTCTGATTCCCCGCCTCTGATTCCCCGCGTCTGATTCCCTGCCTCTGATTCCCCGCCTCTGATTCCCCATCTCTGATTCCCCACCTCTGATTCCCCGTGTCTGATTCCCCGCCTCTGATTCCCTGCCACTGATTCCCCGCCCCTGATTCCCCACCTCTGATTCCCCATATCTGATTCCCCGCCTCTATTTCCCCATATCTGCTTCGCCGCCTCTGATTCCCCAACTCTGATTCCCCGCCTCTGATTCCCCAGCTCTGATTTCCCGCCTCTGATTCCCGGCATCCGATTCCCTGCCTCTGATTCCCCACCTCTGATTCCCCATCTCTGATTCCCCGCCTCTGATTCCCCGTGTCTGATTCCCTGCCTCTGATTCCCCGACTCTGATTCCCCGCGCCTGATTCCCTGCCACTGATTCCCTGCCCCTGATTCCCCACCTCTGATTCCCCATATCTGATTCCCCGCCTCTGTTTTCCTGCCTCTGATTCCCTGCCTCTGATTCCCCATATCTGATTCCCCGCCTCTGATTCCCCAACTCTGATTCCCCGCCTCTGATTCCCCAGCTCTGAATCCCCGCCTCTGACTCCTCGCGTCTGATTCCCTGCCTCTAATTCCCCGCCTCTGATTCCCCATCTGTGATTCACAACCTCTGATGCCCCACCTCTGATTCCCCATATCTGATTCCCCGCCTCTGTTTCCCCGCCTCTGATTCCCCGCCTCTGATTCCCCATATCTGATTCCCCGCCTCTGATTGCCCACCTCTGATTCCCCGCGTCTGATTCCCTGCCTCTGATTCACCGCCTCTGATTCCCCATCTCTGGTTCACCACCTCTGATTCCCGGCCTCTGATTCCCCATCTCTGAATCCGCACATCCGATTCCCTGCCTATGATTCCCCACCTCTGATTCCCCGCCTCTGATTCCCCATATCTGATTCCCTGTCTCTGTTTCCCCGCCTCTGATTCCCCATATGTGATTCCCCACCTCTGTTTCCACGCCTCTGATTCCCCGCCTCTGTTTCCCCATCTCTGATTCACCGCCTTTGATTCGCCACCTCTGATTCCCCATATCTGATTCCCCACCTCTGTTTCCCCGCCTCTGATTCCCCGCCTCTGATTCTCCATATCTCATTCCCCGCCTCTGAATCCCCATCTCTGATTCCCGGCCTCTGATTCCCAACCTCTGATTCCACACCTCTCATTCCCCATATCTGATTCCCCGCCTCTATTTCCCCATATCTGATTCCCCGCCTCTGATTCCCCAACTCTGATTCCCCGCCTCTGATTCCCCAGCTCTGATTCCCCGCCTCTGATTCCCGGCGTCCGATTCCCTGCCTCTGATTCCCCACCTCTGATTCCCCATCTCTGATTCCCCGCCTCTGATTCCCCGTGTCTGATTCCCTGTCTCTGATTCCCCGCCTCTGATTCCCCGCCTCTGATTCCCTGCCACTGATTCCCTGCCCCTGATTCCCCACTTCTGATTCCCCATATCTGATTCCCCGCCTCTGTTTCCCCGCCTCTGATTCCCCGCCTCTGGTTCCCGATATCTGATTCCCTGCCTCTGATTCCCCAACTCTGATTCCCCGCCTCTGATTCCCCAGCTCTGAATCCCCGCCTCTGATTCCCCGCGTCTGATTCCCTGCCTCTGATTCCCCGCCTTGATTCCCCATCTCTGATTTACAACCTCTGATTCCCCACCTCTGATTCCCCATATCTGATTCCCCGCCTCTGTTTCCCCACCTCTGATTCCCCGCCTCTGATTCCCCATATCTGATTCCCCGGCTCTGATTGCCCACCTCTGATTCCCCGCCTCTGATTCGCCAGCTCTGATTCCCCGCCTCTGATTCCCCGCATCTGATTCCCTGCCTCTGATTCCCCGCCTCTGATTCCCCATCTCTAAATCACCGCCTTTGATTCGCCACCTCTGATTCCCCATATCTGATTCCACATCTCTGTTTCCCCGCCTCTGATTCCCCGCCTCTGATTCTCCATATCTCATTCCCCGCCTCTGAATCCTCATCTCTGATTCCCGGACTCTGATTCCCCACCTCTGATTCCCGGCCTCTTATTCCCAGCATTTGATTCCCGGCCTCCGATTCCCAGCCTCTGATTCCCCGCTTCTGATTCTGATTCCCTGCCTCTGATTCCCCATCTCTGATTCTGCACATCTGATTCCCTGCCTCTGAGTCCCCACCTCTGATTCCCCATATCTGATTCCCCGCCTCTGTTTCCCCGCCTCTGATTCCCCGCCTCTGTTTCCCCATATCTAATTCCCCACCTCTGATGCCCCAACTCTGATTCCCCGCCTCTGATTCCCCAGCTCTGATTCCCCACCTCTGATTCCCTGCATCCGATTCCCCATGTCTGATTCCCCGCCTCTGTTTCCCCGCCTCTGATTCACCGCTGTTTCCCCATATCTGATTCCCCGCCTCTGATTCCCCAGCTCTGATTCCCTGCCTCTGATTCCCCGCGTTCCATTCCCTGCCTCTGATTCCCCGCCTGTGATTCCCCATCTCTGATTCACCACCTCTGATTCCCCACCTCTGATTCCCCATATCTAATTCCCCGCCTCTGTTTGCCCGCCTCTGATTCCCCTCCTCTGTTTCCACATATCTGATTGCCCGCCTCTGAATCCCCAACTCTGATTCCCTGCCTCTGATTCACCAGCTCTGATTCCCCGCCTTTGATTCCCCCCGTCTGATTCCCAGCCTCTGAATCCCCGTGTCTGATTTCCTGCCTCTGATTCCCAGCCTCTGATTCCCCATCTCTGATTCACTGCCTCTGATTCACCGCCTCTGATTCCCCACCTCTGACTCCCCATTTCTGATTCCGCACATCCGATTCCCTGCCTCTGATTCCACGACTCTGATTCCCCACCTCTGATTCCCCAGCTCTTATTCCCCGCCTCTGATTCCCCGCGTCTGATTCCCTGCCTCTGATTCCCCGCCTCTGATTCCCCATCTCTGATTCCCCACCTCTGATTCCCCGTGTCTGATTCCCTGCCTCTGATTCCCCGCCTCTGATTCCCCGCCTCTGATTCCCTGCAACTGATTCCCCGCCCCTGATTCCCCACCTCTGATTCCCCATATCTTATTCCCCGACTCTGTTTCCCCCCCTCTGATTCCCAGCCTCTGATTCCCCATATCTGATTCCCTGCCTCTGATTCCCCATATCTGATTCCCCATATCTGAATCCCCACCTCTGTTTCCCCGCCTCTGATTCCCCGCCTCTGATTCTCCATATCTCATTCCCCGCCTCTGAATCCCCATCTCTGATTCCCGGACTCTGATTCCCCACCTCTGATTCCCGGCCTCTTATTCCCAGCATCTGATTCCCGGCCTCTGATTCCCGGCCTCTGATTCCCCGCTTCTGATTCTGATACCCTGCCTCTGATTCCCCATCTCTGATTCCGCACATCTGATTCCCTGCCTCTGATTCCCCATCTCTGATTCCGCACATCTGATTCCCCGCCTCTGTTTCCTCGCCTCTGATTCCCCGCCTCTGTTTCCCCATATCTAATTCCCCACCTCTGATGCCCCAACTCTAATTCCCAGCCTCTGATTCCCCAGCTCTGATTCCCCGCCTCTGATTCCCCGCATCCGATTCCCCATGTCTGATTCCCCGCCTCTGTTTCCCCGCCTCTGATTCCCCGCCTCTGTTTCCCCATATCTGATTCCCCGCCTCTGATTCCCCAGCTCTGATTCCCTGCCTCTGATTCCCCGCGTTCTATTCCCTGCCTCTGATTCCCCGCCTGTGATTCCCCATCTCTGATTCACCACCTCTGATTCCCCACCTCTGATTCCCCATATCTAATTCCCCGCCTCTGTTTGCCCGCGTCTGATTCCCCGCCTCTGTTTCCCCATATCTTATTCCCAGCCTCTGAATCCCCAACTCTGATTCCCTGCCTCTGATTCACCAGCTCTGATTCCCCGCCTTTGATTCCCCCCGTCTGATTCCCAGCCTCTGAATCCCCGTGTCTGATTTCCTGCCTCAGATTCCCCGCCTCTGATTCCCCATCTCTGATTCACCGCCTCTGATTCCCCACCTCTGATTCCCCATTTCTGATTCCGCACATCCGATTCCCTGCCTCTGATTCCCCGACTCTGATTCCCCACCTCTGATTCCCCAGCTCTGATTCCCCGCCTCTGATACCCCGCGTCTGATTCCCTGCCTCTGATTCCCCGCCTCTGATTCCCCAGCTCTGATTCCCCGCCTCTGATTCCCCGCGTCTGATTCCCTGCCTCTGATTCCCCGCCTCTGATTCCCCATCTCTGATTCCCCACCTCTGATTCCCCGTGTCTGATTCCCTGCCTCTGATTCCCCGCCTCTGATTCCCCGCCTCTGATTCCCTGCCACTGATTTCCCGCCCCTGATTCCCCACCTCTGATTCCCCATATCTGATTCCCCGCCTCTATTTCCCCATATCTGCTTCGCCGCCTCTGATTCCCCAACTCTGATTCCCCGCCTCTGATTCCCCAGCTCTGATTTCCCGCCTCTGATTCCCCGTGTCTGATTCCCTGCCTCTGATTCCCCGACTCTGATTCCCCGCGTCTGATTCCCTGCCACTGATTCCCTGCCCCTGATTCCCCACCTCTGATTCCCCATATCTGATTCCCCGCCTCTGTTTTCCTGCCTCTGATTCCCTGCCTCTGATTCCCCATATCTGATTCCCCGCCTCTGATTCCCCAACTCTGATTCCCCGCCTCTGATTCCCCAGCTCTGAATCCCCGCCTCTGACTCCTCGCGTCTGATTCCCTGCCTCTGATTCCCCGCCTCTGATTCCCCATCTGTGATTCACAACCTCTGATGCCCCACCTCTGATTCCCCATATCTGATTCCCCGCCTCTGTTTCCCCGCCTCTGATTCCCCGCCTCTGATTCCCCATATCTGATTCCCCGCCTCTGATTGCCCACCTCTGATTCCCCGCGTCTGATTCCCTTCCTCTGATTCACCGCCTCTGATTCCCCATCTCTGGTTCACCACCTCTGATTCCCGGCCTCTGATTCCCCATCTCTGAATCCGCACATCCGATTCCCTGCCTATGATTCCCCACCTCTGATTCCCCGCCTCTGATTCCCCATATCTGATTCCCCGGCTCTGATTGCCCACCTCTGATTCCCCGCCTCTGATTCGCCAGCTCTGATTCCCCGCCTCTGATTCCCCGCATCTGATTCCCTGCCTCTGATTCCCCGCCTCTGATTCCCAATCTCTAAATCACCACCTTTGATTCGCCACCTCTGATTCCCCATATCTGATTCCACACCTCTGTTTCCCCGCCTCTGATTCCCCGCCTCTGATTCTCCATATCTCATTCCCCGCCTCTGAATCCCCATCTCTGATTCCCGGACTCTGATTCCCCACCTCTGATTCCCGGCCTCTTATTCCCAGCATCCGATTCCCGGCCTCTGATTCCCGGCCTCTAATTCCCCGCTTCTGATTCTGATTCCCTGCCTCTGATTCCCCATCTCTGATTCCGCACATCTGATTCCCTGCCTCTGATTCCCCACCTCTGATTCCCCATATCTGAATCCCCGCCTCTGTTTCCCCGCCTCTGATTCCCCGCCTCTGTTTCCCCATATCTAATTCCCCACCTCTGATGCCCCAACTCTGATTCCCCGCCTCTGATTCCCCAGCTCTGATTCCCCACCTCTGATTCCCTGCATCCGATTCCCCATGTCTGATTCCCCGCCTCTGTTTCCCCGCCTCTGATTCACCGCTGTTTCCCCATATCTGATTCCCCATATCTAATTCACCGCATCTGTTTGCCCGCCTCTGATTCCCCTCCTCTGTTTCCACATATCTGATTGCCCGCCTCTGAATCCCCAACACTGATTCCCTGCCTCTGATTCACCAGCTCTGATTCCCCGCCTTTGATTCCCCCCGTCTGATTCCCAGCCTCTGAATCCCCGTGTCTGATTTCCTGCCTCTGATTCCCCGCCTCTGATTCCCCATCTCTGATTCACCGCCTCTGATTCCCCACCTATGACTCCCCATTTCTGATTCCGCACATCCGATTCCCTGCCTCTGATTCCACGACTCTGATTCCCCACCTCTGATTCCCCAGCTCTTATTCCCCGCCTCTGATTCCCCGCGTCTGATTCCCTGCCTCTGATTCACCGCCTCTGATTCCCCATCTCTGATTCCCCACCTCTGATTCCCCGTGTCTGATTCCCTGCCTCTGATTCCCCGCCTCTGATTCCCCGCCTCTGATTCCCTGCAACTGATTCCCCGCCCCTGATTCCCCACCTCTGATTCCCCATATCTTATTCCCCGCCTCTGTTTCCCCCCCTCTGATTCCCAGCCTCTGATTCCACATATCTGATTCCCTGCCTCTGATTCCCCATATCTGATTCCCCGCCTCTATTTCCCCGCCTCTGATTCCCCGCCTCTGATTCCCCATATCTGATTCCCCGCCTCTGATTCGCCAGCTCTGATTCCCCGCCTCTGAATCCCCGCATCTGATTCCCTGCCTCTGATTCGCCACCTCTGATTCCCCATATCTGAATCCCCACCTCTGTTTCCCCGCCTCTGATTCCCCGCCTCTGATTCTCCATATCTCATTCCCCGCCTCTGAATCCCCATCTCTTATTCCCGGACTCTGATTCCCCACCTCTGATTCCCGGCCTCTTATTCCCAGCATCTGATTCCCGGCCTCTGATTCTCGGCCTCTGATTCCCCGCTTCTGATTCTGATACCCTGCCTCTGATTCCCCATCTCTGATTCCGCACATCTGATTCCCTGCCTCTGATTCCCCATCTCTGATTCCGCACATCTGATTCCCCGCCTCTGTTTCCCCGCCTCTGATTCCCCGCCTCTGTTTCCCCATATCTAATTCCCCACCTCTGATGCCCCAACTCTGATTCCCCGCCTCTGATTCCCCAGCTCTGATTCCCCGCCTCTGATTCCCCGCATCCGATTCCCCATGTCTGATTCCCCGCCTCTGTTTCCCCGCCTCTGATTCCCCGCCTCTGTTTCCCCATATCTGATTCCCCGCTTCTGATTCCCCAGCTCTGATTCCCTGCCTCTGATTCCCCGCGTTCTATTCCCTGCCTCTGATTCCCCGCCTGTGATTCCCCATCTCTGATTCACCACCTCTGATTCCCCACCTCTGATTCCCCATATCTAATTCCCCGCCTCTGTTTGCCCGCGTCTGATTCCCCGCCTCTGTTTCCCCATATCTTATTCCCCGCCTCTGAATCCCCAACTCTGATTCCCTGCCTCTGATTCACCAGCTCTGATTCCCCGCCTTTGATTCCCCCCGTCTGATTCCCAGCCTCTGAATCCCCGTGTCTGATTTCCTGCCTCAGATTCCCCGCCTCTGATTCCCCATCTCTGATTCACCGCCTCTGATTCCCCACCTCTGATTCCCCATTTCTGATTCCGCACATCCGATTCCCCGCCTCTGATTCCCCAGCTCTGATTCCCCGCCTCTGATTCCCCGCGTCTGATTCCCTGCCTCTGATTCCCCGCCTCTGATTCCCCATCTCTGATTCCCCACCTCTGATTCCCCGTGTCTGATTCCCCGCCTCTGATTCCCTGCCACTGATTCCCCGCCCCTGATTCCCCACCTCTGATTCCCCATATCTGATTCCCCGCCTCTATTTCCCCATATCTGCTTCGCCGCCTCTGATTCCCCAACTCTGATTCCCCGCCTCTGATTCCCCAGCTCTGATTTACCGCCTCTGATTCCCGGCATCCGATTCCCTGCCTCTGATTCCCCACCTCTGATTCCCCATCTCTGATTCCCCGCCTCTGATTCCCCGTGTCTGATTCCCTGCCTCTGATTCCCCGACTCTGATTCCCCGCGCCTGATTCCCTGCCACTGATTCCCTGCCCCTGATTCCCCACCTCTGATTCCCCATATCTGATTCCCCGCCTCTGTTTTCCTGCCTCTGATTCCCTGCCTCTGATTCCCCATATCTGATTCCCCGCCTCTGATTCCCCAACTCTGATTCCCCGCCTCTGATTCCCCAGCTCTGAATCCCCGCCTCTGACTCCTCGCGTCTGATTCCCTGCCTCTAATTCCCCGCCTCTGATTCCCCATCTGTGATTCACAACCTCTGATGCCCCACCTCTGATTCCCCATATCTGATTCCCCGCCTCTGTTTCCCCGCCTCTGATTCCCCGCCTCTGATTCCCCATATCTGATTCCCCGCCTCTGATTGCCCACCTCTGATTCCCCGCGTCTGATTCCCTGCCTCTGATTCACCGCCTCTGATTCCCCATCTCTGGTTCACCACCTCTGATTCCCGGCCTCTGATTCCCCATCTCTGAATCCGCACATCCGATTCCCTGCCTATGATTCCCCACCTCTGATTCCCCGCCTCTGATTCCCCATATCTGATTCCCTGTCTCTGTTTCCCCGCCTCTGATTCCCCATATGTGATTCCCCACCTCTGTTTCCACGCCTCTGATTCCCCGCCTCTGTTTCCCCATCTCTGATTCACCGCCTTTGATTCGCCACCTCTGATTCCCCATATCTGATTCCCCACCTCTGTTTCCCCGCCTCTGATTCCCCGCCTCTGATTCTCCATATCTCATTCCCCGCCTCTGAATCCCCATCTCTGATTCCCGGCCTCTGATTCCCAACCTCTGATTCCACACCTCTCATTCCCCATATCTGATTCCCCGCCTCTATTTCCCCATATCTGATTCCCCGCCTCTGATTCCCCAACTCTGATTCCCCGCCTCTGATTCCCCAGCTCTGATTCCCCGCCTCTGATTCCCGGCGTCCGATTCCCTGCCTCTGATTCCCCACCTCTGATTCCCCATCTCTGATTCCCCGCCTCTGATTCCCCGTGTCTGATTCCCTGTCTCTGATTCCCCGCCTCTGATTCCCCGCCTCTGATTCCCTGCCACTGATTCCCTGCCCCTGATTCCCCACTTCTGATTCCCCATATCTGATTCCCCGCCTCTGTTTCCCCGCCTCTGATTCCCCGCCTCTGGTTCCCGATATCTGATTCCCTGCCTCTGATTCCCCAACTCTGATTCCCCGCCTCTGATTCCCCAGCTCTGAATCCCCGCCTCTGATTCCCCGCGTCTGATTCCCTGCCTCTGATTCCCCGCCTTGATTCCCCATCTCTGATTTACAACCTCTGATTCCCCACCTCTGATTCCCCATATCTGATTCCCCGCCTCTGTTTCCCCGCCTCTGATTCCCCGCCTCTGATTCCCCATATCTGATTCCCCGGCTCTGATTGCCCACCTCTGATTCCCCGCCTCTGATTCGCCAGCTCTGATTCCCCGCCTCTGATTCCCCGCATCTGATTCCCTGCCTCTGATTCCCCGCCTCTGATTCCCCATCTCTAAATCACCGCCTTTGATTCGCCACCTCTGATTCCCCATATCTGATTCCACATCTCTGTTTCCCCGCCTCTGATTCCCCGCCTCTGATTCTCCATATCTCATTCCCCGCCTCTGAATCCTCATCTCTGATTCCCGGACTCTGATTCCCCACCTCTGATTCCCGGCCTCTTATTCCCAGCATTTGATTCCCGGCCTCCGATTCCCAGCCTCTGATTCCCCGCTTCTGATTCTGATTCCCTGCCTCTGATTCCCCATCTCTGATTCTGCACATCTGATTCCCTGCCTCTGAGTCCCCACCTCTGATTCCCCATATCTGATTCCCCGCCTCTGTTTCCCCGCCTCTGATTCCCCGCCTCTGTTTCCCCATATCTAATTCCCCACCTCTGATGCCCCAACTCTGATTCCCCGCCTCTGATTCCCCAGCTCTGATTCCCCACCTCTGATTCCCTGCATCCGATTCCCCATGTCTGATTCCCCGCCTCTGTTTCCCCGCCTCTGATTCACCGCTGTTTCCCCATATCTGATTCCCCGCCTCTGATTCCCCAGCTCTGATTCCCTGCCTCTGATTCCCCGCGTTCCATTCCCTGCCTCTGATTCCCCGCCTGTGATTCCCCATCTCTGATTCACCACCTCTGATTCCCCACCTCAGATTCCCCATATCTAATTCCCCGCCTCTGTTTGCCCGCCTCTGATTCCCCTCCTCTGTTTCCACATATCTGATTGCCCGCCTCTGAATCCCCAACTCTGATTCCCTGCCTCTGATTCACCAGCTCTGATTCCCCGCCTTTGATTCCCCCCGTCTGATTCCCAGCCTCTGAATCCCCGTGTCTGATTTCCTGCCTCTGATTCCCAGCCTCTGATTCCCCATCTCTGATTCACCGCCTCTGATTCACCGCCTCTGATTCCCCACCTCTGACTCCCCATTTCTGATTCCGCACATCCGATTCCCTGCCTCTGATTCCACGATTCTGATTCCCCACCTCTGATTCCCCAGCTCTTATTCCCCGCCTCTGATTCCCCGCGTCTGATTCCCTGCCTCTGATTCCCCGCCTCTGATTCCCCATCTCTGATTCCCCACCTCTGATTCCCCGTGTCTGATTCCCTGCCTCTGATTCCCCGCCTCTGATTCCCCGCCTCTGATTCCCTGCAACTGATTCCCCGCCCCTGATTCCCCACCTCTGATTCCCCATATCTTATTCCCCGCCTCTGTTTCCCCCCCTCTGATTCCCAGCCTCTGATTCCCCATATCTGATTCCCTGCCTCTGATTCCCCATATCTGATTCCCCATATCTGAATCCCCACCTCTGTTTCCCCGCCTCTGATTCCCCGCCTCTGATTCTCCATATCTCATTCCCCGCCTCTGAATCCCCATCTCTGATTCCCGGACTCTGATTCCCCACCTCTGATTCCCGGCCTCTTATTCCCAGCATCTGATTCCCGGCCTCTGATTCCCGGCCTCTGATTCCCCGCTTCTGATTCTGATACCCTGCCTCTGATTCCCCATCTCTGATTCCGCACATCTGATTCCCTGCCTCTGATTCCCCATCTCTGATTCCGCACATCTGATTCCCCGCCTCTGTTTCCTCGCCTCTGATTCCCCGCCTCTGTTTCCCCATATCTAATTCCCCACCTCTGATGCCCCAACTCTAATTCCCAGCCTCTGATTCCCCAGCTCTGATTCCCCGCCTCTGATTCCCCGCATCCGATTCCCCATGTCTGATTCCCCGCCTCTGTTTCCCCGCCTCTGATTCCCCGCCTCTGTTTCCCCATATCTGATTCCCCGCCTCTGATTCCCCAGCTCTGATTCCCTGCCTCTGATTCCCCGCGTTCTATTCCCTGCCTCTGATTCCCCGCCTGTGATTCCCCATCTCTGATTCACCACCTCTGATTCCCCACCTCTGATTCCCCATATCTAATTCCCCGCCTCTGTTTGCCCGCGTCTGATTCCCCGCCTCTGTTTCCCCATATCTTATTCCCAGCCTCTGAATCCCCAACTCTGATTCCCTGCCTCTGATTCACCAGCTCTGATTCCCCGCCTTTGATTCCCCCCGTCTGATTCCCAGCCTCTGAATCCCCGTGTCTGATTTCCTGCCTCAGATTCCCCGCCTCTGATTCCCCATCTCTGATTCACCGCCTCTGATTCCCCACCTCTGATTCCCCATTTCTGATTCCGCACATCCGATTCCCTGCCTCTGATTCCCCGACTCTGATTCCCCACCTCTGATTCCCCAGCTCTGATTCCCCGCCTCTGATTCCCCGCGTCTGATTCCCTGCCTCTGATTCCCCGCCTCTGATTCCCCAGCTCTGATTCCCCGCCTCTGATTCCCCGCGTCTGATTCCCTGCCTCTGATTCCCCGCCTCTGATTCCCCATCTCTGATTCCCCACCTCTGATTCCCCGTGTCTGATTCCCTGCCTCTGATTCCCCGCCTCTGATTCCCCGCCTCTGATTCCCTGCCACTGATTTCCCGCCCCTGATTCCCCACATCTGATTCCCCATATCTGATTCCCCGCCTCTATTTCCCCATATCTGCTTCGCCGCCTCTGATTCCCCAACTCTGATTCCCCGCCTCTGATTCCCCAGCTCTGATTTCCCGCCTCTGATTCCCCGTGTCTGATTCCCTGCCTCTGATTCCCCGACTCTGATTCCCCGCGTCTGATTCCCTGCCACTGATTCCCTGCCCCTGATTCCCCACCTCTGATTCCCCATATCTGATTCCCCGCCTCTGTTTTCCTGCCTCTGATTCCCTGCCTCTGATTCCCCATATCTGATTCCCCGCCTCTGATTCCCCAACTCTGATTCCCCGCCTCTGATTCCCCAGCTCTGAATCCCCGCCTCTGACTCCTCGCGTCTGATTCCCTGCCTCTGATTCCCCGCCTCTGATTCCCCATCTGTGATTCACAACCTCTGATGCCCCACCTCTGATTCCCCATATCTGATTCCCCGCCTCTGTTTCCCCGCCTCTGATTCCCCGCCTCTGATTCCCCATATCTGATTCCCCGCCTCTGATTGCCCACCTCTGATTCCCCGCGTCTGATTCCCTTCCTCTGATTCACCGCCTCTGATTCCCCATCTCTGGTTCACCACCTCTGATTCCCGGCCTCTGATTCCCCATCTCTGAATCCGCACATCCGATTCCCTGCCTATGATTCCCCACCTCTGATTCCCCGCCTCTGATTCCCCATATCTGATTCCCCGGCTCTGATTGCCCACCTCTGATTCCCCGCCTCTGATTCGCCAGCTCTGATTCCCCGCCTCTGATTCCCCGCATCTGATTCCCTGCCTCTGATTCCCCGCCTCTGATTCCCAATCTCTAAATCACCGCCTTTGATTCGCCACCTCTGATTCCCCATATCTGATTCCACACCTCTGTTTCCCCGCCTCTGATTCCCCGCCTCTGATTCTCCATATCTCATTCCCCGCCTCTGAATCCCCATCTCTGATTCCCGGACTCTGATTCCCCACCTCTGATTCCCGGCCTCTTATTCCCAGCATCCGATTCCCGGCCTCTGATTCCCGGCCTCTAATTCCCCGCTTCTGATTCTGATTCCCTGCCTCTGATTCCCCATCTCTGATTCCGCACATCTGATTCCCTGCCTCTGATTCCCCACCTCTGATTCCCCATATCTGAATCCCCGCCTCTGTTTCCCCGCCTCTGATTCCCCGCCTCTGTTTCCCCATATCTAAATCCCCACCTCTGATGCCCCAACTCTGATTCCCCGCCTCTGATTCCCCAGCTCTGATTCCCCACCTCTGATTCCCTGCATCCGATTCCCCATGTCTGATTCCCCGCCTCTGTTTCCCCGCCTCTGATTCACCGCTGTTTCCCCATATCTGATTCCCCATATCTAATTCCCCGCCTCTGTTTGCCCGCCTCTGATTCCCCTCCTCTGTTTCCACATATCTGATTGCCCGCCTCTGAATCCCCAACTCTGATTCCCTGCCTCTGATTCACCAGCTCTGATTCCCCGCCTTTGATTCCCCCCGTCTGATTCCCAGCCTCTGAATCCCCGTGTCTGATTTCCTGCCTCTGATTCCCCGCCTCTGATTCCCCATCTCTGATTCACCGCCTCTGATTCCCCACCTCTGACTCCCCATTTCTGATTCCGCACATCCGATTCCCTGCCTCTGATTCCACGACTCTGATTCCCCACCTCTGATTCCCCAGCTCTTATTCCCGGCCTCTGATTCCCCGCGTCTGATTCCCTGCCTCTGATTCACCGCCTCTGATTCCCCATCTCTGATTCCCCACCTCTGATTCCCCGTGTCTGATTCCCTGCCTCTGATTCCCCGCCTCTGATTCCCCGCCTCTGATTCCCTGCAACTGATTCCCCGCCCCTGATTCCCCACCTCTGATTCCCCATATCTTATTCCCCGCCTCTGTTTCCCCCCCTCTGATTCCCAGCCTCTGATTCCCCATATCTGATTCCCTGCCTCTGATTCCCCATATCTGATTCCCCGCCTCTATTTCCCCGCCTCTGATTCCCCACCTCTGATTCCCCATATCTGATTCCCCGCCTCTGATTCGCCAGCTCTGATTCCCCGCCTCTGAATCCCCGCATCTGATTCCCTGCCTCTGATTCGCCACCTCTGATTCCCCATATCTGAATCCCCACCTCTGTTTCCCCGCCTCTGATTCCCCGCCTCTGATTCTCCATATCTCATTCCCCGCCTCTGAATCCCCATCTCTTACTCCCGGACTCTGATTCCCCACCTCTGATTCCCGGCCTCTTATTCCCAGCATCTGATTCCCGGCCTCTGATTCTCGGCCTCTGATTCCCCGCTTCTGATTCTGATACCCTGCCTCTGATTCCCCATCTCTGATTCCGCACATCTGATTCCCTGCCTCTGATTCCCCATCTCTGATTCCGCACATCTGATTCCCCGCCTCTGTTTCCCCGCCTCTGATTCCCCGCCTCTGTTTCCCCATATCTAATTCCCCACCTCTGATGCCCCAACTCTGATTCCCCGCCTCTGATTCCCCAGCTCTGATTCCCCGCCTCTGATTCCCCGCATCCGATTCCCCATGTCTGATTCCCCGCCTCTGTTTCCCCGCCTCTGATTCCCCGCCTCTGTTTCCCCATATCTGATTCCCCGCCTCTGATTCCCCAGCTCTGATTCCCTGCCTCTGATTCCCCGCGTTCTATTCCCTGCCTCTGATTCCCCGCCTGTGATTCCCCATCTCTGATTCACCACCTCTGATTCCCCACCTCTGATTCCCCATATCTAATTCCCCGCCTCTGTTTGCCCGCGTCTGATTCCCCGCCTCTGTTTCCCCATATCTTATTCCCCGCCTCTGAATCCCCAACTCTGATTCCCTGCCTCTGATTCACCAGCTCTGATTCCCCGCCTTTGATTCCCCCCGTCTGATTCCCAGCCTCTGAATCCCCGTGTCTGATTTCCTGCCTCAGATTCCCCGCCTCTGATTCCCCATCTGTGATTCACCGCCTCTGATTCCCCACCTCTGATTCCCCATTTCTGATTCCGCACATCCGATTCCCTGCCTCTGATTCCCCGACTCTGATTCCCCACCTCTGATTCCCCAGCTCTGATTCCCCGCCTCTGATTCCCCGCGTCTGATTCCCTGCATCTGATTTCCCGCCTCTGATTCCCCAGCTCTGATTCCCCGCCTCTGATTCCCCGCGTCTGATTCCCTGCCTCTGATTCCCCGCCTCTGATTCCCCATCTCTGATTCCCCACCTCTGATTCCCCGTGTCTGATTCCCTGCCTCTGATTCCCCGCCTCTGATTCCCCGCCTCTGATTCCCTGCCACTGATTCCCCGCCCCTGATTCCCCACCTCTGATTCCCCATATCTGATTCCCCGCCTCTATTTCCCCATATCTGCTTCGCCGCCTCTGATTCCCCAACTCTGATTCCCCGCCTCTGATTCCCCAGCTCTGATTTCCCGCCTCTGATTCCCGGCATCCGATTCCCTGCCTCTGATTCCCCACCTCTGATTCCCCATCTCTGATTCCCCGCCTCTGATTCCCCGTGTCTGATTCCCTGCCTCTGATTCCCCGACTCTGATTCCCCGCGCCTGATTCCCTGCCACTGATTCCCTGCCCCTGATTCCCCACCTCTGATTCCCCATATCTGATTCCCCGCCTCTGTTTTCCTGCCTCTGATTCCCTGCCTCTGATTCCCCATATCTGATTCCCCGCCTCTGATTCCCCAACTCTGATTCCCTGCCTCTGATTCCCCATCTCTGATTCCGCACATCTGATTCCCCGCCTCTGTTTCCCCGCCTCTGATTCCCCGCCTCTGTTTCCCCATATCTAATTCCCCACCTCTGATGCCCCAACTCTGATTCCCCGCCTCTGATTCCCCAGCTCTGATTCCCCGCCTCTGATTCCCCGCATCCGATTTCCCATGTCTGATTCCCCGCCTCTGTTTCCCCGCCTCTGATTCCCCGCCTCTGTTTCCCCATATCTGATTCCCCGCCTCTGATTCCCCATCTCTGATTCCCCACCTCTGATTCCCCGTGTCTGATTCCCTGCCTCTGATTCCCCGCCTCTGATTCCCCGCCTCTGATTCCCTGCAACTGATTCCCCGCCCCTGATTCCCCACCTCTGATTCCCCATATCTTATTCCCCGCCTCTGTTTCCCCCCCTCTGATTCCCAGCCTCTGATTCCACATATCTGATTCCCTGCCTCTGATTCCCCATATCTGATTCCCCGCCTCTATTTCCCCGCCTCTGATTCCCCGCCTCTGATTCCCCATATCTGATTCCCCGCCTCTGATTCGCCAGCTCTGATTCCCCGCCTCTGAATCCCCGCATCTGATTCCCTGCCTCTGATTCGCCACCTCTGATTCCCCATATCTGAATCCCCACCTCTGTTTCCCCGCCTCTGATTCCCCGCCTCTGATTCTCCATATCTCATTCCCCGCCTCTGAATCCCCATCTCTTATTCCCGGACTCTGATTCCCCACCTCTGATTCCCGGCCTCTTATTCCCAGCATCTGATTCCCGGCCTCTGATTCTCGGCCTCTGATTCCCCGCTTCTGATTCTGATACCCTGCCTCTGATTCCCCATCTCTGATTCCGCACATCTGATTCCCTGCCTCTGATTCCCCATCTCTGATTCCGCACATCTGATTCCCCGCCTCTGTTTCCCCGCCTCTGATTCCCCGCCTCTGTTTCCCCATATCTAATTCCCCACCTCTGATGCCCCAACTCTGATTCCCCGCCTCTGATTCCCCAGCTCTGATTCCCCGCCTCTGATTCCCCGCATCCGATTCCCCATGTCTGATTCCCCGCCTCTGTTTCCCCGCCTCTGATTCCCCGCCTCTGTTTCCCCATATCTGATTCCCCGCTTCTGATTCCCCAGCTCTGATTCCCTGCCTCTGATTCCCCGCGTTCTATTCCCTGCCTCTGATTCCCCGCCTGTGATTCCCCATCTCTGATTCACCACCTCTGATTCCCCACCTCTGATTCCCCATATCTAATTCCCCGCCTCTGTTTGCCCGCGTCTGATTCCCCGCCTCTGTTTCCCCATATCTTATTCCCCGCCTCTGAATCCCCAACTCTGATTCCCTGCCTCTGATTCACCAGCTCTGATTCCCCGCCTTTGATTCCCCCCGTCTGATTCCCAGCCTCTGAATCCCCGTGTCTGATTTCCTGCCTCAGATTCCCCGCCTCTGATTCCCCATCTCTGATTCACCGCCTCTGATTCCCCACCTCTGATTCCCCATTTCTGATTCCGCACATCCGATTCCCCGCCTCTGATTCCCCAGCTCTGATTCCCCGCCTCTGATTCCCCGCGTCTGATTCCCTGCCTCTGATTCCCCGCCTCTGATTCCCCATCTCTGATTCCCCACCTCTGATTCCCCGTGTCTGATTCCCCGCCTCTGATTCCCTGCCACTGATTCCCCGCCCCTGATTCCCCACCTCTGATTCCCCATATCTGATTCCCCGCCTCTATTTCCCCATATCTGCTTCGCCGCCTCTGATTCCCCAACTCTGATTCCCCGCCTCTGATTCCCCAGCTCTGATTTACCGCCTCTGATTCCCGGCATCCGATTCCCTGCCTCTGATTCCCCACCTCTGATTCCCCATCTCTGATTCCCCGCCTCTGATTCCCCGTGTCTGATTCCCTGCCTCTGATTCCCCGACTCTGATTCCCCGCGCCTGATTCCCTGCCACTGATTCCCTGCCCCTGATTCCCCACCTCTGATTCCCCATATCTGATTCCCCGCCTCTGTTTTCCTGCCTCTGATTCCCTGCCTCTGATTCCCCATATCTGATTCCCCGCCTCTGATTCCCCAACTCTGATTCCCCGCCTCTGATTCCCCAGCTCTGAATCCCCGCCTCTGACTCCTCGCGTCTGATTCCCTGCCTCTAATTCCCCGCCTCTGATTCCCCATCTGTGATTCACAACCTCTGATGCCCCACCTCTGATTCCCCATATCTGATTCCCCGCCTCTGTTTCCCCGCCTCTGATTCCCCGCCTCTGATTCCCCATATCTGATTCCCCGCCTCTGATTGCCCACCTCTGATTCCCCGCGTCTGATTCCCTGCCTCTGATTCACCGCCTCTGATTCCCCATCTCTGGTTCACCACCTCTGATTCCCGGCCTCTGATTCCCCATCTCTGAATCCGCACATCCGATTCCCTGCCTATGATTCCCCACCTCTGATTCCCCGCCTCTGATTCCCCATATCTGATTCCCTGTCTCTGTTTCCCCGCCTCTGATTCCCCATATGTGATTCCCCACCTCTGTTTCCACGCCTCTGATTCCCCGCCTCTGTTTCCCCATCTCTGATTCACCGCCTTTGATTCGCCACCTCTGATTCCCCATATCTGATTCCCCACCTCTGTTTCCCCGCCTCTGATTCCCCGCCTCTGATTCTCCATATCTCATTCCCCGCCTCTGAATCCCCATCTCTGATTCCCGGCCTCTGATTCCCAACCTCTGATTCCACACCTCTCATTCCCCATATCTGATTCCCCGCCTCTATTTCCCCATATCTGATTCCCCGCCTCTGATTCCCCAACTCTGATTCCCCGCCTCTGATTCCCCAGCTCTGATTCCCCGCCTCTGATTCCCGGCGTCCGATTCCCTGCCTCTGATTCCCCACCTCTGATTCCCCATCTCTGATTCCCCGCCTCTGATTCCCCGTGTCTGATTCCCTGTCTCTGATTCCCCGCCTCTGATTCCCCGCCTCTGATTCCCTGCCACTGATTCCCTGCCCCTGATTCCCCACTTCTGATTCCCCATATCTGATTCCCCGCCTCTGTTTCCCCGCCTCTGATTCCCCGCCTCTGGTTCCCGATATCTGATTCCCTGCCTCTGATTCCCCAACTCTGATTCCCCGCCTCTGATTCCCCAGCTCTGAATCCCCGCCTCTGATTCCCCGCGTCTGATTCCCTGCCTCTGATTCCCCGCCTTGATTCCCCATCTCTGATTTACAACCTCTGATTCCCCACCTCTGATTCCCCATATCTGATTCCCCGCCTCTGTTTCCCCGCCTCTGATTCCCCGCCTCTGATTCCCCATATCTGATTCCCCGGCTCTGATTGCCCACCTCTGATTCCCCGCCTCTGATTCGCCAGCTCTGATTCCCCGCCTCTGATTCCCCGCATCTGATTCCCTGCCTCTGATTCCCCGCCTCTGATTCCCCATCTCTAAATCACCGCCTTTGATTCGCCACCTCTGATTCCCCATATCTGATTCCACATCTCTGTTTCCCCGCCTCTGATTCCCCGCCTCTGATTCTCCATATCTCATTCCCCGCCTCTGAATCCTCATCTCTGATTCCCGGACTCTGATTCCCCACCTCTGATTCCCGGCCTCTTATTCCCAGCATTTGATTCCCGGCCTCCGATTCCCAGCCTCTGATTCCCCGCTTCTGATTCTGATTCCCTGCCTCTGATTCCCCATCTCTGATTCTGCACATCTGATTCCCTGCCTCTGAGTCCCCACCTCTGATTCCCCATATCTGATTCCCCGCCTCTGTTTCCCCGCCTCTGATTCCCCGCCTCTGTTTCCCCATATCTAATTCCCCACCTCTGATGCCCCAACTCTGATTCCCCGCCTCTGATTCCCCAGCTCTGATTCCCCACCTCTGATTCCCTGCATCCGATTCCCCATGTCTGATTCCCCGCCTCTGTTTCCCCGCCTCTGATTCACCGCTGTTTCCCCATATCTGATTCCCCGCCTCTGATTCCCCAGCTCTGATTCCCTGCCTCTGATTCCCCGCGTTCCATTCCCTGCCTCTGATTCCCCGCCTGTGATTCCCCATCTCTGATTCACCACCTCTGATTCCCCACCTCAGATTCCCCATATCTAATTCCCCGCCTCTGTTTGCCCGCCTCTGATTCCCCTCCTCTGTTTCCACATATCTGATTGCCCGCCTCTGAATCCCCAACTCTGATTCCCTGCCTCTGATTCACCAGCTCTGATTCCCCGCCTTTGATTCCCCCCGTCTGATTCCCAGCCTCTGAATCCCCGTGTCTGATTTCCTGCCTCTGATTCCCAGCCTCTGATTCCCCATCTCTGATTCACCGCCTCTGATTCACCGCCTCTGATTCCCCACCTCTGACTCCCCATTTCTGATTCCGCACATCCGATTCCCTGCCTCTGATTCCACGATTCTGATTCCCCACCTCTGATTCCCCAGCTCTTATTCCCCGCCTCTGATTCCCCGCGTCTGATTCCCTGCCTCTGATTCCCCGCCTCTGATTCCCCATCTCTGATTCCCCACCTCTGATTCCCCGTGTCTGATTCCCTGCCTCTGATTCCCCGCCTCTGATTCCCCGCCTCTGATTCCCTGCAACTGATTCCCCGCCCCTGATTCCCCACCTCTGATTCCCCATATCTTATTCCCCGCCTCTGTTTCCCCCCCTCTGATTCCCAGCCTCTGATTCCCCATATCTGATTCCCTGCCTCTGATTCCCCATATCTGATTCCCCATATCTGAATCCCCACCTCTGTTTCCCCGCCTCTGATTCCCCGCCTCTGATTCTCCATATCTCATTCCCCGCCTCTGAATCCCCATCTCTGATTCCCGGACTCTGATTCCCCACCTCTGATTCCCGGCCTCTTATTCCCAGCATCTGATTCCCGGCCTCTGATTCCCGGCCTCTGATTCCCCGCTTCTGATTCTGATACCCTGCCTCTGATTCCCCATCTCTGATTCCGCACATCTGATTCCCTGCCTCTGATTCCCCATCTCTGATTCCGCACATCTGATTCCCCGCCTCTGTTTCCTCGCCTCTGATTCCCCGCCTCTGTTTCCCCATATCTAATTCCCCACCTCTGATGCCCCAACTCTAATTCCCAGCCTCTGATTCCCCAGCTCTGATTCCCCGCCTCTGATTCCCCGCATCCGATTCCCCATGTCTGATTCCCCGCCTCTGTTTCCCCGCCTCTGATTCCCCGCCTCTGTTTCCCCATATCTGATTCCCCGCCTCTGATTCCCCAGCTCTGATTCCCTGCCTCTGATTCCCCGCGTTCTATTCCCTGCCTCTGATTCCCCGCCTGTGATTCCCCATCTCTGATTCACCACCTCTGATTCCCCACCTCTGATTCCCCATATCTAATTCCCCGCCTCTGTTTGCCCGCGTCTGATTCCCCGCCTCTGTTTCCCCATATCTTATTCCCAGCCTCTGAATCCCCAACTCTGATTCCCTGCCTCTGATTCACCAGCTCTGATTCCCCGCCTTTGATTCCCCCCGTCTGATTCCCAGCCTCTGAATCCCCGTGTCTGATTTCCTGCCTCAGATTCCCCGCCTCTGATTCCCCATCTCTGATTCACCGCCTCTGATTCCCCACCTCTGATTCCCCATTTCTGATTCCGCACATCCGATTCCCTGCCTCTGATTCCCCGACTCTGATTCCCCACCTCTGATTCCCCAGCTCTGATTCCCCGCCTCTGATTCCCCGCGTCTGATTCCCTGCCTCTGATTCCCCGCCTCTGATTCCCCAGCTCTGATTCCCCGCCTCTGATTCCCCGCGTCTGATTCCCTGCCTCTGATTCCCCGCCTCTGATTCCCCATCTCTGATTCCCCACCTCTGATTCCCCGTGTCTGATTCCCTGCCTCTGATTCCCCGCCTCTGATTCCCCGCCTCTGATTCCCTGCTACTGATTTCCCGCCCCTGATTCCCCACATCTGATTCCCCATATCTGATTCCCCGCCTCTATTTCCCCATATCTGCTTCGCCGCCTCTGATTCCCCAACTCTGATTCCCCGCCTCTGATTCCCCAGCTCTGATTTCCCGCCTCTGATTCCCCGTGTCTGATTCCCTGCCTCTGATTCCCCGACTCTGATTCCCCGCGTCTGATTCCCTGCCACTGATTCCCTGCCCCTGATTCCCCACCTCTGATTCCCCATATCTGATTCCCCGCCTCTGTTTTCCTGCCTCTGATTCCCTGCCTCTGATTCCCCATATCTGATTCCCCGCCTCTGATTCCCCAACTCTGATTCCCCGCCTCTGATTCCCCAGCTCTGAATCCCCGCCTCTGACTCCTCGCGTCTGATTCCCTGCCTCTGATTCCCCGCCTCTGATTCCCCATCTGTGATTCACAACCTCTGATGCCCCACCTCTGATTCCCCATATCTGATTCCCCGCCTCTGTTTCCCCGCCTCTGATTCCCCGCCTCTGATTCCCCATATCTGATTCCCCGCCTCTGATTGCCCACCTCTGATTCCCCGCGTCTGATTCCCTTCCTCTGATTCACCGCCTCTGATTCCCCATCTCTGGTTCACCACCTCTGATTCCCGGCCTCTGATTCCCCATCTCTGAATCCGCACATCCGATTCCCTGCCTATGATTCCCCACCTCTGATTCCCCGCCTCTGATTCCCCATATCTGATTCCCCGGCTCTGATTGCCCACCTCTGATTCCCCGCCTCTGATTCGCCAGCTCTGATTCCCCGCCTCTGATTCCCCGCATCTGATTCCCTGCCTCTGATTCCCCGCCTCTGATTCCCAATCTCTAAATCACCGCCTTTGATTCGCCACCTCTGATTCCCCATATCTGATTCCACACCTCTGTTTCCCCGCCTCTGATTCCCCGCCTCTGATTCTCCATATCTCATTCCCCGCCTCTGAATCCCCATCTCTGATTCCCGGACTCTGATTCCCCACCTCTGATTCCCGGCCTCTTATTCCCAGCATCCGATTCCCGGCCTCTGATTCCCGGCCTCTAATTCCCCGCTTCTGATTCTGATTCCCTGCCTCTGATTCCCCATCTCTGATTCCGCACATCTGATTCCCTGCCTCTGATTCCCCACCTCTGATTCCCCATATCTGAATCCCCGCCTCTGTTTCCCCGCCTCTGATTCCCCGCCTCTGTTTCCCCATATCTAAATCCCCACCTCTGATGCCCCAACTCTGATTCCCCGCCTCTGATTCCCCAGCTCTGATTCCCCACCTCTGATTCCCTGCATCCGATTCCCCATGTCTGATTCCCCGCCTCTGTTTCCCCGCCTCTGATTCACCGCTGTTTCCCCATATCTGATTCCCCATATCTAATTCCCCGCCTCTGTTTGCCCGCCTCTGATTCCCCTCCTCTGTTTCCACATATCTGATTGCCCGCCTCTGAATCCCCAACTCTGATTCCCTGCCTCTGATTCACCAGCTCTGATTCCCCGCCTTTGATTCCCCCCGTCTGATTCCCAGCCTCTGAATCCCCGTGTCTGATTTCCTGCCTCTGATTCCCCGCCTCTGATTCCCCATCTCTGATTCACCGCCTCTGATTCCCCACCTCTGACTCCCCATTTCTGATTCCGCACATCCGATTCCCTGCCTCTGATTCCACGACTCTGATTCCCCACCTCTGATTCCCCAGCTCTTATTCCCGGCCTCTGATTCCCCGCGTCTGATTCCCTGCCTCTGATTCACCGCCTCTGATTCCCCATCTCTGATTCCCCACCTCTGATTCCCCGTGTCTGATTCCCTGCCTCTGATTCCCCGCCTCTGATTCCCCGCCTCTGATTCCCTGCAACTGATTCCCCGCCCCTGATTCCCCACCTCTGATTCCCCATATCTTATTCCCCGCCTCTGTTTCCCCCCCTCTGATTCCCAGCCTCTGATTCCCCATATCTGATTCCCTGCCTCTGATTCCCCATATCTGATTCCCCGCCTCTATTTCCCCGCCTCTGATTCCCCACCTCTGATTCCCCATATCTGATTCCCCGCCTCTGATTCGCCAGCTCTGATTCCCCGCCTCTGAATCCCCGCATCTGATTCCCTGCCTCTGATTCGCCACCTCTGATTCCCCATATCTGAATCCCCACCTCTGTTTCCCCGCCTCTGATTCCCCGCCTCTGATTCTCCATATCTCATTCCCCGCCTCTGAATCCCCATCTCTTACTCCCGGACTCTGATTCCCCACCTCTGATTCCCGGCCTCTTATTCCCAGCATCTGATTCCCGGCCTCTGATTCTCGGCCTCTGATTCCCCGCTTCTGATTCTGATACCCTGCCTCTGATTCCCCATCTCTGATTCCGCACATCTGATTCCCTGCCTCTGATTCCCCATCTCTGATTCCGCACATCTGATTCCCCGCCTCTGTTTCCCCGCCTCTGATTCCCCGCCTCTGTTTCCCCATATCTAATTCCCCACCTCTGATGCCCCAACTCTGATTCCCCGCCTCTGATTCCCCAGCTCTGATTCCCCGCCTCTGATTCCCCGCATCCGATTCCCCATGTCTGATTCCCCGCCTCTGTTTCCCCGCCTCTGATTCCCCGCCTCTGTTTCCCCATATCTGATTCCCCGCCTCTGATTCCCCAGCTCTGATTCCCTGCCTCTGATTCCCCGCGTTCTATTCCCTGCCTCTGATTCCCCGCCTGTGATTCCCCATCTCTGATTCACCACCTCTGATTCCCCACCTCTGATTCCCCATATCTAATTCCCCGCCTCTGTTTGCCCGCGTCTGATTCCCCGCCTCTGTTTCCCCATATCTTATTCCCCGCCTCTGAATCCCCAACTCTGATTCCCTGCCTCTGATTCACCAGCTCTGATTCCCCGCCTTTGATTCCCCCCGTCTGATTCCCAGCCTCTGAATCCCCGTGTCTGATTTCCTGCCTCAGATTCCCCGCCTCTGATTCCCCATCTGTGATTCACCGCCTCTGATTCCCCACCTCTGATTCCCCATTTCTGATTCCGCACATCCGATTCCCTGCCTCTGATTCCCCGACTCTGATTCCCCACCTCTGATTCCCCAGCTCTGATTCCCCGCCTCTGATTCCCCGCGTCTGATTCCCTGCATCTGATTTCCCGCCTCTGATTCCCCAGCTCTGATTCCCCGCCTCTGATTCCCCGCGTCTGATTCCCTGCCTCTGATTCCCCGCCTCTGATTCCCCATCTCTGATTCCCCACCTCTGATTCCCCGTGTCTGATTCCCTGCCTCTGATTCCCCGCCTCTGATTCCCCGCCTCTGATTCCCTGCCACTGATTCCCCGCCCCTGATTCCCCACCTCTGATTCCCCATATCTGATTCCCCGCCTCTATTTCCCCATATCTGCTTCGCCGCCTCTGATTCCCCAACTCTGATTCCCCGCCTCTGATTCCCCAGCTCTGATTTCCCGCCTCTGATTCCCGGCATCCGATTCCCTGCCTCTGATTCCCCACCTCTGATTCCCCATCTCTGATTCCCCGCCTCTGATTCCCCGTGTCTGATTCCCTGCCTCTGATTCCCCGACTCTGATTCCCCGCGCCTGATTCCCTGCCACTGATTCCCTGCCCCTGATTCCCCACCTCTGATTCCCCATATCTGATTCCCCGCCTCTGTTTTCCTGCCTCTGATTCCCTGCCTCTGATTCCCCATATCTGATTCCCCGCCTCTGATTCCCCAACTCTGATTCCCTGCCTCTGATTCCCCATCTCTGATTCCGCACATCTGATTCCCCGCCTCTGTTTCCCCGCCTCTGATTCCCCGCCTCTGTTTCCCCATATCTAATTCCCCACCTCTGATGCCCCAACTCTGATTCCCCGCCTCTGATTCCCCAGCTCTGATTCCCCGCCTCTGATTCCCCGCATCCGATTTCCCATGTCTGATTCCCCGCCTCTGTTTCCCCGCCTCTGATTCCCCGCCTCTGTTTCCCCATATCTGATTCCCCGCCTCTGATTCCCCAGCTCTGATTCCCTGCCTCTGATTCCCCGCGTTCTATTCCCTGCCTCTGATTCCCCGCCTGTGATTCCCCATCTCTGATTCACCACCTCTGATTCCCCACCTCTGATTCCCCATATCTAATTCCCCGCCTCTGTTTGCCCGCGTCTGATTCCCCGCCTCTGTTTCCCCATATCTTATTCCCCGCCTCTGAATCCCCAACTCTGATTCCCTGCCTCTGATTCACCAGCTCTGATTCCCCGCCTTTGATTCCCCCCGTCTGATTCCCAGCCTCTGAATCCCCGTGTCTGATTTCCTGCCTCAGATTCCCCGCCTCTGATTCCCCATCTCTGATTCACCGCCTCTGATTCCCCACCTCTGATTCCCCATTTCTGATTCCGCACATCCGATTCCCTGCCTCTGATTCCCCGACTCTGATTCCCCACCTCTGATTCCCCAGCTCTGATTCCCCGCCTCTGATTCCCCGCGTCTGATTCCCTGCCTCTGATTCCCCGCCTCTGATTCCCCAGCTCTGATTCCCCGCCTCTGATTCCCCGCGTCTGATTCCCTGCCTCTGATTCCCCGCCTCTGATTCCCCATCTCTGATTCCCCACCTCTGATTCCCCGTGTCTGATTCCCTGCCTCTGATTCCCCGCCTCTGATTCCCCGCCTCTGATTCCCTGCCACTGATTCCCCGCCCCTGATTCCCCACCTCTGATTCCCCATATCTGATTCCCCGCCTCTATTTCCCCATATCTGCTTCGCCGCCTCTGATTCCCCAACTCTGATTCCCCGCCTCTGATTCCCCAGCTCTGATTTCCCGCCTCTGATTCCCGGCATCCGATTCCCTGCCTCTGATTCCCCACCTCTGATTCCCCATCTCTGATTCCCCGCCTCTGATTCCCCGTGTCTGATTCCCTGCCTCTGATTCCCCGACTCTGATTCCCCGCGCCTGATTCCCTGCCACTGATTCCCTGCCCCTGATTCCCCACCTCTGATTCCCCATATCTGATTCCCCGCCTCTGATTTCCTGCCTCTGATTCCCTGCCTCTGATTCCCCATATCTGATTCCCCGCCTCTGATTCCCCAACTCTGATTCCCCGCCTCTGATTCCCCAGCTCTGAATCCCCGCCTCTGACTCCTCGCGTCTGATTCCCTGCCTCTGATTCCCCGCCTCTGATTCCCCATCTGTGATTCACAACCTCTGATGCCCCACCTCTGATTCCCCATATCTGATTCCCCGCCTCTGTTTCCCCGCCTCTGATTCCCTGCCTCTGATTCCCCATATCTGATTTCCCGCCTCTGATTTCCCACCTCTGATTCCCCGCGTCTGATTCCCTGCCTCTGATTCACCGCCTCTGATTCCCCATCTCTGGTTCACCACCTCTGATTCCCGGCCTCTGATTCCCCATCTCTGAATCCGCACATCCGATTCCCTGCCTATGATTCCCCACCTCTGATTCCCCGCCTCTGATTCCCCATATCTGATTCCCTGTCTCTGTTTCCCCGCCTCTGATTCCCCATATGTGATTCCCCACCTCTGTTTCCACGCCTCTGATTCCCCGCCTCTGTTTCCCCATCTCTGATTCACCGCCTTTGATTCGCCACCTCTGATTCCCCATATCTGATTCCCCACCTCTGTTTCCCCGCCTCTGATTCCCCGCCTCTGATTCTCCATATCTCATTCCCCGCCTCTATTTCCCCATATCTGATTCCCCGCCTCTGATTCCCCAACTCTGATTCCCCGCCTCTGATTCCCCAGCTCTGATTCCCCGCCTCTGATTCCCGGCGTCCGATTCCCTGCCTCTGATTCCCCACCTCTGATTCCCCATCTCTGATTCCCCGCCTCTGATTCCCCGTGTCTGATTCCCTGCCTCTGATTCCCCGCCTCTGATTCCCCGCCTCTGATTCCCTGCCACTGATTCCCTGCCCCTGATTCCCCACTTCTGATTCCCCATATCTGATTCCCCGCCTCTGTTTCCCCGCCTCTGATTCCCCGCCTCTGGTTCCCCATATCTGATTCCCTGCCTCTGATTCCCCAACTCTGATTCCCCGCCTCTGATTCCCCAGCTCTGAATCCCCGCCTCTGATTCCCCGCGTCTGATTCCCTGCCTCTGATTCCCCGCCTTGATTCCCCATCTCTGATTTACAACCTCTGATTTCCCACCTCTGATTCCCCATATCTGATTCCCCGCCTCTGTTTCCCCGCCTCTGATTCCCCGCCTCTGATTCCCCATATCTGATTCCCCGGCTCTGATTGCCCACCTCTGATTCCCCGTCTCTGATTCGCCAGCTCTGATTCCCCGCCTCTGATTCCCCGCATCTGATTCCCTGCCTCTGATTCCCCGCCTCTGATTCCCCATCTCTAAATCACCGCCTTTGATTCGCCACCTCTGATTCCCCATATCTGATTCCCCGCCTCTGATTCCCCGCCTCTGTTTCCCCATATCTAATTCCCCACCTCTGATGCCCCAACTCTGATTCCCCGCCTCTGATTCCCCAGCTCTGATTCCCCGCCTCTGATTCCCCGCATCCGATTCCCCATGTCTGATTCCCCGCCTCTGTTTCCCCGCCTCTGATTCCCCGCCTCTGTTTCCCCATATCTGATTCCCCGCCTCTGATTCCCCAGCTCTGATTCCCTGCCTCTGATTCCCCGCGTTCTATTCCCTGCCTCTGATTCCCCGCCTGTGATTCCCCATCTCTGATTCACCACCTCTGATTCCCCACCTCTGATTCCCCATATCTAATTCCCCGCCTCTGTTTGCCCGCCTCTGATTCCCCGCCTCTGTTTCCCCATATCTTATTCCCCGCCTCTGAATCCCCAACTCTGATTCCCTGCCTCTGATTCACCAGCTCTGATTCCCCGCCTTTGATTCCCCCCGTCTGATTCCCAGCCTCTGAATCCCCGTGTCTGATTTCCTGCCTCAGATTCCCCGCCTCTGATTCCCCATCTCTGATTCACCGCCTCTGATTCCCCACCTCTGATTCCCCATTTCTGATTCCGCACATCCGATTCCCTGCCTCTGATTCCCCGACTCTGATTCCCCACCTCTGATTCCCCAGCTCTGATTCCCCGCCTCTGATTCCCCGCGTCTGATTCCCTGCCTCTGATTCCCCGCCTCTGATTCCCCAGCTCCGATTCCCCGCCTCTGATTCCCCGCGTCTGATTCCCTGCCTCTGATTCCCCGTCTCTGATTCCCCATCTCTGATTCCCCACCTCTGATTCCCCGTTTCTGATTCCCTGCCTCTGATTCCCCGCCTCTGATTACCCGCCTCTGATTCCCTGCCACTGATTCCCCGCCCCTGATTCCCCACCTCTGATTCCCCATATCTGATTCCCCGCCTCTATTATCCCATATCTGCTTCGCCGCCTCTGATTCCCCAACTCTGATTCCCCGCCTCTGATTCCCCAGCTCTGATTTCCCGCCTCTGATTCCCAGCATCCGATTCCCTGCCTCTGATTCCCCACCTCTGATTCCCCATCTCTGATTCCCCGCCTCTGATTCCCCGTGTCTGATTCCCTGCCTCTGATTCCCCGACTCTGATTCCCCGCGCCTGATTTCCTGCCACTGATTCCCTGCCCCTGATTGCCCACCTCTGATTCCCCATATCTGATTCCCCGCCTCTGTTTTCCTGCCTCTGATTCCCTGTCTCTGATTCCCCATATCTGATTCCCCGCCTCTGATTCCCCAACTCTGATTCCCTGCCTCTGATTCCCCATCTCTGATTCCGCACATCTGATTCCCCGCCTCTGTTTCCCCGCCTCTGATTCCCCGCCTCTGTTTCCCCATATCTAATTCCCCACCTCTGATGCCCCAACTCTGATTCCCCGCCTCTGATACCCCAGCTCTGATTCCCCGCCTCTGATTCCCCGCATCCGATTCCCCATGTCTGATTCCCCGCCTCTGTTTCCCCGCCTCTGATTCCCCGCCTCTGTTTCCCCATATCTGATTCCCCGCCTCTGATTCCCCAGCTCTGATACCCTGCCTCTGATTCCCCGCGTTCTATTCCCTGCCTCTGATTCCCCGCCTGTGATTCCCCATCTCTGATTCACCACCTCTGATTCCCCACCTCTGATTCCCCATATCTAATTCCCCGCCTCTGTTTGCCCGCGTCTGATTCCCCGCCTCTGTTTCCCCATATCTTATTCCCCGCCTCTGAATCCCCAACTCTGATTCCCTGCCTCTGATTCACCAGCTCTGATTCCCCGCCTTTGATTCCCCCCGTCTGATTCCCAGCCTCTGAATCCCCGTGTCTGATTTACTGCCTCAGATTCCCCGCCTCTGATTCCCCATCTCTGATTCACCGCCTCTGATTCCCCACCTCTGATTCCCCATTTCTGATTCCGCACATCCGATTCCCTGCCTCTGATTCCCCGACTCTGATTCCCCACCTCTGATTCCCCAGCTCTGATTCCCCGCCTCTGATTCCCCGCGTCTGATTCCCTGCCTCTGATTCCCCGCCTCTGATTCCCCAGCTCTGATTCCCCGCCTCTGATTCCCCGCGTCTGATTCCCTGCCTCTGATTCCCCGCCTCTGATTCCCCATCTCTGATTCCCCACCTCTGATTCCCCGTGTCTGATTCCCCGCCTCTGATTCCCTGCCACTGATTCCCCGCCCCTGATTCCCCACCTCTGATTCCCCATATCTGATTCCCCGCCTCTATTTCCCCATATCTGCTTCGCCGCCTCTGATTCCCCAACTCTGATTCCCCGCCTCTGATTCCCCAGCTCTGATTTCCCGCCTCTGATTCCCGGCATCCGATTCCCTGCCTCTGATTCCCCACCTCTGATTCCCCATCTCTGATTCCCCGCCTCTGATTCCCCGTGTCTGATTCCCTGCCTCTGATTCCCCGACTCTGATTCCCCGCGCCTGATTCCCTGCCACTGATTCCCTGCCCCTGATTCCCCACCTCTGATTCCCCATATCTGATTCCCCGCCTCTGTTTTCCTGCCTCTGATTCCCTGCCTCTGATTCCCCATATCTGATTCCCCGCCTCTGATTCCCCAACTCTGATTCCCCGCCTCTGATTCCCCAGCTCTGAATCCCCGCCTCTGACTCCTCGCGTCTGATTCCCTGCCTCTGATTCCCCGCCTCTGATTCCCCATCTGTGATTCACAACCTCTGATGCCCCACCTCTGATTCCCCATATCTGATTCCCCGCCTCTGTTTCCCCGCCTCTGATTCCCCGCCTCTGATTCCCCATATCTGATTCCCCGCCTCTGATTGCCCACCTCTGATTCCCCGTGTCTGATTCACTGCCTCTGATTCACCGCCTCTGATTCCCCATCTCTGGTTCACCACCTCTGATTCCCGGCCTCTGATTCCCCATCTCTGAATCCGCACATCCGATTCCCTGCCTATGATTCCCCACCTCTGATTCCCCGCCTCTGATTCCCCATATCTGATTCCCTGTCTCTGTTTCCCCGCCTCTGATTCCCCATATGTGATTCCCCACCTCTGTTTCCACGCCTCTGATTCCCCGCCTCTGTTTCCCCATCTCTGATTCACCGCCTTTGATTCGCCACCTCTGATTCCCCATATCTGATTCCCCACCTCTGTTTCCCCGCCTCTGATTCCCCGCCTCTGATTCTCCATATCTCATTCCCCGCCTCTGAATCCCCATCTCTGATTCCCGGCCTCTGATTCCCAACCTCTGATTCCACACCTCTCATTCCCCATATCTGATTCCCCGCCTCTATTTCCCCATATCTGATTCCCCGCCTCTGATTCCCCAACTCTGATTCCCCGCCTCTGATTCCCCAGCTCTGATTCCCCGCCTCTGATTCCCGGCGTCCGATTCCCTGCCTCTGATTCCCCACCTCTGATTCCCCATCTCTGATTCCCCGCCTCTGATTCCCCGTGTCTGATTCCCTGCCTCTGATTCCCCACCTCTGATTCCCCGCCTCTGATTCCCTGCCACTGATTCCCTGCCCCTGATTCCCCACTTCTGATTCCCCATATCTGATTCCCCGCCTCTGTTTCCCCGCCTCTGATTCCCCGCCTCTGGTTCCCGATATCTGATTCCCTGCCTCTGATTCCCCAACTCTGATTCCCCGCCTCTGATTCCCCAGCTCTGAATCCCCGCCTCTGATTCCCCGCGTCTGATTCCCTGCCTCTGATTCCCCGCCTTGATTCCCCATCTCTGATTTACAACCTCTGATTCCCCACCTCTGATTCCCCATATCTGATTCCCCGCCTCTGTTTCCCCGCCTCTGATTCCCCGCCTCTGATTCCCCATATCTGATTCCCCGGCTCTGATTGCCCACCTCTGATTCCCCGCCTCTGATTCGCCAGCTCTGATTCCCCGCCTCTGATTCCCCGCATCTGATTCCCTGCCTCTGATTCCCCGCCTCTGATTCCCCATCTCTAAATCACCGCCTTTGATTCGCCACCTCTGATTCCCCATATCTGATTCCACACCTCTGTTTCCCCGCCTCTGATTCCCCGCCTCTGATTCCCCATATCTGATTCCCCGGCTCTGATTGCCCACCTCTGATTCCCCGCCTCTGATTCGCCAGCTCTGATTCCCCGCCTCTGATTCCCCGCATCTGATTCCCTGCCTCTGATTCCCCGCCTCTGATTCCCCATCTCTAAATCACCGCCTTTGATTCGCCACCTCTGATTCCCCATATCTGATTCCACACCTCTGTTTCCCCGCCTCTGATTCCCCGCCTCTGATTCTCCATATCTCATTCCCCGCCTCTGAATCCTCATCTCTGATTCCCGGACTCTGATTCCCCACCTCTGATTCCCGGCCTCTTATTCCCAGCATTTGATTCCCGGCCTCCGATTCCCAGCCTCTGATTCCCCGCTTCTGATTCTGATTCCCTGCCTCTGATTCCCCATCTCTGATTCTGCACATCTGATTCCCTGCCTCTGAGTCCCCACCTCTGATTCCCCATATCTGATTCCCCGCCTCTGTTTCCCCGCCTCTGATTCCCCGCCTCTGTTTCCCCATATCTAATTCCCCACCTCTGATGCCCCAACTCTGATTCCCCGCCTCTGATTCCCCAGCTCTGATTCCCCACCTCTGATTCCCTGCATCCGATTCCCCATGTCTGATTCCCCGCCTCTGTTTCCCCGCCTCTGATTCACCGCTGTTTCCCCATATCTGATTCCCTGCCTCTGATTCCCCAGCTCTGATTCCCTGCCTCTGATTCCCCGCATTCCATTCCCTGCCTCTGATTCCCCGCCTGTGATTCCCCATCTCTGATTCACCACCTCTGATTCCCCACCTCTGATTCCCCATATCTAATTCCCCGCCTCTGTTTGCCCGCCTCTGATTCCCCTCCTCTGTTTCCACATATCTGATTGCCCGCCTCTGAATCCCCAACTCTGATTCCCTGCCTCTGATTCACCAGCTCTGATTCCCCGCCTTTGATTCCCCCCGTCTGATTCCCAGCCTCTGAATCCCCGTGTCTGATTTCCTGCCTCTGATTCCCAGCCTCTGATTCCCCATCTCTGATTCACCGCCTCTGATTCACCGCCTCTGATTCCCCTCCTCTGACTCCCCATTTCTGATTCCGCACATCCGATTCCCTGCCACTGATTCCACGACTCTGATTCCCCACCTCTGATTCCCCAGCTCTTATTCCCCGCCTCTGATTCCCCGCGTCTGATTCCCTGCCTCTGATTCCCCGCCTCTGATTCCCCATCTCTGATTCCCCACCTCTGATTCCCCGTGTCTGATTCCCTGCCTCTGATTCCCCGCCTCTGATTCCCCGCCTCTGATTCCCTGCAACTGATTCCCCGCCCCTGATTCCCCACCTCTGATTCCCCATATCTTATTCCCCGCCTCTGTTTCCCCCCCTCTGATTCCCAGCCTCTGATTCCCCATATCTGATTCCCTGCCTCTGATTCCCCATATCTGATTCCCCATATCTGAATCCCCACCTCTGTTTCCCCGCCTCTGATTCCCCGCCTCTGATTCTCCATATCTCATTCCCCGCCTCTGAATCCCCATCTCTGATTCCCGGACTCTGATTCCCCACCTCTGATTCCCGGCCTCTGATTCCCAGCATCTGATTCCCGGCCTCTGATTCCCGGCCTCTGATTCCCCGCTTCTGATTCTGATACCCTGCCTCTGATTCCCCATCTCTGATTCCGCACATCTGATTCCCTGCCTCTGATTCCCCATCTCTGATTCCGCACATCTGATTCCCCGCCTCTGTTTCCTCGCCTCTGATTCCCCGCCTCTGTTTCCCCATATCTAATTCCCCACCTCTGATGCCCCAACTCTAATTCCCAGCCTCTGATTCCCCAGCTCTTATTCCCCGCCTCTGATTCCCCGCATCCGATTCCCCATGTCTGATTCCCCGCCTCTGTTTCCCCGCCTCTGATTCCCCGCCTCTGTTTCCCCATATCTGATTCCCCGCCTCTGATTCCCCAGCTCTGATTCCCTGCCTCTGATTCCCCGCGTTCTATTCCCTGCCTCTGATTCCCCGCCTGTGATTCCCCATCTCTGATTCACCACCTCTGATTCCCCACCTCTGATTCCCCATATCTAATTCCCCGCCTCTGTTTGCCCGCGTCTGATTCCCCGCCTCTGTTTCCCCATATCTTATTCCCAGCCTCTGAATCCCCAACTCTGATTCCCTGCCTCTGATTCACCAGCTCTGATTCCCCGCCTTTGATTCCCCCTGTCTGATTCCCAGCCTCTGAATCCCCGTGTCTGATTTCCTGCCTCAGATTCCCCGCCTCTGATTCCCCATCTCTGATTCACCGCCTCTGATTCCCCACCTCTGATTCCCCATTTCTGATTCCGCACATCCGATTCCCTGCCTCTGATTCCCCGACTCTGATTCCCCACCTCTGATTCCCCAGCTCTGATTCCCCGCCTCTGATACCCCGCGTCTGATTCCCTGCCTCTGATTCCCGGCCTCTGATTCCCCAGCTCTGATTCCCCGCCTCTGATTCCCCGCGTCTGATTCCCTGCCTCTGATTCCCCGCCTCTGATTCCCCATCTCTGATTCCCCACCTCTGATTCCCCGTGTCTGATTCCCTGCCTCTGATTCCCCGCCTCTGATTCCCCGCCTCTGATTCCCTGCCACTGATTTCCCGCCCCTGATTCCCCACCTCTGATTCCCCATATCTGATTCCCCGCCTCTATTTCCCCATATCTGCTTCGCCGCCTCTGATTCCCCAACTCTGATTCCCCGCCTCTGATTCCCCAGCTCTGATTTCCCGCCTCTGATTCCCCGTGTCTGATTCCCTGCCTCTGATTCCCCGACTCTGATTCCCCGCGTCTGATTCCCTGCCACTGATTCCCTGCCCCTGATTCCCCACCTCTGATTCCCCATATCTGATTCCCCGCCTCTGTTTTCCTGCCTCTGATTCCCTGCCTCTGATTCCCCATATCTGATTCCCCGCCTCTGATTCCCCAACTCTGATTCCCCGCCTCTGATTCCCCAGCTCTGAATCCCCGCCTCTGACTCCTCGCGTCTGATTCCCTGCCTCTGATTCCCCGCCTCTGATTCCCCATCTGTGATTCACAACCTCTGATGCCCCACCTCTGATTCCCCATATCTGATTCCCCGCCTCTGTTTCCCCGCCTCTGATTCCCCGCCTCTGATTCCCCATATCTGATTCCCCGCCTCTGATTGCCCACCTCTGATTCCCCGCGTCTGATTCCCCGTGTCTGATTCCCTGCCTCTGATTCCCCGACTCTGATTCCCCGCGCCTGATTCCCTGCCACTGATTCCCTGCCCCTGATTCCCCACCTCTGATTCCCCATATCTGATTCCCCGCCTCTGTTTTCCTGCCTCTGATTCCCTGCCTCTGATTCCCCATATCTGATTCCCCGCCTCTGATTCCCCAACTCTGATTCCCCGCCTCTGATTCCCCAGCTCTGAATCCCCGCCTCTGACTCCTCGCGTCTGATTCCCTGCCTCTGATTCCCCGCCTCTGATTCCCCATCTGTGATTCACAACCTCTGATGCCCCACCTCTGATTCCCCATATCTGATTCCCCGCCTCTGTTTCCCCTCCTCTGATTCCCCGCCTCTGATTCCCCATATCTGATTCCCCGCCTCTGATTGCCCACCTCTGATTCCCCGCGTCTGATTCCCTGCCTCTGATTCACCGCCTCTGATTCCCCATCTCTGGTTCACCACCTCTGATTCCCGGCCTCTGATTCCCCATCTCTGAATCCGCACATCCGATTCCCTGCCTATGATTCCCCACCTCTGATTCCCCGCCTCTGATTCCCCATATCTGAATCCCTGTCTCTGTTTCCCCGCCTCTGATTCCCCATATGTGATTCCCCACCTCTGTTTCCACGCCTCTGATTCCCCGCCTCTGTTTCCCCATCTCTGATTCACCGCCTTTGATTCGCCACCTCTGATTCCCCATATCTGATTCCCCACCTCTGTTTCCCCGCCTCTGATTCCCCGCCTCTGATTCTCCATATCTCATTCCCCGCCTCTGAATCCCCATCTCTGATTCCCGGCCTCTGATTCCCAACCTCTGATTCCACACCTCTCATTCCCCATATCTGATTCCCCGCCTCTATTTCCCCATATCTGATTCCCCGCCTCTGATTCCCCAACTCTGATTCCCCGCCTCTGATTCCCCAGCTCTGATTCCCCGCCTCTGATTCCCGGCGTCCGATTCCCTGCCTCTGATTCCCCACCTCTGATTCCCCATCTCTGATTCCCCGCCTCTGATTCCCCGTGTCTGATTCCCTGCCTCTGATTCCCCACCTCTGATTCCCCGCCTCTGATTCCCTGCCACTGATTCCCTGCCCCTGATTCCCCACTTCTGATTCCCCATATCTGATTCCCCGCCTCTGTTTCCCCGCCTCTGATTCCCCGCCTCTGGTTCCCGATATCTGATTCCCTGCCTCTGATTCCCCAACTCTGATTCCCCGCCTCTGATTCCCCAGCTCTGAATCCCCGCCTCTGATTCCCCGTGTCTGATTCCCTGCCTCTGATTCCCCGCCTTGATTCCCCATCTCTGATTTACAACCTCTGATTCCCCACCTCTGATTCCCCATATCTGATTCCCCGCCTCTGTTTCCCCGCCTCTGATTCCCCGCCTCTGATTCCCCATATCTGATTCCCCGGCTCTGATTGCCCACCTCTGATTCCCCGCCTCTGATTCGCCAGCTCTGATTCCCCGCCTCTGATTCCCCGCATCTGATTCCCTGCCTCTGATTCCCCGCCTCTGATTCCCCATCTCTAAATCACCGCCTTTGATTCGCCACCTCTGATTCCCCATATCTGATTCCACACCTCTGTTTCCCCGCCTCTGATTCCCCGCCTCTGATTCTCCATATCTCATTCCCCGCCTCTGAATCCTCATCTCTGATTCCCGGACTCTGATTCCCCACCTCTGATTCCCGGCCTCTTATTCCCAGCATTTGATTCCCGGCCTCCGATTCCCAGCCTCTGATTCCCCGCTTCTGATTCTGATTCCCTGCCTCTGATTCCCCATCTCTGATTCTGCACATCTGATTCCCTGCCTCTGAGTCCCCACCTCTGATTCCCCATATCTGATTCCCCGCCTCTGTTTCCCCGCCTCTGATTCCCCGCCTCTGTTTCCCCATATCTAATTCCCCACCTCTGATGCCCCAACTCTGATTCCCCGCCTCTGATTCCCCAGCTCTGATTCCCCACCTCTGATTCCCTGCATCCGATTCCCCATGTCTGATTCCCCGCCTCTGTTTCCCCGCCTCTGATTCACCGCTGTTTCCCCATATCTGATTCCCTGCCTCTGATTCCCCAGCTCTGATTCCCTGCCTCTGATTCCCCGCATTCCATTCCCTGCCTCTGATTCCCCGCCTGTGATTCCCCATCTCTGATTCACCACCTCTGATTCCCCACCTCTGATTCCCCATATCTAATTCCCCGCCTCTGTTTGCCCGCCTCTGATTCCCCTCCTCTGTTTCCACATATCTGATTGCCCGCCTCTGAATCCCCAACTCTGATTCCCTGCCTCTGATTCACCAGCTCTGATTCCCCGCCTTTGATTCCCCCCGTCTGATTCCCAGCCTCTGAATCCCCGTGTCTGATTTCCTGCCTCTGATTCCCAGCCTCTGATTCCCCATCTCTGATTCACCGCCTCTGATTCACCGCCTCTGATTCCCCTCCTCTGACTCCCCATTTCTGATTCCGCACATCCGATTCCCTGCCACTGATTCCACGACTCTGATTCCCCACCTCTGATTCCCCAGCTCTTATTCCCCGCCTCTGATTCCCCGCGTCTGATTCCCTGCCTCTGATTCCCCGCCTCTGATTCCCCATCTCTGATTCCCCACCTCTGATTCCCCGTGTCTGATTCCCTGCCTCTGATTCCCCGCCTCTGATTCCCCGCCTCTGATTCCCTGCAACTGATTCCCCGCCCCTGATTCCCCACCTCTGATTCCCCATATCTTATTCCCCGCCTCTGTTTCCCCCCCTCTGATTCCCAGCCTCTGATTCCCCATATCTGATTCCCTGCCTCTGATTCCCCATATCTGATTCCCCATATCTGAATCCCCACCTCTGTTTCCCCGCCTCTGATTCCCCGCCTCTGATTCTCCATATCTCATTCCCCGCCTCTGAATCCCCATCTCTGATTCCCGGACTCTGATTCCCCACCTCTGATTCCCGGCCTCTGATTCCCAGCATCTGATTCCCGGCCTCTGATTCCCGGCCTCTGATTCCCCGCTTCTGATTCTGATACCCTGCCTCTGATTCCCCATCTCTGATTCCGCACATCTGATTCCCTGCCTCTGATTCCCCATCTCTGATTCCGCACATCTGATTCCCCGCCTCTGTTTCCTCGCCTCTGATTCCCCGCCTCTGTTTCCCCATATCTAATTCCCCACCTCTGATGCCCCAACTCTAATTCCCAGCCTCTGATTCCCCAGCTCTTATTCCCCGCCTCTGATTCCCCGCATCCGATTCCCCATGTCTGATTCCCCGCCTCTGTTTCCCCGCCTCTGATTCCCCGCCTCTGTTTCCCCATATCTGATTCCCCGCCTCTGATTCCCCAGCTCTGATTCCCTGCCTCTGATTCCCCGCGTTCTATTCCCTGCCTCTGATACCCCGCCTGTGATTCCCCATCTCTGATTCACCACCTCTGATTCCCCACCTCTGATTCCCCATATCTAATTCCCCGCCTCTGTTTGCCCGCGTCTGATTCCCCGCCTCTGTTTCCCCATATCTTATTCCCAGCCTCTGAATCCCCAACTCTGATTCCCTGCCTCTGATTCACCAGCTCTGATTCCCCGCCTTTGATTCCCCCTGTCTGATTCCCAGCCTCTGAATCCCCGTGTCTGATTTCCTGCCTCAGATTCCCCGCCTCTGATTCCCCATCTCTGATTCACCGCCTCTGATTCCCCACCTCTGATTCCCCATTTCTGATTCCGCACATCCGATTCCCTGCCTCTGATTCCCCGACTCTGATTCCCCACCTCTGATTCCCCAGCTCTGATTCCCCGCCTCTGATACCCCGCGTCTGATTCCCTGCCTCTGATTCCCTGCCTCTGATTCCCCAGCTCTGATTCCCCGCCTCTGATTCCCCGCGTCTGATTCCCTGCCTCTGATTCCCCGCCTCTGATTCCCCATCTCTGATTCCCCACCTCTGATTCCCCGTGTCTGATTCCCTGCCTCTGATTCCCCGCCTCTGATTCCCCGCCTCTGATTCCCTGCCACTGATTTCCCGCCCCTGATTCCCCACCTCTGATTCCCCATATCGATTCCCCGCCTCTATTTCCCCATATCTGCTTCGCCGCCTCTGATTCCCCAACTCTGATTCCCCGCCTCTGATTCCCCAGCTCTGATTTCCCGCCTCTGATTCCCCGTGTCTGATTCCCTGCCTCTGATTCCCCGACTCTGATTCCCCGCGTCTGATTCCCTGCCACTGATTCCCTGCCCCTGATTCCCCACCTCTGATTCCCCATATCTGATTCCCCGCCTCTGTTTTCCTGCCTCTGATTCCCTGCCTCTGATTCCCCATATCTGATTCCCCGCCTCTGATTCCCCAACTCTGATTCCCCGCCTCTGATTCCCCAGCTCTGAATCCCCGCCTCTGACTCCTCGCGTCTGATTCCCTGCCTCTGATTCCCCGCCTCTGATTCCCCATCTGTGATTCACAACCTCTGATGCCCCACCTCTGATTCCCCATATCTGATTCCCCGCCTCTGTTTCCCCGCCTCTGATTCCCCGCCTCTGATTCCCCATATCTGATTCCCCGCCTCTGATTGCCCACCTCTGATTCCCCGCGTCTGATTCCCTTCCTCTGATTCACCGCCTCTGATTCCCCATCTCTGGTTCACCACCTCTGATTCCCGGCCTCTGATTCCCCATCTCTGAATCCGCACATCCGATTCCCTGCCTATGATTCCCCACCTCTGATTCCCCGCCTCTGATTCCCCATATCTGATTCCCCGGCTCTGATTGCCCACCTCTGATTCCCCGCCTCTGATTCGCCAGCTCTGATTCCCCGCCTCTGATTCCCCGCATCTGATTCCCTGCCTCTGATTCCCCGCCTCTGATTCCCAATCTCTAAATCACCGCCTTTGATTCGCCACCTCTGATTCCCCATATCTGATTCCACACCTCTGTTTCCCCGCCTCTGATTCCCCGCCTCTGATTCTCCATATCTCATTCCCCGCCTCTGAATCCCCATCTCTGATTCCCGGACTCTGATTCTCCACCTCTGATTCCCGGCCTCTTATTCCCAGCATCCGATTCCCGGCCTCTGATTCCCGGCCTCTAATTCCCCGCTTCTGATTCTGATTCCCTGCCTCTGATTCCCCATCTCTGATTCCGCACATCTGATTCCCTGCCTCTGATTCCCCACCTCTGATTCCCCATATCTGAATCCCCGCCTCTGTTTCCCCGCCTCTGATTCCCCGCCTCTGTTTCCCCATATCTAATTCCCCACCTCTGATGCCCCAACTCTGATTCCCCGCCTCTGATTCCCCAGCTCTGATTCCCCACCTCTGATTCCCTGCATCCGATTCCCCATGTCTGATTCCCCGCCTCTGTTTCCCCGCCTCTGATTCACCGCTGTTTCCCCATATCTGATTCCCCATATCTAATTCCCCGCCTCTGTTTGCCCGCCTCTGATTCCCCTCCTCTGTTTCCACATATCTGATTGCCCGCCTCTGAATCCCCAACTCTGATTCCCTGCCTCTGATTCACCAGCTCTGATTCCCCGCCTTTGATTCCCCCCGTCTGATTCCCAGCCTCTGAATCCCCGTGTCTGATTTCCTGCCTCTGATTCCCCGCCTCTGATTCCCCATCTCTGATTCACCGCCTCTGATTCCCCACCTCTGACTCCCCATTTCTGATTCCGCACATCCGATTCCCTGCCTCTGATTCCACGACTCTGATTCCCCACCTCTGATTCCCCAGCTCTTATTCCCCGCCTCTGATTCCCCGCGTCTGATTCCCTGCCTCTGATTCACCGCCTCTGATTCCCCATCTCTGATTCCCCACCTCTGATTCCCCGTGTCTGATTCCCTGCCTCTGATTCACCGCCTCTGATTCCCCGCCTCTGATTCCCTGCAACTGATTCCCCGCCCCTGATTCCCCACCTCTGATTCCCCATATCTTATTCCCCGCCTCTGTTTCCCCCCCTCTGATTCCCAGCCTCTGATTCCCCATATCTGATTCCCTGCCTCTGATTCCCCATATCTGATTCCCCGCCTCTATTTCCCCGCCTCTGATTCCCCGCCTCTGATTCCCCATATCTGATTCCCCGCCTCTGATTCGCCAGCTCTGATTCCCCGCCTCTGAATCCCCGCATCTGATTCCCTGCCTCTGATTCGCCACCTCTGATTCCCCATATCTGAATCCCCACCTCTGTTTCCCCGCCTCTGATTCCCCGCCTCTGATTCTCCATATCTCATTCCCCGCCTCTGAATCCCCATCTCTTATTCCCGGACTCTGATTCCCCACCTCTGATTCCCGGCCTCTTATTCCCAGCATCTGATTCCCGGCCTCTGATTCTCGGCCTCTGATTCCCCGCTTCTGATTCTGATACCCTGCCTCTGATTCCCCATCTCTGATTCCGCACATCTGATTCCCTGCCTCTGATTCCCCATCTCTGATTCCGCACATCTGATTCCCCGCCTCTGTTTCCCCGCCTCTGATTCCCCGCCTCTGTTTCCCCATATCTAATTCCCCACCTCTGATGCCCCAACTCTGATTCCCCGCCTCTGATTCCCCAGCTCTGATTCCCCGCCTCTGATTCCCCGCATCCGATTCCCCATGTCTGATTCCCCGCCTCTGTTTCCCCGCCTCTGATTCCCCGCCTCTGTTTCCCCATATCTGATTCCCCGCCTCTGATTCCCCAGCTCTGATTCCCTGCCTCTGATTCCCCGCGTTCTATTCCCTGCCTCTGATTCCCCGCCTGTGATACCCCATCTCTGATTCACCACCTCTGATTCCCCACCTCTGATTCCCCATATCTAATTCCCCGCCTCTGTTTGCCCGCGTCTGATTCCCCGCCTCTGTTTCCCCATATCTTATTCCCCGCCTCTGAATCCCCAACTCTGATTCCCTGCCTCTGATTCACCAGCTCTGATTCCCCGCCTTTGATTCCCCCCGTCTGATTCCCAGCCTCTGAATCCCCGTGTCTGATTTCCTGCCTCAGATTCCCCGCCTCTGATTCCCCATCTCTGATTCACCGCCTCTGATTCCCCACCTCTGATTCCCCATTTCTGATTCCGCACATCCGATTCCCTGCCTCTGATTCCCCGACTCTGATTCCCCACCTCTGATTCCCCAGCTCTGATTCCCCGCCTCTGATTCCCCGCGTCTGATTCCCTGCCTCTGATTCCCCGCCTCTGATTCCCCAGCTCTGATTCCCCGCCTCTGATTCCCCGCGTCTGATTCCCTGCCTCTGATTCCCCGCCTCTGATTCCCCATCTCTGATTCCCCACCTCTGATTCCCCGTGTCTGATTCCCTGCCTCTGATTCCCCGCCTCTGATTCCCCGCCTCTGATTCCCTGCCACTGATTCCCCGCCCCTGATTCCCCACCTCTGATTCCCCATATCTGATTCCCCGCCTCTATTTCCCCATATCTGCTTCGCCGCCTCTGATTCCCCAACTCTGATTCCCCGCCTCTGATTCCCCAGCTCTGATTTCCCGCCTCTGATTCCCGGCATCCCATTCCCTGCCTCTGATTCCCCACCTCTGATTCCCCATCTCTGATTCCCCGCCTCTGATTGCCCGTGTCTGAATCCCTGCCTCTGATTCCCCGACTCTGATTCCCCGCGCCTGATTCCCTGCCACTGATTCCCTGCCCCTGATTCCCCACCTCTGATTCCCCATATCTGATTCCCCGCCTCTGTTTTCCTGCCTCTGATTCCCTGCCTCTGATTCCCCATATCTGATTCCCCGCCTCTGATTCCCCAACTCTGATTCCCTGCCTCTGATTCCCCATCTCTGATTCCGCACATCTGATCCCCGCCTCTGTTTCCCCGCCTCTGATTCCCCGCCTCTGTTTCCCCATATCTAATTCCCCACCTCTGATGCCCCAACTCTGATTCCCCGCCTCTGATTCCCCAGCTCTGATTCCCCGCCTCTGATTCCCCGCATCCGATTTCCCATGTCTGATTCCCCGCCTCTGTTTCCCCGCCTCTGATTCCCCGCCTCTGTTTCCCCATATCTGATTCCCCGCCTCTGATTCCCCAGCTCTGATTCCCTGCCTCTGATTCCCCGCGTTCTATTCCCTGCCTCTGATTCCCCGCCTGTGATTCCCCATCTCTGATTCACCACCTCTGATTCCCCACCTCTGATTCCCCATATCTAATTCCCCGCCTCTGTTTGCCCGCGTCTGATTCCCCGCCTCTGTTTCCCCATATCTTATTCCCCGCCTCTGAATCCCCAACTCTGATTCCCTGCCTCTGATTCACCAGCTCTGATTACCCGCCTTTGATTCCCCCCGTCTGATTCCCAGCCTCTGAATCCCCGTGTCTGATTTCCTGCCTCAGATTCCCCGCCTCTGATTCCCCATCTCTGATTCACCGCCTCTGATTCCCCACCTCTGATTCCCCATTTCTGATTCCGCACATCCGATTCCCTGCCTCTGATTCCCCGACTCTGATTCCCCACCTCTGATTCCCCAGCTCTGATTCCCCGCCTCTGATTCCCCGCGTCTGATTCCCTGCCTCTGATTCCCCGCCTCTGATTCCCCAGCTCTGATTCCCCGCCTCTGATTCCCCGCGTCTGATTCCCTGCCTCTGATTCCCCGCCTCTGATTCCCCATCTCTGATTCCCCACCTCTGATTCCCCGTGTCTGATTCCCTGCCTCTGATTCCCCGCCTCTGATTCCCCGCCTCTGATTCCCTGCCACTGATTCCCCGCCCCTGATTCCCCACCTCTGATTCCCCATATCTGATTCCCCGCCTCTATTTCCCCATATCTGCTTCGCCGCCTCTGATTCCCCAACTCTGATTCCCCGCCTCTGATTCCCCAGCTCTGATTTCCCGCCTCTGATTCCCGGCATCCGATTCCCTGCCTCTGATTCCCCACCTCTGATTCCCCATCTCTGATTCCCCGCCTCTGATTCCCCGTGTCTGATTCCCTGCCTCTGATTCCCCGACTCTGATTCCCCGCGCCTGATTCCCTGCCACTGATTCCCTGCCCCTGATTCCCCACCTCTGATTCCCCATATCTGATTCCCCGCCTCTGTTTTCCTGCCTCTGATTCCCTGCCTCTGATTCCCCATATCTGATTCCCCGCCTCTGATTCCCCAACTCTGATTCCCCGCCTCTGATTCCCCAGCTCTGAATCCCCGCCTCTGACTCCTCGCGTCTGATTCCCTGCCTCTGATTCCCCGCCTCTGATTCCCCATCTGTGATTCACAACCTCTGATGCCCCACCTCTGATTCCCCATATCTGATTCCCCGCCTCTGTTTCCCCGCCTCTGATTCCCCGCCTCTGATTCCCCATATCTGATTCCCTGCCTCTGATTGCCCACCTCTGATTCCCCGCGTCTGATTCCCTGCCTCTGATTCACCGCCTCTGATTCCCCATCTCTGGTTCACCACCTCTGATTCCCGGCCTCTGATTCCCCATCTCTGAATCCGCACATCCGATTCCCTGCCTATGATTCCCCACCTCTGATTCCCCGCCTCTGATTCCCCATATCTGATTCCCTGTCTCTGTTTCCCCGCCTCTGATTCCCCATATGTGATTCCCCACCTCTGTTTCCACGCCTCTGATTCCCCGCCTCTGTTTCCCCATCTCTGATTCACCGCCTTTGATTCGCCACCTCTGATTCCCCATATCTGATTCCCCACCTCTGTTTCCGAGCCTCTGATTCCCCGCCTCTGATTCTCCATATCTCATTCCCCGCCTCTGAATCCCCATCTCTGATTCCCGGCCTCTGATTCCCAACCTCTGATTCCACACCTCTCATTCCCCATATCTGATTCACCGCCTCTATTTCCCCATATCTGATTCCCCGCCTCTGATTCCACAACTCTGATTCCCCGCCTCTGATTCCCCAGCTCTGATTCCCCGCCTCTGATTCCCGGCGTCCGATTCCCTGCCTCTGATTCCCCACCTCTGATTCCCCATCTATGATTCCCCGCCTCTGATTCCCCGTGTCTGATTCCCTGCCTCTGATTCCCCGCCTCTGATTCCCCGCCTCTGATTCCCTGCCACTGATTCCCTGCCCCTGATTCCCCACTTCTGATTCCCCATATCTGATTCCCCGCCTCTGTTTCCCCGCCTCTGATTCCCCGCCTCTGGTTCCCCATATCTGATTCCCTGCCTCTGATTCCCCAACTCTGATTCCCCGCCTCTGATTCCCCAGCTCTGAATCCCCGCCTCTGATTCCCCGCGTCTGATTCCCTGCCTCTGATTCCCCGCCTTGATTCCCCATCTCTGATTTACAACCTCTGATTCCCCACCTCTGATTCCCCATATCTTATTCCCCGCCTCTGTTTCCCCGCCTCTGATTCCCCGCCTCTGATTCCCCATATCTGATTCCCCGGCTCTGATTGCCCACCTCTGATTCCCCGCCTCTGATTCGCCAGCTCTGATTCCCCGCCTCTGATTCCCCGCATCTGATTCCCTGCCTCTGATTCCCCGCCTCTGATTCCCCATCTCTAAATCACCGCCTTTGATTCGCCACCTCTGATTCCCCATATCTGATTCCACACCTCTGTTTCCCCGCCTCTGATTCCCCGCCTCTGATTCTCCATATCTCATTCCCCGCCTCTGAATCCTCATCTCTGATTCCCGGACTCTGATTCCCCACCTCTGATTCCCGGCCTCTTATTCCCAGCATTTGATTCCCGGCCTCTGATTCCCAGCCTCTGATTCCCCGCTTCTGATTCTGATTCCCTGCCTCTGATTCCCCATCTCTGATTCCGCACATCTGATTCCCTGCCTCTGAGTCCCCACCTCTGATTCCCCATATCTGATTCCCCGCCTCTGTTTCCCCGCCTCTGATTCTCCGCCTCTGTTTCCCCATATCTAATTCCCCACCTCTGATGCCCCAACTCTGATTCCCCGCCTCTGATTCCCCAGCTCTGATTCCCCACCTCTGATTCCCTGCATCCGATTCCCCATGTCTGATTCCCCGCCTCTGTTTCCCCGCCTCTGATTCACCGCTGTTTCCCCATATCTGATTCCCCGCCTCTGATTCCCCAGCTCTGATTCCCTGCCTCTGATTCCCCGCGTTCCATTCCCTGCCTCTGATTCCCCGCCTGTGATTCCCCATCTCTGATTCACCACCTCTGATTCCCCACCTCTGATTCCCCATATCTAATTCCCCGCCTCTGTTTGCCCGCCTCTGATTCCCCTCCTCTGTTTCCACATATCTGATTGCCCGCCTCTGAATCCCCAACTCTGATTCCCTGCCTCTGATTCACCAGCTCTGATTCTCCGCCTTTGATTCCCCCCGTCTGATTCCCCGCCTCTGATTCCCCGCCTCTGATTCCCTGCCACTGATTCCCCGCCCCTGATTCCCCACCTCTGATTCCCCATATCTGATTCCCCGCCTCTATTTCCCCATATCTGCTTCGCCGCCTCTGATTCCCCAACTCTGATTCCCCGCCTCTGATTCCCCAGCTCTGATTTCCCGCCTCTGATTCCCGGCATCCGATTCCCTGCCTCTGATTCCCCACCTCTGATTCCCCATCTCTGATTCCCCGCCTCTGATTCCCCGTGTCTGATTCCCTGCCTCTGATTCCCCGACTCTGATTCCCCGCGCCTGATTCCCTGCCACTGATTCCCTGCCCCTGATTCCCCACCTCTGATTCCCCATATCTGATTCCCCGCCTCTGTTTTCCTGCCTCTGATTCCCTGCCTCTGATTCCCCATATCTGATTCCCCGCCTCTGATTCCCCAACTCTGATTCCCCGCCTCTGATTCCCCAGCTCTGAATCCCCGCCTCTGACTCCTCGCGTCTGATTCCCTGCCTCTGATTCCCCGCCTCTGATTCCCCATCTGTGATTCACAACCTCTGATGCCCCACCTCTGATTCCCCATATCTGATTCCCCGCCTCTGTTTCCCCGCCTCTGATTCCCCGCCTCTGATTCCCCATATCTGATTCTCCGCCTCTGATTGCCCACCTCTGATTCCCCGCGTCTGATTCCCTGCCTCTGATTCACCGCCTCTGATTCCCCATCTCTGGTTCACCACCTCTGATTCCCGGCCTCTGATTCCCCATCTCTGAATCCGCACATCCGATTCCCTGCCTATGATTCCCCACCTCTGATTCTCCGCCTCTGATTCCCCATATCTGATTCCCTGTCTCTGTTTCCCCGCCTCTGATTCCCCATATGTGATTCCCCACCTCTGTTTCCACACCTCTGATTCCCCGCCTCTGTTTCCCCATCTCTGATTCACCGCCTTTGATTCGCCACCTCTGATTCCCCATATCTGATTCCCCACCTCTGTTTCCCCGCCTCTGATTCCCCGCCTCTGATTCTCCATATCTCATTCCCCGCCTCTGAATCCCCATCTCTGATTCCCGGCCTCTGATTCCCAACCTCTGATTCCACACCTCTCATTCCCCATATCTGATTCCCCGCCTCTATTTCCCCATATCTGATTCCCCGCCTCTGATTCCCCAACTCTGATTCCCCGCCTCTGATTCCCCAGCTCTGATTCCCCGCCTCTGATTCCCGGCGTCCGATTCCCTGCCTCTGATTCCCCACCTCTGATTCCCCATCTCTGATTCCCCGCCTCTGATTCCCCGTGTCTGATTCCCTGCCTCTGATTCCCCGCCTCTGATTCCCCGCCTCTGATTCCCTGCCACTGATTCCCTGCCCCTGATTCCCCACTTCTGATTCCCCATATCTGATTCCCCGCCTCTGTTTCCCCGCCTCTGATTCCCCGCCTCTGGTTCCCCATATCTGATTCCCTGCCTCTGATTCCCCAACTCTGATTCCCCGCCTCTGATTCCCCAGCTCTGAATCCCCGCCTCTGATTCCCCGCGTCTGATTCCCTGCCTCTGATTCCCCGCCTTGATTCCCCATCTCTGATTTACAACCTCTGATTCCCCACCTCTGATTCCCCATATCTGATTCCCCGCCTCTGTTTCCCCGCCTCTGATTCCCCGCCTCTGATTCCCCATATCTGATTCCCCGGCTCTGATTGCCCACCTCTGATTCCCCGCCTCTGATTCGCCAGCTCTGATTCCCCGCCTCTGATTCCCCGCATCTGATTCCCTGCCTCTGATTCCCCGCCTCTGATTCCCCATCTCTAAATCACCGCCTTTGATTCGCCACCTCTGATTCCCCATATCTGATTCCACACCTCTGTTTTCCCGCCTCTGATTTCCCGCCTCTGATTCTCCATATCTCATTCCCCGCCTCTGAATCCTCATCTCTGATTCCCGGACTCTGATTCCCCACCTCTGATTCCCGGCCTCTTATTCCCAGCATTTGATTCCCGGCCTCTGATTCCCAGCCTCTGATTCCCCGCTTCTGATTCTGATTCCCTGCCTCTGATTCCCCATCTCTGATTCCGCACATCTGATTCCCTGCCTCTGAGTCCCCACCTCTGATTCCCCATATCTGATTCCCCGCCTCTGTTTCCCCGCCTCTGATTCTCCGCCTCTGTTTCCCCATATCTAATTCCCCACCTCTGATGCCCCAACTCTGATTCCCCGCCTCTGATTCCCCAGCTCTGATTCCCCACCTCTGATTCCCTGCATCCGATTCCCCATGTCTGATTCCCCGCCTCTGTTTCCCCGCCTCTGATTCACCGCTGTTTCCCCATATCTGATTCCCCGCCTCTGATTCCCCAGCTCTGATTCCCTGCCTCTGATTCCCCGCGTTCCATTCCCTGCCTCTGATTCCCCGCCTGTGATTCCCCATCTCTGATTCACCACCTCTGATTCCCCACCTCTGATTCCCCATATCTAATTCCCCGCCTCTGTTTGCCCGCCTCTGATTCCCCTCCTCTGTTTCCACATATCTGATTGCCCGCCTCTGAATCCCCAACTCTGATTCCCTGCCTCTGATTCACCAGCTCAGATTCCCCGCCTTTGATTCCCCCCGTCTGATTCCCAGCCTCTGAATCCCCGTGTCTGATTTCCTGCCTCTGATTCCCCGCCTCTGATTCCCCATCTCTGATTCACCGCCTCTGATTCCCTATCCTCTGACTCCCCATTTCTGATTCCGCACATCCGATTCCCTGCCTTTGATTCCACGACTCTGATTCCCCACCTCTGATTCCCCAGCTCTTATTCCCCGCCTCTGATTCCCCGCGTCTGATTCCCTGCCTCTGATTCCCCGCCTCTGATTCCCCATCTCTGATTCCCCACCTCTGATTCCCCGTGTCTGATTCCATGCCTCTGATTCCCCGCCTCTGATTCCCCGCCTCTGATTCCCTGCAACTGATTCCCCGCCCCTGATTCCCCACCTCTGATTCCCCATATCTTATTCCCCGCCTCTGTTTCCCCCCCTCTGATTCCCAGCCTCTGATTCCCCATATCTGATTCCCTGCCTCTGATTCCCCATATCTGATTCCCCGCCTCTATTTCCCCGCCTCTGATTCCCCGCCTCTGATTCCCCATATCTGATTCCCCGGCTCTGATTGCGCACCTCTGATTCCCCGCCTCTGATTCCCCGTGTCTGATTCCCTGCCTCTGATTCCCTGCCTCTGATTCGCCACCTCTGATTCCCCATATCTGAATCCCCATCTCTGATTCCCGGACTCTGATTCCCCACCTCTGATTCCCGGCCTCTTATTCCCAGCATCTGATTCCCGGCCTCTGATTCCCGGCCTCTGATTCCCCGCTTCTGATTCTGATACCCTGCCTCTGATTCCCCATCTCTGATTCCGCACATCTGATTCCCTGCCTCTGATTCCCCATCTCTGATTCCGCACATCTGATTCCCCGCCTCTGTTTCCCCGCCTCTGATTCCCCGCCTCTGTTTCCCCATATCTAATTCCCCACCTCTGATGCCCCAACTCTGATTCCCCGCCTCTGATTCCCCATCTCTGATTCACCACCTCTGATTCCCCACCTCTGATTCCCCATATCTAATTCCCCGCCTCTGTTTGCCCGCCTCTGATTCCCCTCCTCTGTTTCCACATATCTGATTGCCCGCCTCTGAATCCCCAACTCTGATTCCCTGCCTCTGATTCACCAGCTCTGATTCCCCGCCTTTGATTCCCCCCGTCTGATTCCCAGCCTCTGAATCCCCGTGTCTGATTTCCTGCCTCTGATTCCCCGCCTCTGATTCCCCATCTCTGATTCACCGCCTCTGATTCCCCACCTCTGACTCCCCATTTCTGATTCCGCACATCCGATTCCCTGCCTCTGATTCCACGACTCTGATTCCCCACCTCTGATTCCCCACTCTTATTCCCCGCCTCTGATTCCCCGCGTCTGATTCCCTGCCTTTGATTCCCCGCCTCTGATTCCCCATCTCTGATTCCCCACCTCTGATTCCCCGTGTCTGATTCCCTGCCTCTGATTCCCCGCCTCTGATTCCCCGCCTCTGATTCCCTGCAACTGATTCCCCGCCCCTGATTCCCCACCTCTGATTCCCCATATCTTATTCCCCGCCTCTGTTTCCCCCCCTCTGATTCCCAGCCTCTGATTCCCCATATCTGATTCCCTGCCTCTGATTCCCCATATCTGATTCCCCGCCTCTATTTCCCCGCCTCTGATTCCCCTCCTCTGATTCCCCATATCTGATTCCCCGGCTCTGAATCCCCGCATCTGATTCCCTGCCTCTGATTCGCCACCTCTGATTCCCCATATCTGAATCCCCACCTCTGTTTCCCCGCCTCTGATTTCCCGCCTCTGATTCTCCATATCTCATTCCCCGCCTCTGAATCCCCATCTCTGATTCCCGGACTCTGATTCCCCACCTCTGATTCCCGGCCTCTTATTCCCAGCATCTGATTCCCGGCCTCTGATTCCCGGCCTCTGATTCCCCGCTTCTGATTCTGATACCCTGCCTCTGATTCCCCATCTCTGATTCCGCACATCTGATTCCCTGCCTCTGATTCCCCATCTCTGATTCCGCACATCTGATTCCCCGCCTCTGTTTCCCCGCCTCTGATTCCCCGCCTCTGTTTCCCCATATCTAATTCCCCACCTCTGATGCCCCAACTCTGATTCCCCGCCTCTGATTCCCCAGCTCTGATTCCCCGCCTCTGATTCCCCGCATCCGATTCCCCATGTCTGATTCCCCGCCTCTGTTTCCCCGCCTCTGATTCCCCGCCTCTGTTTCCCCATCTCTGATTCCCCGCCTCTGATTCCCCAGCTCTGATTCCCTGCCTCTGATTCCCCGCGTTCTATTCCCTGCCTCTGATTCCCCGCCTGTGATTCCCCATCTCTGATTCACCACCTCTGATTCCCCACCTCTGATTCCCCATATCTAATTCCCCGCCTCTGTTTGCCCGCTTCTGATTCCCCACCTCTGTTTCCCCATATCTTATTCCCCGCCTCTGATTCCCCGTGTCTGATTCCCTGCCTCTGATTCCCCGTCTCTGATTCCCCGCCTCTGATTCCCTGCCACTGATTCCCCGCCCCTGATTCCCCACCTCTGATTCCCCATATCTGATTCCCCGCCTCTATTTCCCCATATCTGCTTCGCCGCCTCTGATTCCCCAACTCTGATTCCCCGCCTCTGATTCCCCAGCTCTGATTTCCCGCCTCTGATTCCCGGCATCCGATTCCCTGCCTCTGATTCCCCACCTCTGATTCCCCATCTCTGATTCCCTGCCTCTGATTCCCCGTGTCTGATTCCCTGCCTCTGATTCCCCGACTCTGATTCCCCGCGCCTGATTCCCTGCCACTGATTCCCTGCCCCTGATTCCCCACCTCTGATTCCCCATATCTGATTCCCCGCCTCTGTTTTCCTGCCTCTGATTCCCTGCCTCTGATTCCCCATATCTGATTCCCCGCCTCTGATTCCCCAACTCTGATTCCCTGCCTCTGATTCCCCATCTCTGATTCCGCACATCTGATTCCCCGCCTCTGTTTCCCCGCCTCTGATTCCCCGCCTCTGTTTCCCCATATCTAATTCCCCACCTCTGATGCCCCAACTCTGATTCTCCGCCTCTGATTCCCCAGCTCTGATTCCCCGCCTCTGATTCCCCGCATCCGATTCCCCATGTCTGATTCCCCGCCTCTGTTTCCCCGCCTCTGATTCCCCGCCTCTGTTTCCCCATATCTGATTCCCCGCCTCTGATTCCCCAGCTCTGATTCCCTGCCTCTGATTCCCCGCGTTCTATTCCCTGCCTCTGATTCCCCGCCTGTGATTCCCCATCTCTGATTCACCACCTCTGATTCCCCACCTCTGATTCCCCATATCTAATTCCCCGCCTCTGTTTGCCCGCGTCTGATTCCCCGCCTCTGTTTCCCCATATCTTATTCCCCGCCTCTGAATCCCCAACTCTGATTCCCTGCCTCTGATTCACCAGCTCTGATTCCCCGCCTTTGATTCCCCCCGTCTGATTCCCAGCCTCTGAATCCCCGTGTCTGATTTCCTGCCTCAGATTCCCCGCCTCTGATTCCCCATCTCTGATTCACCGCCTCTGATTCCCCACCTCTGATTCCCCATTTCTGATTCCGCACATCCGATTCCCTGCCTCTGATTCCCCGACTCTGATTCCCCACCTCTGATTCCCCAGCTCTGATTCCCCGCCTCTGATTCCCCGCGTCTGATTCCCTGCCTCTGATTCCCCGCCTCTGATTCCCCAGCTCTGATTCCCCGCCTCTGATTCCCCGCGTCTGATTCCCTGCCTCTGATTCCCCGCGTCTGATTCCCCATCTCTGATTCCCCACCTCTGATTCCCCGTGTCTGATTCCCTGCCTCTGATTCCCCGCCTCTGATTCCCCGCCTCTGATTCCCTGCCACTGATTCCCCGCCCCTGATTCCCCACCTCAGATTCCCCATATCTGATTCCCCGCCTCTATTTCCCCATATCTGCTTCGCCGCCTCTGATTCCCCAACTCTGATTCCCCGCCTCTGATTCCCCATATCTGATTCCCTGCCTCTGATTCCCCATATCTGATTCCCCGCCTCTATTTCCCCGCCTCTGATTCCCCGCCTCTGATTCCCCATATCTGATTCCCCGCCTCTATTTCCCCGCCTCTGATTCCCCGCCTCTGATTCCCCATATCTGATTCCCCGGCTCTGATTGCGCACCTCTGATTCCCCGCCTCTGATTCGCCAGCTCTGATTCCCCGCCTCTGAATCCCCGCATCTGATTCCCTGCCTCTGATTCGCCACCTCTGATTCCCCATATCTGAATCCCCACCTCTGTTTCCCCGCCTCTGATTCCCCGCCTCTGATTCTCCATATCTCATTCCCCGCCTCTGAATCCCCATCTCTGATTCCCGGACTCTGATTCCCCACCTCTGATTCCCGGCCTCTTATTCCCAGCATCTGATTCCCGGCCTCTGATTCCCGGCCTCTGATTCCCCGCTTCTGATTCTGATACCCTGCCTCTGATTCCCCATCTCTGATTCCGCACATCTGATTCCCTGCCTCTGATTCCCCATCTCTGATTCCGCACATCTGATTCCCCGCCTCTGTTTCCCCGCCTCTGATTCCCCGCCTCTGTTTCCCCATATCTAATTCCCCACCTCTGATGCCCCAACTCTGATTCCCCGCCTCTGATTCCCCATCTCTGATTCACCACCTCTGATTCCCCACCTCTGATTCCCCATATCTAATTCCCCGCCTCTGTTTGCCCGCCTCTGATTCCCCTCCTCTGTTTCCACATATCTGATTGCCCGCCTCTGAATCCCCAACTCTGATTCCCTGCCTCTGATTCACCAGCTCTGATTCCCCGCCTTTGATTCCCCCCGTCTGATTCCCAGCCTCTGAATCCCCGTGTCTGATTTCCTGCCTCTGATTCCCCGCCTCTGATTCCCCATCTCTGATTCACCGCCTCTGATTCCCCACCTCTGACTCCCCATTTCTGATTCCGCACATCCGATTCCCTGCCTCTGATTCCACGACTCTGATTCCCCACCTCTGATTCCCCAGCTCTTATTCCCCGCCTCTGATTCCCCGCGTCTGATTCCCTGCCTCTGATTCCCCGCCTCTGATTCCCCATCTCTGATTCCCCACCTCTGATTCCCCGTGTCTGATTCCCTGCCTCTGATTCCCCGCCTCTGATTCCCCGCCTCTGATTCCCTGCAACTGATTCCCCGCCCCTGATTCCCCACCTCTGATTCCCCATATCTTATTCCCCGCCTCTGTTTCCCCCCCTCTGATTCCCAGCCTCTGATTCCCCATATCTGATTCCCTGCCACTGATTCCCCATATCTGATTCCCCGCCTCTATTTCCCCGCCTCTGATTCCCCGCCTCTGATTCCCCATATCTGATTCCCCGGCTCTGAATCCCCGCATCTGATTCCCTGCCTCTGATTCGCCACCTCTGATTCCCCATATCTGAATCCCCACCTCTGTTTCCCCGCCTCTGATTCCCCGCCTCTGATTCTCCATATCTCATTCCCCGCCTCTGAATCCCCATCTCTGATTCCCGGACTCTGATTCCCCACCTCTGATTCCCGGCCTCTTATTCCCAGCATCTGATTCCCGGCCTCTGATTCCCGGCCTCTGATTCCCCGCTTCTGATTCTGATACCCTGCCTCTGATTCCCCATCTCTGATTCCGCACATCTGATTCCCTGCCTCTGATTCCCCATCTCTGATTCCGCACATCTGATTCCCCGCCTCTGTTTCCCCGCCTCTGATTCCCCGCCTCTGTTTCCCCATATCTAATTCCCCAGCTCTGATTCCCCGCCTCTGATTCCCCGCATCCGATTCCCCATGTCTGAATCCCCGCCTCTGTTTCCCCGCCTCTGATTCCCCGCCTCTGTTTCCCCATATCTGATTCCCCGCCTCTGATTCCCCAGCTCTGATTCCCTGCCTCTGATTCCCCGCGTTCTATTCCCTGCCTCTGATTCCCCGCCTGTGATTCCCCATCTCTGATTCACCACCTCTGATTCCCCACCTCTGATTCCCCATATCTAATTCCCCGCCTCTGTTTGCCCGCGTCTGATTCCCCGCCTCTGTTTCCCCATATCTTATTCCCCGCCTCTGATTCCCCGTGTCTGATTCCCTGCCTCTGATTCCCCGCCTCTGATTCCCCGCCTCTGATTCCCTGCCACTGATTCCCCGCCCCTGATTCCCCACCTCTGATTCCCCATATCTGATTCCCCGCCTCTATTTCCCCATATCTGCTTCGCCGCCTCTGATTCCCCAACTCTGATTCCCCGCCTCTGATTCGCCAGCTCTGATTTCCCGCCTCTGATTCCCGGCATCCGATTCCCTGCCTCTGATTCCCCACCTCTGATTCCCCATCTCTGATTCCCTGCCTCTGATTCCCCGTGTCTGATTCCCTGCCTCTGATTCCCCGACTCTGATTCCCCGCGCCTGATTCCCTGCCACTGATTCCCTGCCCCTTATTCCCCACCTCTGATTCCCCATATCTGATTCCCCGCCTCTGTTTTCCTGCCTCTGATTCCCTGCCTCTGATTCCCCATATCTGATTCCCCGCCTCTGATTCCCCAACTCTGATTCCCTGCCTCTGATTCCCCATCTCTGATTCCGCACATCTGATTCCCCGCCTCTGTTTCCCCGCCTCTGATTCCCCGCCTCTGTTTCCCCATATCTAATTCCCCACCTCTGATGCCCCAACTCTGATTCCCCGCCTCTGATTCCCCAGCTCTGATTCCCCGCCTCTGATTCCCCGCATCCGATTCCCCATGTCTGATTCCCCGCCTCTGTTTCCCCGCCTCTGATTCCCCGCCTCTGTTTCCCCATATCTGATTCCCCGCCTCTGATTCCCCAGCTCTGATTCCCTGCCTCTGATTCCCCGCGTTCTATTCCCTGCCTCTGATTCCCCGCCTGTGATTCCCCATCTCTGATTCACCACCTCTGATTCCCCACCTCTGATTCCCCATATCTAATTCCCCGCCTCTGTTTGCCCGCGTCTGATTCCCCGCCTCTGTTTCCCCATATCTTATTCCCCGCCTCTGAATCCCCAACTCTGATTCCCTGCCTCTGATTCACCAGCTCTGATTCCCCGCCTTTGATTCCCCCCGTCTGATTCCCAGCCTCTGAATCCCCGTGTCTGATTTCCTGCCTCAGATTCCCCGCCTCTGATTCCCCATCTCTGATTCACCGCCTCTGATTCCCCACCTCTGATTCCCCATTTCTGATTCCGCACATCCGATTCCCTGCCTCTGATTCCCCGACTCTGATTCCCCACATCTGATTCCCCAGCTCTGATTCCCCGCCTCTGATTCCCCGCGTCTGATTCCCTGCCTCTGATTCCCCGCCTCTGATTCCCCAGCTCTGATTCCCCACCTCTGATTCCCCGCGTCTGATTCCCTGCCTCTGATTCCCCGCCTCTGATTCCCCATCTCTGATTCCCCACCTCTGATTCCCCGTGTCTGATTCCCTGCCTCTGATTCCCCGCCTCTGATTCCCCGCCTCTGATTCCCTGCCACTGATTCCCCGCCCCTGATTCCCCACCTCTGATTCCCCATATCTGATTCCCCGCCTCTATTTCCCCATATCTGCTTCGCCGCCTCTGATTCCCCAACTCTGATTCCCCGCCTCTGATTCCCCAGCTCTGATTTCCCGCCTCTGATTCCCGGCATCCGATTCCCTGCCTCTGATTCCCCACCTCTGATTCCCCATCTCTGATTCCCCGCCTCTGATTCCCCGTGTCTGATTCCCTGCCTCTGATTCCCCGACTCTGATTCCCCGCGCCTGATTCCCTGCCACTGATTCCCTGCCCCTGATTCCCCACCTCTGATTCCCCATATCTGATTCCCCGCCTCTGTTTTCCTGCCTCTGATTCCCTGCCTCTGATTCCCCATATCTGATTCCCCGCCTCTGATTCCCCAACTCTGATTCCCCGCCTCTGATTCCCCAGCTCTGAATCCCCGCCTCTGACTCCTCGCGTCTGATTCCCTGCCTCTGATTCCCCGCCTCTGATTCCCCATCTGTGATTCACAACCTCTGATGCCCCACCTCTGATTCCCCATATCTGATTCCCCGCCTCTGTTTCCCCGCCTCTGATTCACCGCCTCTGATTCCCCATATCTGATTCCCCGCCTCTGATTGCCCACCTCTGATTCCCCGCGTCCGATTCCCTGCATCTGATTCACCGCCTCAGATTCCCCATCTCTGGTTCACCACCTCTGATTCCCGGCCTCTGATTCCCCATCTCTGAATCCGCACATCCGATTCCCTGCCTATGATTCCCCACCTCTGATTCCCCGCCTCTGATTCCCCATATCTGATTCCCTGTCTCTGTTTCCCCGCCTCTGATTCCCATTATGTGATTCCCCACCTCTGTTTCCACGCCTCTGATTCCCCGCCTCTGTTTCCCCATCTCTGATTCACCGCCTTTGATTCGCCACCTCTGATTCCCCATATCTGATTCCCCACCTCTGTTTCCCCGCCTCTGATTCCCCGCCTCTGATTCTCCATATCTCATTCCCCGCCTCTGAATCCCCATCTCTGATTCCCGGCCTCTGATTCCCAACCTCTGATTCCACACCTCTCATTCCCCATATCTGATTCCCCGCCTCTATTTCCCCATATCTGATTCCCCGCCTCTGATTCCCCAACTCTGATTCCCCGCCTCTGATTCCCCAGCTCTGATTCCCCGCCTCTGATTCCCGGCGTCCGATACCCTGCCTCTGATTCCCCACCTCTGATTCCCCATCTCTGATTCCCCGCCTCTGATTCCCCGTGTCTGATTCCCTGCCTCTGATTCCCCGCCTCTGATTCCCCGCCTCTGATTCCCTGCCACTGATTCCCTGCCCCTGATTCCCCACTTCTGATTCCCCATATCTGATTCCCCGCCTCTGTTTCCCCGCCTCTGATTCCCCGCCTCTGGTTCCCCATATCTGATTCCCTGCCTCTGATTCCCCAACTCTGATTCCCCGCCTCTGATTCCCCAGCTCTGAATCCCCGCCTCTGATTCCCCGCGTCTGATTCCCTGCCTCTGATTCCCCGCCTTGATTCCCCATCTCTGATTTACAACCTCTGATTCCCCACCTCTGATTCCCCATATCTGATTCCCCGCCTCTGTTTCCCCGCCTCTGATTCCCCGCCTCTGATTCCCCATATCTGATTCCCCGGCTCTGATTGCCCACCTCTGATTCCCCGCCTCTGATTCGCCAGCTCTGATTCCCCGCCTCTGATTCCCCGCATCTGATTCCCTGCCTCTGATTCCCCGCCTCTGATTCCCCATCTCTAAATCACCGCCTTTAATTCGCCACCTCTGATTCCCCATATCTGATTCCACACCTCTGTTTCCCCGCCTCTGATTCCCCGCCTCTGATTCTCCATATCTCATTCCCCGCCTCTGAATCCTCATCTCTGATTCCCGGACTCTGATTCCCCACCTCTGATTCCCGGCCTCTTATTCCCAGCATTTGATTCCCGGCCTCTGATTCCCAGCCTCTGATTCCCCGCTTCTGATTCTGATTCCCTGCCTCTGATTCCCCATCTCTGATTCCGCACATCTGATTCCCTGCCTCTGAGTCCCCACCTCTGATTCCCCATATCTGATTCCCCGCCTGTTTCCATGCCTCTGATTCTCCGCCTCTGTTTCCCCATATCTAATTCCCCTCCTCTGATGCCCCAACTCTGATTCCCCGCCTCTGATTCCCCAGCTCTGATTCCCCACCTCTGATTCCCTGCATCCGATTCCCCATGTCTGATTCCCCGCCTCTGTTTCCCCGCCTCTGATTCACCGCTGTTTCCCCATATCTGATTCCCCGCCTCTGATTCCCCAGCTCTGATTCCCTGCCTCTGATTCCCCGCGTTCCATTCCCTGCCTCTGATTCCCCGCCTGTGATTCCCAATCTCTGATTCACCACCTCTGATTCCCCACCTCTGATTCCCCACATCTAATTCCCCGCCTCTGTTTGCCCGCCTCTGATTCCCCTCCTCTGTTTCCACATATCTGATTGCCCGCCTCTGAATCCCCAACTCTGATTCCCTGCCTCTGATTCACCAGCTCTGATTCCCCGCCTTTGATTCCCCCCGTCTGATTCCCAGCCTCTGAATCCCCGTGTCTGATTTCCTGCCTCTGATTCCCCGCCTCTGATTCCCCATCTCTGATTCACCGCCTCTGATTCCCCACCTCTGACTCCCCATTTCTGATTCCGCACATCCGATTCCCTGCCTCTGATTCCACGACTCTGATTCCCCACCTCTGATTCCCCAGCTCTTATTCCCCGCCTCTGATTCCCCGCGTCTGATTCCCTGCCTCTGATTCCCCGCCTCTGATTCCCCATCTCTGATTCCCCACCTCTGATTCCCCGTGTCTGATTCCCTGCCTCTGATTCCCCGCCTCTGATTCCCCGCCTCTGATTCCCTGCAACTGATTCCCCGCCCCTGATTCCCCACCTCTGATTCCCCATATCTTATTCCCCGCCTCTGTTTCCCCCCCTCTGATTCCCAGCCTCTGATTCCCCATATCTGATTCCCTGCCTCTGATTCCCCATATCTGATTCCCCGCCTCTATTTCCCCGCCTCTGATTCCCCGCCTCTGATTCCCCATATCTGATTCCCCGGCTCTGATTGCCCACCTCTGATTCCCCGCCTCTGATTCGCCAGCTCTGATTCCCCGCCTCTGAATCCCCGCATCTGATTCCCTGCCTCTGATTCGCCACCTCTGATTCCCCATATCTGAATCCCCACCTCTGTTTCCCCGCCTCTGATTCCCCGCCTCTGATTCTCCATATCTCATTCCCCGCCTCTGAATCCCCATCTCTGATTCCCGGACTCTGATTCCCCACCTCTGATTCCCGGCCTCTTATTCCCAGCATCTGATTCCCGGCCTCTGATTCCCGGCCTCTGATTCCCCGCTTCTGATTCTGATACCCTGCCTCTGATTCCCCATCTCTGATTCCGCACATCTGATTCCCTGCCTCTGATTCCCCATCTCTGATTCCGCACATCTGATTCCCCGCCTCTGTTTCCCCGCCTCTGATTCCCCGCCTCTGTTTCCCCATATCTAATTCCCCACCTCTGATGCCCCAACTCTGATTCCCCGCCTCTGATTCCCCATCTCTGATTCTCCACCTCTGATTCCCCACCTCTGATTCCCCATATCCAATTCCCCGCCTCTGTTTGCCCGCTTCTGATTCCCCTCCTCTGTTTCCACATATCTGATTGCCCGCCTCTGAATCCCCAACTCTGATTCCCTGCCTCTGATTCACCAGCTCTGATTCCCCACCTTTGATTCCCCCCGTCTGATTCCCAGCCTCTGAATCCCCGTGTCTGATTTCCTGCCTCTGATTCCCCGCCTCTGATTCCCCATCTCTGATTCACCGCCTCTGATTCCCCACCTCTGACTCCCCATTTCTGATTCCGCACATCCGATTCCCTGCCTCTGATTCCACGACTCTGATTCCCCACCTCTGATTCCCCAGCTCTTATTCCCCGCCTCTGATTCCCCGCGTCTGATTCCCTGCCTCTGATTCCCCGCCTCTGATTCCCCATCTCTGATTCCCCACCTCTGATTCCCCGTGTCTGATTCCCTGCCTCTGATTCCCCGCCTCTGATTCCCCGCCTCTGATTCCCTGCAACTGATTCCCCGCCCCTGATTCCCCACCTCTGATTCCCCATATCTTATTCCCCGCCTCTGTTTCCCCCCCTCTGATTCCCAGCCTCTGATTCCCCATATCTGATTCCCTGCCTCTGATTCCCCATATCTGATTCCCCGCCTCTATTTCCCCGCCTCTGATTCCCCGCCTCTGATTCCCCATATCTGATTCCCCGGCTCTGATTGCCCACCTCTGATTCCCCGCCTCTGATTCGCCAGCTCTGATTCCCCGCCTCTGAATCCCCGCATCTGATTCCCTGCCTCTGATTCGCCACCTCTGATTCCCCATATCTGAATCCCCACCTCTGTTTCCCCGCCTCTGATTCCCCGCCTCTGATTCTCCATATCTCATTCCCCGCCTCTGAATCCCCATCTCTGATTCCCGGACTCTGATTCCCCACCTCTGATTCCCGGCCTCTTATTCCCAGCATCTGATTCCCGGCCTCTGATTCCCGGCCTCTGATTCCCCGCTTCTGATTCTGATACCCTGCCTCTGATTCCCCATCTCTGATTCCGCACATCTGATTCCCTGCCTCTGATTCCCCATCTCTGATTCCGCACATCTGATTCCCCACCTCTGTTTCCCCGCCTCTGATTCCCCGCCTCTGTTTCCCCATATCTAATTCCCCACCTCTGATGCCCCAACTCTGATTCCCCGCCTCTGATTCCCCAGCTCTGATTCCCCGCCTCTGATTCCCCGCATCCGATTCCCCATGTCTGATTCCCCGCCTCTGTTTCCCCGCCTCTGATTCCCCGCCTCTGTTTCCCCATATCTGATTCCCCGCCTCTGATTCCCCAGCTCTGATTCCCTGCCTCTGATTCCCCGCGTTCTATTCCCTGCCTCTGATTCCCCGCCTGTGATTCCCCATCTCTGATTCACCACCTCTGATTTCCCAACTCTGATTCCCCATATCTAATTCCCCGCCTCTGTTTGCCCGCGTCTGATTCCCCGCCTCTGTTTCCCCATATCTTATTCCCCGCCTCTGAATCCCCAACTCTGATTCCCTGCCTCTGATTCACCAGCTCTGATTCCCCGCCTTTGATTCCCCCCGTCTGATTCCCAGCCTCTGAATCCCCGTGTCTGATTTCCTGCCTCAGATTCCCCGCCTCTGATTCCCCATTTCTGATTCACCGCCTCTGATTCCCCACCTCTGGTTCCCCATTTCTGATTCCGCACATCCGATTCCCTGCCTCTGATTCCCCGACTCTGATTCCCCACCTCTAATTCCCCAGCTCTGATTCCCCGCCTCTGATACCCCGCGTCTGATTCCCTGCCTCTGATTCCCCGCCTCTGATTCCCCAGCTCTGATTCCCCGCCTCTGAATCCCCGCGTCTGATTCCCTGCCTCTGATTCCCCGCCTCTGATTCCCCATCTCTGATTCCCCACCTCTGATTCCCCGTGTCTGATTCCCTGCCTCTGATTCCCCGCCTCTGATTCCCCGCCTCTGATTCCCTGCCACTGATTACCCCGCCCCTGATTCCCCACCTCTGATTCCCCATATCTGATTCCCCGCCTCTATTTCCCCATGTCTGCTTCGCCGCCTCTGATTCCCCAACTCTGATTCCCCGCCTCTGATTCCCCAGCTCTGATTTCCCGCCTCTGATTCCCGGCATCCGATTCCCTGCCTCTGATTCCCCACCTCTGATTCCCCATCTCTGATTCCCCGCCTCTGATTCCCCGTGTCTGATTCCCTGCCTCTGATTCCCCGACTCTGATTCCCCGCGTCTGATTCCCTGCCACTGATTCCCTGCCCCTGATTCCCCACCTCTGATTCCCCATATCTGATTCCCCGCCTCTGTTTTCCTGCCTCTGATTCCCTGCCTCTGATTCCCCATATCTGATTCCCCGCCTCTGATTCCCCAACTCTGATTCCCCGCCTCTGATTCCCCAGCTCTGAATCCCCGCCTCTGACTCCTCGCGTCTGATTCCCTGCCTCTGATTCCCCGCCTCTGATTCCCCATCTGTGATTCACAACCTCTGATGCCCCACCTCTGATTCCCCATATCTGATTCCCCGCCTCTGTTTCCCCGCCTCTGATTCCCCGCCTCTGATTCCACATATCTGATTCCCCGCCTCTGATTGCCCACCTCTGATTCCCCGCGTCTGATTCCCTGCCTCTGATTCACCGCCTCTGATTCCCCATCTCTGGTTCACCACCTCTGATTCCCGGCCTCTGATTCCCCATCTCTGAATCCGCACATCCGATTCCCTGCCTATGATACCCCACCTCTGATTCCCCGCCTCTGATTCCCCATATCTGATTCCCTGTCTCTGTTTCCCCGCCTCTGATTCCCCATATGTGATTCCCCACCTCTGTTTCCACGCCTCTGATTCCCCGCCTCTGTTTCCCCACCTCTGATTCACCGCCTTTGATTCGCCACCTCTGATTCCCCATATCTGATTCCCCACCTCTGTTTCCCCGCCTCTGATTCCCCGCCTCTGATTCTCCATATCTCATTCCCCGCCTCTGAATCCCCATCTCTGATTCCCGAACTCTGATTCCCCACCTCTGATTCCCGGCCTCTTATTCCCAGCATCTGATTCCCGGCCTCTGATTCCCGGACTCTAATTCCCGGCTTCTGATTCTGATTCCCTGCCTCAGAATCCCCATATCTGATTCCCCGCCTCTGATTCCCCAACTTTAATTCCCCTCCTCTAATTCACCAGCTATGATTCCACGCCTCTGATTCCCTGCGTCTGATTCCCTGCCTCTGATTCCCCTTCTCTGATTCACCACCTCTGAATCCCCACCTCTGATTCCCCATCTCTGATTCCGCACATCCGATTCCCTGCCTCTGATTCCCCGCCTCTGATTCCCCGCCTCTGATTCCCTGCCTCTTATTCGCAGCCTCTAATTCCCCACCTCTGATTCCCCATATCTGATTCCCCGCCTCTGTTTCCCTGCCTCTGATTCCCGGCCTCTGATTCCCCAGCTCTGATTCCCCGCCTTTTATTCCCGGCCTCTGATTCCCTGCCACTGATTCCCCGCCCCTGATACCCCACCTCTGATTCCCCATATCTGATTCCCCACCTCTGATCCCCCAGCTCTGATTCCCTGCCACTGATTCCCCGCCCCTGATTCCCCACCTTTGATTCCCCATATCTGATTCCCCGCCTCTGTTTCCCCAGCTCTGATTCCCTGCCTCTGATTCCCTGCCCTGATTCCCCATCTCTGTTTCACCGCCTTTGATTCGCCACCTCTGATTCCCCATATCTGATTCCCCGCCTCTGTTTCCCCGCCTCTGATTCCCTGCCTCTGATTCCCAACCTCTGATTCCACACCTCTCATTCCCCATATCTGATTCCCCGCCTCTATTTCCCCATATCTGATTCCCCGCCTCTGATTCCCCAACTCTGATTCCCCGCCTCTGATTCCCCAGCTCTGATTCCCCGCCTCTGATTCCCGGCGTCCGATTCCCTGCCTCTGATTCCCCGCCTCTGATTCCCCATCTCTGATTCCCCGCCTCTGATTCCCCGTGTCTGATTCCCTGCCTCTGATTCCCCGCCTCTGATTCCCCGCCTCTGATTCCATGCCACTGATTCCCTGCCCCTGATTCCCCACTTCTGATTCCCCATATCTGATTCCCCGCCTCTGTTTCCCCGCCTCTGATTCCCCGCCTCTGGTTCCCCATATCTGATTCCCTGCCTCTGATTCCCCAACTCTGATTCCCCGCCTCTGATTCCCCAGCTCTGAATCCCCGCCTCTGATTCCCCGCGTCTGATTCCCTGCCTCTGATTCCCCGCCTTGATTCCCCATCTCTGATTTACAACCTCTGATTCCCCATATCTGATTCCCCGGCTCTGATTGCCCACCTCTGATTCCCCGCCTCTGATTCGCCAGCTCTGATTCCCCGCCTCTGATTCCCCGCATCTGATTCCCTGCCTCTGATTCCCCGCCTCTGATTCCCCATCTCTAAATCACCGCCTTTGATTCGCCACCTCTGATTCCCCATATCTGATTCCACACCTCTATTTCCCCGCCTCTGATTCCCCGCCTCTGATTCTCCATATCTCATTCCCCGCCTCTGAATCCTCATCTCTGATTCCCGGACTCTGATTCCCCACCTCTGATTCCCGGCCTCTTATTCCCAGCATTTGATTCCCGGCCTCTGATTCCCAGCCTCTGATTCCCCGCTTCTGATTCTGATTCCCTGCCTCTGATTCCCCATCTCTGATTCCGCACATCTGATTCCCTGCCTCTGAGTCCCCACCTCTGATTCCCCATATCTGATTCCCCGCCTCTGTTTCCCCGCCTCTGATTCCCCGCCTCTGTTTCCCCATATCTAATTCCCCACCTCTGATGCCCCAACTCTGATTCCCCGCCTCTGATTCCCCAGCTCTGATTCCCCACCTCTGATTCCCTGCATCCGATTCCCCATGTCTGATTCCCCGCCTCTGTTTCCCCGCCTCTGATTCACCGCCTCTGTTTCCCCATATCTGATTCCCCGCCTCTGATTCCCCAGCTCTGATTCCCTGCCTCTGATTCCCCGCGTTCCATTCCCTGCCTCTGATTCCCCGCCTGTGATTCCCCATCTCTGATTCACCACCTCTGATTCCCCACCTCTGATTCCCCATATCTAATTCCCCGCCTCTGTTTGCCCGCCTCTGATTCCCCTCCTCTGTTTCCACATATCTGATTGCCCGCCTCTGAATCCCCAACTCTGATTCCCTGCCTCTGATTCACCAGCTCTGATTCCCCGCCTTTGATTCCCCCCATCTGATTCCCAGCCTCTGAATCCCCGTGTCTGATTTCCTGCCTCTGATTCCCCGCCTCTGATTCCCCATCTCTGATTCACCGCCTCTGATTCCCCACCTCTGACTCCCCATTTCTGATTCCGCACATCCGATTCCCTGCCTCTGATTCCACGACTCTGATTCCCCACCTCTGATTCCCCAGCTCTTATTCCCCGCCTCTGATTCCCCGCGTCTGATTCCCTGCCTCTGATTCCCCGCCTGTTATTCCCCATCTCTGATTCCCCACCTCTGATTCCCCGTGTCTGATTCCCTGCCTCTGATTCCCCGCCTCTGATTCCCCGCCTCTGATTCCCTGCAACTGATTCCCCGCCCCTGATTCCCCACCTCTGATTCCCCATATCTTATTCCCTGCCTTTGTTTCCCCCCCTCTGATTCCCAGCCTCTGATTCCCCATATCTGATTCCCTGCCTCTGATTCCCCATATCTGATTCCCCGCCTCTATTTCCCCGCCTCTGATTCCCCGCCTCTGATTCCCCATATCTGATTCCCCGGCTCTGATTGCCCACCTCTGATTCCCCGCCTCTGATTCGCCAGCTCTGATTCCCCGCCTCTGAATCCCCGCATCTGATTCCCTGCCTCTGATTCGCCACCTCTGATTCCCCATATCTGAATCCCCACCTCTGTTTCCCCGCCTCTGATTCCCCGCCTCTGATTCTCCATATCTCATTCCCCGCCTCTGAATCCCCATCTCTGATTCCCGGACTCTGATTCCCCACCTCTGATTCCCGGCCTCTTATTCCCCATCTCATTCCCCACCTCTGATTCCCCATCTCTGATTCCGCACATCTGATTCCCTGCCTCTGATTCCCCATCTCTGATTCCCCACCTCTGATTCCCCGCCTCTGTTTCCCCGCCTCTGATTCCCCGCCTCTGATTCCCCGCCTCTGTTTCCCCATATCTAATTCCCCACCTCTGATTCCCCAACACTGATTCACCGCCTCTGATTCCCCGACTCTGATTCCCCACCTCTGATTCCCCAGCTCTGATTCCCCGCCTCTGATTCCCCGCGTCTGATTCCCTGCCTCTGATTCCCCGCCTCTGATTCCCCATCTCTGATTCCCCACCTCTGATTCCCCGTGTCTGATTCCCTGCCTCTGAATCCCCGCCTCTGATTCCCCGCCTCTGATTCCCTGCCACTGATTCGCCACCACTGATTCCCCACCTCTGATTCCCCATATCTTATTCCCCGCCTCTGTCTCCCCCGCTCTGATTCCCAGCCTCTGATTCCCCATATCTGATTCCCCGCCTCTGATTCCCCATATCTGATTCCCCGCCTCATTTTCCCCATATCTGCTTCGCCGCCTCTGATTCCCCAACTCTGATTCCCCGCCTCTGATTCCCCAGCTCTGATTTCCCGCCTCTGATTTCCGGCATCCGATTCCCTGCCTCTGATTCCCCGCCTCTGATTCCCCATCTCTGATTCCCCGCCTATGATTCCCCGCCTCTGTTTCACCGCCTCTGATTCCCCGCCTCTGTTTCCCCATATCTTATTCCCCGCCTCTGAATCCCCAACTTTGATTCCCCTCCTCTAATTCGCCAGCTATGATTCCCCGCCTCTGATTCCCTGCGTCTGATTCCCTGCCTCTGATTCCCCTTCTCTGATTCACCACCTCTGAATCCCCACCTCTGATTCCCCATCTCTGATTCCGCACATCCGATTCCCTGCCTCTGATTCCCCGCCTCTGATTCCCCGCCTCTGATTCCCTGCCTCTGATTCGCAACCTCTAATTCCCCACCTCTGATTCCCCATATCTGATTCCCCGCCTCTGTTTCCCTGCCTCTGATTCCCGGCCTCTGATTCCCCAGCTCTGATTCCCCGCCTTTTATTCCCGGCCTCTGATTCCCTTCCACTGATTCCCCGCCGCTGATTCCCCACCTCTGATTCCCCATATCTGATTCCCCGCCTCTGTTTCCACAGCTCTGATTCCCCACCTCTGATTCCCCAGCTCTGATTCCCTGCCACTGATTCCCCGCCCCTGATTCCCCACCTCTGATTCCCCATATCTGATTCCCCGCCTCTGTTTCCCCAGCTCTGATTCCCTGCCTCTGATTCCCTGCCCTGATTCCCCATCTCTGTTTCACCGCCTTTGATTCGCCACCTCTGATTCCCCATATCTGATTCCCCGCCTCTGGTTCCCCATATCTGATTCCCTGCCTCTGATTCCCCAACTCTGATTCCCCGCCTCTGATTCCCCAGCTCTGAATCCCCGCCTCTGATTCCCCGCGTCTGATTCCCTGCCTCTGATTCCCCGCCTTGATTCCCCATCTCTGATTTACAACCTCTGATTCCCCACCTCTGATTCCCCATATCTGATTCCCCGCCTCTGTTTCCCCGCCTCTGATTCCCCGCCTCTGATTCCCCATATCTGATTCCCCGGCTCTGATTGCCCACCTCTGATTCCCCGCCTCTGATTCGCCAGCTCTGATTCCCCGCCTCTGATTCCCCGCATCTGATTCCCTGCCTCTGATTCCCCAGCTCTGATTCCCCACCTCTGATTCCCTGCATCCGATTCCCCATGTCTGATTCCCCGCCTCTGTTTCCCCGCCTCTGATTCACCGCCTCTGTTTCCCCATATCTGATTCCCCGCCTCTGATTCCCCAGCTCTGATTCCCTGCCTCTGATTCCCCGCGTTCCATTCCCTGCCTCTGATTCCCCGCCTGTGATTCCCCATCTCTGATTCACCACCTCTGATTCCCCACCTCTGATTCCCCATATCTAATTCCCCGCCTCTGTTTGCCCGCCTCTGATTCCCCTCCTCTGTTTCCACATATCTGATTGCCCGCCTCTGAATCCCCAACTCTGATTCCCTGCCTCTGATTCACCAGCTCTGATTCCCCGCCTTTGATTCCCCCCATCTGATTCCCAGCCTCTGAATCCCCGTGTCTGATTTCCTGCCTCTGATTCCCCGCCTCTGATTCCCCATCTCTGATTCACCGCCTCTGATTCCCCACCTCTGACTCCCCATTTCTGATTCCGCACATCCGATTCCCTGCCTCTGATTCCACGACTCTGATTCCCCACCTCTGATTCCCCAGCTCTTATTCCCCGCCTCTGATTCCCCGCGTCTGATTCCCTGCCTCTGATTCCCCGCCTCTTATTCCCCATCTCTGATTCCCCACCTCTGATTCCCCGTGTCTGATTCCCTGCCTCTGATTCCCCGCCTCTGATTCCCCGCCTCTGATTCCCTGCAACTGATTCCCCGCCCCTGATTCCCCACCTCTGATTCCCCATATCTTATTCCCTGCCTTTGTTTCCCCCCCTCTGATTCCCAGCCTCTGATTCCCCATATCTGATTCCCTGCCTCTGATTCCCCATATCTGATTCCCCGCCTCTATTTCCCCGCCTCTGATTCCCCGCCTCTGATTCCCCATATCTGATTCCCCGGCTCTGATTGCCCACCTCTGATTCCCCGCCTCTGATTCGCCAGCTCTGATTCCCCGCCTCTGAATCCCCGCATCTGATTCCCTGCCTCTGATTCGCCACCTCTGATTCCCCATATCTGAATCCCCACCTCTGTTTCCCCGCCTCTGATTCCCCGCCTCTGATTCTCCATATCTCATTCCCCGCCTCTGAATCCCCATCTCTGATTCCCGGACTCTGATTCCCCACCTCTGATTCCCGGCCTCTTATTCCCCATCTCATTCCCCACCTCTGATTCCCCATCTCTGATTCCGCACATCTGATTCCCTGCCTCTGATTCCCCATCTCTGATTCCCCACCTCTGATTCCCCGCCTCTGTTTCCCCGCCTCTGATTCCCCGCCTCTGATTCCCCGCCTCTGTTTCCCCATATCTAATTCCCCACCTCTGATTCCCCAACACTGATTCACCGCCTCTGATTCCCCGACTCTGATTCCCCACCTCTGATTCCCCAGCTCTGATTCCCCGCCTCTGATTCCCCGCGTCTGATTCCCTGCCTCTGATTCCCCGCCTCTGATTCCCCATCTCTGATTCCCCACCTCTGATTCCCCGTGTCTGATTCCCTGCCTCTGAATCCCCGCCTCTGATTCCCCGCCTCTGATTCCCTGCCACTGATTCCCCACCACTGATTCCCCACCTCTGATTCCCCATATCTTATTCCCCGCCTCTGTCTCCCCCGCTCTGATTCCCAGCCTCTGATTCCCCATATCTGATTCCCCGCCTCTGATTCCCCATATCTGATTCCCCGCCTCATTTTCCCCATATCTGCTTCGCCGCCTCTGATTCCCCAACTCTGATTCCCCGCCTCTGATTCCCCAGCTCTGATTTCCCGCCTCTGATTTCCGGCATCCGATTCCCTGCCTCTGATTCCCCGCCTCTGATTCCCCATCTCTGATTCCCCGCCTATGATTCCCCGCCTCTGTTTCACCGCCTCTGATTCCCCGCCTCTGTTTCCCCATATCTTATTCCCCGCCTCTGAATCCCCAACTTTGATTCCCCTCCTCTAATTCGCCAGCTATGATTCCCCGCCTCTGATTCCCTGCGTCTGATTCCCTGCCTCTGATTCCCCTTCTCTGATTCACCACCTCTGAATCCCCACCTCTGATTCCCCATCTCTGATTCCGCACATCCGATTCCCTGCCTCTGATTCCCCGCCTCTGATTCCCCGCCTCTGATTCCCTGCCTCTGATTCGCAACCTCTAATTCCCCACCTCTGATTCCCCATATCTGATTCCCCGCCTCTGTTTCCCTGCCTCTGATTCCCGGCCTCTGATTCCCCAGCTCTGATTCCCCGCCTTTTATTCCCGGCCTCTGATTCCCTTCCACTGATTCCCCGCCGCTGATTCCCCACCTCTGATTCCCCATATCTGATTCCCCGCCTCTGTTTCCACAGCTCTGATTCCCCACCTCTGATTCCCCAGCTCTGATTCCCTGCCACTGATTCCCCGCCCCTGATTCCCCACCTCTGATTCCCCATATCTGATTCCCCGCCTCTGTTTCCCCAGCTCTGATTCCCTGCCTCTGATTCCCTGCCCTGATTCCCCATCTCTGTTTCACCGCCTTTGATTCGCCACCTCTGATTCCCCATATCTGATTCCCCGCCTCTGGTTCCCCATATCTGATTCCCTGCCTCTGATTCCCCAACTCTGATTCCCCGCCTCTGATTCCCCAGCTCTGAATCCCCGCCTCTGATTCCCCGCGTCTGATTCCCTGCCTCTGATTCCCCGCCTTGATTCCCCATCTCTGATTTACAACCTCTGATTCCCCACCTCTGATTCCCCATATCTGATTCCCCGCCTCTGTTTCCCCGCCTCTGATTCCCCGCCTCTGATTCCCCATATCTGATTCCCCGGCTCTGATTGCCCACCTCTGATTCCCCGCCTCTGATTCGCCAGCTCTGATTCCCCGCCTCTGATTCCCCGCATCTGATTCCCTGCCTCTGATTCCCCGCCTCTGATTCCCCATCTCTAAATCACCGCCTTTGATTCGCCACCTCTGATTCCCCATTTCTGATTCCACACCTCTATTTCCCCGCCTCTGATTCCCCGCCTCTGATTCTCCATATCTCATTCCCCGCCTCTGAATCCTCATCTCTGATTCCCGGACTCTGATTCCCCACCTCTGATTCCCGGCCTCTTATTCCCAGCATTTGATTCCCGTCCTCTGATTCCCAGCCTCTGATTCCCCGCTTCTGATTCTGATTCCCTGCCTCTGATTCCCCATCTCTGATTCCGCACATCTGATTCCCTGCCTCTGAGTCCCCACCTCTGATTCCCCATATCTGATTCCCCGCCTCTGTTTCCCCGCCTCTGATTCCCCGCCTCTGTTTCCCCATATCTAATTCCCCACCTCTGATGCCCCAACTCTGATTCCCCGCCTCTGATTCCCCAGCTCTGATTCCCCACCTCTGATTCCCTGCATCCGATTCCCCATGTCTGATTCCCCGCCTCTGTTTCCCCGCCTCTGATTCACCGCCTCTGTTTCCCCATATCTGATTCCCCGCCTCTGATTCCCCAGCTCTGATTCCCTGCCTCTGATTCCCCGCGTTCCATTCCCTGCCTCTGATTCCCCGCCTGTGATTCCCCATCTCTGATTCACCACCTCTGATTCCCCACCTCTGATTCCCCATATCTAATTCCCCGCCTCTGTTTGCCCGCCTCTGATTCCCCTCCTCTGTTTCCACATATCTGATTGCCCGCCTCTGAATCCCCAACTCTGATTCCCTGCCTCTGATTCACCAGCTCTGATTCCCCGCCTTTGATTCCCCCGTCTGATTCCCAGCCTCTGAATCCCCGTGTCTGATTTCCTGCCTCTGATTCCCCGCCTCTGATTCCCCATCTCTGATTCACCGCCTCTGATTCCCCACCTCTGACTCCCCATTTCTGATTCCGCACATCCGATTCCCTGCCTCTGATTCCACGACTCTGATTCCCCACCTCTGATTCCCCAGCTCTTATTCCCCGCCTCTGATTCCCCGCGTCTGATTCCCTGCCTCTGATTCCCCGCCTCTTATTCCCCATCTCTGATTCCCCACCTCTGATTCCCCGTATCTGATTCCCTGCCTCTGATTCCCCGCCTCTGATTCCCCGCCTCTGATTCCCTGCAACTGATTCCCCGCCCCTGATTCCCCACCTCTGATTCCCCATATCTTATTCCCCACCTCTGTTTCCCCCCCTCTGATTCCCAGCCTCTGATTCCCCATATCTGATTCCCTGCCTCTGATTCCCCATATCTGATTCCCCGCCTCTATTTCCCCGCCTCTGATTCCCCGCCTCTGATTCCCCATATCTGATTCCCCGGCTCTGATTGCCCACCTCTGATTCCCCGCCTCTGATTCGCCAGCTCTGATACCCCGCCTCTGAATCCCCGCATCTGATTCCCTGCCTCTGATTCGCCACCTCTGATTCCCCATATCTGAATCCCCACCTCTGTTTCCCCGCCTCTGATTCCCCGCCTCTGATTCTCCATATCTCATTCCCCGCCTCTGAATCCCCATCTCTGATTCCCGGACTCTGATTCCCCACCTCTGATTCCCGGCCTCTTATTCCCCATCTCATTCCCCACCTCTGATTCCCCATCTCTGATTCCGCACATCTGATTCCCTGCCTCTGATTCCCCATCTCTGATTCCCCACCTCTGATTCCCCGCCTCTGTTTCCCCGCCTCTGATTCCCCGCCTCTGATTCCCCGCCTCTGTTTCCCCATATCTAATTCCCCACCTCTGATTCCCCAACACTGATTCACCGCCTCTGATTCCCCGACTCTGATTCCCCACCTCTGATTCCCCAGCTCTGATTCCCCGCCTTTGATTCCCCCCGTCTGATTCCCAGCCTCTGAATCCCCGTGTCTGATTTCCTGCCTCTGATTCCCCGCCTCTGATTCCCCATCTCTGATTCACCGCCTCTGATTCCCCACCTCTGACTCCCCATTTCTGATTCCGCACATCCGATTCCCTGCCTCTGATTCCACGACTCTGATTCCCCACCTCTGATTCCCCAGCTCTTATTCCCCGCCTCTGATTCCCCGCGTCTGATTCCCTGCCTCTGATTCCCCGCCTCTTATTCCCCATCTCTGATTCCCCACCTCTGATTCCCCGTGTCTGATTCCCTGCCTCTGATTCCCCGCCTCTGATTCCCCGCCTCTGATTCCCTGCAACTGATTCCCCGCCCCTGATTCCCCACCTCTGATTCCCCATATCTTATTCCCCGCCTCTGTTTCCCCCCCTCTGATTCCCAGCCTCTGATTCCCCATATCTGATTCCCTGCCTCTGATTCCCCATATCTGATTCCCCGCCTCTATTTCCCCGCCTCTGATTCCCCGCCTCTGATTCCCCATATCTGATTCCCCGGCTCTGATTGCCCACCTCTGATTCCCCGCCTCTGATTCGCCAGCTCTGATTCCCCGCCTCTGAATCCCCGCATCTGATTCCCTGCCTCTGATTCGCCACCTCTGATTCCCCATATCTGAATCCCCACCTCTGTTTCCCCGCCTCTGATTCCCCGCCTCTGATTCTCCATATCTCATTCCCCGCCTCTGAATCCCCATCTCTGATTCCCGGACTCTGATTCCCCACCTCTGATTCCCGGCCTCTTATTCCCCATCTCATTCCCCACCTCTGATTCCCCATCTCTGATTCCGCACATCTGATTCCCTGCCTCTGATTCCCCATCTCTGATTCCCCACCTCTGATTCCCCGCCTCTGTTTCCCCGCCTCTGATTCCCCGCCTCTGATTCCCCGCCTCTGTTTCCCCATATCTAATTCCCCACCTCTGATTCCCCAACACTGATTCACCGCCTCTGATTCCCCGACTCTGATTCCCCACCTCTGATTCCCCAGCTCTGATTCCCCGCCTCTGATTCCCCGCGTCTGATTCCCTGCCTCTGATTCCCCGCCTCTGATTCCCCATCTCTGATTCCCCACCTCTGATTCCCCGTGTCTGATTCCCTGCCTCTGAATCCCCGCCTCTGATTCCCCGCCGCTGATTCCCTGCCACTGATTCCCCACCACTGATTCCCCACCTCTGATTCCCCATATCTTATTCCCCGCCTCTGTCTCCCCCGCTCTGATTCCCAGCCTCTGATTCCCCATATCTGATTCCCCGCCTCTGATTCCCCATATCTGATTCCCCGCCTCATTTTCCCCATATCTGCTTCGCCGCCTCTGATTCCCCAACTCTGATTCCCCGCCTCTGATTCCCCAGCTCTGATTTCCCGCCTCTGATTTCCGGCATCCGATTCCCTGCCTCTGATTCCCCGCCTCTGATTCCCCATCTCTGATTCCCCGCCTATGATTCCCCGCCTCTGTTTCACCGCCTCTGATTCCCCGCCTCTGTTTCCCCATATCTTATTCCCCGCCTCTGAATCCCCAACTTTGATTCCCCTCCTCTAATTCGCCAGCTATGATTCCCCGCCTCTGATTCCCTGCGTCTGATTCCCTGCCTCTGATTCCCCTTCTCTGATTCACCACCTCTGAATCCCCACCTCTGATTCCCCATCTCTGATTCCGCACATCCGATTCCCTGCCTCTGATTCCCCGCCACTGATTCCCCGCCTCTGATTCCCTGCCTCTGATTCGCAACCTCTAATTCCCCACCTCTGATTCCCCATATCTGATTCCCCGCCTCTGTTTCCCTGCCTCTGATTCCCGGCCTCTGATTCCCCAGCTCTGATTCCCCGCCTTTTATTCCCGGCCTCTGATTCCCTTCCACTGATTCCCCGCCGCTGATTCCCCACCTCTGATTCCCCATATCTGATTCCCCGCCTCTGTTTCCACAGCTCTGATTCCCCACCTCTGATTCCCCAGCTCTGATTCCCTGCCACTGATTCCCCGCCCCTGATTCCCCACCTCTGATTCCCCATATCTGATTCCCCGCCTCTGTTTCCCCAGCTCTGATTCCCTGCCTCTGATTCCCTGCCCTGATTCCCCATCTCTGTTTCACCGCCTTTGATTCGCCACCTCTGATTCCCCATATCTGATTCCCCGCCTCTGTTTCCCCGCCTCTGATTCCCCGCCTCTGATTCCCCATCTCTGATTCACCGCCTCTGATTCCCCACATCTGACTCCCCATTTCTGATTCCGCACATCCGATTCCCTGCCTCTGATTCCCCGACTCTGATTCCCCACCTCTGATTCCCCAGCTCTTATTCCCCGCCTCTGATTCCCCGCGTCTGATTCCCTGCCTCTGATTCCCCGCCTCTGATTCCCCATCTCTGATTCCCCACCTCTGATTCCCCGTCTGATTCCCTGCCTCTGATTCCCCGCCTCTGATTCCCCGCCTCTGATTCCCCGTGTCTGATTCCCTGCCTCTGATTCCCCGACTCTGATTCCCCGCGTCTGATTCCCTGCCACTGATTCCCTGCCCCTGATTCCCCACTTCTGATTCCCCATATCTGATTCCCCGCCTCTGTTTCACCGCCTCTGATTCCCCGCCTCTGTTTCCCCATATCTTATTCCCCGCCTCTGAATCCCCAACTTTGATTCCCCTCCTCTAATTCGCCAGCTATGATTCCCCGCCTCTGATTCCCTGCGTCTGATTCCCGGCCTCTAATTCCCCGCTTCTGATTCTGATTCCCTGCCTCTGAATCCCCATCTCTGATTCCGCACATCTGATTCCCTGCCTCTGATTCCCCACCTCTGATTCCCCATATCTGATTCCCCGCCTCTGTTTCCCCGCCTCTGATTCCCCGCCTCTGTTTCCCCATATCTAATTCCCCACCTCTGATGCCCCAACTCTGATTCCCCGCCTCTGATTCCCCAGCTCTGATTCCCCACCTCTGATTCCCCGCATCCGATTCCCCATGTCTGATTCCCTGCCTCTGTTTCCCCGCCTCTGATTCCCCGCCTCTGTTTCCCCATATCTGATTCCCCGCCTCTGATTCCCCAGCTCTGATTCCCTGCCTCTGATTCCCCGCGTTCTATTCCCTGCCTCTGATTCCCCGCCTGTGATTCCCCATCTCCGATTCACCACCTCTGATTCCCCACCTCTGATTCCCCATATCTAATTCCCCGCCTCTGTTTGCCCGCCTCTGATTCCCCGCCTCTGTTTCCCCATATCTGATTCCCCGCCTCTGAATCCCCAACTCTGATTCACTGCCTCTGATTCACCAGCTCTGATTCCCCGCCTTTGATTCCCCCCGTCTTATTCCCAGCCTCTGAATCCCCGTGTCTGATTTCCTGCCTCTGATTCCCCGCCTCTGATTCCCCATCTCTGATTCACCGCCTCTGATTCCCCACCTCTGATTCCCCATCTCTGATTCCGCACGTCTGATTCCCTGCCTCTGATTCCCCTTCTCTGATTCACCACCTCTGAATCCCCACCTCTGATTCCCCATCTCTGATTCCGCACATCCGATTCCCTGCCTCTGATTCCCCGCCTCTGATTCCCCGCCTCTGATTCCCTGCCTCTGATTCGCAACCTCTAATTCCCCACCTCTGATTCCCCATATCTGATTCCCCGCCTCTGTTTCCCTGCCTCTGATTCCCGGCCTCTGATTCCCCAGCTCTGATTCCCCGCCTTTTATTCCCGGCCTCTGATTCCCTTCCACTGATTCCCCGCCGCTGATTCCCCACCTCTGATTCCCCATATCTGATTCCCCGCCTCTGTTTCCACAGCTCTGATTCCCCACCTCTGATTCCCCACCTCTGATTCCTGGCCTCTTATTCCCCGCCCCTGATTCCCCACCTCTGATTCCCCATATCTGATTCCCCGCCTCTGTTTCCCCAGCTCTGATTCCCTGCCTCTGATTCCCTGCCCTGATTCCCCATCTCTGTTTCACCGCCTTTGATTCGCCACCTCTGATTCCCCATATCTGATTCCCCGCCTCTGTTTCCCCGCCTCTGATTCCCCGCCTCTGATTCCCCATCTCTGATTCACCGCCTCTGATTCCCCACATCTGACTCCCCATTTCTGATTCCGCACATCCGATTCCCTGCCTCTGATTCCCCGACTCTGATTCCCCACCTCTGATTCCCCAGCTCTTATTCCCCGCCTCTGATTCCCCGCGTCTGATTCCCTGCCTCTGATTCCCCGCCTCTGATTCCCCATCTCTGATTCCCCACCTCTGATTCCCCGTCTGATTCCCTGCCTCTGATTCCCCGCCTCTGATTCCCCGCCTCTGATTCCCCGTGTCTGATTCCCTGCCTCTGATTCCCCGACTCTGATTCCCCGCGTCTGATTCCCTGCCACTGATTCCCTGCCCCTGATTCCCCACTTCTGATTCCCCATATCTGATTCCCCGCCTCTGTTTCCCCGCCTCTGATTCCCCATATCTGATTCCCTGCCTCTGATTCCCCAACTCTGATTCCCCACCTCTGATTCCCCAGCTCTGAATCCCCGCCTCTGATTCCCCGCGTCTGATTCCCCGCATCTGATTCCCTGCCTCTGATTCCCCGCCTCTGATTCCCCATCTCTGATTCACCGCCTTTGATTCACCACCTCTGATTCCCCGTGTCTGATTCCCTGCCTCTGAATCCCCGCCTCTGATTCCCCGCCTCTGATTCCCTGCCACTGATTCCCCACCACTGATTCCCCACCTCTGATTCCCCATATCTTATTCCCCGCCTCTGTCTCCCCCGCTCTGATTCCCAGCCTCTGATTCCCCATATCTGATTCCCCGCCTCTGATTCCCCATATCTGATTCCCCGCCTCATTTTCCCCATATCTGCTTCGCCGCCTCTGATTCCCCAACTCTGATTCCCCGCCTCTGATTCCCCAGCTCTGATTTCCCGCCTCTGATTTCAGGCATCCGATTCCCTGCCTCTGATTCCCCGCCTCTGATTCCCCATCTCTGATTCCCCGCCTATGATTCCCCGCCTCTGTTTCACCGCCTCTGATTCCCCGCCTCTGTTTCCCCATATCTTATTCCCCGCCTCTGAATCCCCAACTTTGATTCCCCTCCTCTAATTCGCCAGCTATGATTCCCCGCCTCTGATTCCCTGCGTCTGATTCCCTGCCTCTGATTCCCCTTCTCTGATTCACCACCTCTGAATCCCCACCTCTGATTCCCCATCTCTGATTCCGCACATCCGATTCCCTGCCTCTGATTCCCCGCCTCTGATTCCCCGCCTCTGATTCCCTGCCTCTGATTCGCAACCTCTAATTCCCCACCTCTGATTCCCCATATCTGATTCCCCCCCTCTGTTTCCCTGCCTCTGATTCCCGGCCTCTGATTCCCCAGCTCTGATTCCCCGCCTTTTATTCCCGGCCTCTGATTCCCTTCCACTGATTCCCCGCCGCTGATTCCCCACCTCTGATTCCCCATATCTGATTCCCCGCCTCTGTTTCCACAGCTCTGATTCCCCACCTCTGATTCCCCACCTCTGATTCCCGGCCTCTTATTCCCCATCTCATTCCCCACCTCTGATTCCCCATCTCTGATTCCGCACATCTGATTCCCTGCCTCTGATTCCCCATCTCTGATTCCGCACATCTGATTCCCCGCCTCTGTTTCCCCGCCTCTGATTCCCCGCCTCTGTTTCCCCATATCTAATTCCCCACCTCTGATTCCCCAACACTGATTCACCGCCTCTGATTCCCCAGCTCTGATTCCCCGCCTCTGATTCCCCGCATCCGATTCCCCATATCAGATTCCCCGCCTCTGTTTACCCGCCTCTGATTCCCCGCCTCTGTTTCCCCATATCTGATTCCCCGCCTCTGATTCCCCAGCTCTGATTCCCTGCCTCTGATTCCCCGCGTTCTATTCCCTGCCTCTGATTCCTCGCCTGTGATTCCCCATCTCTGATTCACCACCTCTGATTCCCCACCTCTGATTCCCCATATCTAATTCCCCGCCTCTTTTTGCCCGCGTCTGATTCCCCGCCTCTGTTTCCCCATATCTTATTCCCCGCCTCTGAATCCCCAACTCTGATTCCCTGCCTCTGATTCACCAGCTCTGATTCCCCGCCTTTGATTCCCCCCGTCTGATTCCCAGCCTCTGAACCCCGTGTCTGATTTCCTGCCTCAGATTCCCCGCCTCTGATTCCCCATCTCTGATTCACCGCCTCTGATTCCCCACCTCTGATTCCCCATTTCTGATTCCGCACATCCGATTCCCTGCCTCTGATTCCCCGACTCTGATTCCCCACCTCTGATTCCCCAGCTCTGATTCCCCGCCTCTGATTCCCCGCGTCTGATTCCCTGCCTCTGATTCCCCGCCTCTGATTCCCCAGCTCTGATTCCCCGCCTCTGATTCCCCGCGTCTGATTCCCTGCCTCTGATTCCCCGCCTCTGATTCCCCATCTCTGATTCCCCACCTCTGATTCCCCGTGTCTGATTCCCTGCCTCTGATTCCCCGCCTCTGATTCCCCGCCTCTGATTCCCTGCCACTGATTCCCCGCCCCTGATTCCCCACCTCTGATTCCCCATATCTGATTCCCCGCCTCTATTTCCCCATATCTGCTTCGCCGCCTCTGATTCCCCAACTCTGATTCCCCGCCTCTGATTCCCCAGCTCTGATTTCCCGCCTCTGATTCCCGGCATCCGATTCCCTGCCTCTGATTCCCCACCTCTGATTCCCCATCTCTGATTCCCCGCCTCTGATTCCCCGTGTCTGATTCCCTGCCTCTGATTCCCCGACTCTGATTCCCCGCGTCTGATTCCCTGCCACTGATTCCCTGCCCCTGATTCCCCACCTCTGATTCCCCATATCTGATTCCCCGCCTCTGTTTTCCTGCCTCTGATTCCCTGTCTCTGATTCCCCATATCTGATTCCCCGCCTCTGATTCCCCAACTCTGATTCCCCGCCTCTGATTCCCCAGCTCTGAATCCCCGCCTCTGACTCCTCGCGTCTGATTCCCTGCCTCTGATTCCCCGCCTCTGATTCCCCATCTGTGATTCACAACCTCTGATGCCCCACCTCTGATTCCCCATATCTGATTCCCCGCCTCTGTTTCCCCGCCTCTGATTCCCCGCCTCTGATTCCCCATATCTGATTCCCCGCCTCTGATTGCCCACCTCTGATTCCCCGCATCTGATTCCCTGCCTCTGATTCACCGCCTCTGATTCCCCATCTCTGGTTCACCACCTCTGATTCCCGGCCTCTGATTCCCCATCTCTGAATCCGCACATCCGATTCCCTGCCTATGATTCCCCACCTCTGATTCCCCACCTCTGATTCCCCATATCTGATTCCCTGTCTCTGTTTCCCCGCCTCTGATTCCCCATATGTGATTCCCCACCTCTGTTTCCACGCCTCTGATTCCCCGCCTCTGTTTCCCCATCTCTGATTCACCGCCATTGATTCGCCACCTCTGATTCCCCATATCTGATTCCCCACCTCTGTTTCCCCGCCTCTGATTCCCCGCCTCTGATTCTCCATATCTCATTCCCCGCCTCTGAATCCCCATCTCTGATTCCCGAACTCTGATTCCCCACCTCTGATTCCCGGCCTCTTATTCCCAGCATCTGATTCCCGGCCTCTGATTCCCGGCCTCTAATTCCCCGCTTCTGATTCTGATTCCCTGCCTCTGAATCCCCATCTCTGATTCCGCACATCTGATTCCCTGCCTCTGATTCCCCACCTCTGATTCCCCATATCTGATTCCCCGCCTCTGTTTCCCCGCCTCTGATTCCCCGCCTCTGTTTCCCCATATCTAATTCCCCACCTCTGATGCCCCAACTCTGATTCCCCGCCTCTGATTCCCCAGCTCTGATTCCCCACCTCTGATTCCCCGCATCCGATTCCCCATGTCTGATTCCCTGCCTCTGTTTCCCCGCCTCTGATTCCCCGCCTCTGTTTCCCCATATCTGATTCCCCGCCTCTGATTCCCCAGCTCTGATTCCCTGCCTCTGATTCCCCGCGTTCTATTCCCTGCCTCTGATTCCCCGCCTGTGATTCCCCATCTCCGATTCACCACCTCTGATTCCCCACCTCTGATTCCCCATATCTAATTCCCCGCCTCTGTTTGCCCGCCTCTGATTCCCCGCTTCTGTTTCCCCATATCTGATTCCCCGCCTCTGAATCCCCAACTCTGATTCACTGCCTCTGATTCACCAGCTCTGATTCCCCGCCTTTGATTCCCCCCGTCTTATTCCCAGCCTCTGAATCCCCGTGTCTGATTTCCTGCCTCTGATTCCCCGCCTCTGATTCCCCATCTCTGATTCACCGCCTCTGATTCCCCACCTCTGATTCCCCATCTCTGATTCCGCACATCCGATTCCCTGCCTCTGATTCCCCGACTCTGATTCCCCACCTCTGATTCCCCAGCTCTGATTCCCCGCCTCTGATACCCCGCGTCTGATTCCCTGCCTCTGATTCCCCGCCTCTGATTCCCCATCTCTGATTCCCCACCTCTGATTCCCCTTGTCTGATTCCCTGCCTCTGAATCCCCGCCTCTGATTCCCCGCCTCTGATTCCCTGCCACTGATTCCCCGCCTCTGTTTCCCCGCCTCTGATTCCCCGCCTCTGATTCCCCATCTCTGATTCACCGCCTCTGATTCCCCACATCTGACTCCCCATTTCTGATTCCGCACATCCGATTCCCTGCCTCTGATTCCCCGACTCTGATTCCCCACCTCTGATTCCCCAGCTCTTATTCCCCGCCTCTGATTCCCCGCGTCTGATTCCCTGCCTCTGATTCCCCGCCTCTGATTCCCCATCTCTGATTCCCCACCTCTGATTCCCCGTCTGATTCCCTGCCTCTGATTCCCCGCCTCTGATTCCCCGCCTCTGATTCCCCGTGTCTGATTCCCTGCCTCTGATTCCCCGACTCTGATTCCCCGCGTCTGATTCCCTGCCACTGATTCCCTGCCCCTGATTCCCCACTTCTGATTCCCCATATCTGATTCCCCGCCTCTGTTTCCCCGCCTCTGATTCCCCATATCTGATTCCCTGCCTCTGATTCCCCAACTCTGATTCCCCACCTCTGATTCCCCAGCTCTGAATCCCCGCCTCTGATTCCCCGCGTCTGATTCCCCGCATCTGATTCCCTGCCTCTGATTCCCCGCCTCTGATTCCCCATCTCTGATTCACCGCCTTTGATTCACCACCTCTGATTCCCCGTGTCTGATTCCCTGCCTCTGAATCCCCGCCTCTGATTCCCCGCCTCTGATTCCCTGCCACTGATTCCCCACCACTGATTCCCCACCTCTGATTCCCCATATCTTATTCCCCGCCTCTGTCTCCCCCGCTCTGATTCCCAGCCTCTGATTCCCCATATCTGATTCCCCGCCTCTGATTCCCCATATCTGATTCCCCGCCTCATTTTCCCCATATCTGCTTCGCCGCCTCTGATTCCCCAACTCTGATTCCCCGCCTCTGATTCCCCAGCTCTGATTTCCCGCCTCTGATTTCAGGCATCCGATTCCCTGCCTCTGATTCCCCGCCTCTGATTCCCCATCTCTGATTCCCCGCCTATGATTCCCCGCCTCTGTTTCACCGCCTCTGATTCCCCGCCTCTGTTTCCCCATATCTTATTCCCCGCCTCTGAATCCCCAACTTTGATTCCCCTCCTCTAATTCGCCAGCTATGATTCCCCGCCTCTGATTCCCTGCGTCTGATTCCCTGCCTCTGATTCCCCTTCTCTGATTCACCACCTCTGAATCCCCACCTCTGATTCCCCATCTCTGATTCCGCACATCCGATTCCCTGCCTCTGATTCCCCGCCTCTGATTCCCCGCCTCTGATTCCCTGCCTCTGATTCGCAACCTCTAATTCCCCACCTCTGATTCCCCATATCTGATTCCCCCCCTCTGTTTCCCTGCCTCTGATTCCCGGCCTCTGATTCCCCAGCTCTGATTCCCCGCCTTTTATTCCCGGCCTCTGATTCCCTTCCACTGATTCACCGCCGCTGATTCCCCACCTCTGATTCCCCATATCTGATTCCCCGCCTCTGTTTCCACAGCTCTGATTCCCCACCTCTGATTCCCCACCTCTGATTCCCGGCCTCTTATTCCCCATCTCATTCCCCACCTCTGATTCCCCATCTCTGATTCCGCACATCTGATTCCCTGCCTCTGATTCCCCATCTCTGATTCCGCACATCTGATTCCACGCCTCTGTTTCCCCGCCTCTGATTCCCCGCCTCTGTTTCCCCATATCTAATTCCCCACCTCTGATTCCCCAACACTGATTCACCGCCTCTGATTCCCCAGCTCTGATTCCCCGCCTCTGATTCCCCGCATCCGATTCCCCATATCAGATTCCCCGCCTCTGTTTACCCGCCTCTGATTCCCCACCTCTGTTTCCCCATATCTGATTCCCCGCCTCTGATTCCCCAGCTCTGATTCCCTGCCTCTGATTCCCCGCGTTCTATTCCCTGCCTCTGATTCCTCGCCTGTGATTCCCCATCTCTGATTCACCACCTCTGATTCCCCACCTCTGATTCCCCATATCTAATTCCCCGCCTCTTTTTGCCCGCGTCTGATTCCCCGCCTCTGTTTCCCCATATCTTATTCCCCGCCTCTGAATCCCCAACTCTGATTCCCTGCCTCTGATTCACCAGCTCTGATTCCCCGCCTTTGATTCCCCCCGTCTGATTCCCAGCCTCTGAACCCCGTGTCTGATTTCCTGCCTCAGATTCCCCGCCTCTGATTCCCCATCTCTGATTCACCGCCTCTGATTCCCCACCTCTGATTCCCCATTTCTGATTCCGCACATCCGATTCCCTGCCTCTGATTCCCCGACTCTGATTCCCCACCTCTGATTCCCCAGCTCTGATTCCCCGCCTCTGATTCCCCGCGTCTGATTCCCTGCCTCTGATTCCCCGCCTCTGATTCCCCAGCTCTGATTCCCCGCCTCTGATTCCCCGCGTCTGATTCCCTGCCTCTGATTCCCCGCCTCTGATTCCCCATCTCTGATTCCCCACCTCTGATTCCCCGTGTCTGATTCCCTGCCTCTGATTCCCCGCCTCTGATTCCCCGCCTCTGATTCCCTGCCACTGATTCCCCGCCCCTGATTCCCCACCTCTGATTCCCCATATCTGATTCCCCGCCTCTATTTCCCCATATCTGCTTCGCCGCCTCTGATTCCCCAACTCTGATTCCCCGCCTCTGATTCCCCAGCTCTGATTTCCCGCCTCTGATTCCCGGCATCCGATTCCCTGCCTCTGATTCCCCACCTCTGATTCCCCATCTCTGATTCCCCGCCTCTGATTCCCCGTGTCTGATTCCCTGCCTCTGATTCCCCGACTCTGATTCCCCGCGTCTGATTCCCTGCCACTGATTCCCTGCCCCTGATTCCCCACCTCTGATTCCCCATATCTGATTCCCCGCCTCTGTTTTCCTGCCTCTGATTCCCTGTCTCTGATTCCCCATATCTGATTCCCCGCCTCTGATTCCCCAACTCTGATTCCCCGCCTCTGATTCCCCAGCTCTGAATCCCCGCCTCTGACTCCTCGCGTCTGATTCCCTGCCTCTGATTCCCCGCCTCTGATTCCCCATCTGTGATTCACAACCTCTGATGCCCCACCTCTGATTCCCCATATCTGATTCCCCGCCTCTGTTTCCCCGCCTCTGATTCCCCGCCTCTGATTCCCCATATCTGATTCCCCGCCTCTGATTGCCCACCTCTGATTCCCCGCGTCTGATTCCCTGCCTCTGATTCACCGCCTCTGATTCCCCATCTCTGGTTCACCACCTCTGATTCCCGGCCTCTGATTCCCCATCTCTGAATCCGCACATCCGATTCCCTGCCTATGATTCCCCACCTCTGATTCCCCACCTCTGATTCCCCATATCTGATTCCCTGTCTCTGTTTCCCCGCCTCTGATTCCCCATATGTGATTCCCCACCTCTGTTTCCACGCCTCTGATTCCCCGCCTCTGTTTCCCCATCTCTGATTCACCGCCATTGATTCGCCACCTCTGATTCCCCATATCTGATTCCCCACCTCTGTTTCCCCGCCTCTGATTCCCCGCCTCTGATTCTCCATATCTCATTCCCCGCCTCTGAATCCCCATCTCTGATTCCCGAACTCTGATTCCCCACCTCTGATTCCCGGCCTCTTATTCCCAGCATCTGATTCCCGGCCTCTGATTCCCGGCCTCTAATTCCCCGCTTCTGATTCTGATTCCCTGCCTCTGAATCCCCATCTCTGATTCCGCACATCTGATTCCCTGCCTCTGATTCCCCACCTCTGATTCCCCATATCTGATTCCCCGCCTCTGTTTCCCCGCCTCTGATTCCCCGCCTCTGTTTCCCCATATCTAATTCCCCACCTCTGATGCCCCAACTCTGATTCCCCGCCTCTGATTCCCCAGCTCTGATTCCCCACCTCTGATTCCCCGCATCCGATTCCCCATGTCTGATTCCCTGCCTCTGTTTCCCCGCCTCTGATTCCCCGCCTCTGTTTCCCCATATCTGATTCCCCGCCTCTGATTCCCCAGCTCTGATTCCCTGCCTCTGATTCCCCGCGTTCTATTCCCTGCCTCTGATTCCCCGCCTGTGATTCCCCATCTCCGATTCACCACCTCTGATTCCCCACCTCTGATTCCCCATATCTAATTCCCCGCCTCTGTTTGCCCGCCTCTGATTCCCCGCCTCTGTTTCCCCATATCTGATTCCCCGCCTCTGAATCCCCAACTCTGATTCACTGCCTCTGATTCACCAGCTCTGATTCCCCGCCTTTGATTCCCCCCGTCTTATTCCCAGCCTCTGAATCCCCGTGTCTGATTTCCTGCCTCTGATTCCCCGCCTCTGATTCCCCATCTCTGATTCACCGCCTCTGATTCCCCACCTCTGATTCCCCATCTCTGATTCCGCACATCCGATTCCCTGCCTCTGATTCCCCGACTCTGATTCCCCACCTCTGATTCCCCAGCTCTGATTCCCCGCCTCTGATACCCCGCGTCTGATTCCCTGCCTCTGATTCCCCGCCTCTGATTCCCCATCTCTGATTCCCCACCTCTGATTCCCCTTGTCTGATTCCCTGCCTCTGAATCCCCGCCTCTGATTCCCCGCCTCTGATTCCCTGCCACTGATTCCCCACCACTGATTCCCCACCTCTGATTCCCCATATCTTATTCCCCGCCTCTGTCTCCCCCGCTCTGATTCCCAGCCTCTGATTCCCCATATCTGATTCCCCGCCTCTGATTCCCCATATCTGATTCCCAGCCTCATTTTCCCCATATCTGCTTCGCCGCCTCTGATTCCCCAACTCTGATTCCCCGCCTCTGATTCCCCAGCTCTGATTTCCCGCCTCTGATTTCCGGCATCCGATTCCCTGCCTCTGATTCCCCGCCTCTGATTCCCCATCTCTGATTCCCCGCCTATGATTCCCCGCCTCTGTTTCACCGCCTCTGATTCCCCGCCTCTGTTTCCCCATATCTTATTCCCCGCCTCTGAATCCCCAACTTTGATTCCCCTCCTCTAATTCGCCAGCTATGATTCCCCGCCTCTGATTCCCTGCGTCTGATTCCCTGCCTCTGATTCCCCTTCTCTGATTCACCACCTCTGAATCCCCACCTCTGATTCCCCATCTCTGATTCCGCACATCCGATTCCCTGCCTCTGATTCCCCGCCTCTGATTCCCCGCCTCTGATTCCCTGCCTCTGATTCGCAACCTCTAATTCCCCACCTCTGATTCCCCATATCTGATTCCCCGCCTCTGTTTCCCTGCCTCTGATTCCCGGCCTCTGATTCCCCAGCTCTGATTCCCCGCCTTTTATTCCCGGCCTCTGATTCCCTTCCACTGATTCCCCGCCGCTGATTCCCCACCTCTGATTCCCCATATCTGATTCCCCGCCTCTGTTTCCACAGCTCTGATTCCCCACCTCTGATTCCCCAGCTCTGATTCCCTGCCACTGATTCCCCGCCCCTGATTCCCCACCTCTGATTCCCCATATCTGATTCCCCGCCTCTGTTTCCCCAGCTCTGATTCCCTGCCTCTGATTCCCTGCCCTGATTCCCCATCTCTGTTTCACCACCTTTGATTCGCCACCTCTGATTCCCCATATCTGATTCCCCGCCTCTGTTTCGCCGCCTCTGATTCCCCGCCTCTGATTCCCCATCTCTGATTCACCGCCTCTGATTCCCCACATCTGACTCCCCATTTCTGATTCCGCACATCCGATTCCCTGCCTCTGATTCCCCGACTCTGATTCCCCACCTCTGATTCCCCAGCTCTTATTCCCCGCCTCTGATTCCCCGCGTCTGATTCCCTGCCTCTGATTCCCCGCCTCTGATTCCCCATCTCTGATTCCCCACCTCTGATTCCCCGTCTGATTCCCTGCCTCTGATTCCCCGCCTCTGATTCCCCGCCTCTGATTCCCCGTGTCTGATTCCCTGCCTCTGATTCCCCGACTCTGATTCCCCGCGTCTGATTCCCTGCCACTGATTCCCTGCCCCTGATTCCCCACTTCTGATTCCCCATATCTGATTCCCCGCCTCTGTTTCCCCGCCTCTGATTCCCCGCCTCTGATTCCCCATATCTGATTCCCTGCCTCTGATTCCCCAACTCTGATTCCCCACCTCTGATTCCCCAGCTCTGAATCCCCGCCTCTGATTCCCCGCGTCTGATTCCCCGCATCTGATTCCCTGCCTCTGATTCCCCGCCTCTGATTCCCCATCTCTGATTCACCGCCTTTGATTCACCACCTCTGATTCCCCATATCTGATTCCCCACCACTGTTTCCCCGCCTCTGATTCCCCGCCTCTGATTCTCCATATCTCATTCCCCGCCTCTGAATCCCCAACTCTGATTCCCCGCATCTGATTCCCCAGCTCTGATTTCCCGCCTCTGATTTCCGGCATCCGATTCCCTGCCTCTGATTCCCCGCCTCTGATTCCCCATCTCTGATTCCCCGCCTATGATTCCCCGCCTCTGTTTCCCCGCCTATGATTCCCCGCCTCTGTTTCACCGCCTCTGATTCCCCGCCTCTGTTTCCCCATATCTTATTCCCCGCCTCTGAATCCCCAACTTTGATTCCCCTCCTCTAATTCGCCAGCTATGATTCCCCGCCTCTGATTCCCTGCGTCTGATTCCCTGCCTCTGATTCCCCTTCTCTGATTCACCACCTCTGAATCCCCACCTCTGATTCCCCATCTCTGATTCCGCACATCCGATTCCCTGCCTCTGATTCCCCGCCTCTGTTTCCCCATATCTGATTCCCCGCCTCTGATTCCCCAGCTCTGATTCCCTGCCTCTGATTCCCCGCGTTCCATTCCCTGCCTCTGATTCCCCGCCTGTGATTCCCCATCTCTTATTCACCACCTCTGATTCCCCACCTCTGATTCCCCATATCTAATTCCCCGCCTCTGTTTGCCCGCCTCTGATTCCCCTCCTCTGTTTCCACATATCTGATTCCCCGCCTCTGAATCCCCAACTCTGATTCCCCGCCTCTGATTCACCAGCTCTGATTCCCCGCCTTTGATTCCCCCCGTCTGATTCCCAGCCTCTGAATCCCCGTGTCTGATTTCCTGCCTCTGATTCCCCGCCTCTGATTCCCCATCTCTGATTCACCGCCTCTGATTCCCCACATCTGACTCCCCATTTCTGATTCCGCACATCCGATTCCCTGCCTCTGATTCCCCGACTCTGATTCCCCACCTCTGATTCCCCAGCTCTTATTCCCCGCCTCTGATTCCCCGCGTCTGATTCCCTGCCTCTGATTCCCCGCCTCTGATTCCCCATCTCTGATTCCCCACCTCTGATTCCCCGTCTGATTCCCTGCCTCTGATTCCCCGCCTCTGATTCCCCGCCTCTGATTCCCTGCAACTGATTCCCCGCCCCTGATTCCCCACCTCTAATTCCCCATATCTTATTCCCCGCCTCTGTTTCCCCCCTCTGAATCCCAGCCTCTGATTCCCCATATCTGATTCCCCGCCTCTATTTCCCCATATCTGCTTCGCCGCCTCTGATTCCCCAACTCTGATTCCCCGCCTCTGATTCCCCAGGTCTGATTCCCCATCTCTGATTCCGCACATCCGATTCCCTGCCTCTGATTCCCCGCCTCTGATTCCCCATCTCTGATTCACCGCCTCTGATTCCCCACCTCTGACTCCCCATTTCTGATTCCGCACATCCGATATCCTGCCTCTGATTCCCCGACTCTGATTCCCCACCTCTGATTCCCCAGCTCTTATTCCCCGCCTCTGATTCCCCGCGTCTGATTCCCTGCCTCTGATTCCCCGCCTCTGATTCCCCATCTCTGATTCCCCACCTCTGATTCCCCATGTCTGATTCCCTGCCTCTGATTCCCCGCCTCTGATTCCCCACCTCTGATTCCCCAGCTCTGATTCCCCGCCTCTGATTCCCCACGTCTGATTCCCTGCCTCTGATTCCCCGCCTCTGATTCCCCATCTCTGATTCCCCACCTCTGATTCCCCGTGTCTGATTCCCTGCCTCTGAATCCCCGCCTCTGATTCCCCGCCTCTGATTCCCTGCCACTGATTCCCCACCACTGATTCCCCACCTCTGATTCCCCATATCTTATTCCCCTCCTCTGTTTCCCCCGCTCTGATTCCCAGCCTCTGATTCCCCATATCTGATTCCCCGCCTCTGATTCCCCATATCTGATTCCCCGCCTCATTTTCCCCATATCTGCTTCGCCGCCTCTGATTCCCCAACTCTGATTCCCCGCATCTGATTCCCCAGCTCTGATTTCCCGCCTCTGATTTCCGGCATCCGATTCCCTGCCTCTGATTCCCCGCCTCTGATTCCCCATCTCTGATTCCCCGCCTATGATTCCCCGCCTCTGTTTCCCCGCCTATGATTCCCCGCCTCTGTTTCACCGCCTCTGATTCCCCGCCTCTGTTTCCCCATATCTTATTCCCCGCCTCTGAATCCCCAACTTTGATTCCCCTCCTCTAATTCGCCAGCTATGATTCCCCGCCTCTGATTCCCTGCGTCTGATTCCCTGCCTCTGATTCCCCTTCTCTGATTCACCACCTCTGAATCCCCACCTCTGATTCCCCATCTCTGATTCCGCACATCCGATTCCCTGCCTCTGATTCCCCGCCTCTGATTCCCCGCCTCTGATTCCCTGCCTCTGATTCGCAACCTCTAATTCCCCACCTCTGATTCCCCATATCTGATTCCCCGCCTCTGTTTCCCTGCCTCTGATTCCCGGCCTCTGATTCCCCAGCTCTGATTCCCCGCCTTTTATTCCCGGCCTCTGATTCCCTTCCACTGATTCCCCGCCGCTGATTCCCCACCTCTGATTCCCCATATCTGATTCCCCGCCTCTGTTTCCACAGCTCTGATTCCCCACCTCTGATTCCCCAGCTCTGATTCCCTGCCACTGATTCCCCGCCCCTGATTCCCCACCTCTGATTCCCCATATCTGATTCCCCGCCTCTGTTTCCCCAGCTCTGATTCCCTGCCTCTGATTCCCTGCCCTGATTCCCCATCTCTGTTTCACCGCCTTTGATTCGCCACCTCTGATTCCCCATATCTGATTCCCCGCCTCTGTTTCCGCGCCTCTGATTCCCCGCCTCTGATTCCCCATCTCTGATTCACCGCCTCTGATTCCCCACATCTGACTCCCCATTTCTGATTCCGCACATCCGATTCCCTGCCTCTGATTCCCCGACTCTGATTCCCCACCTCTGATTCCCCAGCTCTTATTCCCCGCCTCTGATTCCCCGCGTCTGATTCCCTGCCTCTGATTCCCCGCCTCTGATTCCCCATCTCTGATTCCCCACCTCTGATTCCCCGTCTGATTCCCTGCCTCTGATTCCCCGCCTCTGATTCCCCGCCTCTGATTCCCCGCCTCTGATTCCCTGCCACTGATTCCCTGCCCCTGATTCCCCACTTCTGATTCCCCATATCTGATTCCCCGCCTCTGTTTCCCCGCCTCTGATTCCCCGCCTCTGATTCCCCATATCTGATTCCCTGCCTCTGATTCCCCAACTCTGATTCCCCGCCTCTGATTCCCCAGCTCTGAATCCCCGCCTCTGATTCCCCGCGTCTGATTCCCCGCATCTGATTCCCTGCCTCTGATTCCCCGCCTCTGATTCCCCATCTCTGATTCCGCACATCCGATTCCCTGCCTCTGATTCCCCGCCTCTGATTCCCCGCCTCTGATTCCCTGCCTCTGATTCGCAACCTCTAATTCCCCACCTCTGATTCCCCATATCTGATTCCCCGCCTCTGTTTCCCTGCCTCTGATTCCCGGCCTCTGATTCCCCAGCTCTGATTCCCCGCCTTTTATTCCCGGCCTCTGATTCCCTTCCACTGATTCCCCGCCGCTGATTCCCCACCTCTGATTCCCCATATCTGATTCCCCGCCTCTGTTTCCACAGCTCTGATTCCCCACCTCTGATTCCCCAGCTCTGATTCCCTGCCACTGATTCCCCGCCCCGGATTCCCCACCTCTGATTCCCCATATCTGATTCCCCGCCTCTGTTTCCCCAGCTCTGATTCCCTGCCTCTGATTCCCTGCCCTGATTCCCCATCTCTGTTTCACCGCCTTTGATTCGCCACCTCTGATTCCCCATATCTGATTCCCCGCCTCTGTTTCCGCGCCTCTGATTCCCCGCCTCTGATTCCCCATCTCTGATTCACCGCCTCTGATTCCCCACATCTGACTCCCCATTTCTGATTCCGCACATCCGATTCCCTGCCTCTGATTCCCCGACTCTGATTCCCCACCTCTGATTCCCCAGCTCTTATTCCCCGCCTCTGATTCCCCGCGTCTGATTCCCTGCCTCTGATTCCCCGCCTCTGATTCCCCATCTCTGATTCCCCACCTCTGATTCCCCGTCTGATTCCCTGCCTCTGATTCCCCGCCTCTGATTCCCCGCCTCTGATTCCCCGCCTCTGATTCCCTGCCACTGATTCCCTGCCCCTGATTCCCCACTTCTGATTCCCCATATCTGATTCCCCGCCTCTGTTTCCCCGCCTCTGATTCCCCGCCTCTGATTCCCCATATCTGATTCCCTGCCTCTGATTCCCCAACTCTGATTCCCCGCCTCTGATTCCCCAGCTCTGAATCCCCGCCTCTGATTCCCCGCGTCTGATTCCCCGCATCTGATTCCCTGCCTCTGATTCCCCGCCTCTGATTCCCCATCTCTGATTCACCGCCTTTGATTCACCACCTCTGATTCCCCATATCTGATTCCCCACCACTGTTTCCCCGCCTCTGATTCCCCGCCTCTGATTCTCCATATCTCATTCCCCGCCTCTGAATCCCCATCTCTGATTCCCGGACTCTGATTCCCCACCTCTGATTCCCGGCCTCTTATTCCCAGCATTTGATTCCCGGCCTCTGATTCCCGGCCTCTGATTCCCCGCTTCTGATTCTGATTCCCTGCCTCTGATTCCCCATCTCTGATTCCGCACATCTGATTCCCTGCCTCTGATTCCCCACCTCTGATTCCCCATATCTGATTCCCCGCCTCTGTTTCCCCGCCTCTGATTCCCCGCCTCTGTTTCCCCATATCTAATTCCCCACCTCTGATGCCCCAACTCTGATTCCCCGCCTCTGATTCCCCAGCTCTGATTCCCCACCTCTGATTCCCTGCATCCGATTCCCCATGTCTGATTCCCCGCCTCTGTTTCCCCGCCTCTGATTCCCCGCCTCTGTTTCCCCATATCTGATTCCCCGCCTCTGATTCCCCAGCTCTGATTCCCTGCCTCTGATTCCCCGCGTTCCATTCCCTGCCTCTGATTCCCCGCCTGTGATTCCCCATCTCTTATTCACCACCTCTGATTCCCCACCTCTGATTCCCCATATCTAATTCCCCGCCTCTGTTTGCCCGCCTCTGATTCCCCTCCTCTGTTTCCACATATCTGATTCCCCGCCTCTGAATCCCCAACTCTGATTCCCCGCCTCTGATTCACCAGCTCTGATTCCCAGCCTTTGATTCCCCCCGTCTGATTCCCAGCCTCTGAATCCCCGTGTCTGATTTCCTGCCTCTGATTCCCCGCCTCTGATTCCCCATCTCTGATTCACCGCCTCTGATTCCCCACATCTGACTCCCCATTTCTGATTCCGCACATCCGATTCCCTGCCTCTGATTCCCCGACTCTGATTCCCCACCTCTGATTCCCCAGCTCTTATTCCCCGCCTCTGATTCCCCGCGTCTGATTCCCTGCCTCTGATTCCCCGCCTCTGATTCCCCATCTCTGATTCCCCACCTCTGATTCCCCGTCTGATTCCCTGCCTCTGATTCCCCGCCTCTGATTCCCCGCCTCTGATTCCCTGCAACTGATTCCCCGCCCCTGATTCCCCACCTCTAATTCCCCATATCTTATTCCCCGCCTCTGTTTCCCCCCTCTGATTCCCAGCCTCTGATTCCCCATATCTGATTCCCCGCCTCTGATTCCCCAACTCTGATTCCCCGCCTCTGATTCCCCAACTCTGATTCCCCGCGTCTGATTCCCGGCGTCCGATTCCCTGCCTCTGATTCCCCGCCTCTGATTCGCCATCTCTGATTCCCCGCCTCTGATTCCCCGTGTCTGATTCCCCGCCTCTGTTTCCCCAGCTCTGATTCCCCGCCTCTGTTTCCCCAGCTCTGATTCCCCACCTCTGATTCCCCAGCTCTGATTCCCTGCCACTGATTCCCCGCCCCTGATTCCCCACCTCTGATTCCCCATATCTGATTCCCCGCCTCTGTTTCCCCAGCTCTGATTCCCTCCCTCTGATTCCCTGCCCTGATTCCCCATCTCTGTTTCACCGCCTTTGATTCGCCACCTCTGATTCCCCATATCTGATTCCCCGCCTCTGTTTCCCCGCCTCTGATTCCCTGCCTCTGATTCCCAACCTCTGATTCCACACCTCTGATTCCCCATATCTGATTCCCCGCCTCTATTTCCCCATATCTGATTCCCCGCCTCTGATTCCCCAACTCTGATTCCCCGCCTCTGATTCCCCAACTCTGATTCCCCGCCTCTGATTCCCGGCGTCCGATTCCCTGCCTCTGATTCCCCGCCTCTGATTCGCCATCTCTGATTCCCCGCCTCTGATTCCCCGTGTCTGATTCCCTGCCTCTGATTCCCCATATCTGATTCCCCGCCTCTGTTTCCCCAGCTCTGATTCCCCACCTCTGATTCCCCAGCTCTGATTCCCTGCCACTGATTCCCCGGCCCTGATTCCCCACCTCTTATTCCCCATATCTGATTACCCGCCTCTGTTTCCCCAGCTCTGATTCCCTGCCTCTGATTCCCTGCCCTGATTCCCCATCTCTGTTTCACCGCCTTTGATTCGCCACCTCTGATTCCCCATATCTGATTCCCCGCCTCTGTTTCCCCGCCTCTGATTCCCTGCCTCTGATTCCCAACCTCTGATTCCACACCTCTGATTCCCCATATCTGATTCCCCGCCTCTATTTCCCCATATCTGATTCCCCGCCTCTGTTTCCCCGCCTCTGATTCCCCGCCTCTGTTTCCGCATATCTGATTCCCCGCCTCTGTTTCCCTATATCTAATTCCCCACCTCTGATGCCCCAACTCTGATTCCCCGCCTCTGATTCCCCAGCTCTGATTCCCCGCCTCTGATTCCCTGCATCCGATTCCCCATATCTGATTCCCCGCCTCTGTTTCCCCGCCTCTGATTCCCCGCCTCTGTTTCCCCATATCTGATTCCCCGCCTCTGATTCCCAACTATGATTCCCCGCCTCTGATTCCCCAGCTCTGATTCCCTGCCTCTGATTCCCCGCGTTCTATTCCCTGCCTCTGATTCCCCGCCTGTGATTCCCCATCACTGATTCACCACCTCTGATTCCCCACCTCTGATTCCCCATATCTAATTCCCCGCCTCTGTTTTCCCGCCTCTGATTCCCCGCCTCTGTTTCCCCATATCTGATTCCCCGCCTCTGATTGCCCACCTCTGATTCCCCGCGTCTGATTCCCTGCCTCTGATTCCCCGCCTCTGATTCCCCATATCTGATTCACCACCTCTGATTCCCGGCCTCTGATTCCCCATCTCTGATTCCGCACATCCGATTCCCTGCCTATGATTCCCCACCTCTGATTCCCCGCCTCTGATTCCCCATATCTGATTCCCTGCCTCTGTTTCCCCGCCTCTGATTCCCCACCTCTGTTTCCCCATATCTGATTCCCCGCCTCTGATTCCCCAACTCTAATACCCTGCCTCTGATTCCCCAGCTCTGGTTCCCCGCCTCTGATTCCCCGCATCTGATTCCCTGCCTCTGATTCCCCGCCTCTGATTCCAGGCCTCTGATTCCCAGCATCTGATTCCGGCCTCTGATTCCCGGCCTCTGATTCCCTGCTTCTGATTCTGATTCCCTGCCTCTGATTCCCCATCTCTGATTCCGCACATCTGATTCCCTGCCTCTGATTCCCCACCTCTGATTCCCCATATCTGATTCCCCGCCTCTGTTTCCCCGCCTCTGATTCCCCGCCTCTGTTTCCCCATATCTGATTCCCCGCCTCTGATTCCCCAACTCTGATTCCCTTCCTCTAATTCGCAAGCTATGATTCCCCGCCTCTGATTCCCTGCGTCTGATTCCCTGCCTCTGATTCCCAGCCTCTGATTCCCCTTCTCTGATTCACCACCTCTGAATCCACACCTCTGATTCCCCATCTCTGATTCCGCACATCCGATTCCCTGCCTCTGAATCCCCGCCTCTGATATCCCGCCTCTGATTTGCAACCTCTAATTCCCCACCTCTGATTTCCCATATCTGATTCCCCGCCTCTGTTTCCCTGCCTCTGATTCCCGGCCTCTGTTTCCCCATATCTGATTCCCCTCCTCTGATTCCCCAACTCTGATTCCCCGCCTCTGATTCCCCAGCTTTGATTCCCCGCCTTTTATTCCCGGCCTCTGATTCCCTGCCACTGATTCCCCGCCTCTGATTCCCCACCTCTGATTCCCCATATCTGATTCCCCGCCTCTGTTTCCCCACCTCTGATTCCCGGCCTCTTATTCCCAGCATCTGATTCCCGGCCTCTGATTCCCTGCCTCTGATTCCCCGCCTCTGATTCCCCATCTCTGATTCCCCGCCTCTGATTCCCCGTGTCTGATTCCCTGCATCTGATTCCCCGTCTCTGATTCCCCGCGTCTGATTCCCTGCCACTGATTCCCTGCCCCTGATTCCCCACCTCTGATTCCCCATATCTGATTCCCCGCCTCTGTTTCCCCAACTCTGATTCCCTTCCTCTAATTCGCCAGCTATGATTCCCCGCCTCTGATTCCCTGCCACTGATTCCCTGCCCCTGATTCCCCACCTCTGATTCCCCATATATGATTCCCCGCCTCTGATTCCCCAACACTGATTCCCCTCCTCTAATTCGCCAGCTATGATTCCCCGCTTCTGATTCCCTGCGTCCGATTCCCTGCCTCTGATTCCCAGCCTCTGATTCCCCTTCTCTGATTCACCACCTCTGAATCCCCACCTCTGATTCCCCATCTCTGATTCCGCACATCCGATTCCCTGCCTCTGATTCCCCGCCTCTGATTCCCTGCCTCTGATTCCCCGCCTCTGATTCCCCGCGTCTGATTCCCTGCCACTGATTCCCTGCCCCTGATTCCCCACCTCTGATTCCCCATATCTGATTCCCCGCCTCTGTTTCCCCACCTCTGATTCCCCGCCTCTGTTTCCCCATATCTGATTCCCCGCCTCTGATTCCCCAACTCTGATTCCCCTCCTCTAATTCGCCAGCTATGATTCCCCGCCTCTGATTCCCTGCATCTGATTCCCTGCCTCTGATTCCCAACCTCTGATTCCCCTTCTCTGATTCACCACCTCTGAATCCCCACCTCTGATTCCCCATCTCTGATTCCGCACATCCGATTCCCTGCCTCTGATTCCCCGCCTTTTATTCCCGGCCTCTGATTCCCTGCCACTGATTCCCTGCTTCTGATTCTGATTCCCTGCCTCTGATTCCCCATCTCTGATTCCGCACATCTGATTCCCTGCCTCTGATTCCCCACCTCTGATTCCCCATATCTGATTCCCCGCCTCTGTTTCCCCGCCTCTGATTCCCCGCCTCTGTTTCCCGATATCTGATTCCCCGCCTCTGTTTCCCCAGCTCTGATTCCCCACCTCTGATCCCCCAGCTCTGATTCCCTGCCACTGATTCCCCGCCCCTGATTCCCCACCTCTGATTCCCCATATCTGATTCCCCGCCTCTGTTTCCCCAGCTCTGATTCCCTGCCTCTGATTCCCTGCCCTGATTCCCCATCTCTGTTTAACCGCCTTTGATTCGCCACCTCTGATTCCCCATATCTGATTCCCCGCCTCTGTTTCCCCGCCTCTGATTCCCTGCCTCTGATTCCCAACCTCTGATTCCACACATCTGATTCCCCATATCTGATTCCCCGCCTCTATGTCCCCATATCTGATTCCCCGCCTCTGATTCCCCAACTCTGATTCCCCGCCTCTGATTCCCCAACTCTGATTCCCCGCCTCTGATTCCCCGTGTCGGATTCCCTGCCTCTGATTCCCCATATCTGATTCCCCGCCTCTGTTTCCCCAGCTCTGATTCCCCACCTCTGATTCCCCAGCTCTGATTCCCTGCCACTGATTCCCCGCCCCTGATTCCCCACCTTTGATTCCCCATATCTGATTCCCCGCCTCTGTTTCCCCAGCTCTGATTCCCTGCCTCTGATTCCCTGCCCTGATTCCCCATCTCTGTTTCACCGCCTTTGATTCGCCACCTCTGATTCCCCATATCTGATTCCCCGCCTCTGTTTCCCCGCCTCTGATTCCCTGCCTCTGATTCCCAACCTCTGATTCCACACCTCTGATTCCCCATATCTGATTCCCCGCCTCTATTTCCCCATATCTGATTCCCCGCCTCTGATTCACCAACTCTGATTCCCCGCCTCTGATTCCCCAACTCTGATTCCCCGCCTCTGATTCCCGGCGTCCGATTCCCTGCCTCTGATTCCCCGCCTCTGATTCGCCATCTCTGATTCCCCGCCTCTGATTCCCCGTGTCTGATTCCCTGCCTCTGATTCCCCGCCTCAGATTCCTCGCCTCTGATTCCCTGCCACTGATTCCCTGCCCCTGATTCCCCACCTCTGATTCCCCATATCTGATTCCCCGCCTCTGTTTCCCCGCCTCTGATTCCCCGCCTCTGATTCCCCATATCTGATTCCCTGCCTCTGATTCCACAACTCTGATTCCCCGCCTCTGATTCCCCAGCTCTGAAACCCCGCCTCTGATTCCCCGCGTCTGATTCCCTCCCTCTGATTCCCCGCCTTGATTCCCCATCTCTGATTCACAACCTCTGATTCCCCACCTCTGATTCCCCATATCTGATTCCCCGCCTCTGTTTCCCCGCCTCTGATTCCCCGCCTCTGATTCCCCATATCTGATTCCCCGGCTCTGATTGCCCACCTCTGATTCCTCGCCTCTGATTCGCAAGCTCTGATTCCCCGCCTCTGAATCCCCGCATCTGATTCCCTGCCTCTGATTCCCCGCCTCTGATTCCCCATCTCTGATTCACCGCCTTTGATTCCCCACCTCTGATTCTCCATATCTGATTCCCCACCTCTGTTTCCCCGCCTCTGATTCCCCGCCTCTGATTCTCCATATCTCATTCCCCGCCTCTGAATCCCCATCTCTGATTCCCGGACTCTGATTCCCCACCTCTGATTCCCGGCCTCTTATTCCCAGAATCTGATTCCCGGCCTCTGATTCCCGGCCTCTGATTCCCCGCTTCTGATTCAGATTCCCTGCCTCTGATTCCCCATCTCTGATTCCGCACATCTGATTCCCTGCCTCTGAATCCCCACCTCTGATTCCCCATATCTGATTCCGCACATCCGATTCCCTGCCTCTGATTCCCCGCCTCTGATATCCCGCCTCTGATTCGCAACCTCTAATTCCCCACCTCTGATTTCCCATATCTGATTCCCCGCCTCTGTTTCCCTGCCTCTGATTCCCGGCCTCTGTTTCCCCATATCTGATTCCCCTCCTCTGATTCCCCAACTCTGATTCCCCGCCTCTGATTCCCCAGCTTTGATTCCCCGCCTCTGATTCCCTGCATCTGATTCCCTGCCTCTGATTCCCAGCCTCTGATTCCCCTTCTCTGATTCACCACCTCTGAATCCCCACCTCTGATTCCCCATCTCTGATTCCGCACATCCGATTCCCTGCCTCTGATTCCCCGCCTTTTATTCCCGGCCTCTGATTCCCTGCCACTGATTCCCTGCTTCTGATTCTGATTCCCTGCCTCTGATTCCCCATCTCTGATTCCGCACATCTGATTCCCTGCCTCTGATTCCCCACCTCTGATTCCCCATATCTGATTCCCCGCCTCTGTTTCCCCGCCTCTGATTCCCCGCCTCTGTTTCCCGATATCTGATTCCCCGCCTCTGATTCCCCAACTCTGATTCCCCTCCTCTAATTCGCCAGCTATGATTCCCCGCCTCTGATTCCCTGCGTCTGATTCCCTGCCTCTGATTCCCAGCCTCTTATTCCCCTTCTCTGATTCACCACCTCTGAATCCCCACCTCTGATTCCCCATCTCTGATTCCGCACATCCGATTCCCTGCCTCTGATTCCCAGCCTCTGATTCCCCGCCTCTGATTCGCAACCACTAATTCCCCACCTCTGATTCCCCATATCTGATTCCCCGCCTCTGTTTCCCTGCCTCTGATTCCCGGCCTCTGTTTCCCCATATCTGATTCCCCTCCTCTGATTCCCCAACTCTGATTCCCCGCCTCTGATTCCCCAGCTATGATTCCCCGCCTTTTATTCCCGGCCTCTGATTCCCTGCCACTGATTCCCCGCCCCTGATTCCCCACCTCTGATTCCCCATATCTGATTCCCCGTCTCTGTTTCCCCAGCTCTGATTCCCCACCTCTGATCCCCCAGCTCTGATTCCCTGCCACTGATTCCCCGCCCCTGATTCCCCACCTCTGATTCCCCATATCTGATTCACCGCCTCTGTTTCCCCAGCTCTGATTCCCTGCCTCTGATTCCCTGCCCTGATTCCCCATCTCTGTTTCACCGCCTTTGATTCGCCACCTCTGATTCCCCATATCTGATTCCCCGCCTCTGTTTCCCCGCCTCTGATTCCCTGCCTCTGATTCCCAAACTCTGATTCCACACCTCTGATTCCCCATATCTGATTCCCCGCCTCTATGTCCCCATATCTGATTCCCCGCCTCTGATTCCCCAACTCTGATTCCCCGCCTCTGATTCCCCAACTCTGATTCCCCGCCTCTGATTCCCGGCGTCCGATTCCCTGCCTCTGATTCCCCGCCTCTGATTCGCCATCTCTGATTCCCCACCTCTGATTCCTTGTGTCTGATTCCCTGCCTCTGATTCCCCATATCTGATTCCCCGCCTCTGTTTCCCCAGCTCTGATTCCCCACCTCTGATTCCCCAGCTCTGATTCCCTGCCACTGATTCCCCGCCCCTGATTCCCCACCTCTGATTCCCCATATCTGATTCCCCGCCTCTATTTCCCCAGCTCTGATTCCCTGCCTCTGATTCCCTGCCCTGATTCCCCATCTCTGTTTCACCGCCTTTGATTCGCCACCTCTGATTCCCCATATCTGATTCCCCGCCTCTGTTTCCCCGCCTCTGATTCCCTGCCTCTGATTCCCAACCTCTGATTCCACACCTCTGATTCCCCATATCTGATTCCCCGCCTCTATTTCCCCATATCTGATTCCCCGCCTCTGTTTCCCCGCCTCTGATTCCCCGCCTCTGTTTCCCCATATCTGATTCCCCGCCTCTGTTTCCCTATATCTAATTCCCCACCTCTGATGCCCCAACTCTGATTCCCCGCCTCTGATTCCCCAGCTCTGATTCCCCGCCTCTGATTCCCTGCATCCGATTCCCCATATCTGATTCCCCGCCTCTGTTTCCCCGCCTCTGATTCCCCGCCTCTGTTTCCCCATATCTGATTCCCCGCCTCTGATTCCCAACTATGATTCCCCGCCTCTGATTCCCCAGCTCTGATTCCCTGCCTCTGATTCCCCGCGTTCTATTCCCTGCCTCTGATTCCCCGCCTGTGATTCCCCATCACTGATTCACCACCTCTGATTCCCCACCTCTGATTCCCCATATCTAATTCCCCGCCTCTGTTTTCCCGCCTCTGATTCCCCGCCTCTGTTTCCCCATATCTGATTCCCCGCCTCTGATTGCCCACCTCTGATTCCCCGCGTCTGATTCCCTGCCTCTGATTCCCCGCCTCTGATTCCCCATATCTGATTCACCACCTCTGATTCCCGGCCTCTGATTCCCCATCTCTGATTCCGCACATCCGATTCCCTGCCTATGATTCCCCACCTCTGATTCCCCGCCTCTGATTCCCCATATCTGATTCCCTGCCTCTGTTTCCCCGCCTCTGATTCCCCACCTCTGTTTCCCCATTTCTGATTCCCCGCCTCTGATTCCCCAACTCTAATACCCTGCCTCTGATTCCCCAGCTCTGGTTCCCCGCCTCTGATTCCCCGCATCTGATTCCCTGCCTCTGATTCCCCGCCTCTGATTCCAGGCCTCTGATTCCCAGCATCTGATTCCGGCCTCTGATTCCCGGCCTCTGATTCCCTGCTTCTGATTCTGATTCCCTGCCTCTGATTCCCCATCTCTGATTCCGCACATCTGATTCCCTGCCTCTGATTCCCCACCTCTGATTCCCCATATCTGATTCCCCGCCTCTGTTTCCCCGCCTCTGATTCCCCGCCTCTGTTTCCCCATATCTGATTCCCCGCCTCTGATTCCCCAACTCTGATTCCCCTCCTCTAATTCGCCAGCTATGATTCCCCGCCTCTGATTCCCTGCGTCTGATTCCCTGCCTCTGATTTCCAGCCTCTGATTCCCCTTCTCTGATTCACCACCTCTGAATCCCCACCTCTGATTCCCCATCTCTGATTCCGCACATCCGATTCCCTGCCTCTGATTCCCCGCCTCTGATATCCCGCCTCTGATTCGCAACCTCTAATTCCCCACCTCTGATTTCCCATATCTGATTCCCCGCCTCTGTTTCCCTGCCTCTGATTCCCGGCCTCTGTTTCCCCATATCTGATTCCCCTCCTCTGATTCCCCAACTCTGATTCCCCGCCTCTGATTCCCCAGCTTTGATTCCCCGCCTTTTATTCCCGGCCTCTGATTCCCTGCCACTGATTCCCCGCCTCTGATTCCCCACCTCTGATTCCCCATATCTGATTCCCCGCCTCTGTTTCCCCACCTCTGATTCCCGGCCTCTTATTCCCAGCATCTGATTCCCGGCCTCTGATTCCCTGCCTCTGATTCCCCGCCTCTGATTCCCCATCTCTGATTCCCCGCCTCTGATTCCCCGTGTCTGATTCCCTGCCTCTGATTCCCCGTCTCTGATTCCCCGCGTCTGATTCCCTGCCACTGATTCCCTGCCCCTGATTCCCCACCTCTGATTCCCCATATCTGATTCCCCGCCTCTGTTTCCCCAACTCTGATTCCCTTCCTCTAATTCGCCAGCTATGATTCCCCGCCTCTGATTCCCTGCCACTGATTCCCTGCCCCTGATTCCCCACCTCTGATTCCCCATATATGATTCCCCGCCTCTGATTCCCCAACTCTGATTCCCCTCCTCTAATTCGCCAGCTATGATTCCCCGCCTCTGATTCCCTGCGTCTGATTCCCTGCCTCTGATTCCCAGCCTCTGATTCCCCTTCTCTGATTCACCACCTCTGAATCCCCACCTCTGATTCCCCATCTCTGATTCCGCACATCCGATTCCCTGCCTCTGATTCCCCGCCTCTGATTCCCTGCCTCTGATTCCCCGCCTCTGATTCCCCGCGTCTGATTCCCTGCCACTGATTCCCTGCCCCTGATTCCCCACCTCTGATTCCCCATATCTGATTCCCCGCCTCTGTTTCCCCACCTCTGATTCCCCGCCTCTGTTTCCCCATATCTGATTCCCCGCCTCTGATTCCCCAACTCTGATTCCCCTCCTCTAATTCGCCAGCTATGATTCCCCGCCTCTGATTCCCTGCATCTGATTCCCTGCCTCTGATTCCCAGCCTCTGATTCCCCTTCTCTGATTCACCACCTCTGAATCCCCACCTCTGATTCCCCATCTCTGATTCCGCACATCCGATTCCCTGCCTCTGATTCCCCGCCTTTTATTCCCGGCCTCTGATTCCCTGCCACTGATTCCCTGCTTCTGATTCTGATTCCCTGCCTCTTATTCCCCATCTCTGATTCCGCACATCTGATTCCCTGCCTCTGATTCCCCACCTCTGATTCCCCATATCTGATTCCCCGCCTCTGTTTCCCCGCCTCTGATTCCCCGCCTCTGTTTCCCGATATCTGATTCCCCGCCTCTGATTCCCCAACTCTGATTCCCCTCCTCTAATTCGCCAGCTATGATTCCCCGCCTCTGATTCCCTGCGTCTGATTCCCTGCCTCTGATTCCCAGCCTCTGATTCCCCTTCTCTGATTCACCACCTCTGAATCCCCACCTCTGATTCCCCATCTCTGATTCCGCACATCCGATTCCCTGCCTCTGATTCCCAGCCTCTGATTCCCCGCCTCTGATTCGCAACCTCTAATTCCCCACCTCTGATTCCCCATATCTGATTCCCCGCCTCTGTTTCCCTGCCTCTGATTCCCGGCCTCTGTTTCCCCATATCTGATTCCCCTCCTCTGATTCCCCAACTCTGATTCCCCGCCTCTGATTGCCCAGCTCTGATTCCCCGCCTTTTATTCCCGGCCTCTGATTCCCTGCCACTGATTCCCCGCCCCTGATTCCCCACCTCTGATTCCCCATATCTGATTCCCCGCCTCTGTTTCCCCAGCTCTGATTCCCCACCTCTGATCCCCCAGCTCAGATTCCCTGCCACTGATTCCCCGCCCCTGATTCCCCACCTCTGATTCCCCATATCTGATTCCCCGCCTCTGTTTCCCCAGCTCTGATTCCCTGCCTCTGATTCCCTGCCCTGATTCCCCATCTCTGTTTCACCGCCTTTGATTCGCCACCTCTGATTCCCCATATCTGATTCCCCGCCTCTGTTTCCCCGCCTCTGATTCCCTGCCTCTGATTCCCAACCTCTGATTCCACACCTCTGATTCCCCATATCTGATTCCCCGCCTCTATGTCCCCATATCTGATTCCCCGCCTCTGATTCCCCAACTCTGATTCCCCACCTCTGATTCCCCAACTCTGATTCCCCACCTCTGATTCCCGGCGTCCGATTCCCTGCCTCTGATTCCCCGCCTCTGATTCGCCATCTCTGATTCCCCGCCTCTGATTCCCCGTGTCTGATTCCCTGCCTCTGATTCCCCATATCTGATTCCCCGCCTCTGTTTCCCAGCTCTGATTCCACACCTCTGATTCCCCAGCTCTGATTCCCTGCCACTGATTCCCCGCCCCTGATTCCCCACCTCTGATTCCCCATATCTGATTCCCCGCCTCTGTTTCCCCAGCTCTGATTCCCTGCCTCTGATTCCCTGCCCTGATTCCCCATCTCTGTTTCACCGCCTTTGATTCGCCACCTCTGATTCCCCATATCTGATTCCCCGCCTCTGTTTCCCCGCCTCTGATTCCCTGCCTCTGATTCCCAACCTCTGATTCCACACCTCTGATTCCCCATATCTGATTCCCCGCCTCTATTTCCCCATATCTGATTCCCCGCCTCTGATTCACCAACTCTGATTCCCCGCCTCTGATTCCCCAACTCTGATTCCCCGCCTCTGATTCCCGGCGTCCGATTCCCTGCCTCTGATTCCCCGCCTCTGATTCGCCATCTCTGATTCCACGCCTCTGATTCCCCGTGTCTGATTCCCTGCCTCTGATTCCCCGCCTCAGATTCCCCGCCTCTGATTCCCTGCCACTGATTCCCTGACCCTGATTCCCCACCTCTGATTCCCCATATCTGATTCCCCGCCTCTGTTTCCCCACCTCTGATTCCCCGCCTCTGATTCCCCATATCTGATTCCCTGCCTCTGATTCCACAACTCTGATTCCCCGCCTCTGATTCCCCAGCTCTGAAACCCCGCCTCTGATTCCCCGCGTGTGATTCCCTCCCTCTGATTCCCCGCCTTGATTCCCCATCTCTGATTCACAACCTCTGATTCCCCACCTCTGATTCCCCATATCTGATTCCCCGCCTCTGTTTCCCCGCCTCTGATTCCCCGCCTCTGATTCCCCATATCTGATTCCCCGGCTCTGATTGCCCACCTCTGATTCCCCGCCTCTGATTCGCAAGCTCTGATTCCCCGCCTCTGAATCCCCGCATCTGATTCCCTGCCTCTGATTCCCCGCCTCTGATTCCCCATCTCTGATTCACCGCCTTTGATTCCCCACCTCTGATTCTCCATATCTGATTCCCCACCTCTGTTTCCCCGCCTCTGATTCCCCGTCTCTGATTCTCCATATCTCATTCCCCGCCTCTGAATCCCCATCTCTGATTCCCGGACTCTGATTCCCCACCTCTGATTCCCGGCCTCTTATTCCCAGAATCTGATTCCCGGCCTCTGATTCCCGGCCTCTGATTCCCAGCTTCTGATTCAGATTCCCTGCCTCTGATTCCCCATCTCTGATTCCGCACATCTGATTCCCTGCCTCTGAATCCCCACCTCTGATTCCCCATATCTGATTCCGCACATCCGATTCCCTGCCTCTGATTCCCCGCCTCTGATATCCCGCCTCTGATTCGCAACCTCTAATTCCCCACCTCTGATTTCCCATATCTGATTCCCCGCCTCTGTTTCCCTGCCTCTGATTCCCGGCCTCTGTTTCCCCATATCTGATTCCCCTCCTCTGATTCCCCAACTCTGATTCCCCGCCTCTGATTCCCCAGCTTTGATTCCCCGCCTCTGATTCCCTGCATCTGATTCCCTGCCTCTGATTCCCAGCCTCTGATTCCCCTTCTCTGATTCACCACCTCTGAATCCCCACCTCTGATTCCCCATCTCCGATTCCGCACATCCGATTCCCTGCCTCTGATTCCCCGCCTTTTATTCCCGGCCTCTGATTCCCTGCCACTGATTCCCTGCTTCTGATTCTGATTCCCTGCCTCTGATTCCCCATCTCTGATTCCGCACATCTGATTCCCTGCCTCTGATTCCCCACCTCTGATTCCCCATATCTGATTCCCCGCCTCTGTTTCCCCGCCTCTGATTCCCCGCCTCTGTTTCCCGATATCTGATTCCCCGCCTCTGATTCCCCAACTCTGATTCCCCTCCTCTAATTCGCCAGCTATGATTCCCCGCCTCTGATTCCCTGCGTCTGATTCCCTGCCTCTGATTCCCAGCCTCTTATTCCCCTTCTCTGATTCACCACCTCTGAATCCCCACCTCTGATTCCCCATCTCTGATTCCGCACATCCGATTCCCTGCCTCTGATTCCCAGCCTCTGATTCCCCGCCTCTGATTCGCAACCACTAATTCCCCACCTCTGATTCCCCATATCTGATTCCCCGCCTCTGTTTCCCTGCCTCTGATTCCCGGCCTCTGTTTCCCCATATCTGATTCCCCTCCTCTGATTCCCCAACTCTGATTCCCCGCCTCTGATTCCCCAGCTATGATTCCCCGCCTTTTATTCCCGGCCTCTGATTCCCTGCCACTGATTCCCCGCCCCTGATTCCCCACCTCTGATTCCCCATATCTGATTCCCCGTCTCTGTTTCCCCAGCTCTGATTCCCCACCTCTGATCCCCCAGCTCTGATTCCCTGCCACTGATTCCCCGCCCCTGATTCCCCACCTCTGATTCCCCATATCTGATTCACCGCCTCTGTTTCCCCAGCTCTGATTCCCTGCCTCTGATTCCCTGCCCTGATTCCCCATCTCTGTTTCACCGCCTTTGATTCGCCACCTCTGATTCCCCATATCTGATTCCCCGCCTCTGTTTCCCCGCCTCTGATTCCCTGCCTCTGATTCCCAAACTCTGATTCCACACCTCTGATTCCCCATATCTGATTCCCCGCCTCTATGTCCCCATATCTGATTCCCCGCCTCTGATTCCCCAACTCTGATTCCCCGCCTCTGATTCCCCAACTCTGATTCCCCGCCTCTGATTCCCGGCGTCCGATTCCCTGCCTCTGATTCCCCGCCTCTGATTCGCCATCTCTGATTCCCCACCTCTGATTCCTTGTGTCTGATTCCCTGCCTCTGATTCCCCATATCTGATTCCCCGCCTCTGTTTCCCCAGCTCTGATTCCCCACCTCTGATTCCCCAGCTCTGATTCCCTGCCACTGATTCCCCGCCCCTGATTCCCCACCTCTGATTCCCCATATCTGATTCCCCGCCTCTATTTCCCCAGCTCTGATTCCCTGCCTCTGATTCCCTGCCCTGATTCCCCATCTCTGTTTCACCGCCTTTGATTCGCCACCTCTGATTCCCCATATCTGATTCCCCGCCTCTGTTTCCCCGCCTCTGATTCCCTGCCTCTGATTCCCAACCTCTGATTCCACACCTCTGATTCCCCATATCTGATTCCCTGCCTCTATTTCCCCATATCTGATTCCCCGCCTCTGTTTCCCCGCCTCTGATTCCCCGCCTCTGTTTCCCCATATCTGATTCCCCGCCTCTGTTTCCCTATATCTAATTCCCCACCTCTGATGCCCCAACTCTGATTCCCCGCCTCTGATTCCCCAGCTCTGATTCCCCGCCTCTGATTCCCTGCATCCGATTCCCCATATCTGATTCCCCGCCTCTGTTTCCCCGCCTCTGATTCCCCGCCTCTGTTTCCCCATATCTGATTCCCCGCCTCTGATTCCCAACTATGATTCCCCGCCTCTGATTCCCCAGCTCTGATTCCCTGCCTCTGATTCCCCGCGTTCTATTCCCTGCCTCTGATTCCCCGCCTGTGATTCCCCATCACTGATTCACCACCTCTGATTCCCCACCTCTGATTCCCCATATCTAATTCCCCGCCTCTGTTTTCCCGCCTCTGATTCCCCGCCTCTGTTTCCCCATATCTGATTCCCCGCCTCTGATTGCCCACCTCTGATTCCCCGCGTCTGATTCCCTGCCTCTGATTCCCCGCCTCTGATTCCCCATATCTGATTCACCACCTCTGATTCCCGGCCTCTGATTCCCCATCTCTGATTCCGCACATCCGATTCCCTGCCTATGATTCCCCACCTCTGATTCCCCGCCTCTGATTCCCCATATCTGATTCCCTGCCTCTGTTTCCCCGCCTCTGATTCCCCACCTCTGTTTCCCCATTTCTGATTCCCCGCCTCTGATTCCCCAACTCTAATACCCTGCCTCTGATTCCCCAGCTCTGGTTCCCCGCCTCTGATTCCCCGCATCTGATTCCCTGCCTCTGATTCCCCGCCTCTGATTCCAGGCCTCTGATTCCCAGCATCTGATTCCGGCCTCTGATTCCCGGCCTCTGATTCCCTGCTTCTGATTCTGATTCCCTGCCTCTGATTCCCCATCTCTGATTCCGCACATCTGATTCCCTGCCTCTGATTCCCCACCTCTGATTCCCCATATCTGATTCCCCGCCTCTGTTTCCCCGCCTCTGATTCCCCGCCTCTGTTTCCCCATATCTGATTCCCCGCCTCTGATTCCCCAACTCTGATTCCCCTCCTCTAATTCGCCAGCTATGATTCCCCGCCTCTGATTCCCTGCGTCTGATTCCCTGCCTCTGATTTCCAGCCTCTGATTCCCCTTCTCTGATTCACCACCTCTGAATCCCCACCTCTGATTCCCCATCTCTGATTCCGCACATCCGATTCCCTGCCTCTGATTCCCCGCCTCTGATATCCCGCCTCTGATTCGCAACCTCTAATTCCCCACCTCTGATTTCCCATATCTGATTCCCCGCCTCTGTTTCCCTGCCTCTGATTCCCGGCCTCTGTTTCCCCATATCTGATTCCCCTCCTCTGATTCCCCAACTCTGATTCCCCGCCTCTGATTCCCCAGCTTTGATTCCCCGCCTTTTATTCCCGGCCTCTGATTCCCTGCCACTGATTCCCCGCCTCTGATTCCCCACCTCTGATTCCCCATATCTGATTCCCCGCCTCTGTTTCCCCACCTCTGATTCCCGGCCTCTTATTCCCAGCATCTGATTCCCGGCCTCTGATTCCCTGCCTCTGATTCCCCGCCTCTGATTCCCCATCTCTGATTCCCCGCCTCTGATTCCCCGTGTCTGATTCCCTGCCTCTGATTCCCCGTCTCTGATTCCCCGCGTCTGATTCCCTGCCACTGATTCCCTGCCCCTGATTCCCCACCTCTGATTCCCCATATCTGATTCCCCGCCTCTGTTTCCCCAACTCTGATTCCCTTCCTCTAATTCGCCAGCTATGATTCCCCGCCTCTGATTCCCTGCCACTGATTCCCTGCCCCTGATTCCCCACCTCTGATTCCCCATATATGATTCCCCGCCTCTGATTCCCCAACTCTGATTCCCCTCCTCTAATTCGCCAGCTATGATTCCCCGCCTCTGATTCCCTGCGTCTGATTCCCTGCCTCTGATTCCCAGCCTCTGATTCCCCTTCTCTGATTCACCACCTCTGAATCCCCACCTCTGATTCCCCATCTCTGATTCCGCACATCCGATTCCCTGCCTCTGATTCCCCGCCTCTGATTCCCTGCCTCTGATTCCCCGCCTCTGATTCCCCGCGTCTGATTCCCTGCCACTGATTCCCTGCCCCTGATTCCCCACCTCTGATTCCCCATATCTGATTCCCCGCCTCTGTTTCCCCACCTCTGATTCCCCGCCTCTGTTTCCCCATATCTGATTCCCCGCCTCTGATTCCCCAACTCTGATTCCCCTCCTCTAATTCGCCAGCTATGATTCCCCGCCTCTGATTCCCTGCATCTGATTCCCTGCCTCTGATTCCCAGCCTCTGATTCCCCTTCTCTGATTCACCACCTCTGAATCCCCACCTCTGATTCCCCATCTCTGATTCCGCACATCCGATTCCCTGCCTCTGATTCCCCGCCTTTTATTCCCGGCCTCTGATTCCCTGCCACTGATTCCCTGCTTCTGATTCTGATTCCCTGCCTCTTATTCCCCATCTCTGATTCCGCACATCTGATTCCCTGCCTCTGATTCCCCACCTCTGATTCCCCATATCTGATTCCCCGCCTCTGTTTCCCCGCCTCTGATTCCCCGCCTCTGTTTCCCGATATCTGATTCCCCGCCTCTGATTCCCCAACTCTGATTCCCCTCCTCTAATTCGCCAGCTATGATTCCCCGCCTCTGATTCCCTGCGTCTGATTCCCTGCCTCTGATTCCCAGCCTCTGATTCCCCTTCTCTGATTCACCACCTCTGAATCCCCACCTCTGATTCCCCATCTCTGATTCCGCACATCCGATTCCCTGCCTCTGATTCCCAGCCTCTGATTCCCCGCCTCTGATTCGCAACCTCTAATTCCCCACCTCTGATTCCCCATATCTGATTCCCCGCCTCTGTTTCCCTGCCTCTGATTCCCGGCCTCTGTTTCCCCATATCTGATTCCCCTCCTCTGATTCCCCAACTCTGATTCCCCGCCTCTGATTGCCCAGCTCTGATTCCCCGCCTTTTATTCCCGGCCTCTGATTCCCTGCCACTGATTCCCCGCCCCTGATTCCCCACCTCTGATTCCCCATATCTGATTCCCCGCCTCTGTTTCCCCAGCTCTGATTCCCCACCTCTGATCCCCCAGCTCAGATTCCCTGCCACTGATTCCCCGCCCCTGATTCCCCACCTCTGATTCCCCATATCTGATTCCCCGCCTCTGTTTCCCCAGCTCTGATTCCCTGCCTCTGATTCCCTGCCCTGATTCCCCATCTCTGTTTCACCGCCTTTGATTCGCCACCTCTGATTCCCCATATCTGATTCCCCGCCTCTGTTTCCCCGCCTCTGATTCCCTGCCTCTGATTCCCAACCTCTGATTCCACACCTCTGATTCCCCATATCTGATTCCCCGCCTCTATGTCCCCATATCTGATTCCCCGCCTCTGATTCCCCAACTCTGATTCCCCACCTCTGATTCCCCAACTCTGATTCCCCACCTCTGATTCCCGGCGTCCGATTCCCTGCCTCTGATTCCCCGCCTCTGATTCGCCATCTCTGATTCCCCGCCTCTGATTCCCCGTGTCTGATTCCCTGCCTCTGATTCCCCATATCTGATTCCCCGCCTCTGTTTCCCAGCTCTGATTCCACACCTCTGATTCCCCAGCTCTGATTCCCTGCCACTGATTCCCCGCCCCTGATTCCCCACCTCTGATTCCCCATATCTGATTCCCCGCCTCTGTTTCCCCAGCTCTGATTCCCTGCCTCTGATTCCCTGCCCTGATTCCCCATCTCTGTTTCACCGCCTTTGATTCGCCACCTCTGATTCCCCATATCTGATTCCCCGCCTCTGTTTCCCCGCCTCTGATTCCCTGCCTCTGATTCCCAACCTCTGATTCCACACCTCTGATTCCCCATATCTGATTCCCCGCCTCTATTTCCCCATATCTGATTCCCCGCCTCTGATTCACCAACTCTGATTCCCCGCCTCTGATTCCCCAACTCTGATTCCCCGCCTCTGATTCCCGGCGTCCGATTCCCTGCCTCTGATTCCCCGCCTCTGATTCGCCATCTCTGATTCCACGCCTCTGATTCCCCGTGTCTGATTCCCTGCCTCTGATTCCCCGCCTCAGATTCCCCGCCTCTGATTCCCTGCCACTGATTCCCTGACCCTGATTCCCCACCTCTGATTCCCCATATCTGATTCCCCGCCTCTGTTTCCCCACCTCTGATTCCCCGCCTCTGATTCCCCATATCTGATTCCCTGCCTCTGATTCCACAACTCTGATTCCCCGCCTCTGATTCCCCAGCTCTGAAACCCCGCCTCTGATTCCCCGCGTGTGATTCCCTCCCTCTGATTCCCCGCCTTGATTCCCCATCTCTGATTCACAACCTCTGATTCCCCACCTCTGATTCCCCATATCTGATTCCCCGCCTCTGTTTCCCCGCCTCTGATTCCCCGCCTCTGATTCCCCATATCTGATTCCCCGGCTCTGATTGCCCACCTCTGATTCCCCGCCTCTGATTCGCAAGCTCTGATTCCCCGCCTCTGAATCCCCGCATCTGATTCCCTGCCTCTGATTCCCCGCCTCTGATTCCCCATCTCTGATTCACCGCCTTTGATTCCCCACCTCTGATTCTCCATATCTGATTCCCCACCTCTGTTTCCCCGCCTCTGATTCCCCGTCTCTGATTCTCCATATCTCATTCCCCGCCTCTGAATCCCCATCTCTGATTCCCGGACTCTGATTCCCCACCTCTGATTCCCGGCCTCTTATTCCCAGAATCTGATTCCCGGCCTCTGATTCCCGGCCTCTGATTCCCAGCTTCTGATTCAGATTCCCTGCCTCTGATTCCCCATCTCTGATTCCGCACATCTGATTCCCTGCCTCTGAATCCCCACCTCTGATTCCCCATATCTGATTCCGCACATCCGATTCCCTGCCTCTGATTCCCCGCCTCTGATATCCCGCCTCTGATTCGCAACCTCTAATTCCCCACCTCTGATTTCCCATATCTGATTCCCCGCCTCTGTTTCCCTGCCTCTGATTCCCGGCCTCTGTTTCCCCATATCTGATTCCCCTCCTCTGATTCCCCAACTCTGATTCCCCGCCTCTGATTCCCCAGCTTTGATTCCCCGCCTCTGATTCCCTGCATCTGATTCCCTGCCTCTGATTCCCAGCCTCTGATTCCCCTTCTCTGATTCACCACCTCTGAATCCCCACCTCTGATTCCCCATCTCCGATTCCGCACATCCGATTCCCTGCCTCTGATTCCCCGCCTTTTATTCCCGGCCTCTGATTCCCTGCCACTGATTCCCTGCTTCTGATTCTGATTCCCTGCCTCTGATTCCCCATCTCTGATTCCGCACATCTGATTCCCTGCCTCTGATTCCCCACCTCTGATTCCCCATATCTGATTCCCCGCCTCTGTTTCCCCGCCTCTGATTCCCCGCCTCTGTTTCCCGATATCTGATTCCCCGCCTCTGATTCCCCAACTCTGATTCCCCTCCTCTAATTCGCCAGCTATGATTCCCCGCCTCTGATTCCCTGCGTCTGATTCCCTGCCTCTGATTCCCAGCCTCTTATTCCCCTTCTCTGATTCACCACCTCTGAATCCCCACCTCTGATTCCCCATCTCCGATTCCGCACATCCGATTCCCTGCCTCTGATTCCCAGCCTCTGATTCCCCGCCTCTGATTCGCAACCACTAATTCCCCACCTCTGATTCCCCATATCTGATTCCCCGCCTCTGTTTCCCTGCCTCTGATTCCCGGCCTCTGTTTCCCCATATCTGATTCCCCTCCTCTGATTCCCCAACTCTGATTCCCCGCCTCTGATTCCCCAGCTCTGATTCCCCGCCTTTTATTCCCGGCCTCTGATTCCCTGCCACTGATTCCCCGCCCCTGATTCCCCACCTCTGATTCCCCATATCTGATTCCCCGCCTCTGTTTCCCCAGCTCTGATTCCCCACCTCTGATCCCCCAGCTCTGATTCCCTGCCACTGATTCCCCGCCCCTGATTCCCCACCTCTGATTCCCCATATCTGATTCCCCGCCTCTTTTTCCCCAGCTCTGATTCCCTGCCTCTGATTCCCTGCCCTGATTCCCCATCTCTGTTTCACCGCCTTTGATTCGCCACCTCTGATTCCCCATATCTGATTCCCCGCCTCTGTTTCCCCGCCTCTGATTCCCTGCCTCTGATTCCCAACCTCTGATTCCACACCTCTGATTCCCCATATCTGATTCCCCGCCTCTATGTCCCCATATCTGATTCCCCGCCTCTGATTCCCCAACTCTGATTCCCCGCCTCTGATTCCCCAACTCTGATTCCCCGCCTCTGATTCCCGGCGTCCGATTCCCTGCCTCTGATTCCCCGCCTCTGATTCGCCATCTCTGATTCCCCGCCTCTGATTCCCCGTGTCTGATTCCCTGCCTCTGATTCCCCATATCTGATTCCCCGCCTCTGTTTCCCCAGCTCTGATTCCCCACCTCTGATTCCCCAGCTCTGATTCCCTGCCACTGATTCCCCGCCCCTGATTCCCCACCTCTGTTTCCCCGCCTCTGATTCCCCGCCTCTGTTTCGCCAGCTCTGATTCCCTGCCTCTGATTCCCTGCCCTGATTCCCCATCTCTGTTTCACCGCCTTTGATTCGCCACCTCTGATTCCCCATATCTGATTCCCCGCCTCTGTTTCCCCGCCTCTGATTCCCTGCCTCTGATTCCCAACCTCTGATTCCACACCTCTGATTCCCCATATCTGATTCCCCGCCTCTATTTCCCCATATCTGATTCCCCGCCTCTGATTCACCAACTCTGATTCCCCGCCTCTGATTCCCCAACTCTGATTCCCCGCCTCTGATTCACGGCGTCCGATTCCCTGCCTCTGATTCCCCGCCTCTGATTCGCCATCTCTGATTCCCCGCCTCTGATTCCCCGTGTCAGATTCCCTGCCTCTGATTCCCCGCCTCAGATTCCCCGCCTCTGATTCCCTGCCACTGATTCCCTGCCCCTGATTCCCCACCTCTGATTCCCCATATCTGATTCCCCGCCTCTGTTTCTCCGCCTCTGATTCCCCGCCTCTGATTCCCCATATCTGATTCCCTGCCTCTGATTCCACAACTCTGATTCCCCGCCTCTGATTCCCCAGCTCTGAAACCCCGCCTCTGATTCCCCGCGTCTGATTCCCTCCCTCTGATTCCCCGCCTTGATTCCCCATCTCTGATTCACAACCTCTGATTCCCCACCTCTGATTCCCCATATCTGATTCCCCGCCTCTGTTTCCCCGCCTCTGATTCCCCGCCTCTGATTCCCCATATCTGATTCCCCGGCTCTGATTGCCCACCTCTGATTCCCCGCCTCTGATTCGCAAGCTCTGATTCCCCGCCTCTGAATCCCCGCATCTGATTCCCTGCCTCTGATTCCCCGCCTCTGATTCCCCATCTCTGATTCACCGCCTTTGATTCCCCACCTCTGATTCTCCATATCTGATTCCCCACCTCTGTTTCCCCGCCTCTGATTCCCCGCCTCTGATTCTCCATATCTCATTCCCCGCCTCTGAATCCCCATCTCTGATTCCCGGACTCTGATTCCCCACCTCTGATTCCCGGCCTCTTATTCCCAGAATCTGATTCCCGGCCTCTGATTCCCGGCCTCTGATTCCCCACTTCTGATTCTGATTCCCTGCCTCTGATTCCCCATCTCTGATTCCGCACATCTGATTCCCTGCCTCTGAATCCCCACCTCTGATTCCCCATATCTGATTCCGCACATCCGATTCCCTGCCTCTGATTCCCCGCCTCTGATATCCCGCCTCTGATTCGCAACCTCTAATTCCCCACCTCTGATTTCCCATATCTGATTCCCCGCCTCTGTTTCCCTGCCTCTGATTCCCGGCCTCTGTTTCCCCATATCTGATTCCCCTCCTCTGATTCCCCAACTCTGATTCCCCGCCTCTGATTCCCCAGCTTTGATTCCCCGCCTTTTATTCCCGGCCTCTGATTCCCTGCCACTGATTCCCCGCCTCTGATTCCCCACCTCTGATTCCCCATATCTGATTCCCCGCCTCTGTTTCCCCACCTCTGATTCCCGGCCTCTTATTTCCAGCATCTGATTCCCGGCCTCTGATTCCCTGCCTCTGATTCCCCGCCTCTGATTCCCCATCTCTGATTCCCCGCCTCTGATTCCCCGTGACTGATTCCCTGCCTCTGATTCCCCGTCTCTGATTCCCCGCGTCTGATTCCCTGCCACTGATTCCCTGCCCCTGATTCCCCTCCTCTGATTCCCCAACTCTGATTCCCCGCCTCTGATTCCCCAGCTTTGATTCCCCGCCTTTTATTCCCGGCCTCTGATTCCCTGCCACTGATTCCCCGCCTCTGATTCCCCGCCTCTGATTCCCCAACTCTGATTCCCCTCCTCTAATTCGCCAGCTATGATTCCCCGCCTCTGATTCCCTGCGTCTGATTCCCTGCCTCTGATTTCCAGCCTCTGATTCCCCTTCTCTGATTCACCACCTCTGAATCCCCACCTCTGATTCCCCATCTCTGATTCCGCACATCCGATTCCCTGCCTCTGATTCCCCGCCTCTGATATCCCGCCTCTGATTCGCAACCTCTAATTCCCCACCTCTGATTTCCCATATCTGATTCCCCGCCTCTGTTTCCCTGCCTCTGATTCCCGGCCTCTGTTTCCCCATATCTGATTCCCCTCCTCTGATTCCCCAACTCTGATTCCCCGCCTCTGATTCCCCAGCTTTGATTCCCCGCCTTTTATTCCCGGCCTCTGATTCCCTGCCACTGATTCCCCGCCTCTGATTCCCCACCTCTGATTCCCCATATCTGATTGCCCGCCTCTGTTTCCCCACCTCTGATTCCCGGCCTCTTATTCCCAGCATCTGATTCCCGGCCTCTGATTCCCTGCCTCTGATTCCCCGCCTCTGATTCCCCATCTCTTATTCCCCGCCTCTGATTCCCCGTGTCTGATTCCCTGCCTCTGATTCCCCGTCTCTGATTCCCCGCGTCTGATTCCCTGCCACTGATTCCCTGCCCCTGATTCCCCACCTCTGATTCCCCATATCTGATTCCCCGCCTCTGTTTCCCCAACTCTGATTCCCTTCCTCTAATTCGCCAGCTATGATTCCCCGCCTCTGATTCCCTGCCACTGATTCCCTGCCCCTGATTCCCCACCTCTGATTCCCCATATATGATTCCCCGCCTCTGATTCCCCAACTCTGATTCCCCTCCTCTAATTCGCCAGCTATGATTCCCCGCCTCTGATTCCCTGCGTCTGATTCCCTGCCTCTGATTCCCAGCCTCTGATTCCCCTTCTCTGATTCACCACCTCTGAATCCCCACCTCTGATTCCCCATCTCTGATTCCGCACATCCGATTCCCTGCCTCTGATTCCCCGCCTCTGATTCCCTGCCACTGATTCCCCGCCTCTGATCCCCGCGTCTGATTCCCTGCCACTGATTCCCTGCCCCTGATTCCCCACCTCTGATTCCCCATATCTGATTCCCCGCCTCTGTTTCCCCACCTCTGATTCCCCGCCTCTGTTTCCCCATATCTGATTCCCCGCCTCTGATTCCCCAACTCTGAATCCCCTCCTCTAATTCGCCAGCTATGATTCCCCGCCTCTGATTCCCTGCATCTGATTCCCTGCCTCTGATTCCCAGCCTCTGATTCCCCTTCTCTGATTCACCACCTCTGAATCCCCACCTCTGATTCCCCATCTCCGATTCCGCACATCCAATTCCCTGCCTCTGATTCCCCGCCTTTTATTCCCGGCCTCTGATTCCCTGCCACTGATTCCCTGCTTCTGATTCTGATTCCCTGCCTCTGATTCCCCATCTCTGATTCCGCACATCTGATTCCCTGCCTCTGATTCCCCACCTCTGATTCCCCATATCTGATTCCCCGCCTCTGTTTCCCCGCCTCTGATTCCCCGCCTCTGTTTCCCGATATCTGATTCCCCGCCTCTGATTCCCCAACTCTGATTCCCCTCCTCTAATTCGCCAGCTATGATTCCCCGCCTCTGATTCCCTGCGTCTGATTCCCTGCCTCTGATTCCCAGCCTCTTATTCCCCTTCTCTGATTCACCACCTCTGAATCCCCACCTCTGATTCCCCATCTCTGATTCCGCACATCCGATTCCCTGCCTCTGATTCCCAGCCTCTGATTCCCCGCCTCTGATTCGCAACCACTAATTCCCCACCTCTGATTCCCCATATCTGATTCCCCGCCTCTGTTTCCCTGCCTCTGATTCCCGGCCTCTGTTTCCCCATATCTGATTCCCCTCCTCTGATTCCCCAACTCTGATTCCCCGCCTCTGATTCCCCAGCTCTGATTCCCCGCCTTTTATTCCCGGCCTCTGATTCCCTGCCACTGATTCCCCGCCCCTGATTCCCCACCTCTGATTCCCCATATCTGATTCCCCGCCTCTGTTTCCCCAGCTCTGATTCCCCACCTCTGATCCCCCAGCTCTGATTCCCTGCCACTGATTCCCCGCCCCTGATTCCCCACCTCTGATTCCCCATATCTGATTCCCCGCCTCTTTTTCCCCAGCTCTGATTCCCTGCCTCTGATTCCCTGCCCTGATTCCCCATCTCTGTTTCACCGCCTTTGATTCGCCACTTCTGATTCCCCATATCTGATTCCCCGCCTCTGTTTCCCCGCCTCTGATTCCCTGCCTCTGATTCCCAACCTCTGATTCCACACCTCTGATTCCCCATATCTGATTCCCCGCCTCTATGTCCCCATATCTGATTCCCCGCCTCTGATTCCCCAACTCTGATTCCCCGCCTCTGATTCCCCAACTCTGATTCCCCGCCTCTGATTCCCGGCGTCCGATTCCCTGCCTCTGATTCCCCGCCTCTGATTCGCCATCTCTGATTCCCCGCCTCTGATTCCCCGTGTCTGATTCCCTGCCTCTGATTCCCCATATCTGATTCCCCGCCTCTGTTTCCCCAGCTCTGATTCCCCACCTCTGATTCCCCAGCTCTGATTCCCTGCCACTGATTCCCCGCCCCTGATTCCCCACCTCTGATTCCCCATATCTGATTCCCCGCCTCTGTTTCCCCAGCTCTGATTCCCTGCCTCTGATTCCCTGCCCTGATTCCCCATCTCTGTTTCACCGCCTTTGATTCGCCACCTCTGATTCCCCATATCTGATTCCCCGCCTCTGTTTCCCCGCCTCTGATTCCCTGCCTCTGATTCCCAACCTCTGATTCCACACCTCTGATTCCCCATATCTGATTCCCCGCCTCTATTTCCCCATATCTGATTCCCCGCCTCTGATTCACCAACTCTGATTCCCCGCCTCTGATTCCCCAACTCTGATTCCCCGCCTCTGATTCCCGGCGTCCGATTCCCTGCCTCTGATTCCCCGCCTCTGATTCGCCATCTCTGATTCCCCGCCTCTGATTCCCCGTGTCAGATTCCCTGCCTCTGATTCCCCGCCTCAGATTCCCCGCCTCTGATTCCCTGCCACTGATTCCCTGCCCCTGATTCCCCACCTCTGATTCCCCATATCTGATTCCCCGCCTCTGTTTCCCCGCCTCTGATTCCCCGCCTCTGATTCCCCATATCTGATTCCCTGCCTCTGATTCCACAACTCTGATTCCCCGCCTCTGATTCCCCAGCTCTGAAACCCCGCCTCTGATTCCCCGCGTCTGATTCCCTCCCTCTGATTCCCCGCCTTGATTCCCCATCTCTGATTCACAACCTCTGATTCCCCACCTCTGATTCCCCATATCTGATTCCCCGCCTCTGTTTCCCCGCCTCTGATTCCCCGCCTCTGATTCCCCATATCTGATTCCCCGGCTCTGATTGCCCACCTCTGATTCCCCGCCTCTGATTCGCAAGCTCTGATTCCCCGCCTCTGAATCCCCGCATCTGATTCCCTGCCTCTGATTCCCCGCCTCTGATTCCCCATCTCTGATTCACCGCCTTTGATTCCCCACCTCTGATTCTCCATATCTGATTCCCCACCTCTGTTTCCCCGCCTCTGATTCCCCGCCTCTGATTCTCCATATCTCATTCCCCGCCTCTGAATCCCCATCTCTGATTCCCGGACTCTGATTCCCCACCTCTGATTCCCGGCCTCTTATTCCCAGAATCTGATTCCCGGCCTCTGATTCCCGGCCTCTGATTCCCCGCTTCTGATTCAGATTCCCTGCCTCTGATTCCCCATCTCTGATTCCGCACATCTGATTCCCTGCCTCTGAATCCCCACCTCTGATTCCCCATATCTGATTCCGCACATCCGATTCCCTGCCTCTGATTCCCCGCCTCTGATATCCCGCCTCTGATTCGCAACCTCTAATTCCCCACCTCTGATTTCCCATATCTGATTCCCCGCCTCTGTTTCCCTGCCTCTGATTCCCGGCCTCTGTTTCCCCATATCTGATTCCCCTCCTCTGATTCCCCAACTCTGATTCCCCGCCTCTGATTCCCCAGCTTTGATTCCCCGCCTTTTATTCCCGGCCTCTGATTCCCTGCCACTGATTCCCCGCCTCTGATTCCCCGCCTCTGATTCCCCAACTCTGATTCCCCTCCTCTAATTCGCCAGCTATGATTCCCCGCCTCTGATTCCCTGCGTCTGATTCCCTGCCTCTGATTTCCAGCCTCTGATTCCCCTTCTCTGATTCACCACCTCTGAATCCCCACCTCTGATTCCCCATCTCTGATTCCGCACATCCGATTCCCTGCCTCTGATTCCCCGCCTCTGATATCCCGCCTCTGATTCGCAACCTCTAATTCCCCACCTCTGATTTCCCATATCTGATTCCCCGCCTCTGTTTCCCTGCCTCTGATTCCCGGCCTCTGTTTCCCCATATCTGATTCCCCTCCTCTGATTCCCCAACTCTGATTCCCCGCCTCTGATTCCCCAGCTTTGATTCCCCGCCTTTTATTCCCGGCCTCTGATTCCCTGCCACTGATTCCCCGCCTCTGATTCCCCACCTCTGATTCCCCATATCTGATTGCCCGCCTCTGTTTCCCCACCTCTGATTCCCGGCCTCTTATTCCCAGCATCTGATTCCCGGCCTCTGATTCCCTGCCTCTGATTCCCCGCCTCTGATTCCCCATCTCTGATTCCCCGCCTCTGATTCCCCGTGTCTGATTCCCTGCCTCTGATTCCCCGTCTCTGATTCCCCGCGTCTGATTCCCTGCCACTGATTCCCTGCCCCTGATTCCCCACCTCTGATTCCCCATATCTGATTCCCCGCCTCTGTTTCCCCAACTCTGATTCCCTTCCTCTAATTCGCCAGCTATGATTCCCCGCCTCTGATTCCCTGCCACTGATTCCCTGCCCCTGATTCCCCACCTCTGATTCCCCATATATGATTCCCCGCCTCTGATTCCCCAACTCTGATTCCCCTCCTCTAATTCGCCAGCTATGATTCCCCGCCTCTGATTCCCTGCGTCTGATTCCCTGCCTCTGATTCCCAGCCTCTGATTCCCCGCCTCTGATCCCCGCGTCTGATTCCCTGCCACTGATTCCCTGCCCCTGATTCCCCACCTCTGATTCCCCATATCTGATTCCCCGCCTCTGTTTGCCCACCTCTGATTCCCCGCCTCTGTTTCCCCATATCTGATTCCCCGCCTCTGATTCCCCAACTCTGAATCCCCTCCTCTAATTCGCCAGCTATGATTCCCCGCCTCTGATTCCCTGCATCTGATTCCCTGCCTCTGATTCCCAGCCTCTGATTCCCCTTCTCTGATTCACCACCTCTGAATCCCCACCTCTGATTCCCCAATTCTGATTCCGCACATCCGATTCCCTGCCTCTGATTCCCCGCCTTTTATTCCCGGCCTCTGATTCCCTGCCACTGATTCCCTGCTTCTGATTCTGATTCCCTGCCTCTTATTCCCCATCTCTGATTCCGCACATCTGATTCCCTGCCTCTGATTCCCCACCTCTGATTCCCCATATCTGATTCCCCGCCTCTGTTTCCCCGCCTCTGATTCCCCGCCTCTGTTTCCCGATATCTGATTCCCCGCCTCTGATTCCCCAACTCTGATTCCCCTCCTCTAATTCGCCAGCTATGATTCCCCGCCTCTGATTCCCTGCGTCTGATTCCCTGCCTCTGATTCCCAGCCTCTGATTCCCCTTCTCTGATTCACCACCTCTGAATCCCCACCTCTGATTCCCCATCTCTGATTCCGCACATCCGATTCCCTGCCTCTGATTCCCAGCCTCTGATTCCCCGCCTCTGATTCGCAACCTCTAATTCCCCACCTCTGATTCCCCATATCTGATTCCCCGCCTCTGTTTCCCTGCCTCTGATTCCCGGCCTCTGTTTCCCCATATCTGATTCCCCTCCTCTGATTCCCCAACTCTGATTCCCCGCCTCTGATTCCCCAGCTCTGATTCCCCGCCTTTTATTCCCGGCCTCTGATTCCCTGCCACTGATTCCCCGCCCCTGATTCCCCACCTCTGATTCCCCATATCTGATTCCCCGCCTCTGTTTCCCCAGCTCTGATTCCCCACCTCTGATCCCCCAGCTCAGATTCCCTGCCACTGATTCCCCGCCCCTGATTCCCCACCTCTGATTCCCCATATCTGATTCCCCGCCTCTGTTTCCCCAGCTCTAATTCCCTGCCTCTGATTCCCTGCCCTGATTCCCCATCTCTGTTTCACCGCCTTTGATTCGCCACCTCTGATTCCCAATATCTGATTCCCCGCCTCTGTTTCCCCGCCTCTGATTCCCTGCCTCTGATTCCCAACCTCTGATTCCACACCTCTGATTCCCCATATCTGATTCCCCGCCTCTATGTCCCCATATCTGATTCCCCGCCTCTGATTCCCCAACTCTGATTCCCCGCCTCTGATTCCCCAACTCTGATTCCCCGCCTCTGATTCCCGGCGTCCGATTCCCTGCCTCTGATTCCCCGCCTCTGATTCGCCATCTCTGATTCCCCGCCTCTGATTCCCCGTGTCTGATTCCCTGCCTCTGATTCCCCATATCTGATTCCCCACCTCTGATTCCCCATATCTGATTCCCCGCCTCTGTTTCCCCAGCTCTGATTGCCTGCCTCTGATTCCTTGCCCTGATTCCCCATCTCTGTTTCACCGCCTTTGATTCGCCACCTCTGATTCCCCATATCTGATTCCCCGCCTCTGTTTCCCCGCCTCTGATTCCCTGCCTCTGATTCCCAACCTCTGATTCCACACCTCTGATTCCCCATATCTGATTCCCCGCCTCTATTTCCCCATATCTGATTCCCCGCCTCTGATTCACCAACTCTGATTCCCCGCCTCTGATTCCCCAACTCTGATTCCCCGCCTCTGATTCCCGGCGTCCGATTCCCTGCCTCTGATTCCCCGCCTCTGATTCGCCATCTCTGATTCCCCGCCTCTGATTCCCCGTGTCAGATTCCCTGCCTCTGATTCCCCGCCTCAGATTCCCCGCCTCTGATTCCCTGCCACTGATTCCCTGCCCCTGATTCCCCACCTCTGATTCCCCATATCTGATTCCCCGCCTCTGTTTCCCCGCCTCTGATTCCCCGCCTCTGATTCCCCATATCTGATTCCCTGCCTCTGATTCCACAACTCTGATTCCCCGCCTCTGATTCCCCAGCTCTGAAACCCCGCCTCTGATTCCCCGCGTCTGATTCCCTCCCTCTGATTCCCCGCCTTGATTCCCCATCTCTGATTCACAACCTCTGATTCCCCACCTCTGATTCCCCATATCTGATTCCCCGCCTCTGTTTCCCCGCCTCTGATTCCCTGCCTCTGATTCCCAACCTCTGATTCCACACCTCTGATTCCCCATATCTGATTCCCCGCCTCTATTTCCCCATATCTGATTCCCCGCCTCTGATTCACCAACTCTGATTCCCCGCCTCTGATTCCCCAACTCTGATTCCCCGCCTCTGATTCCCGGCGTCCGATTCCCTGCCTCTGATTCCCCGCCTCTGATTCGCCATCTCTGATTCCCCGCCTCTGATTCCCCGTGTCAGATTCCCTGCCTCTGATTCCCCGCCTCAGATTCCCCGCCTCTGATTCCCTGCCACTGATTCCCTGCCCCTGATTCCCCACCTCTGATTCCCCATATCTGATTCCCCGCCTCTGTTTCTCCGCCTCTGATTCCCCGCCTCTGATTCCCCATATCTGATTCCCTGCCTCTGATTCCACAACTCTGATTCCCCGCCTCTGATTCCCCAGCTCTGAAACCCCGCCTCTGATTCCCCGCGTCTGATTCCCTCCCTCTGATTCCCCGCCTTGATTCCCCATCTCTGATTCACAACCTCTGATTCCCCACCTCTGATTCCCCATATCTGATTCCCCGCCTCTGTTTCCCCGCCTCTGATTCCCCGCCTCTGATTCCCCATATCTGATTCCCCGGCTCTGATTGCCCACCTCTGATTCCCCGCCTCTGATTCGCAAGCTCTGATTCCCCGCCTCTGAATCCCCGCATCTGATTCCCTGCCTCTGATTCCCCGCCTCTGATTCCCCATCTCTGATTCACCGCCTTTGATTCCCCACCTCTGATTCTCCATATCTGATTCCCCACCTCTGTTTCCCCGCCTCTGATTCCCCGCCTCTGATTCTCCATATCTCATTCCCCGCCTCTGAATCCCCATCTCTGATTCCCGGACTCTGATTCCCCACCTCTGATTCCCGGCCTCTTATTCCCAGAATCTGATTCCCGGCCTCTGATTCCCGGCCTCTGATTCCCCGCTTCTGATTCTGATTCCCTGCCTCTGATTCCCCATCTCTGATTCCGCACATCTGATTCCCTGCCTCTGAATCCCCACCTCTGATTCCCCATATCTGATTCCGCACATCCGATTCCCTGCCTCTGATTCCCCGCCTCTGATATCCCGCCTCTGATTCGCAACCTCTAATTCCCCACCTCTGATTTCCCATATCTGATTCCCCGCCTCTGTTTCCCTGCCTCTGATTCCCGGCCTCTGTTTCCCCATATCTGATTCCCCTCCTCTGATTCCCCAACTCTGATTCCCCGCCTCTGATTCCCCAGCTTTGATTCCCCGCCTTTTATTCCCGGCCTCTGATTCCCTGCCACTGATTCCCCGCCTCTGATTCCCCACCTCTGATTCCCCATATCTGATTCCCCGCCTCTGTTTCCCCACCTCTGATTCCCGGCCTCTTATTTCCAGCATCTGATTCCCGGCCTCTGATTCCCTGCCTCTGATTCCCCGCCTCTGATTCCCCATCTCTGATTCCCCGCCTCTGATTCCCCGTGACTGATTCCCTGCCTCTGATTCCCCGTCTCTGATTCCCCGCGTCTGATTCCCTGCCACTGATTCCCTGCCCCTGATTCCCCTCCTCTGATTCCCCAACTCTGATTCCCCGCCTCTGATTCCCCAGCTTTGATTCCCCGCCTTTTATTCCCGGCCTCTGATTCCCTGCCACTGATTCCCCGCCTCTGATTCCCCGCCTCTGATTCCCCAACTCTGATTCCCCTCCTCTAATTCGCCAGCTATGATTCCCCGCCTCTGATTCCCTGCGTCTGATTCCCTGCCTCTGATTTCCAGCCTCTGATTCCCCTTCTCTGATTCACCACCTCTGAATCCCCACCTCTGATTCCCCATCTCTGATTCCGCACATCCGATTCCCTGCCTCTGATTCCCCGCCTCTGATATCCCGCCTCTGATTCGCAACCTCTAATTCCCCACCTCTGATTTCCCATATCTGATTCCCCGCCTCTGTTTCCCTGCCTCTGATTCCCGGCCTCTGTTTCCCCATATCTGATTCCCCTCCTCTGATTCCCCAACTCTGATTCCCCGCCTCTGATTCCCCAGCTTTGATTCCCCGCCTTTTATTCCCGGCCTCTGATTCCCTGCCACTGATTCCCCGCCTCTGATTCCCCACCTCTGATTCCCCATATCTGATTGCCCGCCTCTGTTTCCCCACCTCTGATTCCCGGCCTCTTATTCCCAGCATCTGATTCCCGGCCTCTGATTCCCTGCCTCTGATTCCCCGCCTCTGATTCCCCATCTCTTATTCCCCGCCTCTGATTCCCCGTGTCTGATTCCCTGCCTCTGATTCCCCGTCTCTGATTCCCCGCGTCTGATTCCCTGCCACTGATTCCCTGCCCCTGATTCCCCACCTCTGATTCCCCATATCTGATTCCCCGCCTCTGTTTCCCCAACTCTGATTCCCTTCCTCTAATTCGCCAGCTATGATTCCCCGCCTCTGATTCCCTGCCACTGATTCCCTGCCCCTGATTCCCCACCTCTGATTCCCCATATATGATTCCCCGCCTCTGATTCCCCAACTCTGATTCCCCTCCTCTAATTCGCCAGCTATGATTCCCCGCCTCTGATTCCCTGCGTCTGATTCCCTGCCTCTGATTCCCAGCCTCTGATTCCCCTTCTCTGATTCACCACCTCTGAATCCCCACCTCTGATTCCCCATCTCTGATTCCGCACATCCGATTCCCTGCCTCTGATTCCCCGCCTCTGATTCCCTGCCACTGATTCCCCGCCTCTGATCCCCGCGTCTGATTCCCTGCCACTGATTCCCTGCCCCTGATTCCCCACCTCTGATTCCCCATATCTGATTCCCCGCCTCTGTTTCCCCACCTCTGATTCCCCGCCTCTGTTTCCCCATATCTGATTCCCCGCCTCTGATTCCCCAACTCTGAATCCCCTCCTCTAATTCGCCAGCTATGATTCCCCGCCTCTGATTCCCTGCATCTGATTCCCTGCCTCTGATTCCCAGCCTCTGATTCCCCTTCTCTGATTCACCACCTCTGAATCCCCACCTCTGATTCCCCATCTCCGATTCCGCACATCCAATTCCCTGCCTCTGATTCCCCGCCTTTTATTCCCGGCCTCTGATTCCCTGCCACTGATTCCCTGCTTCTGATTCTGATTCCCTGCCTCTGATTCCCCATCTCTGATTCCGCACATCTGATTCCCTGCCTCTGATTCCCCACCTCTGATTCCCCATATCTGATTCCCCGCCTCTGTTTCCCCGCCTCTGATTCCCCGCCTCTGTTTCCCGATATCTGATTCCCCGCCTCTGATTCCCCAACTCTGATTCCCCTCCTCTAATTCGCCAGCTATGATTCCCCGCCTCTGATTCCCTGCGTCTGATTCCCTGCCTCTGATTCCCAGCCTCTTATTCCCCTTCTCTGATTCACCACCTCTGAATCCCCACCTCTGATTCCCCATCTCTGATTCCGCACATCCGATTCCCTGCCTCTGATTCCCAGCCTCTGATTCCCCGCCTCTGATTCGCAACCACTAATTCCCCACCTCTGATTCCCCATATCTGATTCCCCGCCTCTGTTTCCCTGCCTCTGATTCCCGGCCTCTGTTTCCCCATATCTGATTCCCCTCCTCTGATTCCCCAACTCTGATTCCCCGCCTCTGATTCCCCAGCTCTGATTCCCCGCCTTTTATTCCCGGCCTCTGATTCCCTGCCACTGATTCCCCGCCCCTGATTCCCCACCTCTGATTCCCCATATCTGATTCCCCGCCTCTGTTTCCCCAGCTCTGATTCCCCACCTCTGATCCCCCAGCTCTGATTCCCTGCCACTGATTCCCCGCCCCTGATTCCCCACCTCTGATTCCCCATATCTGATTCCCCGCCTCTTTTTCCCCAGCTCTGATTCCCTGCCTCTGATTCCCTGCCCTGATTCCCCATCTCTGTTTCACCGCCTTTGATTCGCCACTTCTGATTCCCCATATCTGATTCCCCGCCTCTGTTTCCCCGCCTCTGATTCCCTGCCTCTGATTCCCAACCTCTGATTCCACACCTCTGATTCCCCATATCTGATTCCCCGCCTCTATGTCCCCATATCTGATTCCCCGCCTCTGATTCCCCAACTCTGATTCCCCGCCTCTGATTCCCCAACTCTGATTCCCCGCCTCTGATTCCCGGCGTCCGATTCCCTGCCTCTGATTCCCCGCCTCTGATTCGCCATCTCTGATTCCCCGCCTCTGATTCCCCGTGTCTGATTCCCTGCCTCTGATTCCCCATATCTGATTCCCCGCCTCTGTTTCCCCAGCTCTGATTCCCCACCTCTGATTCCCCAGCTCTGATTCCCTGCCACTGATTCCCCGCCCCTGATTCCCCACCTCTGATTCCCCATATCTGATTCCCCGCCTCTGTTTCCCCAGCTCTGATTCCCTGCCTCTGATTCCCTGCCCTGATTCCCCATCTCTGTTTCACCGCCTTTGATTCGCCACCTCTGATTCCCCATATCTGATTCCCCGCCTCTGTTTCCCCGCCTCTGATTCCCTGCCTCTGATTCCCAACCTCTGATTCCACACCTCTGATTCCCCATATCTGATTCCCCGCCTCTATTTCCCCATATCTGATTCCCCGCCTCTGATTCACCAACTCTGATTCCCCGCCTCTGATTCCCCAACTCTGATTCCCCGCCTCTGATTCCCGGCGTCCGATTCCCTGCCTCTGATTCCCCGCCTCTGATTCGCCATCTCTGATTCCCCGCCTCTGATTCCCCGTGTCAGATTCCCTGCCTCTGATTCCCCGCCTCAGATTCCCCGCCTCTGATTCCCTGCCACTGATTCCCTGCCCCTGATTCCCCACCTCTGATTCCCCATATCTGATTCCCCGCCTCTGTTTCCCCGCCTCTGATTCCCCGCCTCTGATTCCCCATATCTGATTCCCTGCCTCTGATTCCACAACTCTGATTCCCCGCCTCTGATTCCCCAGCTCTGAAACCCCGCCTCTGATTCCCCGCGTCTGATTCCCTCCCTCTGATTCCCCGCCTTGATTCCCCATCTCTGATTCACAACCTCTGATTCCCCACCTCTGATTCCCCATATCTGATTCCCCGCCTCTGTTTCCCCGCCTCTGATTCCCCGCCTCTGATTCCCCATATCTGATTCCCCGGCTCTGATTGCCCACCTCTGATTCCCCGCCTCTGATTCGCAAGCTCTGATTCCCCGCCTCTGAATCCCCGCATCTGATTCCCTGCCTCTGATTCCCCGCCTCTGATTCCCCATCTCTGATTCACCGCCTTTGATTCCCCACCTCTGATTCTCCATATCTGATTCCCCACCTCTGTTTCCCCGCCTCTGATTCCCCGCCTCTGATTCTCCATATCTCATTCCCCGCCTCTGAATCCCCATCTCTGATTCCCGGACTCTGATTCCCCACCTCTGATTCCCGGCCTCTTATTCCCAGAATCTGATTCCCGGCCTCTGATTCCCGGCCTCTGATTCCCCGCTTCTGATTCAGATTCCCTGCCTCTGATTCCCCATCTCTGATTCCGCACATCTGATTCCCTGCCTCTGAATCCCCACCTCTGATTCCCCATATCTGATTCCGCACATCCGATTCCCTGCCTCTGATTCCCCGCCTCTGATATCCCGCCTCTGATTCGCAACCTCTAATTCCCCACCTCTGATTTCCCATATCTGATTCCCCGCCTCTGTTTCCCTGCCTCTGATTCCCGGCCTCTGTTTCCCCATATCTGATTCCCCTCCTCTGATTCCCCAACTCTGATTCCCCGCCTCTGATTCCCCAGCTTTGATTCCCCGCCTTTTATTCCCGGCCTCTGATTCCCTGCCACTGATTCCCCGCCTCTGATTCCCCGCCTCTGATTCCCCAACTCTGATTCCCCTCCTCTAATTCGCCAGCTATGATTCCCCGCCTCTGATTCCCTGCGTCTGATTCCCTGCCTCTGATTTCCAGCCTCTGATTCCCCTTCTCTGATTCACCACCTCTGAATCCCCACCTCTGATTCCCCATCTCTGATTCCGCACATCCGATTCCCTGCCTCTGATTCCCCGCCTCTGATATCCCGCCTCTGATTCGCAACCTCTAATTCCCCACCTCTGATTTCCCATATCTGATTCCCCGCCTCTGTTTCCCTGCCTCTGATTCCCGGCCTCTGTTTCCCCATATCTGATTCCCCTCCTCTGATTCCCCAACTCTGATTCCCCGCCTCTGATTCCCCAGCTTTGATTCCCCGCCTTTTATTCCCGGCCTCTGATTCCCTGCCACTGATTCCCCGCCTCTGATTCCCCACCTCTGATTCCCCATATCTGATTGCCCGCCTCTGTTTCCCCACCTCTGATTCCCGGCCTCTTATTCCCAGCATCTGATTCCCGGCCTCTGATTCCCTGCCTCTGATTCCCCGCCTCTGATTCCCCATCTCTGATTCCCCGCCTCTGATTCCCCGTGTCTGATTCCCTGCCTCTGATTCCCCGTCTCTGATTCCCCGCGTCTGATTCCCTGCCACTGATTCCCTGCCCCTGATTCCCCACCTCTGATTCCCCATATCTGATTCCCCGCCTCTGTTTCCCCAACTCTGATTCCCTTCCTCTAATTCGCCAGCTATGATTCCCCGCCTCTGATTCCCTGCCACTGATTCCCTGCCCCTGATTCCCCACCTCTGATTCCCCATATATGATTCCCCGCCTCTGATTCCCCAACTCTGATTCCCCTCCTCTAATTCGCCAGCTATGATTCCCCGCCTCTGATTCCCTGCGTCTGATTCCCTGCCTCTGATTCCCAGCCTCTGATTCCCCGCCTCTGATCCCCGCGTCTGATTCCCTGCCACTGATTCCCTGCCCCTGATTCCCCACCTCTGATTCCCCATATCTGATTCCCCGCCTCTGTTTGCCCACCTCTGATTCCCCGCCTCTGTTTCCCCATATCTGATTCCCCGCCTCTGATTCCCCAACTCTGAATCCCCTCCTCTAATTCGCCAGCTATGATTCCCCGCCTCTGATTCCCTGCATCTGATTCCCTGCCTCTGATTCCCAGCCTCTGATTCCCCTTCTCTGATTCACCACCTCTGAATCCCCACCTCTGATTCCCCAATTCTGATTCCGCACATCCGATTCCCTGCCTCTGATTCCCCGCCTTTTATTCCCGGCCTCTGATTCCCTGCCACTGATTCCCTGCTTCTGATTCTGATTCCCTGCCTCTTATTCCCCATCTCTGATTCCGCACATCTGATTCCCTGCCTCTGATTCCCCACCTCTGATTCCCCATATCTGATTCCCCGCCTCTGTTTCCCCGCCTCTGATTCCCCGCCTCTGTTTCCCGATATCTGATTCCCCGCCTCTGATTCCCCAACTCTGATTCCCCTCCTCTAATTCGCCAGCTATGATTCCCCGCCTCTGATTCCCTGCGTCTGATTCCCTGCCTCTGATTCCCAGCCTCTGATTCCCCTTCTCTGATTCACCACCTCTGAATCCCCACCTCTGATTCCCCATCTCTGATTCCGCACATCCGATTCCCTGCCTCTGATTCCCAGCCTCTGATTCCCCGCCTCTGATTCGCAACCTCTAATTCCCCACCTCTGATTCCCCATATCTGATTCCCCGCCTCTGTTTCCCTGCCTCTGATTCCCGGCCTCTGTTTCCCCATATCTGATTCCCCTCCTCTGATTCCCCAACTCTGATTCCCCGCCTCTGATTCCCCAGCTCTGATTCCCCGCCTTTTATTCCCGGCCTCTGATTCCCTGCCACTGATTCCCCGCCCCTGATTCCCCACCTCTGATTCCCCATATCTGATTCCCCGCCTCTGTTTCCCCAGCTCTGATTCCCCACCTCTGATCCCCCAGCTCAGATTCCCTGCCACTGATTCCCCGCCCCTGATTCCCCACCTCTGATTCCCCATATCTGATTCCCCGCCTCTGTTTCCCCAGCTCTAATTCCCTGCCTCTGATTCCCTGCCCTGATTCCCCATCTCTGTTTCACCGCCTTTGATTCGCCACCTCTGATTCCCAATATCTGATTCCCCGCCTCTGTTTCCCCGCCTCTGATTCCCTGCCTCTGATTCCCAACCTCTGATTCCACACCTCTGATTCCCCATATCTGATTCCCCGCCTCTATGTCCCCATATCTGATTCCCCGCCTCTGATTCCCCAACTCTGATTCCCCGCCTCTGATTCCCCAACTCTGATTCCCCGCCTCTGATTCCCGGCGTCCGATTCCCTGCCTCTGATTCCCCGCCTCTGATTCGCCATCTCTGATTCCCCGCCTCTGATTCCCCGTGTCTGATTCCCTGCCTCTGATTCCCCATATCTGATTCCCCACCTCTGATTCCCCATATCTGATTCCCCGCCTCTGTTTCCCCAGCTCTGATTGCCTGCCTCTGATTCCCTGCCCTGATTCCCCATCTCTGTTTCACCGCCTTTGATTCGCCACCTCTGATTCCCCATATCTGATTCCCCGCCTCTGTTTCCCCGCCTCTGATTCCCTGCCTCTGATTCCCAACCTCTGATTCCACACCTCTGATTCCCCATATCTGATTCCCCGCCTCTATTTCCCCATATCTGATTCCCCGCCTCTGATTCACCAACTCTGATTCCCCGCCTCTGATTCCCCAACTCTGATTCCCCGCCTCTGATTCCCGGCGTCCGATTCCCTGCCTCTGATTCCCCGCCTCTGATTCGCCATCTCTGATTCCCCGCCTCTGATTCCCCGTGTCAGATTCCCTGCCTCTGATTCCCCGCCTCAGATTCCCCGCCTCTGATTCCCTGCCACTGATTCCCTGCCCCTGATTCCCCACCTCTGATTCCCCATATCTGATTCCCCGCCTCTGTTTCCCCGCCTCTGATTCCCCGCCTCTGATTCCCCATATCTGATTCCCTGCCTCTGATTCCACAACTCTGATTCCCCGCCTCTGATTCCCCAGCTCTGAAACCCCGCCTCTGATTCCCCGCGTCTGATTCCCTCCCTCTGATTCCCCGCCTTGATTCCCCATCTCTGATTCACAACCTCTGATTCCCCACCTCTGATTCCCCATATCTGATTCCCCGCCTCTGTTTCCCCGCCTCTGATTCCCCGCCTCTGATTCCCCATATCTGATTCCCCGGCTCTGATTGCCCACCTCTGATTCCCCGCCTCTGATTCGCAAGCTCTGATTCCCCGCCTCTGAATCCCCGCATCTGATTCCCTGCCTCTGATTCCCCGCCTCTGATTCCCCATCTCTGATTCACCGCCTTTGATTCCCCACCTCTGATTCTCCATATCTGATTCCCCACCTCTGTTTCCCCGCCTCTGATTCCCCGCCTCTGATTCTCCATATCTCATTCCCCGCCTCTGAATCCCCATCTCTGATTCCCGGACTCTGATTCCCCACCTCTGATTCCCGGCCTCTTATTCCCAGAATCTGATTCCCGGCCTCTGATTCCCGGCCTCTGATTCCCCGCTTCTGATTCTGATTCCCTGCCTCTGATTCCCCATCTCTGATTCCGCACATCTGATTCCCTGCCTCTGAATCCCCACCTCTGATTCCCCATATCTGATTCCGCACATCCGATTCCCTGCCTCTGATTCCCCGCCTCTGATATCCCGCCTCTGATTCGCAACCTCTAATTCCCCACCTCTGATTTCCCATATCTGATTCCCCGCCTCTGTTTCCCTGCCTCTGATTCCCGGCCTCTGTTTCCCCATATCTGATTCCCCTCCTCTGATTCCCCAACTCTGATTCCCCGCCTCTGATTCCCCAGCTTTGATTCCCCGCCTTTTATTCCCGGCCTCTGATTCCCTGCCACTGATTCCCCGCCTCTGATTCCCCACCTCTGATTCCCCATATCTGATTCCCCGCCTCTGTTTCCCCACCTCTGATTCCCGGCCTCTTATTCCCAGCATCTGATTCCCGGCCTCTGATTCCCCGCCTCTGATATCCCGCCTCTGATTCGCAACCTCTAATTCCCCACCTCTGATTTCCCATATCTGATTCCCCGCCTCTGTTTCCCTGCCTCTGATTCCCGGCCTCTGTTTCCCCATATCTGATTCCCCTCCTCTGATTCCCCAACTCTGATTCCCCGCCTCTGATTCCCCAGCTTTGATTCCCCGCCTTTTATTCCCGGCCTCTGATTCCCTGCCACTGATTCCCCGCCTCTGATTCCCCGCCTCTGATTCCCCAACTCTGATTCCCCTCCTCTAATTCGCCAGCTATGATTCCCCGCCTCTGATTCCCTGCGTCTGATTCCCTGCCTCTGATTTCCAGCCTCTGATTCCCCTTCTCTGATTCACCACCTCTGAATCCCCACCTCTGATTCCCCATCTCTGATTCCGCACATCCGATTCCCTGCCTCTGATTCCCCGCCTCTGATATCCCGCCTCTGATTCGCAACCTCTAATTCCCCACCTCTGATTTCCCATATCTGATTCCCCGCCTCTGTTTCCCTGCCTCTGATTCCCGGCCTCTGTTTCCCCATATCTGATTCCCCTCCTCTGATTCCCCAACTCTGATTCCCCGCCTCTGATTCCCCAGCTTTGATTCCCCGCCTTTTATTCCCGGCCTCTGATTCCCTGCCACTGATTCCCCGCCTCTGATTCCCCACCTCTGATTCCCCATATCTGATTGCCCGCCTCTGTTTCCCCACCTCTGATTCCCGGCCTCTTATTCCCAGCATCTGATTCCCGGCCTCTGATTCCCTGCCTCTGATTCCCCGCCTCTGATTCCCCATCTCTGATTCCCCGCCTCTGATTCCCCGTGTCTGATTCCCTGCCTCTGATTCCCCGTCTCTGATTCCCCGCGTCTGATTCCCTGCCACTGATTCCCTGCCCCTGATTCCCCACCTCTGATTCCCCATATCTGATTCCCCGCCTCTGTTTCCCCAACTCTGATTCCCTTCCTCTAATTCGCCAGCTATGATTCCCCGCCTCTGATTCCCTGCCACTGATTCCCTGCCCCTGATTCCCCACCTCTGATTCCCCATATATGATTCCCCGCCTCTGATTCCCCAACTCTGATTCCCCTCCTCTAATTCGCCAGCTATGATTCCCCGCCTCTGATTCCCTGCGTCTGATTCCCTGCCTCTGATTCCCAGCCTCTGATTCCCCTTCTCTGATTCACCACCTCTGAATCCCCACCTCTGATTCCCCATCTCTGATTCCGCACATCCGATTCCCTGCCTCTGATTCCCCGCCTCTGATTCCCTGCCTCTGATTCCCCGCCTCTGATCCCCGCGTCTGATTCCCTGCCACTGATTCCCTGTCCCTGATTCCCCACCTCTGATTCCCCATATCTGATTCCCCGCCTCTGTTTGCCCACCTCTGATTCCCCGCCTCTGTTTCCCCATATCTGATTCCCCGCCTCTGATTCCCCAACTCTGAATCCCCTCCTCTAATTCGCCAGCTATGATTCCCCGCCTCTGATTCCCTGCATCTGATTCCCTGCCTCTGATTCCCAGCCTCTGATTCCCCTTCTCTGATTCACCACCTCTGAATCCCCACCTCTGATTCCCCAATTCTGATTCCGCACATCCGATTCCCTGCCTCTGATTCCCCGCCTTTTATTCCCGGCCTCTGATTCCCTGCCACTGATTCCCTGCTTCTGATTCTGATTCCCTGCCTCTTATTCCCCATCTCTGATTCCGCACATCTGATTCCCTGCCTCTGATTCCCCACCTCTGATTCCCCATATCTGATTCCCCGCCTCTGTTTCCCCGCCTCTGATTCCCCGCCTCTGTTTCCCGATATCTGATTCCCCGCCTCTGATTCCCCAACTCTGATTCCCCTCCTCTAATTCGCCAGCTATGATTCCCCGCCTCTGATTCCCTGCGTCTGATTCCCTGCCTCTGATTCCCAGCCTCTGATTCCCCTTTTCTGATTCACCACCTCTGAATCCCCACCTCTGATTCCCCATCTCTGATTCCGCACATCCGATTCCCTGCCTCTGATTCCCAGCCTCTGATTCCCCGCCTCTGATTCGCAACCTCTAATTCCCCACCTCTGATTCCCCATATCTGATTCCCCGCCTCTGTTTCCCTGCCTCTGATTCCCGGCCTCTGTTTCCCCATATCTGATTCCCCTCCTCTGATTCCCCAACTCTGATTCCCCGCCTCTGATTCCCCAGCTCTGATTCCCCGCCTTTTATTCCCGGCCTCTGATTCCCTGCCACTGATTCCCCGCCCCTGATTCCCCACCTCTGATTCCCCATATCTGATTCCCCGCCTCTGTTTCCCCAGCTCTGATTCCCCACCTCTGATCCCCCAGCTCAGATTCCCTGCCACTGATTCCCCGCCCCTGATTCCCCACCTCTGATTCCCCATATCTGATTCCCCGCCTCTGTTTCCCCAGCTCTAATTCCCTGCCTCTGATTCCCTGCCCTGATTCCCCATCTCTGTTTCACCGCCTTTGATTCGCCACCTCTGATTCCCAATATCTGATTCCCCGCCTCTGTTTCCCCGCCTCTGATTCCCTGCCTCTGATTCCCAACCTCTGATTCCACACCTCTGATTCCCCATATCTGATTCCCCGCCTCTATGTCCCCATATCTGATTCCCCGCCTCTGATTCCCCAACTCTGATTCCCCGCCTCTGATTCCCCAACTCTGATTCCCCGCCTCTGATTCCCGGCGTCCGATTCCCTGCCTCTGATTCCCCGCCTCTGATTCGCCATCTCTGATTCCCCGCCTCTGATTCCCCGTGTCTGATTCCCTGCCTCTGATTCCCCATATCTGATTCCCCACCTCTGATTCCCCATATCTGATTCCCCGCCTCTGTTTCCCCAGCTCTGATTGCCTGCCTCTGATTCCCTGCCCTGATTCCCCATCTCTGTTTCACCGCCTTTGATTCGCCACCTCTGATTCCCCATATCTGATTCCCCGCCTCTGTTTCCCCGCCTCTGATTCCCTGCCTCTGATTCCCAACCTCTGATTCCACACCTCTGATTCCCCATATCTGATTCCCCGCCTCTATTTCCCCATATCTGATTCCCCGCCTCTGATTCACCAACTCTGATTCCCCGCCTCTGATTCCCCAACTCTGATTCCCCGCCTCTGATTCCCGGCGTCCGATTCCCTGCCTCTGATTCCCCGCCTCTGATTCGCCATCTCTGATTCCCCGCCTCTGATTCCCCGTGTCAGATTCCCTGCCTCTGATTCCCCGCCTCAGATTCCCCGCCTCTGATTCCCTGCCACTGATTCCCTGCCCCTGATTCCCCACCTCTGATTCCCCATATCTGATTCCCCGCCTCTGTTTCCCCGCCTCTGATTCCCCGCCTCTGATTCCCCATATCTGATTCCCTGCCTCTGATTCCACAACTCTGATTCCCCGCCTCTGATTCCCCAGCTCTGAAACCCCGCCTCTGATTCCCCGCGTCTGATTCCCTCCCTCTGATTCCCCGCCTTGATTCCCCATCTCTGATTCACAACCTCTGATTCCCCACCTCTGATTCCCCATATCTGATTCCCCGCCTCTGTTTCCCCGCCTCTGATTCCCCGCCTCTGATTCCCCATATCTGATTCCCCGGCTCTGATTGCCCACCTCTGATTCCCCGCCTCTGATTCCCCAGCTCTGATTCCCCGCCTTTTATTCCCGGCCTCTGATTCCCTGCCACTGATTCCCCGCCCCTGATTCCCCACCTCTGATTCCCCATATCTGATTCCCCGCCTCTGTTTCCCCAGCTCTGATTCCCCACCTCTGATCCCCCAGCTCAGATTCCCTGCCACTGATTCCCCGCCCCTGATTCCCCACCTCTGATTCCCCATATCTGATTCCCCGCCTCTGTTTCCCCAGCTCTAATTCCCTGCCTCTGATTCCCTGCCCTGATTCCCCATCTCTGTTTCACCGCCTTTGATTCGCCACCTCTGATTCCCAATATCTGATTCCCCGCCTCTGTTTCCCCGCCTCTGATTCCCTGCCTCTGATTCCCAACCTCTGATTCCACACCTCTGATTCCCCATATCTGATTCCCCGCCTCTATGTCCCCATATCTGATTCCCCGCCTCTGATTCCCCAACTCTGATTCCCCGCCTCTGATTCCCCAACTCTGATTCCCCGCCTCTGATTCCCGGCGTCCGATTCCCTGCCTCTGATTCCCCGCCTCTGATTCGCCATCTCTGATTCCCCGCCTCTGATTCCCCGTGTCTGATTCCCTGCCTCTGATTCCCCATATCTGATTCCCCACCTCTGATTCCCCATATCTGATTCCCCGCCTCTGTTTCCCCAGCTCTGATTGCCTGCCTCTGATTCCCTGCCCTGATTCCCCATCTCTGTTTCACCGCCTTTGATTCGCCACCTCTGATTCCCCATATCTGATTCCCCGCCTCTGTTTCCCCGCCTCTGATTCCCTGCCTCTGATTCCCAACCTCTGATTCCACACCTCTGATTCCCCATATCTGATTCCCCGCCTCTATTTCCCCATATCTGATTCCCCGCCTCTGATTCACCAACTCTGATTCCCCGCCTCTGATTCCCCAACTCTGATTCCCCGCCTCTGATTCCCGGCGTCCGATTCCCTGCCTCTGATTCCCCGCCTCTGATTCGCCATCTCTGATTCCCCGCCTCTGATTCCCCGTGTCAGATTCCCTGCCTCTGATTCCCCGCCTCAGATTCCCCGCCTCTGATTCCCTGCCACTGATTCCCTGCCCCTGATTCCCCACCTCTGATTCCCCATATCTGATTCCCCGCCTCTGTTTCCCCGCCTCTGATTCCCCGCCTCTGATTCCCCATATCTGATTCCCTGCCTCTGATTCCACAACTCTGATTCCCCGCCTCTGATTCCCCAGCTCTGAAACCCCGCCTCTGATTCCCCGCGTCTGATTCCCTCCCTCTGATTCCCCGCCTTGATTCCCCATCTCTGATTCACAACCTCTGATTCCCCACCTCTGATTCCCCATATCTGATTCCCCGCCTCTGTTTCCCCGCCTCTGATTCCCCGCCTCTGATTCCCCATATCTGATTCCCCGGCTCTGATTGCCCACCTCTGATTCCCCGCCTCTGATTCGCAAGCTCTGATTCCCCGCCTCTGAATCCCCGCATCTGATTCCCTGCCTCTGATTCCCCGCCTCTGATTCCCCATCTCTGATTCACCGCCTTTGATTCCCCACCTCTGATTCTCCATATCTGATTCCCCACCTCTGTTTCCCCGCCTCTGATTCCCCGCCTCTGATTCTCCATATCTCATTCCCCGCCTCTGAATCCCCATCTCTGATTCCCGGACTCTGATTCCCCACCTCTGATTCCCGGCCTCTTATTCCCAGAATCTGATTCCCGGCCTCTGATTCCCGGCCTCTGATTCCCCGCTTCTGATTCTGATTCCCTGCCTCTGATTCCCCATCTCTGATTCCGCACATCTGATTCCCTGCCTCTGAATCCCCACCTCTGATTCCCCATATCTGATTCCGCACATCCGATTCCCTGCCTCTGATTCCCCGCCTCTGATATCCCGCCTCTGATTCGCAACCTCTAATTCCCCACCTCTGATTTCCCATATCTGATTCCCCGCCTCTGTTTCCCTGCCTCTGATTCCCGGCCTCTGTTTCCCCATATCTGATTCCCCTCCTCTGATTCCCCAACTCTGATTCCCCGCCTCTGATTCCCCAGCTTTGATTCCCCGCCTTTTATTCCCGGCCTCTGATTCCCTGCCACTGATTCCCCGCCTCTGATTCCCCACCTCTGATTCCCCATATCTGATTCCCCGCCTCTGTTTCCCCACCTCTGATTCCCGGCCTCTTATTCCCAGCATCTGATTCCCGGCCTCTGATTCCCCGCCTCTGATATCCCGCCTCTGATTCGCAACCTCTAATTCCCCACCTCTGATTTCCCATATCTGATTCCCCGCCTCTGTTTCCCTGCCTCTGATTCCCGGCCTCTGTTTCCCCATATCTGATTCCCCTCCTCTGATTCCCCAACTCTGATTCCCCGCCTCTGATTCCCCAGCTTTGATTCCCCGCCTTTTATTCCCGGCCTCTGATTCCCTGCCACTGATTCCCCGCCTCTGATTCCCCGCCTCTGATTCCCCAACTCTGATTCCCCTCCTCTAATTCGCCAGCTATGATTCCCCGCCTCTGATTCCCTGCGTCTGATTCCCTGCCTCTGATTTCCAGCCTCTGATTCCCCTTCTCTGATTCACCACCTCTGAATCCCCACCTCTGATTCCCCATCTCTGATTCCGCACATCCGATTCCCTGCCTCTGATTCCCCGCCTCTGATATCCCGCCTCTGATTCGCAACCTCTAATTCCCCACCTCTGATTTCCCATATCTGATTCCCCGCCTCTGTTTCCCTGCCTCTGATTCCCGGCCTCTGTTTCCCCATATCTGATTCCCCTCCTCTGATTCCCCAACTCTGATTCCCCGCCTCTGATTCCCCAGCTTTGATTCCCCGCCTTTTATTCCCGGCCTCTGATTCCCTGCCACTGATTCCCCGCCTCTGATTCCCCACCTCTGATTCCCCATATCTGATTGCCCGCCTCTGTTTCCCCACCTCTGATTCCCGGCCTCTTATTCCCAGCATCTGATTCCCGGCCTCTGATTCCCTGCCTCTGATTCCCCGCCTCTGATTCCCCATCTCTGATTCCCCGCCTCTGATTCCCCGTGTCTGATTCCCTGCCTCTGATTCCCCGTCTCTGATTCCCCGCGTCTGATTCCCTGCCACTGATTCCCTGCCCCTGATTCCCCACCTCTGATTCCCCATATCTGATTCCCCGCCTCTGTTTCCCCAACTCTGATTCCCTTCCTCTAATTCGCCAGCTATGATTCCCCGCCTCTGATTCCCTGCCACTGATTCCCTGCCCCTGATTCCCCACCTCTGATTCCCCATATATGATTCCCCGCCTCTGATTCCCCAACTCTGATTCCCCTCCTCTAATTCGCCAGCTATGATTCCCCGCCTCTGATTCCCTGCGTCTGATTCCCTGCCTCTGATTCCCAGCCTCTGATTCCCCTTCTCTGATTCACCACCTCTGAATCCCCAGCTCTGATTCCCCATCTCTGATTCCGCACATCCGATTCCCTGCCTCTGATTCCCCGCCTCTGATTCCCTGCCTCTGATTCCCCGCCTCTGATCCCCGCGTCTGATTCCCTGCCACTGATTCCCTGTCCCTGATTCCCCACCTCTGATTCCCCATATCTGATTCCCCGCCTCTGTTTGCCCACCTCTGATTCCCCGCCTCTGTTTCCCCATATCTGATTCCCCGCCTCTGATTCTCCAACTCTGAATCCCCTCCTCTAATTCGCCAGCTATGATTCCCCGCCTCTGATTCCCTGCATCTGATTCCCTGCCTCTGATTCCCAGCCTCTGATTCCCCTTCTCTGATTCACCACCTCTGAATCCCCACCTCTGATTCCCCAATTCTGATTCCGCACATCCGATTCCCTGCCTCTGATTCCCCGCCTTTTATTCCCGGCCTCTGATTCCCTGCCACTGATTCCCTGCTTCTGATTCTGATTCCCTGCCTCTTATTCCCCATCTCTGATTCCGCACATCTGATTCCCTGCCTCTGATTCCCCACCTCTGATTCCCCATATCTGATTCCCCGCCTCTGTTTCCCCGCCTCTGATTCCCCGCCTCTGTTTCCCGATATCTGATTCCCCGCCTCTGATTCCCCAACTCTGATTCCCCATCTCTGATTCCGCACATCCGATTCCCTGCCTCTGATTCCCAGCCTCTGATTCCCCGCCTCTGATTCGCAACCTCTAATTCCCCACCTCTGATTCCCCATATCTGATTCCCCGCCTCTGTTTCCCTGCCTCTGATTCCCGGCCTCTGTTTCCCCATATCTGATTCCCCTCCTCTGATTCCCCAACTCTGATTCCCCGCCTCTGATTCCCCAGCTCTGATTCCCCGCCTTTTATTCCCGGCCTCTGATTCCCTGCCACTGATTCCCCGCCCCTGATTCCCCACCTCTGATTCCCCATATCTGATTCCCCGCCTCTGTTTCCCCAGCTCTGATTCCCCACCTCTGATCCCCCAGCTCAGATTCCCTGCCACTGATTCCCCGCCCCTGATTCCCCACCTCTGATTCCCCATATCTGATTCCCCGCCTCTGTTTCCCCAGCTCTAATTCCCTGCCTCTGATTCCCTGCCCTGATTCCCCATCTCTGTTTCACCGCCTTTGATTCGCCACCTCTGATTCCCAATATCTGATTCCCCGCCTCTGTTTCCCCGCCTCTGATTCCCTGCCTCTGATTCCCAACCTCTGATTCCACACCTCTGATTCCCCATATCTGATTCCCCGCCTCTATGTCCCCATATCTGATTCCCCGCCTCTGATTCCCCAACTCTGATTCCCCGCCTCTGATTCCCCAACTCTGATTCCCCGCCTCTGATTCCCGGCGTCCGATTCCCTGCCTCTGATTCCCCGCCTCTGATTCGCCATCTCTGATTCCCCGCCTCTGATTCCCCGTGTCTGATTCCCTGCCTCTGATTCCCCATATCTGATTCCCCACCTCTGATTCCCCATATCTGATTCCCCGCCTCTGTTTCCCCAGCTCTGATTGCCTGCCTCTGATTCCCTGCCCTGATTCCCCATCTCTGTTTCACCGCCTTTGATTCGCCACCTCTGATTCCCCATATCTGATTCCCCGCCTCTGTTTCCCCGCCTCTGATTCCCTGCCTCTGATTCCCAACCTCTGATTCCACACCTCTGATTCCCCATATCTGATTCCCCGCCTCTATTTCCCCATATCTGATTCCCCGCCTCTGATTCACCAACTCTGATTCCCCGCCTCTGATTCCCCAACTCTGATTCCCCGCCTCTGATTCCCGGCGTCCGATTCCCTGCCTCTGATTCCCCGCCTCTGATTCGCCATCTCTGATTCCCCGCCTCTGATTCCCCGTGTCAGATTCCCTGCCTCTGATTCCCCGCCTCAGATTCCCCGCCTCTGATTCCCTGCCACTGATTCCCTGCCCCTGATTCCCCACCTCTGATTCCCCATATCTGATTCCCCGCCTCTGTTTCCCCGCCTCTGATTCCCCGCCTCTGATTCCCCATATCTGATTCCCTGCCTCTGATTCCACAACTCTGATTCCCCGCCTCTGATTCCCCAGCTCTGAAACCCCGCCTCTGATTCCCCGCGTCTGATTCCCTCCCTCTGATTCCCCGCCTTGATTCCCCATCTCTGATTCACAACCTCTGATTCCCCACCTCTGATTCCCCATATCTGATTCCCCGCCTCTGTTTCCCCGCCTCTGATTCCCCGCCTCTGATTCCCCATATCTGATTCCCCGGCTCTGATTGCCCACCTCTGATTCCCCGCCTCTGATTCGCAAGCTCTGATTCCCCGCCTCTGAATCCCCGCATCTGATTCCCTGCCTCTGATTCCCCGCCTCTGATTCCCCATCTCTGATTCACCGCCTTTGATTCCCCACCTCTGATTCTCCATATCTGATTCCCCACCTCTGTTTCCCCGCCTCTGATTCCCCGCCTCTGATTCTCCATATCTCATTCCCCGCCTCTGAATCCCCATCTCTGATTCCCGGACTCTGATTCCCCACCTCTGATTCCCGGCCTCTTATTCCCAGAATCTGATTCCCGGCCTCTGATTCCCGGCCTCTGATTCCCCGCTTCTGATTCTGATTCCCTGCCTCTGATTCCCCATCTCTGATTCCGCACATCTGATTCCCTGCCTCTGAATCCCCACCTCTGATTCCCCATATCTGATTCCGCACATCCGATTCCCTGCCTCTGATTCCCCGCCTCTGATATCCCGCCTCTGATTCGCAACCTCTAATTCCCCACCTCTGATTTCCCATATCTGATTCCCCGCCTCTGTTTCCCTGCCTCTGATTCCCGGCCTCTGTTTCCCCATATCTGATTCCCCTCCTCTGATTCCCCAACTCTGATTCCCCGCCTCTGATTCCCCAGCTTTGATTCCCCGCCTTTTATTCCCGGCCTCTGATTCCCTGCCACTGATTCCCCGCCTCTGATTCCCCACCTCTGATTCCCCATATCTGATTCCCCGCCTCTGTTTCCCCACCTCTGATTCCCGGCCTCTTATTCCCAGCATCTGATTCCCGGCCTCTGATTCCCTGCCTCTGATTCCCCGCCTCTGATTCCCCATCTCTGATTCCCCGCCTCTGATTCCCCGTGTCTGATTCCCTGCCTCTGATTCCCTGTCTCTGATTCCCCGCGTCTGATTCCCTGCCACTGATTCCCTGCCCCTGATTCCCCTCCTCTGATTCCCCAACTCTGATTCCCCGCCTCTGATTCCCCAGCTTTGATTCCCCGCCTTTTATTCCCGGCCTCTGATTCCCTGCCACTGATTCCCCGCCTCTGATTCCCCGCCTCTGATTCCCCAACTCTGATTCCCCTCCTCTAATTCGCCAGCTATGATTCCCCGCCTCTGATTCCCTGCGTCTGATTCCCTGCCTCTGATTTCCAGCCTCTGATTCCCCTTCTCTGATTCACCACCTCTGAATCCCCACCTCTGATTCCCCATCTCTGATTCCGCACATCCGATTCCCTGCCTCTGATTCCCCGCCTCTGATATCCCGCCTCTGATTCGCAACCTCTAATTCCCCACCTCTGATTTCCCATATCTGATTCCCCGCCTCTGTTTCCCTGCCTCTGATTCCCGGCCTCTGTTTCCCCATATCTGATTCCCCTCCTCTGATTCCCCAACTCTGATTCCCCGCCTCTGATTCCCCAGCTTTGATTCCCCGCCTTTTATTCCCGGCCTCTGATTCCCTGCCACTGATTCCCCGCCTCTGATTCCCCACCTCTGATTCCCCATATCTGATTGCCCGCCTCTGTTTCCCCACCTCTGATTCCCGGCCTCTTATTCCCAGCATCTGATTCCCGGCCTCTGATTCCCTGCCTCTGATTCCCCGCCTCTGATTCCCCATCTCTGATTCCCCGCCTCTGATTCCCCGTGTCTGATTCCCTGCCTCTGATTCCCCGTCTCTGATTCCCCGCGTCTGATTCCCTGCCACTGATTCCCTGCCCCTGATTCCCCACCTCTGATTCCCCATATCTGATTCCCCGCCTCTGTTTCCCCAACTCTGATTCCCTTCCTCTAATTCGCCAGCTATGATTCCCCGCCTCTGATTCCCTGCCACTGATTCCCTGCCCCTGATTCCCCACCTCTGATTCCCCATATATGATTCCCCGCCTCTGATTCCCCAACTCTGATTCCCCTCCTCTAATTCGCCAGCTATGATTCCCCGCCTCTGATTCCCTGCGTCTGATTCCCTGCCTCTGATTCCCAGCCTCTGATTCCCCTTCTCTGATTCACCACCTCTGAATCCCCACCTCTGATTCCCCATCTCTGATTCCGCACATCCGATTCCCTGCCTCTGATTCCCCGCCTCTGATTCCCTGCCTCTGATTCCCCGCCTCTGATTCCCCGCGTCTGATTCCCTGCCACTGATTCCCTGCCCCTGATTCCCCACCTCTGATTCCCCATATCTGATTCCCCGCCTCTGTTTCCCCACCTCTGATTCCCCGCCTCTGTTTCCCCATATCTGATTCCCCGCCTCTGATTCCCCAACTCTGATTCCCCTCCTCTAATTCGCAAGCTATGATTCCCCGCCTCTGATTCCCTGCATCTGATTCCCTGCCTCTGATTCCCAGCCTCTGATTCCCCTTCTCTGATTCACCACCTCTGAATCCCCACCTCTGATTCCGCACATCTGATTCCCTGCCTCTGATTCCCCGCCTTTTATTCCCGGCCTCTGATTCCCTGCCACTGATTCCCTGCTTCTGATTCTGATTCCCTGCCTCTTATTCCCCATCTCTGATTCCGCACATCTGATTCCCTGCCTCTGATTCCCCACCTCTGATTCCCCATATCTGAGTCCCCGCCTCTGTTTCCCCGCCTCTGATTCCCCGCCTCTGTTTCCCGATATCTGATTCCCCGCCTCTGATACCCAACTCTGATTCCCCTCCTCTAATTCGCCAGCTATGATTCCCCGCCTCTGATTCCCTGCGTCTGATTCCCTGCCTCTGATTCCCAGCCTCTGATTCCCCTTCTCTGATTCACCACCTCTGAATCCCCACCTCTGATTCCCCATCTCTGATTCCGCACATCCGATTCCCTGCCTCTGATTCCCAGCCTCTGATTCCCCGCCTCTGATTCGCAACCTCTAATTCCCCACCTCTGATTCCCCATATCTGATTCCCCGCCTCTGTTTCCCTGCCTCTGATTCCCGGCCTCTGTTTCCCCATATCTGATTCCCCTCCTCTGATTCCCCAACTCTGATTCCCCGCCTCTGATTCCCCAGCTCTGATTCCCCGCCTTTTATTCCCGGCCTCTGATTCCCTGCCACTGATTCCCCGCCCCTGATTCCCCACCTCTGATTCCCCATATCTGATTCCCCGCCTCTGTTTCCCCAGCTCTGATTCCCCACCTCTGATCCCCCAGCTCAGATTCCCTGCCACTGATTCCCCGCCCCTGATTCCCCACCTCTGATTCCCCATATCTGATTCCCCGCCTCTGTTTCCCCAGCTCTGATTCCCTGCCTCTGATTCCCTGCCCTGATTCCCCATCTCTGTTTCACCGCCTTTGATTCGCCACCTCTGATTCCCAATATCTGATTCCCCGCCTCTGTTTCCCCGCCTCTGATTCCCTGCCTCTGATTCCCAACCTCTGATTCCACACCTCTGATTCCCCATATCTGATTCCCCGCCTCTATGTCCCCATATCTGATTCCCCGCCTCTGATTCCCCAACTCTGATTCCCCGCCTCTGATTCCCCAACTCTGATTCCCCGCCTCTGATTCCCGGCGTCCGATTCCCTGCCTCTGATTCCCCGCCTCTGATTCGCCATCTCTGATTCCCCGCCTCTGATTCCCCGTGTCTGATTCCCTGCCTCTGATTCCCCATATCTGATTCCCCGCCTCTGTTTACCCAGCTCTGATTCCCCACCTCTGATTCCCCAGCTCTGATTCCCTGCCACTGATTCCCCGCCCCTGATTCCCCACCTCTGATTCCCCATATCTGATTCCCCACCTCTGTTTCCCCAGCTCTGATTCCCTGCCTCTGATTCCCTGCCCTGATTCCCCATCTCTGTTTCACCGCCTTTGATTCGCCACCTCTGATTCCCCATATCTGATTCCCCGCCTCTGTTTCCCCGCCTCTGATTCCCTGCCTCTGATTCCCAACCTCTGATTCCACACCTCTGATTCCCCATATCTGATTCCCCGCCTCTATTTCCCCATATCTGATTCCCCGCCTCTGATTCACCAACTCTGATTCCCCGCCTCTGATTCCCCAACTCTGATTCCCCGCCTCTGATTCCCGGCGTCCGATTCCCTGCCTCTGATTCCCCGCCTCTGATTCGCCATCTCTGATTCCACGCGTCTGATTCCCCGTGTCTGATTCCCTGCCTCTGATTCCCCGCCTCAGATTCCCCGCCTCTGATTCCCTGCCACTGATTCCCTGCCCCTGATTCCCCACCTCTGATTCCCCATATCTGATTCCCCGCCTCTGTTTCCCCGCCTCTGATTCCCCGCCTCTGATTCCCCATATCATATTCCCTTCCTCTGATTCCACAACTCTGATTCCCCGCCTCTGATTCCCCAGCTCTGAAACCCCGCCTCTGATTCCCCGCGTCTGATTCCCTCCCTCTGATTCCCCGCCTTGATTCCCCATCTCTGATTCACAACCTCTGATTCCCCACCTCTAATTCCCCATATCTGATTCCCCGCCTCTGTTTCCCCGCCTCTGATTCCCCGCCTCTGATTCCCCATATCTGATTCCCCGGCTCTGATTGCCCACCTCTGATTCCCCGCCTCTGATTCGCAAGCTCTGATTCCCCGCCTCTGAATCCCCGCATCTGATTCCCTGCCTCTGATTCCCCGCCTCTGATTCCCCATCTCTGATTCACCGCCTTTGATTCCCCACCTCTGATTCTCCATATCTGATTCCCCACCTCTGTTTCCCCGCCTCTGATTCCCCGCCTCTGATTCTCCATATCTCATTCCCCGCCTCTGAATCCCCATCTCTGATTCCCGGACTCTGATTCCCCACCTCTGATTCCCGGCCTCTTATTCCCAGAATCTGATTCCCGGCCTCTGATTCCCGGCCTCTGATTTTTCGCTTCTGATTCAGATTCCCTGCCTCTGATTCCCCATCTCTGATTCCGCACATCTGATTCCCTGCCTCTGAATCCCCACCTCTGATTCCCCATATCTGATTCCGCACATCCGATTCCCTGCCTCTGATTCCCCGCCTCTGATATCCCGCCTCTGATTCGCAACCTCTAATTCCCCACCTCTGATTTCCCATATCTGATTCCCCGCCTCTGTTTCCCTGCCTCTGATTCCCGGCCTCTGTTTCCCCATATCTGATTCCCCTCCTCTGATTCCCCAACTCTGATTCCCCGCCTCTGATTCCCCAGCTTTGATTCCCCGCCTCTGATTCCCTGCATCTGATTCCCTGCCTCTGATTCCCAGCCTCTGATTCCCCTTCTCTGATTCACCACCTCTGAATCCCCACCTCTGATTCCCCATCTCCGATTCCGCACATCCGATTCCCTGCCTCTGATTCCCCGCCTTTTATTCCCGGCCTCTGATTCCCTGCCACTGATTCCCTGCTTCTGATTCTGATTCCCTGCCTCTGATTCCCCATCTCTGATTCCGCACATCTGATTCCCTGCCTCTGATTCCCCACCTCTGATTCCCCATATCTGATTCCCCGCCTCTGATTCCCCAACTCTGATTCCCCTCCTCTAATTCGCCAGCTATGATTCCCCGCCTCTGATTCCCTGCGTCTGATTCCCTGCCTCTGATTCCCAGCCTCTTATTCCCCTTCTCTGATTCACCACCTCTGAATCCCCACCTCTGATTCCCCATCTCTGATTCCGCACATCCGATTCCCTGCCTCTGATTCCCAGCCTCTGATTCCCCGTCTCTGATTCCCCGCGTCTGATTCCCTGCCACTGATTCCCTGCCCCTGATTCCCCACCTCTGATTCCCCATATCTGATTCCCCGCCTCTGTTTCCCCAACTCTGATTCCCTTCCTCTAATTCGCCAGCTATGATTCCCCGCCTCTGATTCCCTGCCACTGATTCCCTGCCCCTGATTCCCCACCTCTGATTCCCCATATATGATTCCCCGCCTCTGATTCCCCAACTCTGATTCCCCTCCTCTAATTCGCCAGCTATGATTCCCCGCCTCTGATTCCCAGCGTCTGATTCCCTGCCTCTGATTCCCAGCCTCTGATTCCCCTTCTCTGATTCACCACCTCTGAATCCCCACCTCTGATTCCCCATCTCTGATTCCGCACATCCGATTCCCTGCCTCTGATTCCCCGCCTCTGATTCCCTGCCTCTGATTCCCCGCCTCTGATTCCCCGCGTCTGATTCCCTGCCACTGATTCCCTGCCCCTGATTCCCCACCTCTGATTCCCCATATCTGATTCCCCGCCTCTGTTTCCCCACCTCTGATTCCCCGCCTCTGTTTCCCCATATCTGATTCCCCGCCTCTGATTCCCCAACTCTGATTCCCCTCCTCTAATTCGCCAGCTATGATTCCCCGCCTCTGATTCCCTGCATCTGATTCCCTGCCTCTGATTCCCAGCCTCTGATTCCCCTTCTCTGATTCACCACCTCTGAATCCCCACCTCTGATTCCCCATCTCTGATTCCGCACATCCGATTCCCTGCCTCTGATTCCCCGCCTTTTATTCCCGGCCTCTGATTCCCTGCCACTGATTCCCTGCTTCTGATTCTGATTCCCTGCCTCTTATTCCCCATCTCTGATTCCGCACATCTGATTCCCTGCCTCTGATTCCCCACCTCTGATTCCCCATATCTGATTCCCCGCCTCTGTTTCCCCGCCTCTGATTCCCCGCCTCTGTTTCCCGATATCTGATTCCCCGCCTCTGATTCCCCAACTCTGATTCCCCTCCTCTAATTCGCCAGCTATGATTCCCCGCCTCTGATTCCCTGCGTCTGATTCCCTGCCTCTGATTCCCAGCCTCTGATTCCCCTTCTCTGATTCACCACCTCTGAATCCCCACCTCTGATTCCCCATCTCTGATTCCGCACATCCGATTCCCTGCCTCTGATTCCCAGCCTCTGATTCCCCGCCTCTGATTCGCAACCTCTAACTCCCCACCTCTGATTCCCCATATCTGATTCCCCGCCTCTGTTTCCCTGCCTCTGATTCCCGGCCTCTGTTTCCCCATATCTGATTCCCCTCCTCTGATTCCCCAACTCTGATTCCCCGCCTCTGATTCCCCAGCTCTGATTCCCCGCCTTTTATTCCCGGCCTCTGATTCCCTGCCACTGATTCCCCGCCCCTGATTCCCCACCTCTGATTCCCCATATCTGATTCCCCGCCTCTGTTTCCCCAGCTCTGATTCCCCACCTCTGATCCCCCAGCTCAGATTCCCTGCCACTGATTCCCCGCCCCTGATTCCCCACCTCTGATTCCCCATATCTGATTCCCCGCCTCTGTTTCCCCAGCTCTGATTCCCTGCCTCTGATTCCCTGCCCTGATTCCCCATCTCTGTTTCACCGCCTTTGATTCGCCACCTCTGATTCCCAATATCTGATTCCCCGCCTCTGTTTCCCCGCCTCTGATTCCCTGCCTCTGATTCCCAACCTCTGATTCCACACCTCTGATTCCCCATATCTGATTCCCCGCCTCTATGTCCCCATATCTGATTCCCCGCCTCTGATTCCCCAACTCTGATTCCCCGCCTCTGATTCCCCAACTCTGATTCCCCGCCTCTGATTCCCGGCGTCCGATTCCCTGCCTCTGATTCCCCGCCTCTGATTCGCCATCTCTGATTCCCCGCCTCTGATTCCCCGTGTCTGATTCCCTGCCTCTGATTCCCCATATCTGATTCCCCGCCTCTGTTTCCCCAGCTCTGATTCCCCACCTCTGATTCCCCAGCTCTGATTCCCTGCCACTGATTCCCCGCCCCTGATTCCCCACCTCTGATTCCCCATATCTGATTCCCCGCCTCTGTTTCCCCAGCTCTGATTCCCTGCCTCTGATTCCCTGCCCTGATTCCCCATCTCTGTTTCACCGCCTTTGATTCGCCACCTCTGATTCCCCATATCTGATTCCCCGCCTCCGTTTCCCCGCCTCTGATTCCCCAACTCTGATTCCCCGCCTCTGATTCCCCAACTCTGATTCCCCGCCTCTGATTCCCGGCGTCCGATTCCCTGCCTCTGATTCCCCGCCTCTGATTCGCCATCTCTGATTCCCCGCCTCTGATTCCCCGTGTCTGATTCCCTGCCTCTGATTCCCCATATCTGATTCCCCGCCTCTGTTTCCCCAGCTCTGATTCCCCACCTCTGATTCCCCAGCTCTGATTCCCTGCCACTGATTCCCCGCCCCTGATTCCCCACCTCTGATTCCCCATATCTGATTCCCCGCCTCTGTTTCCCCAGCTCTGATTCCCTGCCTCTGATTCCCTGCCCTGGTTCCCCATCTCTGTTTCACCGCCTTTGATTCGCCACCTCTGATTCCCCATATCTGATTCCCCGCCTCTGTTTCCCCGCCTCTGATTCCCTGCCTCTGATTCCCAACCTCTGATTCCACACCTCTGATTCCCCATATCTGATTCCCCGCCTCTATTTCCCCATATCTGATTCCCCGCCTCTGATTCACCAACTCTGATTCCCCGCCTCTGATTCCCCAACTCTGATTCCCCGCCTCTGATTCCCGGCGTCCGATTCCCTGCCTCTGATTCCCCGCCTCTGATTCGCCATCTCTGATTCCACGCGTCTGATTCCCCATGTCTGATTCCCTGCCTCTGATTCCCCGCCTCAGATTCCCCGCCTCTGATTCCCTGCCACTGATTCCCTGCCCCTGATTTCCCACCTCTGATTCCCCATATCTGATTCCCCGCCTCTGTTTCCCCGCCTCTGATTCCCCGCCTCTGATTCCCCATATCATATTCCCTGCCTCTGATTCCACAACTCTGATTCCCCGCCTCTGATTCCCCAGCTCTGAAACCCCGCCTCTGATTCCCCGCGTCTGATTCCCTCCCTCTGATTCCCCGCCTTGATTCCCCATCTCTGATTCACAACCTCTGATTCCCCACCTCTGATTCCCCATATCTGATTCCCCGCCTCTGTTTCCCCGCCTCTGATTCCCCGCCTCTGATTCCCCATATCTGATTCCCCGGCTCTGATTGCCCACCTCTGATTCCCCGCCTCTGATTCGCAAGCTCTGATTCCCCGCCTCTGAATCCCCGCATCTGATTCCCTGCCTCTGATTCCCCGCCTCTGATTCCCCATCTCTGATTCACCGCCTTTGATTCCCCACCTCTGATTCTCCATATCTGATTCCCCACCTCTGTTTCCCCGCCTCTGATTCCCCGTCTCTGATTCTCCATATCTCATTCCCCGCCTCTGAATCCCCATCTCTGATTCCCGGACTCTGATTCCCCACCTCTGATTCCCGGCCTCTTATTCCCAGAATCTGATTCCCGGCCTCTGATTCCCGGCCTCTGATTCCCCGCTTCTGATTCAGATTCCCTGCCTCTGATTCCCCATCTCTGATTCCGCACATCTGATTCCCTGCCTCTGAATCCCCACCTCTGATTCCCCATATCTGATTCCGCACATCCGATTCCCTGCCTCTGATTCCCCGCCTCTGATATCCCGCCTCTGATTCGCAACCTCTAATTCCCCACCTCTGATTTCCCATATCTGATTCCCCGCCTCTGTTTCCCTGCCTCTGATTCCCGGCCTCTGTTTCCCCATATCTGATTCCCCTCCTCTGATTCCCCAACTCTGATTCCCCGCCTCTGATTCCCCAGCTTTGATTCCCCGCCTCTGATTCCCTGCATCTGATTCCCTGCCTCTGATTCCCAGCCTCTGATTCCCCTTCTCTGATTCACCACCTCTGAATCCCCACCTCTGATTCCCCATCTCCGATTCCGCACATCCGATTCCCTGCCTCTGATTCCCCGCCTTTTATTCCCGGCCTCTGATTCCCTGCCACTGATTCCCTGCTTCTGATTCTGATTCCCTGCCTCTGATTCCCCATCTCTGATTCCGCACATCTGATTCCCTGGCTCTGATTCCCCACCTCTGATTCCCCATATCTGATTCCCCGCCTCTGTTTCCCCGCCTCTGATTCCCCGCCTCTGTTTCCCGATATCTGATTCCCCGCCTCTGATTCCCCAACTCTGATTCCCCTCCTCTAATTCGCCAGCTATGATTCCCCGCCTCTGATTCCCTGCGTCTGATTCGCTGCCTCTGATTCCCAGCCTCTTATTCCCCTTCTCTGATTCACCACCTCTGAATCCCCACCTCTGATTCCCCATCTCTGATTCCGCACATCCGATTCCCTGCCTCTGATTCCCAGCCTCTGATTCCCCGTCTCTGATTCCCCGCGTCTGATTCCCTGCCACTGATTCCCTGCCCCTGATTCCCCACCTCTGATTCCCCATATCTGATTCCCCGCCTCTGTTTCCCCAACTCTGATTCCCTTCCTCTAATTCGCCAGCTATGATTCCCCGCCTCTGATTCCCTGCCACTGATTCCCTGCCCCTGATTCCCCACCTCTGATTCCCCATATATGATTCCCCGCCTCTGATTCCCCAACTCTGATTCCCCTCCTCTAATTCGCCAGCTATGATTCCCCGCCTCTGATTCCCAGCGTCTGATTCCCTGCCTCTGATTCCCAGCCTCTGATTCCCCTTCTCTGATTCACCACCTCTGAATCCCCACCTCTGATTCCCCATCTCTGATTCCGCACATCCGATTCCCTGCCTCTGATTCCCCGCCTCTGATTCCCTGCCTCTGATTCCCCGCCTCTGATTCCCCGCGTCTGATTCCCTGCCACTGATTCCCTGCCCCTGATTCCCCACCTCTGATTCCCCATATCTGATTCCCCGCCTTTGTTTCCCCACCTCTGATTCCCCGCCTCTGTTTCCCCATATCTGATTCCCCGCCTCTGATTCCCCAACTCTGATTCCCCTCCTCTAATTCGCCAGCTATGATTCCCCGCCTCTGATTCCCTGCATCTGATTCCCTGCCTCTGATTCCCAGCCTCTGATTCCCCTTCTCTGATTCACCACCTCTGAATCCCCACCTCTGATTCCCCATCTCTGATTCCGCACATCCGATTCCCTGCCTCTGATTCCCCGCCTTTTATTCCCGGCCTCTGATTCCCTGCCACTGATTCCCTGCTTCTGATTCTGATTCCCTGCCTCTTATTCCCCATCTCTGATTCCGCACATCTGATTCCCTGCCTCTGATTCCCCACCTCTGATTCCCCATATCTGATTCCCCGCCTCTGTTTCCCCGCCTCTGATTCCCCGCCTCTGTTTCCCGATATCTGATTCCCCGCCTCTGATTCCCCAACTCTGATTCCCCTCCTCTAATTCGCCAGCTATGATTCCCCGCCTCTGATTCCCTGCGTCTGATTCCCTGCCTCTGATTCCCAGCCTCTGATTCCCCTTCTCTGATTCACCACCTCTGAATCCCCACCTCTGATTCCCCATCTCTGATTCCGCACATCCGATTCCCTGCCTCTGATTCCCAGCCTCTGATTCCCCGCCTCTGATTCGCAACCTCTAATTCCCCACCTCTGATTCCCCATATCTGATTCCCCGCCTCTGTTTCCCTGCCTCTGATTCCCGGCCTCTGTTTCCCCATATCTGATTCCCCTCCTCTGATTCCCCAACTCTGATTCCCCGCCTCTGATTCCCCAGCTCTGATTCCCCGCCTTTAATTCCCGGCCTCTGATTCCCTGCCACTGATTCCCCGCCCCTGATTCCCCACCTCTGATTCCCCATATCTGATTCCCCGCCTCTGTTTCCCCAGCTCTGATTCCCCACCTCTGATCCCCCAGCTCAGATTCCCTGCCACTGATTCCCCGCCCCTGATTCCCCACCTCTGATTCCCCATATCTGATTCCCCGCCTCTGTTTCCCCAGCTCTGATTCCCTGCCTCTGATTCCCTGCCCTGATTCCCCATCTCTGTTTCACCGCCTTTGATTCGCCACCTCTGATTCCCAATATCTGATTCCCCGCCTCTGTTTCCCCGCCTCTGATTCCCTGCCTCTGATTCCCAACCTCTGATTCCACACCTCTGATTCCCCATATCTGATTCCCCGCCTCTATGTCCCCATATCTGATTCCCCGCCTCTGATTCCCCAACTCTGATTCCCCGCCTCTGATTCCCCAACTCTGATTCCCCGCCTCTGATTCCCGGCGTCCGATTCCCTGCCTCTGATTCCCCGCCTCTGATTCGCCATCTCTGATTCCCCGCCTCTGATTCCCCGTGTCTGATTCCCTGCCTCTGATTCCCCATATCTGATTCCCCGCCTCTGTTTCCCCAGCTCTGATTCCCCACCTCTGATTCCCCAGCTCTGATTCCCTGCCACTGATTCCCCGCCCCTGATTCCCCACCTCTGATTCCCCATATCTGATTCCCCGCCTCTGTTTCCCCAGCTCTGATTCCCTGCCTCTGATTCCCTGCCCTGATTCCCCATCTCTGTTTCACCGCCTTTGATTCGCCACCTCTGATTCCCCATATCTGATTCCCCGCCTCTGTTTCCCCGCCTCTGATTCCCTGCCTCTGATTCCCAACCTCTGATTCCACACCTCTGATTCCCCATATCTGATTCCCCGCCTCTATTTCCCCATATCTGATTCCCCGCCTCTGATTCACCAACTCTGATTCCCCGCCTCTGATTCCCCAACTCTGATTCCCCGCCTCTGATTCCCGGCGTCCGATTCCCTGCCTCTGATTCCCCGCCTCTGATTCGCCATCTCTGATTCCACGCCTCTGATTCCCCGTGTCTGATTCCCTGCCTCTGATTCCCCGCCTCAGATTCCCCGCCTCTGATTCCCTGCCACTGATTCCCTGCCCCTGATTCCCCACCTCTGATTCCCCATATCTGATTCCCCGCCTCTGTTTCCCCGCCTCTGATTCCCCGCCTCTGATTCCCCATATCATATTCCCTGCCTCTGATTCCACAACTCTGATTCCCCGCCTCTGATTCCCCAGCTCTGAAACCCCGCCTCTGATTCCCCGCGTCTGATTCCCTCCCTCTGATTCCCCGCCTTGATTCCCCATCTCTGATTCACAACCTCTGATTCCCCACCTCTGATTCCCCATATCTGATTCCCCGCCTCTGTTTCCCCGCCTCTGATTCCCCGCCTCTGATTCCCCATATCTGATTCCCCGGCTCTGATTGCCCACGTCTGATTCCCCGCCTCTGATTCGCAAGCTCTGATTCCCCGCCTCTGAATCCCCGCATCTGATTCCCTGCCTCTGATTCCCCGCCTCTGATTCCCCATCTCTGATTCACCGCCTTTGATTCCCCACCTCTGATTCTCCATATCTGATTCCCCACCTCTGTTTCCCCGCCTCTGATTCCCCGTCTCTGATTCTCCATATCTCATTCCCCGCCTCTGAATCCCCATCTCTGATTCCCGGACTCTGATTCCCCACCTCTGATTCCCGGCCTCTTATTCCCAGAATCTGATTCCCGGCCTCTGATTCCCGGCCTCTGATTCCCCGCTTCTGATTCAGATTCCCTGCCTCTGATTCCCCATCTCTGATTCCGCACATCTGATTCCCTGCCTCTGAATCCCCACCTCTGATTCCCCATATCTGATTCCGCACATCCGATTCCCTGCCTCTGATTCCCCGCCTCTGATATCCCGCCTCTGATTCGCAACCTCTAATTCCCCACCTCTGATTTCCCATATCTGATTCCCCGCCTCTGTTTCCCTGCCTCTGATTCCCGGCCTCTGTTTCCCCATATCTGATTCCCCTCCTCTGATTCCCCAACTCTGATTCCCCGCCTCTGATTCCCCAGCTTTGATTCCCCGCCTCTGATTCCCTGCATCTGATTCCCTGCCTCTGATTCCCAGCCTCTGATTCCCCTTCTCTGATTCACCACCTCTGAATCCCCACCTCTGATTCCCCATCTCCGATTCCGCACATCCGATTCCCTGCCTCTGATTCCCCGCCTTTTATTCCCGGCCTCTGATTCCCTGCCACTGATTCCCTGCTTCTGATTCTGATTCCCTGCCTCTGATTCCCCATCTCTGATTCCGCACATCTGATTCCCTGCCTCTGATTCCCCACCTCTGATTCCCCATATCTGATTCCCCGCCTCTGTTTCCCCGCCTCTGATTCCCCGCCTCTGTTTCCCGATATCTGATTCCCCGCCTCTGATTCCCCAACTCTGATTCCCCTCCTCTAATTCGCCAGCTATGATTCCCCGCCTCTGATTCCCTGCGTCTGATTCCCTGCCTCTGATTCCCAGCCTCTTATTCCCCTTCTCTGATTCACCACCTCTGAATCCCCACCTCTGATTCCCCATCTCTGATTCCGCACATCCGATTCCCTGCCTCTGATTCCCAGCCTCTGATTCCCCGCCTCTGATTCGCAACCACTAATTCCCCACCTCTGATTCCCCATATCTGATTCCCCGCCTCTGTTTCCCTGCCTCTGATTCCCGGCCTCTGTTTCCCCATATCTGATTCCCCTCCTCTGATTCCCCAACTCTGATTCCCCGCCTCTGATTCCCCAGCTCTGATTCCCCGCCTTTTACTCCCGGCCTCTGATTCCCTGCCACTGATTCCCCGCCCCTGATTCCCCACCTCTGATTCCCCATATCTGATTCCCCGCCTCTGTTTCCCCAGCTCTGATTCCCCACCTCTGATCCCCCAGCTCTGATTCCCTGCCACTGATTCCCCGCCCCTGATTCCCCACCTCTGATTCCCCATATCTGATTCCCCGCCTCTGTATCCCCAGCTCTGATTCCCTGCCTCTGATTCCCTGCCATGATTCCCCATCTCTGTTTCACCGCCTTTGATTCGCCACCTCTGATTCCCCATATCTGATTCCCCGCCTCTGTTTCCCCGCCTCTGATTCCCTGCCTCTGATTCCCAACCTCTGATTCCACACCTCTGATTCCCCATATCTGATTCCCCGCCTCTATGTCCCCATATCTGATTCCCCGCCTCTGATTCCCCAACTCTGATTCCCCGCCTCTGATTCCCCAACTCTGATTCCCCGCCTCTGATTCCCGGAGTCCGATTCCCTGCCTCTGATTCCCCGCCTCTGATTCGCCATCTCTGATTCCCCGCCTCTGATTCCCCGTGTCTGATTCCCTGCCTCTGATTCCCCATATCTGATTCCCCGCCTCTGTTTCCCCAGCTCTGATTCCCCACCTCTGATTCCCCAGCTCTGATTCCCTGCCACTGATTCCCCGCCCCTGATTCCCCACCTCTGATTCCCCATATCTGATTCCCCGCCTCTGTTTCCCCAGCTCTGATTCCCTGCCTCTGATTCCCTGCCCTGATTCCCCATCTCTGTTTCACCGCCTTTGATTCGCCACCTCTGATTCCCCATATCTGATTCCCCGCCTCTGTTTCCCCGCCTCTGATTTCCTGCCTCTGATTCCCAACCTCTGATTCCACACCTCTGATTCCCATATCTGATTCCCCGCCTCTATTTCCCCATATCTGATTCCCCGCCTCTGATTCACCAACTCTGATTCCCCGCCTCTGATTCCCCAACTCTGATTCCCCGCCTCTGATTCCCGGCGTCCGATTCCCTGCCTCTGATTCCCCGCCTCTGATTCGCCATCTCTGATTCCCCGCCTCTGATTCCCCGTGTCAGATTCCCTGCCTCTGATTCCCCGCCTCAGATTCCCCGCCTCTGATTCCCTGCCACTGATTCCCTGCCCCTGATTCCCCACCTCTGATTCCCCATATCTGATTCCCCGCCTCTGTTTCCCCATATCTGATTCCCCTCCTCTGATTCCCCGCCTTTTATTCCCGGCCTCTGATTCCCTGCCACTGATTCCCCGCCCCTGATTCCCCACCTCTGATTCTCCATATCTGATTCCCCGCCTCTGTTTCCCCAGCTCTGATTCCCCACCTCTGATTCCCCAGCTCTGATTCCCTGCCACTGATTCCCCGCCCCTGATTCCCCACCTCTGATTCCCCATATCTGATTCCCCGCCTCTGTTTCCCCAGCTCTGATTCCCTGCCTCTGATTCCCTGCCCTGATTCCCCATCTCTGTTTCACCGCCTTTGATTCGCCACCTCTGATTCCCCATATCTGATTCCCCGCCTCTGTTTCCCCGCCTCTGATTCCCTGCCTCTGATTCCCAACCTCTGATTCCACACCTCTGATTCCCCATATCTGATTCCCCGCCTCTATTTCCCCATATCTGATTCCCCGCCTCTAATTCCCCAACTCTGATTCCCCGCCTCTGATTCCCACTGTCTGATTCCCTGCCTCTGATTCCCCATATCTGATTACCCGCCTCTGTTTCCCCAGCTCTGATTCCCCACCTCTGATTCCCCAGCTCTGATTCCCTGCCACTGATTCCCCGCCCCTGATTCACCACCTCTGATTCCCCATATCTGATTCCCCGCCTCTGTTTCCCCAGCTCTGATTCCCTGCCTCTGATTCCCTGCCCTGATTCCCCATCTCTGTTTCACCGCCTTTGATTCGCCACCTCTGATTCCCCATATCTGATTCCCCGCCTCTGTTTCCCCGCCTCTGATTCCCTGCCTCTGATTCCCAACCTCTGATTCCACACCTCTGATTCCCCATATCTGATTCCCCGCCTCTATTTCCCCATATCTGATTCCCCGCCTCTGATTCACCAACTCTGATTCCCCGCCTCTGATTCCCCAACTCTGATTCCCCGCCTCTGATTCCCGGCGTCCGATTCCCTGCCTCTGATTCGCAAGCTCTGATTCCCCGCCTCTGAATCCCCGCATCTGATTCCCTGCCTCTGATTCCCCGCCTCTGATTCCCCATCTCTGATTCACCGCCTTTGATTCCCCACCTCTGATTCTCCATATCTGATTCCCCACCTCTGTTTCCCCGCCTCTGATTCCCCGTCTCTGATTCTCCATATCTCATTCCCCGCCTCTGAATCCCCATCTCTGATTCCCGGACTCTGATTCCCCACCTCTGATTCCCGGCCTCTTATTCCCAGAATCTGATTCCCGGCCTCTGATTCCCGGCCTCTGATTCCCCGCTTCTGATTCAGATTCCCTGCCTCTGATTCCCCATCTCTGATTCCGCACATCTGATTCCCTGCCTCTGAATCCCCACCTCTGATTCCCCATATCTGATTCCGCACATCCGATTCCCTGCCTCTGATTCCCCGCCTCTGATATCCCGCCTCTGATTCGCAACCTCTAATTCCCCACCTCTGATTTCCCATATCTGATTCCCCGCCTCTGTTTCCCTGCCTCTGATTCCCGGCCTCTGTTTCCCCATATCTGATTCCCCTCCTCTGATTCCCCAACTCTGATTCCCCGCCTCTGATTCCCCAGCTTTGATTCCCCGCCTCTGATTCCCTGCATCTGATTCCCTGCCTCTGATTCCCAGCCTCTGATTCCCCTTCTCTGATTCACCACCTCTGAATCCCCACCTCTGATTCCCCATCTCCGATTCCGCACATCCGATTCCCTGCCTCTGATTCCCCGCCTTTTATTCCCGGCCTCTGATTCCCTGCCACTGATTCCCTGCTTCTGATTCTGATTCCCTGCCTCTGATTCCCCATCTCTGATTCCGCACATCTGATTCCCTGCCTCTGATTCCCCACCTCTGATTCCCCATATCTGATTCCCCGCCTCTGTTTCCCCGCCTCTGATTCCCCGCCTCTGTTTCCCGATATCTGATTCCCCGCCTCTGATTCCCCAACTCTGATTCCCCTCCTCTAATTCGCCAGCTATGATTCCCCGCCTCTGATTCCCTGCGTCTGATTCCCTGCCTCTGATTCCCAGCCTCTTATTCCCCTTCTCTGATTCACCACCTCTGAATCCCCACCTCTGATTCCCCATCTCTGATTCCGCACATCCGATTCCCTGCCTCTGATTCCCAGCCTCTGATTCCCCGCCTCTGATTCGCAACCACTAATTCCCCACCTCTGATTCCCCATATCTGATTCCCCGCCTCTGTTTCCCTGCCTCTGATTCCCGGCCTCTGTTTCCCCATATCTGATTCCCCTCCTCTGATTCCCCAACTCTGATTCCCCGCCTCTGATTCCCCAGCTCTGATTCCCCGCCTTTTACTCCCGGCCTCTGATTCCCTGCCACTGATTCCCCGCCCCTGATTCCCCACCTCTGATTCCCCATATCTGATTCCCCGCCTCTGTTTCCCCAGCTCTGATTCCCCACCTCTGATCCCCCAGCTCTGATTCCCTGCCACTGATTCCCCGCCCCTGATTCCCCACCTCTGATTCCCCATATCTGATTCCCCGCCTCTGTATCCCCAGCTCTGATTCCCTGCCTCTGATTCCCTGCCATGATTCCCCATCTCTGTTTCACCGCCTTTGATTCGCCACCTCTGATTCCCCATATCTGATTCCCCGCCTCTGTTTCCCCGCCTCTGATTCCCTGCCTCTGATTCCCAACCTCTGATTCCACACCTCTGATTCCCCATATCTGATTCCCCGCCTCTATGTCCCCATATCTGATTCCCCGCCTCTGATTCCCCAACTCTGATTCCCCGCCTCTGATTCCCCAACTCTGATTCCCCGCCTCTGATTCCCGGAGTCCGATTCCCTGCCTCTGATTCCCCGCCTCTGATTCGCCATCTCTGATTCCCCGCCTCTGATTCCCCGTGTCTGATTCCCTGCCTCTGATTCCCCATATCTGATTCCCCGCCTCTGTTTCCCCAGCTCTGATTCCCCACCTCTGATTCCCCAGCTCTGATTCCCTGCCACTGATTCCCCGCCCCTGATTCCCCACCTCTGATTCCCCATATCTGATTCCCCGCCTCTGTTTCCCCAGCTCTGATTCCCTGCCTCTGATTCCCTGCCCTGATTCCCCATCTCTGTTTCACCGCCTTTGATTCGCCACCTCTGATTCCCCATATCTGATTCCCCGCCTCTGTTTCCCCGCCTCTGATTTCCTGCCTCTGATTCCCAACCTCTGATTCCACACCTCTGATTCCCATATCTGATTCCCCGCCTCTATTTCCCCATATCTGATTCCCCGCCTCTGATTCACCAACTCTGATTCCCCGCCTCTGATTCCCCAACTCTGATTCCCCGCCTCTGATTCCCGGCGTCCGATTCCCTGCCTCTGATTCCCCGCCTCTGATTCGCCATCTCTGATTCCCCGCCTCTGATTCCCCGTGTCAGATTCCCTGCCTCTGATTCCCCGCCTCAGATTCCCCGCCTCTGATTCCCTGCCACTGATTCCCTGCCCCTGATTCCCCACCTCTGATTCCCCATATCTGATTCCCCGCCTCTGTTTCCCCGCCTCTGATTCCCCGCCTCTGATTCCCCATATCTGATTCCCTGCCTCTGATTCCACAACTCTGATTCCCCTCCTCTGATTCCCCAGCTCTGAAACCCCGCCTCTGATTCCCCGCGTCTGATTCCCTCCCTCTGATTCCCCGCCTTGATTCCCCATCTCTGATTCACAACCTCTGATTCCCCACCTCTGATTCCCCATATCTGATTCCCCGCCTCTGTTTCCCCGCCTCTGATTCCCCGCCTCTGATTCCCCATATCTGATTCCCCGGCTCTGATTGCCCACCTCTGATTCCCCGTCTCTGATTCGCAAGCTCTGATTCCCCGCCTCTGAATCCCCGCATCTGATTCCCTGCCTCTGATTCCCCGCCTCTGATTCCCCATCTCTGATTCACCGCCTTTGATTCCCCACCTCTGATTCTCCATATCTGATTCCGCACCTCTGTTTCCCCGCCTCTGATTCCCCGCCTCTGATTCTCCATATCTCATTCCCCGCCTCTGAATCCCCATCTCTGATTCCCGGACTCTGATTCCCCACCTCTGATTCCCGGCCTCTTATTCCCAGAATCTGATTCCCGGCCTCTGATTCCCGGCCTCTGATTCCCCGCTTCTGATTCTGATTCCCTGCCTCTGATTCCCCATCTCTGATTCCGCACATCTGATTCCCTGCCTCTGAATCCCCACCTCTGATTCCCCATATCTGATTCCGCACATCCGATTCCCTGCCTCTGATTCCCCGCCTCTGATATCCCGCCTCTGATTCGCAACCTCTAATTCCCCACCTATTTCCCATATCTGATTCCCCGCCTCTGTTTCCCTGCCTCTGATTCCCGGCCTCTGTTTCCCCATATCTGATTCCCCTCCTCTGATTCCCCAACTCTGATTCCCCGCCTCTGATTCCCCAGCTTTGATTCCCCGCCTTTTATTCCCGGCCTCTGATTCCCTGCCACTGATTCCCCGCCTCTGATTCCCCACCTCTGATTCCCCATATCTGATTCCCCGCCTCTGTTTCCCCACCTCTGATTCCCGGCCTCTTATTCCCAGCATCTGATTCCCGGCCTCTGATTCCCTGCCTCTGATTCCCCGCCTCTGATTCCCCATCTCTGATTCCCCGCCTCTGATTCCCCGTGTCTGATTCCCTGCCTCTGATTCCCCGTCTCTGATTCCCCGCGTCTGATTCCCTGCCACTGATTCCCTGCCCCTGATTCCCCACCTCTGATTCCCCATATCTGATTCCCCGCCTCTGTTTCCCCAACTCTGATTCCCTTCCTCTATTTCGCCAGCTATGATACCCCGCCTCTGATTCCCTGCCACTGATTCCCTGCCCCTGATTCCCCACCTCTGATTCCCCATATATGATTCCCCGCCTCTGATTCCCCAACTCTGATTCCCCTCCTCTAATTCGCCAGCTATGATTCCCCGCCTCTGATTCCCTGCGTCTGATTCCCTGCCTCTGATTCCCAGCCTCTGATTCCCCTTCTCTGATTCACCACCTCTGAATCCCCACCTCTGATTCCCCATCTCTGATTCCGTACATCCGATTCCCTGCCTCTGATTCCCCGCCTCTGAATCCCCGCCTCTGATTCCCCGCCTCTGATTCCCCGCGTCTGATTCCCTGCCACTGATTCCCTGCCCCTGATTCCCCACCTCTGATTCCCCATATCTGATTCCCCGCCTCTGTTTCCCCACCTCTGATTCCCCGCCTCTGTTTCCCCATATCTGATTCCCCGCCTCTGATTCCCCAACTCTGATTCCCCTCCTCTAATTCGCCAGCTATGATTCCCCGCCTCTGATTCCCTGCATCTGATTCCCTGCCTCTGATTCCCAGCCTCTGATTCCCCTTCTCTGATTCACCACCTCTGAATCCCCACCTCTGATTCCCCATCTCTGATTCCGCACATCCGATTCCCTGCCTCTGATTCCCCGCCTTTTATTCCCGGCCTCTGATTCCCTGCCACTGATTCCCTGCTTCTGATTCTGATTCCCTGCCTCTGATTCCCCATCTCTGATTCCGCACATCTGATTCCCTGCCTCTGATTCCCCACGTCTGATTCCCCATATCTGATTCCCCGCCTCTGTTTCCTCACCTCTGATTCCCCGCCTCTGTTTCCCGATATCTGATTCCCCGCCTCTGATTCCCCAACTCTGATTCCCCTCCTCTAATTCGCCAGCTATGATTCCCCGCCTCTGATTCCCTGCGTCTGATTCCCTGCCTCTGATTCCCAGCCTCTGATTCCCCTTCTCTGATTCACCACCTCTGAATCCCCACCTCTGATTCCCCATCTCTGATTCCGCACATCCGATTCCCTGCCTCTGATTCCCAGCCTCTGATTCCCCGCCTCTGATTCGCAACCTCTAATTCCCCACCTCTGATTCCCCATATCTGATTCCCCGCCTCTGTTTCCCTGCCTCTGATTCCCGGCCTCTGTTTCCCCATATCTGATTCCCCTCCTCTGATTCCCCGCCTTTTATTCCCGGCCTCTGATTCCCTGCCACTGATTCCCCGCCCCTGATTCCCCACCTCTGATTCTCCATATCTGATTCCCCGCCTCTGTTTCCCCAGCTCTGATTCCCCACCTCTGATTCCCCAGCTCTGATTCCCTGCCACTGATTCCCCGCCCCTGATTCCCCACCTCTGATTCCCCATATCTGATTCCCCGCCTCTGTTTCCCCAGCTCTGATTCCCTGCCTCTGATTCCCTGCCCTGATTCCCCATCTCTGTTTCACCGCCTTTGATTCGCCACCTCTGATTCCCCATATCTGATTCCCCGCCTCTGTTTCCCCGCCTCTGATTCCCTGCCTCTGATTCCCAACCTCTGATTCCACACCTCTGATTCCCCATATCTGATTCCCCGCCTCTATTTCCCCATATCTGATTCCCCGCCTCTAATTCCCCAACTCTGATTCCCCGCCTCTGATTCCCACTGTCTGATTCCCTGCCTCTGATTCCCCATATCTGATTACCCGCCTCTGTTTCCCCAGCTCTGATTCCCCACCTCTGATTCCCCAGCTCTGATTCCCTGCCACTGATTCCCCGCCCCTGATTCACCACCTCTGATTCCCCATATCTGATTCCCCGCCTCTGTTTCCCCAGCTCTGATTCCCTGCCTCTGATTCCCTGCCCTGATTCCCCATCTCTGTTTCACCGCCTTTGATTCGCCACCTCTGATTCCCCATATCTGATTCCCCGCCTCTGTTTCCCCGCCTCTGATTCCCTGCCTCTGATTCCCAACCTCTGATTCCACACCTCTGATTCCCCATATCTGATTCCCCGCCTCTATTTCCCCATATCTGATTCCCCGCCTCTGATTCACCAACTCTGATTCCCCGCCTCTGATTCCCCAACTCTGATTCCCCGCCTCTGATTCCCGGCGTCCGATTCCCTGCCTCTGATTCCCCGCCTCTGATTCGCCATCTCTGATTCCACGCCTCTGATTCCCCGTGTCTGATTCCCTGCCTCTGATTCCCCGCCTCAGATTCCCCGCCTCTGATTCCCTGCCACTGATTCCCTGCCCCTGATTCCCCACCTCTGATTCCCCATATCTGATTCCCCGCCTCTGTTTCCCCGCCTCTGATTCCCCGCCTCTGATTCCCCATATCTGATTCCCTGCCTCTGATTCCACAACTCTGATTCCCCGCCTCTGATTCCCCAGCTCTGAAACCCCGCCTCTGATTCCCCGCGTCTGATTCCCTCCCTCTGATTCCCCGCCTTGATTCCCCATCTCTGATTCACAACCTCTGATTCCCCACCTCTGATTCCCCATATCTGATTCCCCGCCTCTGTTTCCCCGCCTCTGATTCCCCGCCTCTGATTCCCCATATCTGATTCCCCGGCTCTGATTGCCCACCTCTGATTCCCCGCCTCTGATTCGCAAGCTCTGATTCCCCGCCTCTGAATCCCCGCATCTGATTCCCTGCCTCTGATTCCCCGCCTCTGATTCCCCATCTCTGATTCACCGCCTTTGATTCCCCACCTCTGATTCTCCATATCTGATTCCCCACCTCTGTTTCCCCGCCTCTGATTCCCCGCCTCTGATTCTCCATATCTCATTCCCCGCCTCTGAATCCCCATCTCTGATTCCCGGACTCTGATTCCCCACCTCTGATTCCCGGCCTCTTATTCCCAGAATCTGATTCCCGGCCTCTGATTCCCGGCCTCTGATTCCCCGCTTCTGATTCAGATTCCCTGCCTCTGATTCCCCATCTCTGATTCCGCACATCTGATTCCCTGCCTCTGAATCCCCACCTCTGATTCCCCATATCTGATTCCGCACATCCGATTCCCTGCCTCTGATTCCCCGCCTCTGATATCCCGCCTCTGATTCGCAACCTCTAATTCCCCACCTCTGATTTCCCATATCTGATTCCCCGCCTCTGTTTCCCTGCCTCTGATTCCCGGCCTCTGTTTCCCCATATCTGATTCCCCTCCTCTGATTCCCCAACTCTGATTCCCCGCCTCTGATTCCCCAGCTTTGATTCCCCGCCTCTGATTCCCTGCATCTGATTCCCTGCCTCTGATTCCCAGCCTCTGATTCCCCTTCTCTGATTCACCACCTCTGAATCCCCACCTCTGATTCCCCATCTCCGATTCCGCACATCCGATTCCCTGCCTCTGATTCCCCGCCTTTTATTCCCGGCCTCTGATTCCCTGCCACTGATTCCCTGCTTCTGATTCTGATTCCCTGCCTCTGATTCCCCATCTCTGATTCCGCACATCTGATTCCCTGCCTCTGATTCCCCACCTCTGATTCCCCATATCTGATTCCCCGCCTCTGTTTCCCCGCCTCTGATTCCCCGCCTCTGTTTCCCGATATCTGATTCCCCGCCTCTGATTCCCCAACTCTGATTCCCCTCCTCTAATTCGCCAGCTATGATTCCCCGCCTCTGATTCCCTGCGTCTGATTCCCTGCCTCTGATTCCCAGCCTCTTATTCCCTTTCTCTGATTCACCACCTCTGAATCCCCACCTCTGATTCCCCATCTCTGATTCCGCACATCCGATTCCCTGCCTCTGATTCCCAGCCTCTGATTCCCCGCCTCTGATTCGCAACCACTAATTCCCCACCTCTGATTCCCCATATCTGATTCCCCGCCTCTGTTTCCCTGCCTCTGATTCCCGGCCTCTGTTTCCCCATATCTGATTCCCCTCCTCTGATTCCCCAACTCTGATTCCCCGCCTCTGATTCCCCAGATCTGATTCCCCGCCTTTTATTCCCGGCCTCTGATTCCCTGCCACTGATTCCCCGCCCCTGATTCCCCACCTCTGATTCCCCATATCTGATTCCCCGCCTCTGTTTCCCCAGCTCTGATTCCCCACCTCTGATCCCCCAGCTCTGATTCCCTGCCACTGATTCCCCGCCCCTGATTCCCCACCTCTGATTCCCCATATCTGATTCCCCGCCTCTGTTTCCCCAGCTCTGATTCCCTGCCTCTGATTCCCTGCCCTGATTCCCAATCTCTGTTTCACCGCCTTTGATTCGCCACCTCTGATTCCCCATATCTGATTCCCCGCCTCTGTTTCCCCGCCTCTGATTCCCTGCCTCTGATTCCCAACCTCTGATTCCACACCTCTGATTCCCCATATCTGATTCCCCGCCTCTATGTCCCCATATCTGATTCCCCGCCTCTGATTCCCCAACTCTGATTCCCCGCCTCTGATTCCCCAACTCTGATTCCCCGCCTCTGATTCCCGGCGTCCGATTCCCTGCCTCTGATTCCCCACCTCTGATTCGCCATCTCTGATTCCCCGCCTCTGATTCCCCGTGTCTGATTCCCTGCCTCTGATTCCCCATATCTGATTCCCCGCCTCTGTTTCCCCAGCTCTGATTCCCCACCTCTGATTCCCCAGCTCTGATTCCCTGCCACTGATTCCCCGCCCCTGATTCCCCACCTCTGATTCCCCATATCTGATTCCCCGCCTCTGTTTCCCCAGCTCTGATTCCCTGCCTCTGATTCCCTGCCCTGATTCCCCATCTCTGTTTCACCGCCTTTGATTCGCCACCTCTGATTCCCCATATCTGATTCCCCGCCTCTGTTTCCCCGCCTCTGATTCCCTGCCTCTGATTCCCAACCTCTGATTCCACACCTCTGATTCCCCATATCTGATTCCCCGCCTCTATTTCCCCATATCTAATTCCCCGCCTCTGATTCACCAACTCTGATTCCCCGCCTCTGATTCCCCAACTCTGATTCCCCGCCTCTGATTCCCGGCGTCCGATTCCCTGCCTCTGATTCCCCGCCTCTGATTCGCCATCTCTGATTCCCCGCCTCTGATTCCCCGTGTCAGATTCCCTGCCTCTGATTCCCCGCCTCAGATTCCCCGCCTCTGATTCCCTGCCACTGATTCCCTGCCCCTGATTCCCCACCTCTGATTCCCCATATCTGATTCCCCGCCTCTGTTTCCCCGCCTCTGATTCCCCGCCTCTGATTCCCCATATCTGATTCCCTGCCTCTGATTCCACAACTCTGATTCCCCGCCTCTGATTCCCCAGCTCTGAAACCCCGCCTCTGATTCCCCGCGTCTGATTCCCTCCCTCTGATTCCCCGCCTTGATTCCCCATCTCTGATTCACAACCTCTGATTCCCCACCTCTGATTCCCCATATCTGATTCCCCGCCTCTGTTTCCCCGCCTCTGATTCCCCGCCTCTGATTCCCCATATCTGATTCCCCGGCTCTGATTGCCCACCTCTGATTCCCCGCCTCTGATTCGCAAGCTCTGATTCCCCGCCTCTGAATCCCCGCATCTGATTCCCTGCCTCTGATTCCCCGCCTCTGATTCTCCATCTCTGATTCACCGCCTTTGATTCCCCACCTCTGATTCTCCATATCTGATTCCCCACCTCTGTTTCCCCGCCTCTGATTCCCCGCCTCTGATTCTCCATATCTCATTCCCCGCCTCTGAATCCCCATCTCTGATTCCCGGACTCTGATTCCCCACCTCTGATTCCCGGCCTCTTATTCCCAGAATCTGATTCCCGGCCTCTGATTCCCGGCCTCAGATTCCCCGCCTCTGATTCCCTGCCACTGATTCCCTGCCCCTGATTCCCCACCTCTGATTCCCCATATCTGATTCCCCGCCTCTGTTTCCCCGCCTCTGATTCCCCGCCTCTGATTCCCCATATCATATTCCCTGCCTCTGATTCCACAACTCTGATTCCCCGCCTCTGATTCCCCAGCTCTGAAACCCCGCCTCTGATTCCCCGCGTCTGATTCCCTCCCTCTGATTCCCCGCCTTGATTCCCCATCTCTGATTCACAACCTCTGATTCCCCACCTCTGATTCCCCATATCTGATTCCCCGCCTCTGTTTCCCCGCCTCTGATTCCCCGCCTCTGATTCCCCATATCTGATTCCCCGGCTCTGATTGCCCACATCTGATTCCCCGCCTCTGATTCGCAAGCTCTGATTCCCCGCCTCTGAATCCCCGCATCTGATTCCCTGCCTCTGATTCCCCGCCTCTGATTCCCCATCTCTGATTCACCGCCTTTGATTCCCCACCTCTGATTCTCCATATCTGATTCCCCACCTCTGTTTCCCCGCCTCTGATTCCCCGTCTCTGATTCTCCATATCTCATTCCCCGCCTCTGAATCCCCATCTCTGATTCCCGGACTCTGATTCCCCACCTCTGATTCCCGGCCTCTTATTCCCAGAATCTGATTCCCGGCCTCTGATTCCCGGCCTCTGATTCCCCGCTTCTGATTCAGATTCCCTGCCTCTGATTCCCCATCTCTGATTCCGCACATCTGATTCCCTGCCTCTGAATCCCCACCTCTGATTCCCCATATCTGATTCCGCACATCCGATTCCCTGCCTCTGATTCCCCGCCTCTGATATCCCGCCTCTGATTCGCAACCTCTAATTCCCCACCTCTGATTTCCCATATCTGATTCCCCGCCTCTGTTTCCCTGCCTCTGATTCCCGGCCTCTGTTTCCCCATATCTGATTCCCCTCCTCTGATTCCCCAACTCTGATTCCCCGCCTCTGATTCCCCAGCTTTGATTCCCCGCCTCTGATTCCCTGCATCTGATTCCCTGCCTCTGATTCCCAGCCTCTGATTCCCCTTCTCTGATTCACCACCTCTGAATCCCCACCTCTGATTCCCCATCTCCGATTCCGCACATCCGATTCCCTGCCTCTGATTCCCCGCCTTTTATTCCCGGCCTCTGATTCCCTGCCACTGATTCCCTGCTTCTGATTCTGATTCCCTGCCTCTGATTCCCCATCTCTGATTCCGCACATCTGATTCCCTGCCTCTGATTCCCCACCTCTGATTCCCCATATCTGATTCCCCGCCTCTGTTTCCCCGCCTCTGATTCCCCGCCTCTGTTTCCCGATATCTGATTCCCCGCCTCTGATTCCCCAACTCTGATTCCCCTCCTCTAATTCGCCAGCTATGATTCCCCGCCTCTGATTCCCTGCGTCTGATTCCCTGCCTCTGATTCCCAGCCTCTTATTCCCCTTCTCTGATTCACCACCTCTGAATCCCCACCTCTGATTCCCCATCTCTGATTCCGCACATCCGATTCCCTGCCTCTGATTCCCAGCCTCTGATTCCCCGCCTCTGATTCGCAACCACTAATTCCCCACCTCTGATTCCCCATATCTGATTCCCCGCCTCTGTTTCCCTGCCTCTGATTCCCGGCCTCTGTTTCCCCATATCTGATTCCCCTCCTCTGATTCCCCAACTCTGATTCCCCGCCTCTGATTCCCCAGCTCTGATTCCCCGCCTTTTACTCCCGGCCTCTGATTCCCTGCCACTGATTCCCCACCCCTGATTCCCCACCTCTGATTCCCCATATCTGATTCCCCGCCTCTGTTTCCCCAGCTCTGATTCCCCACCTCTGATCCCCCAGCTCTGATTCCCTGCCACTGATTCCCCGCCCCTGATTCCCCACCTCTGATTCCCCATATCTGATTCCCCGCCTCTGTTTCCCCAGCTCTGATTCCCTGCCTCTGATTCCCTGCCCTGATTCCCCATCTCTGTTTCACCGCCTTTGATTCGCCACCTCTGATTCCCCATATCTGATTCCCCGCCTCTGTTTCCCCGCCTCTGATTCCCTGCCTCTGATTCCCAACCTCTGATTCCACACCTCTGATTCCCCATATCTGATTCCCCGCCTCTATGTCCCCATATCTGATTCCCCGCCTCTGATTCCCCAACTCTGATTCCCCGCCTCTGATTCCCCAACTCTGATTCCCCGCCTCTGATTCCCGGCGTCCGATTCCCTGCCTCTGATTCCCCGCCTCTGATTCGCCATCTCTGATTCCCCGCCTCTGATTCCCCGTGTCTGATTCCCTGCCTCTGATTCCCCATATCTGATTCCCCGCCTCTGTTTCCCCAGCTCTGATTCCCCACCTCTGATTCCCCAGCTCTGATTCCCTGCCACTGATTCCCCGCCCCTGATTCCCCACCTCTGATTCCCCATATCTGATTCCCCGCCTCTGTTTCCCCAGCTCTGATTCCCTGCCTCTGATTCCCTGCCCTGATTCCCCATCTCTGTTTCACCGCCTTTGATTCGCCACCTCTGATTCCCCATATCTGATTCCCCGCCTCTGTTTCCCCGCCTCTGATTCCCTGCCTCTGATTCCCAACCTCTGATTCCACACCTCTGATTCCCCATATCTGATTCCCCGCCTCTATTTCCCCATATCTGATTCCCCGCCTCTGATTCACCAACTCTGATTCCCCGCCTCTGATTCCCCAACTCTGATTCCCCGCCTCTGATTCCCGGCGTCCGATTCCCTGCCTCTGATTCCCCGCCTCTGATTCGCCATCTCTGATTCCCCGCCTCTGATTCCCCGTGTCAGATTCCCTGCTTCTGATTCCCCGCCTCAGATTCCCCGCCTCTGATTCCCTGCCACTGATTCCCTGCCCCTGATTCCCCACCTCTGATTCCCCATATCTGATTCCCCGCCTCTGTTTCCCCGCCTCTGATTCCCCGCCTCTGATTCCCCATATCTGATTCCCTGCCTCTGATTCCACAACTCTGATTCCCCGCCTCTGATTCCCCAGCTCTGAAACCCCGCCTCTGATTCCCCGCGTCTGATTCCCTCCCTCTGATTCCCCGCCTTGATTCCCCATCTCTGATTCACAACCTCTGATTCCCCACCTCTGATTCCCCATATCTGATTCCCCGCCTCTGTTTCCCCGCCTCTGATTCCCCGCCTCTGATTCCCCATATCTGATTCCCCGGCTCTGATTGCCCACCTCTGATTCCCCGTCTCTGATTCGCAAGCTCTGATTCCCCGCCTCTGAATCCCCGCATCTGATTCCCTGCCTCTGATTCCCCGCCTCTGATTCCCCATCTCTGATTCACCGCCTTTGATTCCCCACCTCTGATTCTCCATATCTGATTCCCCACCTCTGTTTCCCCGCCTCTGATTCCCCGCCTCTGATTCTCCATATCTCATTCCCCGCCTCTGAATCCCCATCTCTGATTCCCGGACTCTGATTCCCCACCTCTGATTCCCGGCCTCTTATTCCCAGAATCTGATTCCCGGCCTCTGATTCGCGGCCTCTGATTCCCCGCTTCTGATTCTGATTCCCTGCCTCTCATTCCCCATCTCTGATTCCGCACATCTGATTCCCTGCCTCTGAATCCCCACCTCTGATTCCCCATATCTGATTCCGCACATCCGATTCCCTGCCTCTGATTCCCCGCCTCTGATATCCCGCCTCTGATTCGCAACCTCTAATTCCCCACCTATTTCACATATCTGATTCCCTGCCACTGATTCCCCGCCTCTGATTCCCCACCTCTGATTCCCCATATCTGATTCCCCGCCTCTGTTTCCCCACCTCTGATTCCCGGCCTCTTATTCCCAGCATCTGATTCCCGGCCTCTGATTCCCTGCCTCTGATTCCCCGCCTCTGATTCCCCATCTCTGATTCCCCGCCTCTGATTCCCCGTGTCTGATTCCCTGCCTCTGATTCCCCGTCTCTGATTCCCCGCGTCTGATTCCCTGCCACTGATTCCCTGCCCCTGATTCCCCACCTCTGATTCCCCATATCTGATTCCCCGCCTCTGTTTCCCCAACTCTGATTCCCTTCCTCTATTTCGCCAGCTATGATTCCCCGCCTCTGATTCCCTGCATCTGATTCCCTGCCTCTGATTCCCAGCCTCTGATTCCCCTTCTCTGATTCACCACCTCTGAATCCCCACCTCTGATTCCCCATCTCCGATTCCGCACATCCGATTCCCTGCCTCTGATTCCCCGCCTTTTATTCCCGGCCTCTGATTCCCTGCCACTGATTCCCTGCTTCTGATTCTGATTCCCTGCCTCTGATTCCCCATCTCTGATTCCGCACATCTGATTCCCTGCCTCTGATTCCCCACCTCTGATTCCCCATATCTGATTCCCCGCCTCTGTTTCCCCGCCTCTGATTCCCCGCCTCTGTTTCCCGATATCTGATTCCCCGCCTCTGATTCCCCAACTCTGATTCCCCTCCTCTAATTCGCCAGCTATGATTCCCCGCCTCTGATTCCCTGCGTCTGATTCCCTGCCTCTGATTCCCAGCCTCTTATTCCCCTTCTCTGATTCACCACCTCTGAATCCCCACCTCTGATTCCCCATCTCTGATTCCGCACATCCGATTCCCTGCCTCTGATTCCCAGCCTCTGATTCCCCGCCTCTGATTCGCAACCACTAATTCCCCACCTCTGATTCCCCATATCTGATTCCCCGCCTCTGTTTCCCTGCCTCTGATTCCCGGCCTCTGTTTCCCCATATCTGATTCCCCTCCTCTGATTCCCCAACTCTGATTCCCCGCCTCTGATTCCCCAGCTCTGATTCCCCGCCTCTGTTTCCCCAGCTCTGATTCCCCACCTCTGATCCCCCAGCTCTGATTCCCTGCCACTGATTCCCCGCCCCTGATTCCCCACCTCTGATTCCCCATATCTGATTCCCCGCCTCTGTTTCCCCAGCTCTGATTCCCTGCCTCTGATTCCCTGCCCTGATTCCCCATCTCTGTTTCACCGCCTTTGATTCGCCACCTCTGATTCCCCATATCTGATTCCCCGCCTCTGTTTCCCCGCCTCTGATTCCCTGCCTCTGATTCCCAACCTCTGATTCCACACCTCTGATTCCCCATATCTGATTCCCCGCCTCTATGTCCCCATATCTGATTCCCCGCCTCTGATTCCCCAACTCTGATTCCCCGCCTCTGATTCCCCAACTCTGATTCCCCGCCTCTGATTCCCGGCGTCCGATTCCCTGCCTCTGATTCCCCGCCTCTGATTCGCCATCTCTGATTCCCCGCCTCTGATTCCCCGTGTCTGATTCCCTGCCTCTGATTCCCCATATCTGATTCCCCGCCTCTGTTTCCCCAGCTCTGATTCCCCACCTCTGATTCCCCAGCTCTGATTCCCTGCCACTGATTCCCCGCCCCTGATTCCCCACCTCTGATTCCCCATATCTGATTCCCCGCCTCTGTTTCCCCAGCTCTGATTCCCTGCCTCTGATTCCCTGCCCTGATTCCCCATCTCTGTTTCACCGCCTTTGATTCGCCACCTCTGATTCCCCATATCTGATTCCCCGCCTCTGTTTCCCCGCCTCTGATTCCCTGCCTCTGATTCCCAACCTCTGATTCCACACCTCTGATTCCCCATATCTGATTCCCCGCCTCTATTTCCCCATATCTGATTCCCCGCCTCTGATTCACCAACTCTGATTCCCCGCCTCTGATTCCCCAGCTTTGATTCCCCGCCTCTGATTCCCTGCATCTGATTCCCTGCCTCTGATTCCCAGCCTCTGATTCCCCTTCTCTGATTCACCACCTCTGAATCCCCACCTCTGATTCCCCATCTCCGATTCCGCACATCCGATTCCCTGCCTCTGATTCCCCGCCTTTTATTCCCGGCCTCTGATTCCCTGCCACTGATTCCCTGCTTCTGATTCTGATTCCCTGCCTCTGATTCCCCATCTCAGATTCCGCACATCTGATTCCCTGCCTCTGATTCCCCACCTCTGATTCCCCATATCTGATTCCCCGCCTCTGTTTCCCCGCCTCTGATTCCCCGCCTCTGTTTCCCGATATCTGATTCCCCGCCTCTGATTCCCCAACTCTGATTCCCCTCCTCTAATTCGCCAGCTATGATTCCCCGCCTCTGATTCCCTGCGTCTGATTCCCTGCCTCTGATTCCCAGCCTCTTATTCCCTTTCTCTGATTCACCACCTCTGAATCCCCACCTCTGATTCCCCATCTCTGATTCCGCACATCCGATTCCCTGCCTCTGATTCCCAGCCTCTGATTCCCCGCCTCTGATTCGCAACCACTAATTCCCCACCTCTGATTCCCCATATCTGATTCCCCGCCTCTGTTTCCCTGCCTCTGATTCCCGGCCTCTGTTTCCCCATATCTGATTCCCCTCCTCTGATTCCCCAACTCTGATTCCCCGCCTCTGATTCCCCAGATCTGATTCCCCGCCTTTTATTCCCGGCCTCTGATTCCCTGCCACTGATTCCCCGCCCCTGATTCCCCACCTCTGATTCCCCATATCTGATTCCCCGCCTCTGTTTCCCCAGCTCTGATTCCCCACCTCTGATCCCCCAGCTCTGATTCCCTGCCACTGATTCCCCGCCCCTGATTCCCCACCTCTGATTCCCCATATCTGATTCCCCGCCTCTGTTTCCCCAGCTCTGATTCCCTGCCTCTGATTCCCTGCCCTGATTCCCAATCTCTGTTTCACCGCCTTTGATTCGCCACCTCTGATTCCCCATATCTGATTCCCCGCCTCTGTTTCCCCGCCTCTGATTCCCTGCCTCTGATTCCCAACCTCTGATTCCACACCTCTGATTCCCCATATCTGATTCCCCGCCTCTATGTCCCCATATCTGATTCCCCGCCTCTGATTCCCCAACTCTGATTCCCCGCCTCTGATTCCCCAACTCTGATTCCCCGCCTCTGATTCCCGGCGTCCGATTCCCTGCCTCTGATTCCCCACCTCTGATTCGCCATCTCTGATTCCCCGCCTCTGATTCCCCGTGTCTGATTCCCTGCCTCTGATTCCCCATATCTGATTCCCCGCCTCTGTTTCCCCAGCTCTGATTCCCCACCTCTGATTCCCCAGCTCTGATTCCCTGCCACTGATTCCCCGCCCCTGATTCCCCACCTCTGATTCCCCATATCTGATTCCCCGCCTCTGTTTCCCCAGCTCTGATTCCCTGCCTCTGATTCCCTGCCCTGATTCCCCATCTCTGTTTCACCGCCTTTGATTCGCCACCTCTGATTCCCCATATCTGATTCCCCGCCTCTGTTTCCCCGCCTCTGATTCCCTGCCTCTGATTCCCAACCTCTGATTCCACACCTCTGATTCCCCATATCTGATTCCCCGCCTCTATTTCCCCATATCTAATTCCCCGCCTCTGATTCACCAACTCTGATTCCCCGCCTCTGATTCCCCAACTCTGATTCCCCGCCTCTGATTCCCGGCGTCCGATTCCCTGCCTCTGATTCCCCGCCTCTGATTCGCCATCTCTGATTCCCCGCCTCTGATTCCCCGTGTCAGATTCCCTGCCTCTGATTCCCCGCCTCAGATTCCCCGCCTCTGATTCCCTGCCACTGATTCCCTGCCCCTGATTCCCCACCTCTGATTCCCCATATCTGATTCCCCGCCTCTGTTTCCCCGCCTCTGATTCCCCGCCTCTGATTCCCCATATCTGATTCCCTGCCTCTGATTCCACAACTCTGATTCCCCGCCTCTGATTCCCCAGCTCTGAAACCCCGCCTCTGATTCCCCGCGTCTGATTCCCTCCCTCTGATTCCCCGCCTTGATTCCCCATCTCTGATTCACAACCTCTGATTCCCCACCTCTGATTCCCCATATCTGATTCCCCGCCTCTGTTTCCCCGCCTCTGATTCCCCGCCTCTGATTCCCCATATCTGATTCCCCGGCTCTGATTGCCCACCTCTGATTCCCCGCCTCTGATTCGCAAGCTCTGATTCCCCGCCTCTGAATCCCCGCATCTGATTCCCTGCCTCTGATTCCCCGCCTCTGATTCTCCATCTCTGATTCACCGCCTTTGATTCCCCACCTCTGATTCTCCATATCTGATTCCCCACCTCTGTTTCCCCGCCTCTGATTCCCCGCCTCTGATTCTCCATATCTCATTCCCCGCCTCTGAATCCCCATCTCTGATTCCCGGACTCTGATTCCCCACCTCTGATTCCCGGCCTCTTATTCCCAGAATCTGATTCCCGGCCTCTGATTCCCGGCCTCAGATTCCCCGCCTCTGATTCCCTGCCACTGATTCCCTGCCCCTGATTCCCCACCTCTGATTCCCCATATCTGATTCCCCGCCTCTGTTTCCCCGCCTCTGATTCCCCGCCTCTGATTCCCCATATCATATTCCCTGCCTCTGATTCCACAACTCTGATTCCCCGCCTCTGATTCCCCAGCTCTGAAACCCCGCCTCTGATTCCCCGCGTCTGATTCCCTCCCTCTGATTCCCCGCCTTGATTCCCCATCTCTGATTCACAACCTCTGATTCCCCACCTCTGATTCCCCATATCTGATTCCCCGCCTCTGTTTCCCCGCCTCTGATTCCCCGCCTCTGATTCCCCATATCTGATTCCCCGGCTCTGATTGCCCACATCTGATTCCCCGCCTCTGATTCGCAAGCTCTGATTCCCCGCCTCTGAATCCCCGCATCTGATTCCCTGCCTCTGATTCCCCGCCTCTGATTCCCCATCTCTGATTCACCGCCTTTGATTCCCCACCTCTGATTCTCCATATCTGATTCCCCACCTCTGTTTCCCCGCCTCTGATTCCCCGTCTCTGATTCTCCATATCTCATTCCCCGCCTCTGAATCCCCATCTCTGATTCCCGGACTCTGATTCCCCACCTCTGATTCCCGGCCTCTTATTCCCAGAATCTGATTCCCGGCCTCTGATTCCCGGCCTCTGATTCCCCGCTTCTGATTCAGATTCCCTGCCTCTGATTCCCCATCTCTGATTCCGCACATCTGATTCCCTGCCTCTGAATCCCCACCTCTGATTCCCCATATCTGATTCCGCACATCCGATTCCCTGCCTCTGATTCCCCGCCTCTGATATCCCGCCTCTGATTCGCAACCTCTAATTCCCCACCTCTGATTTCCCATATCTGATTCCCCGCCTCTGTTTCCCTGCCTCTGATTCCCGGCCTCTGTTTCCCCATATCTGATTCCCCTCCTCTGATTCCCCAACTCTGATTCCCCGCCTCTGATTCCCCAGCTTTGATTCCCCGCCTCTGATTCCCTGCACCTGATTCCCTGCCTCTGATTCCCAGCCTCTGATTCCCCTTCTCTGATTCACCACCTCTGAATCCCCACCTCTGATTCCCCATCTCCGATTCCGCACATCCGATTCCCTGCCTCTGATTCCCCGCCTTTTATTCCCGGCCTCTGATTCCCTGCCACTGATTCCCTGCTTCTGATTCTGATTCCCTGCCTCTGATTCCCCATCTCTGATTCCGCACATCTGATTCCCTGCCTCTGATTCCCCACCTCTGATTCCCCATATCTGATTCCCCGCCTCTGTTTCCCCGCCTCTGATTCCCCGCCTCTGTTTCCCGATATCTGATTCCCCGCCTCTGATTCCCCAACTCTGATTCCCCTCCTCTAATTCGCCAGCTATGATTCCCCGCCTCTGATTCCCTGCGTCTGATTCCCTGCCTCTGATTCCCAGCCTCTTATTCCCCTTCTCTGATTCACCACCTCTGAATCCCCACCTCTGATTCCCCATCTCTGATTCCGCACATCCGATTCCCTGCCTCTGATTCCCAGCCTCTGATTCCCCGCCTCTGATTCGCAACCACTAATTCCCCACCTCTGATTCCCCATATCTGATTCCCCGCCTCTGTTTCCCTGCCTCTGATTCCCGGCCTCTGTTTCCCCATATCTGATTCCCCTCCTCTGATTCCCCAACTCTGATTCCCCGCCTCTGATTCCCCAGCTCTGATTCCCCGCCTTTTACTCCCGGCCTCTGATTCCCTGCCACTGATTCCCCGCCCCTGATTCCCCACCTCTGATTCCCCATATCTGATTCCCCGCCTCTGTTTCCCCAGCTCTGATTCCCCACCTCTGATCCCCCAGCTCTGATTCCCTGCCACTGATTCCCCGCCCCTGATTCCCCACCTCTGATTCCCCATATCTGATTCCCCGCCTCTGTTTCCCCAGCTCTGATTCCCTGCCTCTGATTCCCTGCCCTGATTCCCCATCTCTGTTTCACCGCCTTTGATTCGCCACCTCTGATTCCCCATATCTGATTCCCCGCCTCTGTTTCCCCGCCTCTGATTCCCTGCCTCTGATTCCCAACCTCTGATTCCACACCTCTGATTCCCCATATCTGATTCCCCGCCTCTATGTCCCCATATCTGATTCCCCGCCTCTGATTCCCCAACTCTGATTCCCCGCCTCTGATTCCCCAACTCTGATTCCCCGCCTCTGATTCCCGGCGTCCGATTCCCTGCCTCTGATTCCCCGCCTCTGATTCGCCATCTCTGATTCCCCGCCTCTGATTCCCCGTGTCTGATTCCCTGCCTCTGATTCCCCATATCTGATTCCCCGCCTCTGTTTCCCCAGCTCTGATTCCCCACCTCTGATTCCCCAGCTCTGATTCCCTGCCACTGATTCCCCGCCCCTGATTCCCCACCTCTGATTCCCCATATCTGATTCCCCGCCTCTGTTTCCCCAGCTCTGATTCCCTGCCTCTGATTCCCTGCCCTGATTCCCCATCTCTGTTTCACCGCCTTTGATTCGCCACCTCTGATTCCCCATATCTGATTCCCCGCCTCTGTTTCCCCGCCTCTGATTCCCTGCCTCTGATTCCCAACCTCTGATTCCACACCTCTGATTCCCCATATCTGATTCCCCGCCTCTATTTCCCCATATCTGATTCCCCGCCTCTGATTCACCAACTCTGATTCCCCGCCTCTGATTCCCCAACTCTGATTCCCCGCCTCTGATTCCCGGCGTCCGATTCCCTGCCTCTGATTCCCCGCCTCTGATTCGCCATCTCTGATTCCCCGCCTCTGATTCCCCGTGTCAGATTCCCTGCTTCTGATTCCCCGCCTCAGATTCCCCGCCTCTGATTCCCTGCCACTGATTCCCTGCCCCTGATTCCCCACCTCTGATTCCCCATATCTGATTCCCCGCCTCTGTTTCCCCGCCTCTGATTCCCCGCCTCTGATTCCCCATATCTGATTCCCTGCCTCTGATTCCACAACTCTGATTCCCCGCCTCTGATTCCCCAGCTCTGAAACCCCGCCTCTGATTCCCCGCGTCTGATTCCCTCCCTCTGATTCCCCGCCTTGATTCCCCATCTCTGATTCACAACCTCTGATTCCCCACCTCTGATTCCCCATATCTGATTCCCCGCCTCTGTTTCCCCGCCTCTGATTCCCCGCCTCTGATTCCCCATATCTGATTCCCCGGCTCTGATTGCCCACCTCTGATTCCCCGTCTCTGATTCGCAAGCTCTGATTCCCCGCCTCTGAATCCCCGCATCTGATTCCCTGCCTCTGATTCCCCGCCTCTGATTCCCCATCTCTGATTCACCGCCTTTGATTCCCCACCTCTGATTCTCCATATCTGATTCCCCACCTCTGTTTCCCCGCCTCTGATTCCCCGCCTCTGATTCTCCATATCTCATTCCCCGCCTCTGAATCCCCATCTCTGATTCCCGGACTCTGATTCCCCACCTCTGATTCCCGGCCTCTTATTCCCAGAATCTGATTCCCGGCCTCTGATTCCCGGCCTCTGATTCCCCGCTTCTGATTCTGATTCCCTGCCTCTGATTCCCCATCTCTGATTCCGCACATCTGATTCCCTGCCTCTGAATCCCCACCTCTGATTCCCCATATCTGATTCCGCACATCCGATTCCCTGCCTCTGATTCCCCGCCTCTGATATCCCGCCTCTGATTCGCAACCTCTAATTCCCCACCTATTTCACATATCTGATTCCCTGCCACTGATTCCCCGCCTCTGATTCCCCACCTCTGATTCCCCATATCTGATTCCCCGCCTCTGTTTCCCCACCTCTGATTCCCGGCCTCTTATTCCCAGCATCTGATTCCCGGCCTCTGATTCCCTGCCTCTGATTCCCCGCCTCTGATTCCCCATCTCTGATTCCCCGCCTCTGATTCCCCGTGTCTGATTCCCTGCCTCTGATTCCCCGTCTCTGATTCCCCGCGTCTGATTCCCTGCCACTGATTCCCTGCCCCTGATTCCCCACCTCTGATTCCCCATATCTGATTCCCCGCCTCTGTTTCCCCAACTCTGATTCCCTTCCTCTATTTCGCCAGCTATGATTCCCCGCCTCTGATTCCCTGCATCTGATTCCCTGCCTCTGATTCCCAGCCTCTGATTCCCCTTCTCTGATTCACCACCTCTGAATCCCCACCTCTGATTCCCCATCTCCGATTCCGCACATCCGATTCCCTGCCTCTGATTCCCCGCCTTTTATTCCCGGCCTCTGATTCCCTGCCACTGATTCCCTGCTTCTGATTCTGATTCCCTGCCTCTGATTCCCCATCTCTGATTCCGCACATCTGATTCCCTGCCTCTGATTCCCCACCTCTGATTCCCCATATCTGATTCCCCGCCTCTGTTTCCCCGCCTCTGATTCCCCGCCTCTGTTTCCCGATATCTGATTCCCCGCCTCTGATTCCCCAACTCTGATTCCCCTCCTCTAATTCGCCAGCTATGATTCCCCGCCTCTGATTCCCTGCGTCTGATTCCCTGCCTCTGATTCCCAGCCTCTTATTCCCCTTCTCTGATTCACCACCTCTGAATCCCCACCTCTGATTCCCCATCTCTGATTCCGCACATCCGATTCCCTGCCTCTGATTCCCAGCCTCTGATTCCCCGCCTCTGATTCGCAACCACTAATTCCCCACCTCTGATTCCCCATATCTGATTCCCCGCCTCTGTTTCCCTGCCTCTGATTCCCGGCCTCTGTTTCCCCATATCTGATTCCCCTCCTCTGATTCCCCAACTCTGATTCCCCGCCTCTGATTCCCCAGCTCTGATTCCCCGCCTTTTACTCCCGGCCTCTGATTCCCTGCCACTGATTCCCCGCCCCTGATTCCCCACCTCTGATTCCCCATATCTGATTCCCCGCCTCTGTTTCCCCAGCTCTGATTCCCCACCTCTGATCCCCCAGCTCTGATTCCCTGCCACTGATTCCCCGCCCCTGATTCCCCACCTCTGATTCCCCATATCTGATTCCCCGCCTCTGTTTCCCCAGCTCTGATTCCTGCCTCTGATTCCCTGCCCTGATTCCCCATCTCTGTTTCACCGCCTTTGATTCGCCACCTCTGATTCCCCATATCTGATTCCCCGCCTCTGTTTCCCCGCCTCTGATTCCCTGCCTCTGATTCCCAACCTCTGATTCCACACCTCTGATTCCCCATATCTGATTCCCCGCCTCTATGTCCCCATATCTGATTCCCCGCCTCTGATTCCCCAACTCTGATTCCCCGCCTCTGATTCCCCAACTCTGATTCCCCGCCTCTGATTCCCGGCGTCCGATTCCCTGCCTCTGATTCCCCGCCTCTGATTCGCCATCTCTGATTCCCCGCCTCTGATTCCCCGTGTCTGATTCCCTGCCTCTGATTCCCCATATCTGATTCCCCGCCTCTGTTTCCCCAGCTCTGATTCCCCACCTCTGATTCCCCAGCTCTGATTCCCTGCCACTGATTCCCCGCCCCTGATTCCCCACCTCTGATTCCCCATATCTGATTCCCCGCCTCTGTTTCCCCAGCTCTGATTCCCTGCCTCTGATTCCCTGCCCTGATTCCCCATCTCTGCTTCACCGCCTTTGATTCGCCACCTCTGATTCCCCATATCTGATTCCCCGCCTCTGTTTCCCCGCCTCTGATTCCCTGCCTCTGATTCCCAACCTCTGATTCCACACCTCTGATTCCCCATATCTGATTCCCCGCCTCTATTTCCCCATATCTGATTCCCCGCCTCTGATTCACCAACTCTGATTCCCCGCCTCTGATTCCCCAACTCTGATTCCCCGCCTCTGATTCCCGGCGTCCGATTCCCTGCCTCTGATTCCCCGCCTCTGATTCGCCATCTCTGATTCCCCGCCTCTGATTCCCCGTGTCAGATTCCCTGCTTCTGATTCCCCGCCTCAGATTCCCCGCCTCTGATTCCCTGCCACTGATTCCCTGCCCCTGATTCCCCACCTCTGATTCCCCATATCTGATTCCCCGCCTCTGTTTCCCCGCCTCTGATTCCCCGCCTCTGATTCCCCATATCTGATTCCCTGCCTCTGATTCCACAACTCTGATTCCCCGCCTCTGATTCCCCAGCTCTGAAACCCCGCCTCTGATTCCCCGCGTCTGATTCCCTCCCTCTGATTCCCCGCCTTGATTCCCCATCTCTGATTCACAACCTCTGATTCCCCACCTCTGATTCCCCATATCTGATTCCCCGCCTCTGTTTCCCCGCCTCTGATTCCCCGCCTCTGATTCCCCATATCTGATTCCCCGGCTCTGATTGCCCACCTCTGATTCCCCGTCTCTGATTCGCAAGCTCTGATTCCCCGCCTCTGAATCCCCGCATCTGATTCCCTGCCTCTGATTCCCCGCCTCTGATTCCCCATCTCTGATTCACCGCCTTTGATTCCCCACCTCTGATTCTCCATATCTGATTCCCCACCTCTGTTTCCCCGCCTCTGATTCCCCGCCTCTGATTCTCCATATCTCATTCCCCGCCTCTGAATCCCCATCTCTGATTCCCGGACTCTGATTCCCCACCTCTGATTCCCGGCCTCTTATTCCCAGAATCTGATTCCCGGCCTCTGATTCCCGGCCTCTGATTCCCCGCTTCTGATTCTGATTCCCTGCCTCTGATTCCCCATCTCTGATTCCGCACATCTGATTCCCTGCCTCTGAATCCCCACCTCTGATTCCCCATATCTGATTCCGCACATCCGATTCCCTGCCTCTGATTCCCCGCCTCTGATATCCCGCCTCTGATTCGCAACCTCTAATTCCCCACCTATTTCACATATCTGATTCCCTGCCACTGATTCCCCGCCTCTGATTCCCCACCTCTGATTCCCCATATCTGATTCCCCGCCTCTGTTTCCCCACCTCTGATTCCCGGCCTCTTATTCCCAGCATCTGATTCCCGGCCTCTGATTCCCTGCCTCTGATTCCCCGCCTCTGATTCCCCATCTCTGATTCCCCGCCTCTGATTCCCCGTGTCTGATTCCCTGCCTCTGATTCCCCGTCTCTGATTCCCCGCGTCTGATTCCCTGCCACTGATTCCCTGCCCCTGATTCCCCACCTCTGATTCCCCATATCTGATTCCCCGCCTCTGTTTCCCCAACTCTGATTCCCTTCCTCTATTTCGCCAGCTATGATTCCCCGCCTCTGATTCCCTGCCACTGATTCCCTGCCCCTGATTCCCCACCTCTGATTCCCCATATATGATTCCCCGCCTCTGATTCCCCAACTCTGATTCCCCTCCTCTAATTCGCCAGCTATGATTCCCCGCCTCTGATTCCCTGCGTCTGATTCCCTGCCTCTGATTCCCAGCCTCTGATTCCCCTTCTCTGATTCACCACCTCTGAATCCCCACCTCTGATTCCCCATCTCTGATTCCGTACATCCGATTCCCTGCCTCTGATTCCCCGCCTCTGATTCCCCGCCTCTGATTCCCCACCTCTGATTCCCCGCGTCTGATTCCCTGCCACTGATTCCCTGCCCCTGATTCCCCACCTCTGATTCCCCATATCTGATTCCCCGCCTCTGTTTCCCCACCTCTGATTCCCCGCCTCTGTTTCCCCATATCTGATTCCCCGCCTCTGATTCCCCAACTCTGATTCCCCTCCTCTAATTCGCCAGCTATGATTCCCCGCCTCTGATTCCCTGCATCTGATTCCCTGCCTCTGATTCCCAGCCTCTGATTCCCCTTCTCTGATTCACCACCTCTGAATCCCCACCTCTGATTCCCCATCTCTGATTCCGCACATCCGATTCCCTGCCTCTGATTCCCCGCCTTTTATTCCCGGCCTCTGATTCCCTGCCACTGATTCCCTGCTTCTGATTCTGATTCCCTGCCTCTGATTCCCCATCTCTGATTCCGCACATCTGATTCCCTGCCTCTGATTCCCCACCTCTGATTCCCCATATCTGATTCCCCGCCTCTGTTTCCCCACCTCTGATTCCCCGCCTCTGTTTCCCGATATCTGATTCCCCGCCTCTGATTCCCCAACTCTGATTCCCCTCCTCTAATTCGCCAGCTATGATTCCCCGCCTCTGATTCCCTGCGTCTGATTCCCTGCCTCTGATTCCCAGCCTCTGATTCCCCTTCTCTGATTCACCACCTCTGAATCCCCACCTCTGATTCCCCATCTCTGATTCCGCACATCCGATTCCCTGCCTCTGATTCCCAGCCTCTGATTCCCCGCCTCTGATTCGCAACCTCTAATTCCCCACCTCTGATTCCCCATATCTGATTCCCCGCCTCTGTTTCCCTGCCTCTGATTCCCGGCCTCTGTTTCCCCATATCTGATTCCCCTCCTCTGATTCCCCGCCTTTTATTCCCGGCCTCTGATTCCCTGCCACTGATTCCCCGCCCCTGATTCCCCACCTCTGATTCTCCATATCTGATTCCCCGCCTCTGTTTCCCCAGCTCTGATTCCCCACCTCTGATTCCCCAGCTCTGATTCCCTGCCACTGATTCCCGGCCCCTGATTCCCCACCTCTGATTCCCCATATCTGATTCCCCGCCTCTGTTTCCCCAGCTCTGATTCCCTGCCTCTGATTCCCTGCCCTGATTCCCCATCTCTGTTTCACCGCCTTTGATTCGCCACCTCTGATTCCCCATATCTGATTCCCCGCCTCTGTTTCCCCGCCTCTGATTCCCTGCCTCTGATTCCCAACCTCTGATTCCACACCTCTGATTCCCCATATCTGATTCCCCGCCTCTATTTCCCCATATCTGATTCCCCGCCTCTAATTCCCCAACTCTGATTCCCCGCCTCTGATTCCCCAACTCTGATTCCCCGCCTCTGATTCCCGGCGTCCGATTCCCTGCCTCTGATTCCCCGCCTCTGATTCGCCATCTCTGATTCCCCGCCTCTGATTCCCCGTGTCTGATTCCCTGCCTCTGATTCCCCATATCTGATTACCCGCCTCTGTTTCCCCAGCTCTGATTCCCCACCTCTGATTCCCCAGCTCTGATTCCCTGCCACTGATTCCCCGCCCCTGATTCACCACCTCTGATTCCCCATATCTGATTCCCCGCCTCTGTTTCCCCAGCTCTGATTCCCTGCCTCTGATTCCCTGCCCTGATTCCCCATCTCTGTTTCACCGCCTTTGATTCGCCACCTCTGATTCCCCATATCTGATTCCCCGCCTCTGTTTCCCCGCCTCTGATTCCCTGCCTCTGATTCCCAACCTCTGATTCCACACCTCTGATTCCCCATATCTGATTCCCCGCCTCTATTTCCCCATATCTGATTCCCCGCCTCTGATTCACCAACTCTGATTCCCCGCCTCTGATTCCCCAACTCTGATTCCCCGCCTCTGATTCCCGGCGTCCGATTCCCTGCCTCTGATTCCCCGCCTCTGATTCGCCATCTCTGATTCCACGCCTCTGATTCCCCGTGTCTGATTCCCTGCCTCTGATTCCCCGCCTCAGATTCCCCGCCTCTGATTCCCTGCCACTGATTCCCTGCCCCTGATTCCCCACCTCTGATTCCCCATATCTGATTCCCCGCCTCTGTTTCCCCGCCTCTGATTCCCCGCCTCTGATTCCCCATATCTGATTCCCTGCCTCTGATTCCACAACTCTGATTCCCCGCCTCTGATTCCCCAGCTCTGAAACCCCGCCTCTGATTCCCCGCGTCTGATTCCCTCCCTCTGATTCCCCGCCTTGATTCCCCATCTCTGATTCACAACCTCTGATTCCCCACCTCTGATTCCCCATATCTGATTCCCCGCCTCTGTTTCCCCGCCTCTGATTCCCCGCCTCTGATTCCCCATATCTGATTCCCCGGCTCTGATTGCCCACCTCTGATTCCCCGCCTCTGATTCGCAAGCTCTGATTCCCCGCCTCTGAATCCCCGCATCTGATTCCCTGCCTCTGATTCCCCGCCTCTGATTCCCCATCTCTGATTCACCGCCTTTGATTCCCCACCTCTGATTCTCCATATCTGATTCCCCACCTCTGTTTCCCCGCCTCTGATTCCCCGCCTCTGATTCTCCATATCTCATTCCCCGCCTCTGAATCCCCATCTCTGATTCCCGGACTCTGATTCCCCACCTCTGATTCCCGGCCTCTTATTCCCAGAATCTGATTCCCGGCCTCTGATTCCCGGCCTCTGATTCCCCGCTTCTGATTCAGATTCCCTGCCTCTGATTCCCCATCTCTGATTCCGCACATCTGATTCCCTGCCTCTGAATCCCCACCTCTGATTCCCCATATCTGATTCCGCACATCCGATTCCCTGCCTCTGATTCCCCGCCTCTGATATCCCGCCTCTGATTCGCAACCTCTAATTCCCCACCTCTGATTTCCCATATCTGATTCCCCGCCTCTGTTTCCCTGCCTCTGATTCCCGGCCTCTGTTTCCCCATATCTGATTCCCCTCCTCTGATTCCCCAACTCTGATTCCCCGCCTCTGATTCCCCAGCTTTGATTCCCCGCCTCTGATTCCCTGCATCCGATTCCCTGCCTCTGATTCCCAGCCTCTGATTCCCCTTCTCTGATTCACCACCTCTGAATCCCCACCTCTGATTCCCCATCTCCGATTCCGCACATCCGATTCCCTGCCTCTGATTCCCCGCCTTTAATTCCCGGCCTCTGATTCCCTGCCACTGATTCCCTGCTTCTGAATCTGATTCCCTGCCTCTGATTCCCCATTTCTGATTCCGCACATCTGATTCCCTGCCTCTGATTCCCCACCTCTGATTCCCCATATCTGATTCCCCGCCTCTGTTTCCCCGCCTCTGATTCCCCGCCTCTGTTTCCCGATATCTGATTCCCCGCCTCTGATTCCCTGCGTCTGATTCCCTGCCTCTGATTCCCAGCCTCTTATTCCCTTTCTCTGATTCACCACCTCTGAATCCCCACCTCTGATTCCCCATCTCTGATTCCGCACATCCGATTCCCTGCCTCTGATTCCCAGCCTCTGATTCCCCGCCTCTGATTCGCAACCACTAATTCCCCACCTCTGATTCCCCATATCTGATTCCCCGCCTCTGTTTCCCTGCCTCTGATTCCCGGCCTCTGTTTCCCCATATCTGATTCCCCTCCTCTGATTCCCCAACTCTGATTCCCCGCCTCTGATTCCCCAGCTCTGATTCCCCGCCTTTTATTCCCGGCCTCTGATTCCCTGCCACTGATTCCCCGCCCCTGATTCCCCACCTCTGATTCCCCATATCTGATTCCCCGCCTCTGTTTCCCCAGCTCTGATTCCCCACCTCTGATCCCCCAGCTCTGATTCCCTGCCACTGATTCCCCGCCCCTGATTCCCCACCTCTGATTCCCCATATCTGATTCCCCGCCTCTGTTTCCCCAGCTCTGATTCCCTGCCTCTGATTCCCTGCCCTGATTCCCCATCTCTGTTTCACCGCCTTTGATTCGCCACCTCTGATTCCCCATATCTGATTCCCCGCCTCTGTTTCCCCGCCTCTGATTCCCTGCCTCTGATTCCCAACCTCTGATTCCACACCTCTGATTCCCCATATCTGATTCCCCGCCTCTAGGTCCCCATATCTGATTCCCCGCCTCTGATTCCCCAACTCTGATTCCCCGCCTCTGATTCCCCAACTCTGATTCCCCGCCTCTGATTCCCGGCGTCCGATTCCCTGCCTCTGATTCCCCACCTCTGATTCGCCATCTCTGATTCCCCGCCTCTGATTCCCCGTGTCTGATTCCCTGCCTCTGATTCCCCATATCTGATTCCCCGCCTCTGTTTCCCCAGCTCTGATTCCCCACCTCTGATTCCCCAGCTCTGATTCCCTGCCACTGATTCCCCGCCCCTGATTCCCCACCTCTGATTCCCCATATCTGATTCCCAGCCTCTGTTTCCCCAGCTCTGATTCCCTGCCTCTGATTCCCTGCCCTGATTCCCCATCTCTGTTTCACCGCCTTTGATTCGCCACCTCTGATTCCCCATATCTGATTCCCCGCCTCTGTTTCCCCGCCTCTGATTCCCTGCCTCTGATTCCCAACCTCTGATTCCACACCTCTGATTCCCCATATCTGATTCCCCGCCTCTATTTCCCCATATCTGATTCCCCGCCTCTGATTCACCAACTCTGATTCCCCGCCTCTGATTCCCCAACTCTGATTCCCCGCCTCTGATTCCCGGCGTCCGATTCCCTGCCTCTGATTCCCCGCCTCTGATTCGCCATCTCTGATTCCCCGCCTCTGATTCCCCGTGTCAGATTCCCTGCCTCTGATTCCCCGCCTCAGATTAGCCGCCTCTGATTCCCTGCCACTGATTCCCTGCCCCTGATTCCCCACCTCTGATTCCCCATATCTGATTCCCCGCCTCTGTTTCCCCGCCTCTGATTCCCCGCCTCTGATTCCCCATATCTGATTCCCTGCCTCTGATTCCACAACTCTGATTCCCCGCCTCTGATTCCCCAGCTCTGAAACCCCGCCTCTGATTCCCCGCGTCTGATTCCCTCCCTCTGATTCCCCGCCTTGATTCCCCATCTCTGATTCACAACCTCTGATTCCCCACCTCTGATTCCCCATATCTGATTCCCCGCCTCTGTTTCCCCGCCTCTGATTCCCCGCCTCTGATTCCCCATATCTGATTCCCCGGCTCTGATTGCCCACCTCTGATTCCCCGCCTCTGATTCGCAAGCTCTGATTCCCCGCCTCTGAATCCCCGCATCTGATTCCCTGCCTCTGATTCCCCGCCTCTGATTCTCCATCTCTGATTCACCGCCTTTGATTCCCCACCTCTGATTCTCCATATCTGATTCCCCACCTCTGTTTCCCCGCCTCTGATTCCCCGCCTCTGATTCTCCATATCTCATTCCCCGCCTCTGAATCCCCATCTCTGATTGCCGGACTCTGATTCCCCACCTCTGATTCCCGGCCTCTTATTCCCAGAATCTGATTCCCGGCCTCTGATTCCCGGCCTCTGATTCCCCGCTTCTGATTCTGATTCCCTGCCTCTGATTCCCCATCTCTGATTCCGCACATCTGATTCCCTGCCTCTGAATCCCCACCTCTGATTCCCCATATCTGATTCCGCACATCCGATTCCCTGCCTCTGATTCCCCGCCTCTGATATCCCGCCTCTGATTCGCAACCTCTAATTCCCCACCTCTGATTTCCCATATCTGATTCCCCGCCTCTGTTTCCCTGCCTCTGATTCCCGGCCTCTGTTTCCCCATATCTGATTCCCCTCCTCTGATTCCCCAACTCTGATTCCCCGCCTCTGATTCCCCAGCTTTGATTCCCCGCCTTTTATTCCCGGCCTCTGATTCCCTGCCACTGATTCCCCGCCTTTGATTCCCCACCTCTGATTCCCCATATCTGATTCCCCGCCTCTGTTTCCCCACCTCTGATTCCCGGCCTCTTATTCCCAGCATCTGATTCCCGGCCTCTGATTCCCTGCCTCTGATTCCCCGCCTCTGATTCCCCATCTCTGATTCCCCGCCTCTGATTCCCCGTGTCTGATTCCCTGCCTCTGATTCCCCGTCTCTGATTCCCCGCGTCTGATTCCCTGCCACTGATTCCCTGCCCCTGATTCCCCACCTCTGATTCCCCATATCTGATTCCCCGCCTCTGTTTCCCCAACTCTGATTCCCTTCCTCTATTTCGCCAGCTATGATTCCCCGCCTCTGATTCCCTGCCACTGATTCCCTGCCCCTGATTCCCCACCTCTGATTCCCCATATATGATTCCCCGCCTCTGATTCCCCAACTCTGATTCCCCTCCTCTAATTCGCCAGCTATGATTCCCCGCCTCTGATTCCCTGCGTCTGATTCCCTGCCTCTGATTCCCAGCCTCTGATTCCCCTTCTCTGATTCACCACCTCTGAATCCCCACCTCTGATTCCCCATCTCTGATTCCGTACATCCGATTCCCTGCCTCTGATTCCCCGCCTCTGATTCCCCGCCTCTGATTCCCCGCCTCTGATTCCCCGCGTCTGATTCCCTGCCACTGATTCCCTGCCCCTGATTCCCCACCTCTGATTCCCCATATCTGATTCCCCGCCTCTGTTTCCCCACCTCTGATTCCCCGCCTCTGTTTCCCCATATCTGATTCCCCGCCTCTGATTCCCCAACTCTGATTCCCCTCCTCTAATTCGCCAGCTATGATTCCCCGCCTCTGATTCCCTGCATCTGATTCCCTGCCTCTGATTCCCAGCCTCTGATTCCCCTTCTCTGATTCACCACCTCTGAATCCCCACCTCTGATTCCCCATCTCTGATTCCGCACATCCGATTCCCTGCCTCTGATTCCCCGCCTTTTATTCCCGGCCTCTGATTCCCTGCCTCTGATTCCCCATCTCTGATTCCGCACATCTGATTCCCTGCCTCTGATTCCCCACCTCTGATTCCCCATATCTGATTCCCCGCCTCTGTTTCCCCACCTCTGATTCCCCGCCTCTGTTTCCCCACCTCTGATTCCCCGCCTCTGTTTCCCCATATCTGATTCCCCGCCTCTGATTCCCCAACTCTGATTCCCCTCCTCTAATTCGCCAGCTATGATTCCCCGCCTCTGATTCCCTGCATCTGATTCCCTGCCTCTGATTCCCAGCCTCTGATTCCCCTTCTCTGATTCACCACCTCTGAATCCCCACCTCTGATTCCCCATCTCTGATTCCGCACATCCGATTCCCTGCCTCTGATTCCCCGCCTTTTATTCCCGGCCTCTGATTCCCTGCCACTGATTCCCTGCTTCTGATTCTGATTCCCTGCCTCTGATTCCCCATCTCTGATTCCGCACATCTGATTCCCTGCCTCTGATTCCCCACCTCTGATTCCCCATATCTGATTCCCCGCCTCTGTTTCCCCACCTCTGATTCCCCGCCTCTGTTTCCCGATATCTGATTCCCCGCCTCTGATTCCCCAACTCTGATTCCCCTCCTCTAATTCGCCAGCTATGATTCCCCGCCTCTGATTCCCTGCGTCTGATTCCCTGCCTCTGATTCCCAGCCTCTGATTCCCCTTCTCTGATTCACCACCTCTGAATCCCCACCTCTGATTCCCCATCTCTGATTCCGCACATCCGATTCCCTGCCTCTGATTCCCAGCCTCTGATTCCCCGCCTCTGATTCGCAACCTCTAATTCCCCACCTCTGATTCCCCATATCTGATTCCCCGCCTCTGTTTCCCTGCCTCTGATTCCCGGCCTCTGTTTCCCCATATCTGATTCCCCTCCTCTGATTCCCCGCCTTTTATTCCCGGCCTCTGATTCCCTGCCACTGATTCCCCGCCCCTGATTCCCCACCTCTGATTCCCCATATCTGATTCCCCGCCTCTGTTTCCCCAGCTCTGATTCCCCACCTCTGATTCCCCAGCTCTGATTCCCTGCCACTGATTCCCCGCCCCTGATTCCCCACCTCTGATTCCCCATATCTGATTTCCCGCCTCTGTTTCCCCAGCTCTGATTCCCTGCCTCTGATTCCCTGCCCTGATTCCCCATCTCTGTTTCACCGCCTTTGATTCGCCACCTCTGATTCCCCATATCTGATTCCCCGCCTCTGTTTCCCCGCCTCTGATTCCCTGCCTCTGATTCCGAACCTCTGATTCCACACCTCTGATTCCCCATATCTGATTCCCCGCCTCTATTTCCCAATATCTGATTCCCCGCCTCTGATTCCCCAACTCTGATTCCCCGCCTCTGATTCCCCAACTCTGATTCCCCGCCTCTGATTCCCGGCGTCCGATTCCCTGCCTCTGATTCCCCGCCTCTGATTCGCCATCTCTGATTCCCCGCCTCTGATTCCCCGTGTCTGATTCCCTGCCTCTGATTCCCCATATCTGATTACCCGCCTCTGTTACCCCAGCTCTGATTCCCCACCTCTGATTCCCCAGCTCTGATTCCCTGCCACTGATTCCCCGCCCCTGATTCCCCACCTCTGATTCCCCATATCTGATTCCCCGCCTCTGTTTCCCCAGCTCTGATTCCCTGCCTCTGATTCCCTGCCCTGATTCCCCATCTCTGTTTCACCGCCTTTGATTCGCCACCTCTGATTCCCCATATCTGATTCCCCGCCTCTGTTTCCCCGCCTCTGATTCCCTGCCTCTGATTCCCAACCTCTGATTCCACACCTCTGATTCCCCATATCTGATTCCCCGCCTCTATTTCCCCATATCTGATTCCCCGCCTCTGATTCACCAACTCTGATTCCCCGCCTCTGATTCCCCAACTCTGATTCCCCGCCTCTGATTCCCGGCGTCCGATTCCCTGCCTCTGATTCCCCGCCTCTGATTCGCCATCTCTGATTCCCCGCCTCTGATTCCCCGTGTCTGATTCCCTGCCTCTGATTCCCCACCTCAGATTCCCCGCCTCTGATTCCCTGCCACTGATTCCCTGCCCCTGATTCCCCACCTCTGATTCCCCATATCTGATTCCCCGCCTCTGTTTCCCCGCCTCTGATTCCCCGCCTCTGATTCCCCATATCTGATTCCCTGCCTCTGATTCCACAACTCTGATTCCCCGCCTCTGATTCCCCAGCTCTGAAACCCCGCCTCTGATTCCCCGCGTCTGATTCCCTCCCTCTGATTCCCCGCCTTGATTCCCCATCTCTGATTCACAACCTCTGATTCCCCACCTATGATTCCCCATATCTGATTCCCCGCCTCTGTTTCCCCGCCTCTGATTCCCCGCCTCTGATTCCCCATATCTGATTCCCCGGCTCTGATTGCCCACCTCTGATTCCCCGCCTCTGATTCGCCAGCTCTGATTCCCCGCCTCTGAATCCCCGCATCTGATTCCCTGCCTCTGATTCCCCATCTCTGATTCACCGCCTTTGATTCCCCACCTCTGATTCTCCATATCTGATTCCCCACCTCTGTTTCCCCGCCTCTGATTCCCCGCCTCTGATTCTCCATATCTCATTCCCCGCCTCTGAATCCCCATCTCTGATTCCCGGACTCTGATTCCCCACCTCTGATTCCCGGCCTCTTATTCCCAGCATCTGATTCCCGGCCTCTGATTCCCGGCCTCTGATTCCCCGCTTCTGATTCTGATTCCCTGCCTCTGATTCCCCATCTCTGATTCCGCACATTTGATTCCCTGCCTCTGATTCCCCACCTCTGATTCCCCATATCTGATTCCCCGCCTCTGTTTCCCCGCCTCTGATTCCCCGCCTCTGTTTCCCCATATCTAATTCCCCACCTCTGATGCCCCAACTCTGATTCCCCGCCTCTGATTCCCCAGCTCTGATTCCCCGCCTCTGATTCCCCGCAACCGATTCCCCATGTCTGATTCCCCGCCTCTGTTTCCCCGCCTCTGATTCCCCGCCTCTGTTTCCCCATATCTGATTCCCCGCCTCTGATTCCCCAGCTCTGATTCCCTGCCTCTGATTCCCCGCGTTCTATTCGCTGCCTCTGATTCCCCTCCTGTGATTCCCCATCTCTGATTCACCACCTCTGATTCCCCACCTCTGATTCCCCATATCTAATTCCCCGCCTCTGCTTGCCCGCCTCTCATTCCCCGCCTCTGTTTCCCCATATCTGATTCCCCGCCTCTGAATCCCCAACTCTGATTCCCTGCCTCTGATTCACCAGCTCTGATTCCCCGCCTTTGATTCCCCCCGTCTGATTCCCAGCCTCTGAATCCCCGTCTGATTTCTTGCCTCTGATTCCCCGCCTCTGATTCCCCATCTCTGATTCACTGCCTCTGATTCCCCACATCTGATTCCCCATCTCTGATTCCGCACAACCGATTCCCTGCCTCTGATTCCCCGACTCTGATTCCACACCTCTGATTCCCCAGCTCTGATTCCCCGCATCTGATTCCCCGCGTCTGATTCCCTGCCTGTGATTCCCCGCCTCTGATTCCCCATCTCTGATTCCCCACCTCTGATTCCCCGTGTCTGATTCCCTTCCTTTGATTCCCCGCCTCTGATTCCCCGCCTCTGATTCCCTGCCACTGATTCCCCGCCCCTGATTCCCCACCTCTGATTCCCCATATCTTATTCCCCGCCAATGTTTCCCCCCTCTGATTCCCAGCCTCTGATTCCCCATATCTGATTCCCTGCCTCTGATTCCCCATATCTGATTCCCCGCCTCTATTTCCCCATATCTGCTTCGCCGCCTCTGATTCCCCAACTCTGATTCCCCGCCTCTGATTCCCCAGCTCTGATTTCCCGCCTCTGATTCCCGGCATCCGATTCCCTGCCTCTGATTCCCCGCCTCTGATTCCCCATCTCTGATTCCCCGCCTCTGATTCCCCGTGTCTGATTCCCTGCCTCTGATTCCCCGCCTCTGATTCCCCATATCTGATTCCCCGCCTCTGTTTTCCCGCCTCTGATTCCCTGCCTCTGATTCCCCATATCTGATTCCCCGCCTCTGATTCCCCAACTCTGATTCCCCGCCTCTGATTCCCCAGCTCTGAATCCCCGCCTCTGATTCCCCGCGTCTGATTCCCTGCCTCTGATTCCCCGCCTCTGATTCCCCATCTGTGATTCACAACCTCTGATGCCCCACCTCTGATTCCCCATATCCGATTCCCCGCCTCTGTTTCCCCGCCTCTGATTCCCCGCCTCTGATTCCCCATATCTGATTCCCCGCCTCTGATTGCCCACCTCTGATTCCCCGCGTCTGATTCCCTGCCTCTGATTCCACGCCTCTGATTCCCCATCTCTGATTCACCACCTCTGATTCCCGGCCTCTGATTCCCCATCTCTGATTCCGCACATCCGATTCCCTGCCTATGATTCCCCACCTCTGATTCCCCGCCTCTGATTCCCCATATCTGATTCCCTGCCTCTGTTTCCCCGCCTCTGATTCCCCACCTCTGTTTCCCCATATCTGATTCCCCGCCTCTGATTCCCCAACTCTAATACCCCGCCTCTGATTCCCCAGCTCTGATTCCCCGCCTCTGATTCCCCGCATCTGATTCCCTGCCGCTGATTCCCCGCCTCTGATTCCGGCCTCTGATTCCCGGCCTCTGATTCCCTGCTTCTGATTCTGATTCCCTGCCTCTGATTCCCCATCTCTGATTCCGCACATCTGATTCCTTGCCTCTGATTCCCCACCTCTGATGCCCAAACTCTGATTCCCCGCCTCTGATTCCCCAGCTCTGATTCCCCGCCTCTGATTCCCTGCATCCGATTCCCCATATCTGATTCCCCGCCTCTGTTTCCCCGCCACTGATTCCCCGCCTCTGATTCCCCGCCTCTGATTCCCCAACTCTGATTCCCCGCCTCTGATTCCCGGCGTCCGATTCCCTGCCTCTGATTCCCCGCCTCTGATTCGCCATCTCTGATTCCCCGCCTCTGATTCCCCGTGTCTGATTCCCTGCCTCTGATTCCCCATATCTGATTACCCGCCTCTGTTACCCCAGCTCTGATTCCCCACCTCTGATTCCCCAGCTCTGATTCCCTGCCACTGATTCCCCGCCCCTGATTCCCCACCTCTGATTCCCCATATCTGATTCCCCGCCTCTGTTTCCCCAGCTCTGATTCCCTGCCTCTGATTCCCTGCCCTGATTCCCCATCTCTGTTTCACCGCCTTTGATTCGCCACCTCTGATTCCCCATATCTGATTCCCCGCCTCTGTTTCCCCGCCTCTGATTCCCTGCCTCTGATTCCCAACCTCTGATTCCACACCTCTGATTCCCCATATCTGATTCCCCGCCTCTATTTCCCCATATCTGATTCCCCGCCTCTGATTCACCAACTCTGATTCCCCGCCTCTGATTCCCCAACTCTGATTCCCCGCCTCTGATTCCCGGCGTCCGATTCCCTGCCATTGATTCCCCGCCTCTGATTCGCCATCTCTGATTCCCCGCCTCTGATTCCCCGTGTCTGATTCCCTGCCTCTGATTCCCCACCTCAGATTCCCCGCCTCTGATTCCCTGCCACTGATTCCCTGCCCCTGATTCCCCACCTCTGATTCCCCATATCTGATTCCCCGCCTCTGTTTCCCCGCCTCTGATTCCCCATATCTGATTCCCTGCCTCTGATTCCACAACTCTGATTCCCCGCCTCTGATTCCCCAGCTCTGAAACCCCGCCTCTGATTCCCCGCGTCTGATTCCCTCCCTCTGATTCCCCGCCTTGATTCCCCATCTCTGATTCACAACCTCTGATTCCCCACCTCTGATTCCCCATATCTGATTCCCCGCCTCTGTTTCCCCGCCTCTGATTCCCCGCCTCTGATTCCCCATATCTGATTCCCCGGCTCTGATTGCCCACCTCTGATTCCCCGCCTCTGATTCGCCAGCTCTGATTCCCCGCCTCTGAATCCCCGCATCTGATTCCCTGCCTCTGATTCCCCGCCTCTGATTCCCCATCTCTGATTCACCGCCTTTGATTCCCCACCTCTGATTCTCCATATCTGATTCCCCACCTCTGTTTCCCCGCCTCTGATTCCCCGCCTCTGATTCTCCATATCTCATTCCCCGCCTCTGAATCCCCATCTCTGATTCCCGGACTCTGATTCCCCACCTCTGATTCCCGGCTTCTTATTCCCAGCATCTGATTCCCGGCCTCTGATTCCCGGCCTCTGATTCCCCGCTTCTGATTCTGATTCCCTGCCTCTGATTCCCCATCTCTGATTCCGCACATTTGATTCCCTGCCTCTGATTCCCCACCTCTGATTCCCCATATCTGATTCCCCGCCTCTGTTTCCCCGCCTCTGATTCCCCGCCTCTGTTTCCCCATATCTAATTCCCCACCTCTGATGCCCCAACTCTGATTCCCCGCCTCTGATTCCCCAGCTCTGATTCCCCGCCTCTGATTCCCCGCAACCGATTCCCCATGTCTGATTCCCCGCTTCTGTTTCCCCGCCTCTGATTCCCCGCCTCTGTTTCCCCATATCTGATTCCCCGCCTCTGATTCCCCAGCTCTGATTCCCTGCCTCTGATTCCCCGCGTTCTATTCGCTGCCTCTGATTCCCCTCCTGTGATTCCCCATCTCTGATTCACCACCTCTGATTCCCCACCTCTGATTCCCCATATCTAATTCCCCGCCTCTGCTTGCCCGCCTCTCATTCCCCGCCTCTGTTTCCCCATATCTGATTCCCCGCCTCTGAATCCCCAACTCTGATTCCCTGCCTCTGATTCACCAGCTCTGATTCCCCGCCTTTGATTCCCCCCGTCTGATTCCCAGCCTCTGAATCCCCGTCTGATTTCTTGCCTCTGATTCCCCGCCTCTGATTCCCCATCTCTGATTCACTGCCTCTGATTCCCCACATCTGATTCCCCATCTCTGATTCCGCACAACCGATTCCCTGCCTCTGATTCCCCGACTCTGATTCCACACCTCTGATTCCCCAGCTCTGATTCCCCGCATCTGATTCCCCGCGTCTGATTCCCTGCCGGTGATTCCCCGCCTCTGATTCCCCATCTCTGATTCCCCACCTCTGATTCCCCGTGTCTGATTCCCTTCCTTTGATTCCCCGCCTCTGATTCCCCGCCTCTGATTCCCTGCCACTGATTCCCCGCCCCTGATTCCCCACCTCTGATTCCCCATATCTTATTCCCCGCCAATGTTTCCCCCCTCTGATTCCCAGCCTCTGATTCCCCATATCTGATTCCCTGCCTCTGATTCCCCATATCTGATTCCCCGCCTCTATTTCCCCATATCTGCTTCGCCGCCTCTGATTCCCCAACTCTGATTCCCCGCCTCTGATTCCCCAGCTCTGATTTCCCGCCTCTGATTCCCGGCATCCGATTCCCTGCCTCTGATTCCCCGCCTCTGATTCCCCATCTCTGATTCCCCGCCTCTGATTCCCCGTGTCTGATTCCCTGCCTCTGATTCCCCGCCTCTGATTCACCATATCTGATTCCCCGCCTCTGTTTTCCCGCCTCTGATTCCCTGCCTCTGATTCCCCATATCTGATTCCCCGCCTCTGATTCCCCAACTCTGATTCCCCGCCTCTGATTCCCCAGCTCTGAATCCCCGCCTCTGATTCCCCGCGTCTGATTCCCTGCCTCTGATTCCCCGCCTCTGATTCCCCATCTGTGATTCACAACCTCTGATGCCCCACCTCTGATTCCCCATATCTGATTCCCCGCCTCTGATTGCCCACCTCTGATTCCCCGCGTCTGATTCCCTGCCTCTGATTCCACGCCTCTGATTCCCCATCTCTGATTCACCACCTCTGATTCCCGGCCTCTGATTCCCCATCTCTGATTCCGCACATCCGATTCCCTGCCTATGATTCCCCACCTCTGATTCCCCGCCTCTGATTCCCCATATCTGATTCCCTGCCTCTGTTTCCCCGCCTCTGATTCCCCACCTCTGTTTCCCCATATCTGATTCCCCGCCTCTGATTCCCCAACTCTAATACCCCGCCTCTGATTCCCCAGCTCTGATTCCCCGCCTCTGATTCCCCGCATCTGATTCCCTGCCGCTGATTCCCCGCCTCTGATTCCGGCCTCTGATTCCCGGCCTCTGATTCCCTGCTTCTGATTCTGATTCCCTGCCTCTGATTCCCCATCTCTGATTCCGCACATCTGATTCCTTGCCTCTGATTCCCCACCTCTGATTCCCCATATCTGATTCCCCGCCTGGGTTTCCCCGCCTCTGATTCCCCGCCTCTGTTTCCCAATATCTAAGTCCCCGCCTCTGATTCCCCAAATCTGATTCCCCACCTCTGATTCCCCAGCTCTGATTCCCCGCCTCTGATTCCCCGCATCTGATTCCCTGCATCTGATTCCAAGCCTCTGATTCCCTGCCTCTGATTCCCAACCTCTGATTCCCCACCTCTGATTCCCCATATCTGATTCCCCGCCTCTGTTTCCCCGCCTCGGATTCCCCGCCTCTGTTTCCCCATATCTGATTCCCGGCCTCTGATTCCACGCCTCTGATTCCCCGCCTCTGTTTCCCCATATCTGATTCCCGGCCTCTGATTCCACGCCTCTGATTCCCCGCCTCTGATTCCCTGCCTCTGATTCCCCATCTCCGATTCCGCACATCTGATTCCCTTCCTCTGATTCCCTGCCTCTGATTCCCCATCTCCGATTCCGCACATCTGATTCCCTTCCTCTGATTCCCCACCTCTGATTCCCCATATCTGATTCCCCGCCTCTGTTTCCCCGCATCTATTTCCCCGCCTCTGATTCCCCGCCTCTGTTTCCCTATATCTAATTCCCCACCACTGATGCCCTAACTCTGATTCCCCGCCTCTGATTCCCCAGCTCTGATTCCCCGCCTCTGATTCCCTGCATCCGATTCCCCATATCTGATTCCCCGCCTCTGTTTCCCCGCCACTGATTCCCCGCCTCTGTTTTCCCGCCTCTGATTCCCCGCCTCTGTTTCCCCATATCTGATTCCCCGCCTCTGAATCCCCAACTTTGATTCCCTGCCTCAGATTCCCCAGCTCTGATTCCCTGCCTTTGATTCCCCCCGTCTGATTCCCAGCCTCTGAATCCCCGTGTCTGATTTCCTGCCTCTGATTCCCCGCCTCTGATTCCCCATCTCTGATTCACCGCCTCTGATTCCCCACCTCTGATTCCCCATCTCTGATTCCGCACATCCAATTCCCTGCCTCTCATTCCCCAACTCTGATTCCCCACCTCTGATTCCCCAGCTCTGATTCCCCACCTCAGATTCCCCGCGTCTGATTCCCTGCCTCTGATTCCCCGCCTCTGATTCCCTGCCTCTGATTCCCCATATCTGATTCCCCGCCTCTGATTCACCAACTCTGATTCCCCGCTTCTATTTCCCCAGCTCTGAATCCCTGCCTCTGATTCCCCGCGTCTGATTCCCTGCCTCTGATTCCCCGCCTCTAATTCCCCATCTGTGATTCACAACCTCTGATGCCCCACCTCTGATTCCCCATATCTGATTCCCCGCCTCTGTTTCCCCGCCTCTGATTCCCCGCCTCTGATTCCCCATATCTGATTCCCCGCCTCTGATTGCCCACCTCTGATTCCCCGCGTCTGATTCCCTGCCTCTGATTCCCCGCCTCTGATTCCCCATATCTGATTCACCACCTCTGATTCCCGGCCTCTGATTCCCCATCTCTGATTCAGCACATCCGATTCCCTGCCTATGATTCCCCACCTCTGATTCCCCGCCTCTTATTCCCCATATCTGATTCCCTGCCTCTGTTTCCCCGCCTCTGATTCCCCACCTCTGTTTCCCCATATCTGATTCCCCGCCTCTGATTCCCCAACTCTAATACCCTGCCTCTGATTCCCCAGCTCTGATTCCCCGCCTCTGATTCCCCGCATCTGATTCCCTGCCTCTGATTCCCCGCCTCTGATTCCAGGCCTCTGATTTCCCGCATCTGATTCCCCACCTCAGATTCCCCGCCTCTGATTCCCTGCCACTGATTCCCTGCCCCTGATTCCCCACCTCTGATTCCCCATATCTGATTCCCCGCCTCTGTTTCCCCGCCTCTGATTCCCCGCCTCTGATTCCCCATATCTGATTCCCTGCCTCTGATTCCACAACTCTGATTCCCCGCCTCTGATTCCCCAGCTCTGAAACCCCGCCTCTGATTCCCCGCGTCTGATTCCCTCCCTCTGATTCCCCGCCTTGATTCCCCATCTCTGATTCACAACCTCTGATTCCCCACCTCTGATTCCCCATATCTGATTCCCCGCCTCTGTTTCCCCGCCTCTGATTCCCCGCCTCTGATTCCCCATATCTGATTCCCCGGCTCTGATTGCCCACCTCTGATTCCCCGCCTCTGATTCGCCAGCTCTGATTCCCCGCCTCTGAATCCCCGCATCTGATTCCCTGCCTCTGATTCCCCGCCTCTGATTCCCCATCTCTGATTCACCGCCTTTGATTCCCCACCTCTGATTCTCCATATCTGATTCCCCACCTCTGTTTCCCCGCCTCTGATTCCCCGCCTCTGATTCTCCATATCTCATTCCCCGCCTCTGAATCCCCATCTCTGATTCCCGGACTCTGATTCCCCACCTCTGATTCCCGGCTTCTTATTCCCAGCATCTGATTCCCGGCCTCTGATTCCCGGCCTCTGATTCCCCGCTTCTGATTCTGATTCCCTGCCTCTGATTCCCCATCTCTGATTCCGCACATTTGATTCCCTGCCTCTGATTCCCCACCTCTGATTCCCCATATCTGATTCCCCGCCTCTGTTTCCCCGCCTCTGATTCCCCGCCTCTGTTTCCCCATATCTAATTCCCCACCTCTGATGCCCCAACTCTGATTCCCCGCCTCTGATTCCCCAGCTCTGATTCCCCGCCTCTGATTCCCCGCAACCGATTCCCCATGTCTGATTCCCCGCTTCTGTTTCCCCGCCTCTGATTCCCCGCCTCTGTTTCCCCATATCTGATTCCCCGCCTCTGATTCCCCAGCTCTGATTCCCTGCCTCTGATTCCCCGCGTTCTATTCGCTGCCTCTGATTCCCCTCCTGTGATTCCCCATCTCTGATTCACCACCTCTGATTCCCCACCTCTGATTCCCCATATTTAATTCCCCGCCTCTGCTTGCCCGCCTCTCATTCCCCGCCTCTGTTTCCCCATATCTGATTCCCCGCCTCTGAATCCCCAACTCTGATTCCCTGCCTCTGATTCACCAGCTCTGATTCCCCGCCTTTGATTCCCCCCGTCTGATTCCCAGCCTCTGAATCCCCGTCTGATTTCTTGCCTCTGATTCCCCGCCTCTGATTCCCCATCTCTGATTCACTGCCTCTGATTCCCCACATCTGATTCCCCATCTCTGATTCCGCACAACCGATTCCCTGCCTCTGATTCCCCGACTCTGATTCCACACCTCTGATTCCCCAGCTCTGATTCCCCGCATCTGATTCCCCGCGTCTGATTCCCTGCCTGTGATTCCCCGCCTCTGATTCCCCATCTCTGATTCCCCACCTCTGATTCCCCGTGTCTGATTCCCTTCCTTTGATTCCCCGCCTCTGATTCCCCGCCTCTGATTCCCTGCCACTGATTCCCCGCCCCTGATTCCCCACCTCTGATTCCCCATATCTTATTCCCCGCCAATGTTTCCCCCCTCTGATTCCCAGCCTCTGATTCCCCATATCTGATTCCCTGCCTCTGATTCCCCATATCTGATTCCCCGCCTCTATTTCCCCATATCTGCTTCGCCGCCTCTGATTCCCCAACTCTGATTCCCCGCCTCTGATTCCCCAGCTCTGATTTCCCGCCTCTGATTCCCGGCATCCGATTCCCTGCCTCTGATTCCCCGCCTCTGATTCCCCATCTCTGATTCCCCGCCTCTGATTCCCCGTGTCTGATTCCCTGCCTCTGATTCCCCGCCTCTGATTCACCATATCTGATTCCCCGCCTCTGTTTTCCCGCCTCTGATTCCCTGCCTCTGATTCCCCATATCTGATTCCCCGCCTCTGATTCCCCAACTCTGATTCCCCGCCTCTGATTCCCCAGCTCTGAATCCCCGCCTCTGATTCCCCGCGTCTGATTCCCTGCCTCTGATTCCCCGCCTCTGATTCCCCATCTGTGATTCACAACCTCTGATGCCCCACCTCTGATTCCCCATATCCGATTCCCCGCCTCTGTTTCCCCGCCTCTGATTCCCCGCCTCTGATTCCCCATATCTGATTCCCCGCCTCTGATTGCCCACCTCTGATTCCCCGCGTCTGATTCCCTGCCTCTGATTCCACGCCTCTGATTCCCCATCTCTGATTCACCACCTCTGATTCCCGGCCTCTGATTCCCCATCTCTGATTCCGCACATCCGATTCCCTGCCTATGATTCCCCACCTCTGATTCCCCGCCTCTGATTCCCCATATCTGATTCCCTGCCTCTGTTTCCCCGCCTCTGATTCCCCACCTCTGTTTCCCCATATCTGATTCCCCGCCTCTGATTCCCCAACTCTAATACCCCGCCTCTGATTCCCCAGCTCTGATTCCCCGCCTCTGATTCCCCGCATCTGATTCCCTGCCGCTGATTCCCCGCCTCTGATTCCGGCCTCTGATTCCCGGCCTCTGATTCCCTGCTTCTGATTCTGATTCCCTGCCTCTGATTCCCCATCTCTGATTCCGCACATCTGATTCCTTGCCTCTGATTCCCCACCTCTGATTCCCCATATCTGATTCCCCGCCTGGGTTTCCCCGCCTCTGATTCCCCGCCTCTGTTTCCCAATATCTAAGTCCCCGCCTCTGATTCCCCAAATCTGATTCCCCACCTCTGATTCCCCAGCTCTGATTCCCCGCCTCTGATTCCCCGCATCTGATTCCCTGCATCTGATTCCAAGCCTCTGATTCCCTGCCTCTGATTCCCAACCTCTGATTCCCCACCTCTGATTCCCCATATCTGATTCCCCGCCTCTGTTTCCCCGCCTCGGATTCCCCGCCTCTGTTTCCCCATATCTGATTCCCGGCCTCTGATTCCACGCCTCTGATTCCCCGCCTCTGTTTCCCCATATCTGATTCCCGGCCTCTGATTCCACGCCTCTGATTCCCCGCCTCTGATTCCCTGCCTCTGATTCCCCATCTCCGATTCCGCACATCTGATTCCCTTCCTCTGATTCCCTGCCTCTGATTCCCCATCTCCGATTCCGCACATCTGATTCCCTTCCTCTGATTCCCCACCTCTGATTCCCCATATCTGATTCCCCGCCTCTGTTTCCCCGCATCTATTTCCCCGCCTCTGTTTCCCTATATCTAATTCCCCACCACTGATGCCCTAACTCTGATTCCCCGCCTCTGATTCCCCAGCTCTGATTCCCCGCCTCTGATTCCCTGCATCCGATTCCCCATATCTGATTCCCCGCCTCTGTTTCCCCGCCACTGATTCCCCGCCTCTGTTTTCCCGCCTCTGATTCCCCGCCTCTGTTTCCCCATATCTGATTCCCCGCCTCTGAATCCCCAACTTTGATTCCCTGCCTCAGATTCCCCAGCTCTGATTCCCTGCCTTTGATTCCCCCCGTCTGATTCCCAGCCTCTGAATCCCCGTGTCTGATTTCCTGCCTCTGATTCCCCGCCTCTGATTCCCCATCTCTGATTCACCGCCTCTGATTCCCCACCTCTGATTCCCCATCTCTGATTCCGCACATCCAATTCCCTGCCTCTCATTCCCCAACTCTGATTCCCCACCTCTGATTCCCCAGCTCTGATTCCCCACCTCAGATTCCCCGCGTCTGATTCCCTGCCTCTGATTCCCCGCCTCTGATTCCCTGCCTCTGATTCCCCATATCTGATTCCCCGCCTCTGATTCACCAACTCTGATTCCCCGCTTCTATTTCCCCAGCTCTGAATCCCTGCCTCTGATTCCCCGCGTCTGATTCCCTGCCTCTGATTCCCCGCCTCTAATTCCCCATCTGTGATTCACAACCTCTGATGCCCCACCTCTGATTCCCCATATCTGATTCCCCGCCTCTGTTTCCCCGCCTCTGATTCCCCGCCTCTGATTCCCCATATCTGATTCCCCGCCTCTGATTGCCCACCTCTGATTCCCCGCGTCTGATTCCCTGCCTCTGATTCCCCGCCTCTGATTCCCCATATCTGATTCACCACCTCTGATTCCCGGCCTCTGATTCCCCATCTCTGATTCAGCACATCCGATTCCCTGCCTATGATTCCCCACCTCTGATTCCCCGCCTCTTATTCCCCATATCTGATTCCCTGCCTCTGTTTCCCCGCCTCTGATTCCCCACCTCTGTTTCCCCATATCTGATTCCCCGCCTCTGATTCCCCAACTCTAATACCCTGCCTCTGATTCCCCAGCTCTGATTCCCCGCCTCTGATTCCCCGCATCTGATTCCCTGCCTCTGATTCCCCGCCTCTGATTCCAGGCCTCTGATTTCCCGCATCTGATTCCCTGCCTCTGATTCCCCGCCTCTGATTCCAGGCCTCTGATTCCCAGCATCTGATTCCGGCCTCTGATTCCCGGCCTCTGATTCCCTGCTTCTGATTCTGATTCCCTGCCTCTGATTCCCCATCTCTGATTCCGCACATCTGATTCCCTGCCTCTGATTCCCCACCTCTGATTCCCCATATCTGATTCCCCGCCCCTGTTTCCCCGCCTCTGATTCCCCGCCTCTGTTTCCCCATATCTGATTCCCCGCCTCTGATTCCCCAACTCTGATTGCCCTCCTCTAATTCGCCAGCTATGATTCCCCGCCTCTGATTCCCTGCGTCTGATTCCCTGCCTCTGATTCCCAGCCTCTGATTCCCCTTCTCTGATTCACCACCTCTGAATCCCCACCTCTGTTTCCCTGCCTCTGATTCCCGGCCTCTGTTTCCCCATATCTGATTCCCCTCCTCTGATTCCACAACTCTGATTCCCCGCCTCTGATTCCCCAGCTCTGATTCCCCGCCTTTTATTCCCGGCCTCTGATTCCCTGCCACTGATGCCCCGCCCCTGATTCCCCACCTCTGATTCCCCATATCTGATTCCCCGCCTCTGTTTCCCCAGCTCTGATTCCCCACCTCTGATTCCCCAGCTCTGATTCCCTGCCTCTGATTCCCTGCCCTGATTCCCCATCTCTGTTTCACCGCCTTTGATTCGCCACCTCTGATTCCCCATATCTGATTCCCCGCCTCTGTTTCCCCGCCTCTGATTCCCTGCCTCTGATTCCCAACCTCTGATTCCACACCTCTGATTCCCCATATCTGATTCCCCGCCTCTATTTCCCCATATCTGATTCCCCGCCTCTGATTCCCCAACTCTGATTCCCCGCCTCTGATTCCCCAGCTCTGATTCCCCGCCTCTGATTCCCGGCGTCCGATTCCCTGCCTCTGATTCCCCGCCTCTGATTCCCCATCTCTGATTCACCACCTCTGATTCCCCACCTCTGATTCCCCATATCTAATTCCCCGCCTCTGTTTTCCCACCTCTGATTCCCCGCCTCTGTTTCCCCATATCTGATTCCCCGCCTCTGAATCCCCAACTCTGATTCCCTGCCTCAGATTCCCCAGCTCTGATTCCCCATCTCTGATTCACCGCCTCTGATTCCCCACCTCTGATTCCCCATCTCTGATTCCGCACATCCAATTCCCTGCCTCTGATTCCCCAACTCTGATTCCCCACCTCTGATTCCCCAGCTCTAATTCCCCGCCTCAGATTCCCCGCGTCTGATTCCCTGCCTCTGATTCCCCGCCTCTGATTCCCTGCCTCTGATTCCCCATATCTGATTCTCCGCCTCTGATTCCCCAACTCTGATTCCCCGCTTCTGATTCCCCAGCTCTGAATCCCCGCCTCTGATTCCCCTCGTCTGATTCCCTGCCTCTGATTCCCCGCCTCTAATTCCCCATCTGTGATTCACAACTTCTGATGCCCCACCTCTGATTCCCCAGCTCTGATTCCCCGCCTCTGATTCCCTGCATCCGATTCCCCATATCTGATTCCCCGCCTCTGTTTCCCCGCCACTGATTCCCCGCCTCTGTTTCCCCATATCTGATTCCCCGCCTCTGATTCCCAACTATGATTCCCCGCCTCTGATTCCCCAGCTCTGATTCCCTGCCTCTGATTCCCCGCGTTCTATTCCCTGCCTCTGATTCCCCGCCTGTGATTCCCCATCACTGATTCACCACCTCTGATTCCCCACCTCTGATTCCCCATATCTAATTCCCCGCCTCTGTTTTCCCGCCTCTGATTCCCCGCCTCTGATTCCCCATATCTGATTCCCCGCCTCTGAATCCCCAACTCTGATTCCCTGCCTCAGATTCCCCAGCTCTGATTCCCCGCCTTTGATTCCCCCCGTCTGATTCCCAGCCTCTGAATCCCCGTGTCTGATTTCCTGCCTCTGATTCCCCGCCTCTGATTCCGCATCTCTGATTCACCGCCTCTGATTCCCCACCTCTGATTCCCCATCTCTGATTCCGCACATCCAATTCCCTGCCTCTGATTCCCCAACTCTGATTCCCCACCTCTGATTCCCCAGCTCTGATTCCCCGCCTCAGATTCCCCGCATCTGATTCCCTGCCTCTGATTCCCCGCCTCTGATTCCCTGCCTCTGATTCCCCATATCTGATTCCCCGCCTCTGATTCCCCGCTTCTGATTCCCCAGCTCTGAATCCCCGCCTCTGATTCCCCGCGTCTGATTCCCTGCCTCTGATTCCCCGCCTCTAATTCCCCATCTGTGATTCACAACCTCTGATGCCCCACCTCTGATTCCCCATATCTGATTCCCCGCCTCTGTTTCCCCGCCTCTGATTCCCCGCCTCTGATTCCCCATATCTGATTCCCCGCCTCTGATTGCCCACCTCTGATTCCCCGCGTCTGATTCCCTGCCTCTGATTCCCCGCCTCTGATTCCCCATATCTGATTCACCACCTCTGATTCCCGGCCTCTGATTCCCCATCTCTGATTCCGCACATCCGATTCCCTGCCTATGATTCCCCACCTCTGATTCCCCGCCTCTGATTCCCCATATCTGATTCCCTGCCTCTGTTTCCCCGCCTCTGATTCCCCACCTCTGTTTCCCCATATCTGATTCCCCGCCTCTGATTCCCCAACTCTAATACCCTGCCTCTGATTCCCCAGCTCTGATTCCCCGCCTCTGATTCCCCGCATCTGATTCCCTGCCTCTGATTCCCCGCCTCTGATTCCAGGCCTCTGATTTCCCGCATCTGATTCCCTGACTCTGATTCCCCGCCTCTGATTCCAGGCCTCTGATCCCAGCATCTGATTCCGGCCTCTGATTCCCAGCCTCTGACTCCCTGCTTCTGATTCTGATTCCCTGCCTCTGATTCCCCATCTCTGATTCCGCACATCTGATTCCCTGCCTCTGATTCCCCACCTCTGATTCCCCATATCTGATTCCCCGCCTCTGTTTCCCCGCCTCTGATTCCCCGCCTCTGTTTCCCCATATCTGATTCCCCGCCTCTGATTCCACGCCTCTGATTTCCTGCGTCTGATTCCCTGCCTCTGATTCCCAGCCTCTGATTCCCCTTCTCTGATTCACCACCACTGAATCCCCACCTCTGATTCCCCATCTCTGATTCCGAACATCCGATTCCCTGCCTCTGATTCCCCGCCTCTGATTCCCCGCCTCTGATTCGCAACCTCTAATTCCCCACCTCTGATTCCCCATATCTGATTCCCCGCCTCTGTTTCCCTGCCTCTGATTCCCGGCCTCTGTTTCCCCATATCTGATTCCCCTCCTCTGATTCCACAACTCTGATTCCCCGCCTCTGATTCCCCAGCTCTGATTCCCCGCCTTTTATTCCCGGCCTCTGATTCCCTGCCACTGATTCCCCGCCCCTGATTCCCCACCTCTGATTCCCCATATCTGATTCCCCGCCTCTGTTTCCCCAGCTCTGATTCCCCACCTCTGATTCCCCAGCTCTGATTCCCTGCCACTGATTCCCCGCCCCTGATTCCCCACCTCTGATTCCCCATATCTGATTCCCCGCCTCTGTTTCCCCGCCTCTGATTCCCCGCCTCTGTTTCCCCATATCTGATTCCCGGCCTCTGATTCCCCGCCTCTGATTCCCCGCCTCTGATTCCCTGCTTCTGATTCCCAACCTCTGATTCCCCACCTCTGATTCCCCATATCTGATTCCCCGCCTCTGTTTCCCCGCCTCTGATTCCCCGCCTCTGATTCCCCAACTCTGAATCCCCACCTCTGATTCCCCAGCACTGATTCCACGCCTCTGATTCCCCGTGTTTGATTCCCTGCCTCTGATTCCCTGCCATGATTCCCCATCTCTGATTCACCGCCTTTAATTCGCCACCTCTGATTCCCCATATCTGATTCCCCTCCTCTGTTTCCCCGCCTCTGATTCCCAACCTCTGATTCCACACCTCTGATTCCCCATATCTGATTCCCCGCCTCTGTTTCCCTGCCTCTGATTCCCCGCCCCTGTTTCCCCATATCTGATTCCCCACCTCTGATTCTCCTACTCTGCTTCCCCGCCTCTGATTCCCCAGCTCTGATTCCCCGCCTCTGATTCCCCGTTTTTGATTCCCTATCTCTGATTCCCCGCCTCTGATTCCCCATCTCTGATTCACCGCCTTTGATTCGCCACCTCTGTTTCCCCATATCTGATTCCCCACCTCTGTTTCCCCGCCTCTGATTCCCCGCCTCTGATTCCCCATATCTGATTCCCCGGCTCTGATTGCCCACCTCTGATTCCCCGCCTCTGATTCGCCAGCTCTGATTCCCCGCCTCTGATTCCCCGCATCTGATTCCCTGCCTCTGAATCCCCGCCTCTGATTCCCCATCTCTGATTCACCGCCTTTGATTCGCCACCTCTGATTCCCCATATCTGATTCCCCACCTCTGTTTCCCGGCCTCTGATTCCCCGCCTCTGATTCTCCATATCTCATTCCCCGCCTCTGAATCCCCATCTCTGATTCCCGGACTCTGATTCCCCACCTCTGATTCCCGGCCTCTTATTCCCAGCATCTGATTCCCGGCCTCTGATTCCCGGCCTCTGATTCCCCGCTTCTGATTCTGATTCCCTGCCTCTGTTTCCCCATCTCTGATTCCGCACATCTGATTCCCTGCCTCTGATTCCCCACCTCTGATTCCCCATATCTGATTCCCCGCCTCTGTTTCCCCGCCTCTGATTCCCCGCCTCTGTTTCCCTATATCTAATTCCCCACCTCTGATGCCCCAACTCTGATTCCCCGCCTCTGATTCCCCAGCTCTGATTCCCCACCTCTGATTCCCCGCATCCGATTCCCCATATGTGATTCCCCGCTTCTGTTTCCCCGCCTCTGATTCCCCGCCTCTGTTTCCCCATATCTGATTCCCCGCCTCTGATTCCTAACTATGATTCCCCGCCTCTGATTCCCCAGCTCTGATTCCCTGCCTCTGATTCCCTGCGTTCTATTCCCTGCCTCTGATTCCCCGCCTGTGATTCCCCATCACTGATTCCCCACCTCTGATTCCCCACATCTGATTCCCCATATCTAATTCCCCGCCTCTGTTTGCCCGCCTCTGATTCCCCGCCTCTGTTTCCCCATATCTGATTCCCCGTCTCTGAATCCCCAACTCTGATTCCCTGCCTCTGATTCCCCAGCTCTGATTCCCCGCCTTTGATTCCCCCCGTTTGATTCCCAGCCTCTGAATCCCCGTGTCTGATTTCCTGCCTCTGATTCCCCGCCTCTGATTCCCCATCTCTGATTCACCGCCTCTGATTCCCCACCTCTGATTCCCCATGTCTGATTCCGCACATCCGATTCCCTGCCTCTGATTCCCCAACTCTGATTCCCCGCCTCTGATTCCCCATCTCTGATTCCCCACCTCTGATTCCCCGTGTTTGATTCCCTGCCTCTGATTCCCCGCCTCTGAATACCAGCCTCTGATTCCCCATATCTGATTCCCCGCCTCTGATTCCCTGCCTCTGATTCCCCAGCTCTGATTCCCCGCCTTTGATTCCCCCCGTCTGATTCCCAGCCTCTGAATCCCCATGTCTGATTTCCTGCCTCTGATTCCCCGCCTCTGATTCCCCATCTCTGATTCACCGCCTCTGATTCCCCATCTCTGATTCCCCACCTCTGATTCCCCGTGTCTGATTCCCCGTGTCTGATTCCCTGCCTCTGATTCCACGCCTCTGATTCCCCATATCTGATTCCCTGCCACTGATTCCCCGCCTCTGATTCCCCATCTCTGATTCACCACCTCTGATTCCCGGCCTCTGATTGCCCACCTCTGATTCCCCGCCTCTGATTCGCCAGCTATGATTCCCCCCCTCTGATTCCCCGCGTCTCATTGCCCGCCTCTGATTCCCCAACTCTAATACCCCGCCTCTGATTCCCCAGCTCTGATTCCCCTCCTCTGATTCCCCGCATCTGATTCCCTGCCTCTGATTCCACGCCTCAAATTCCAGGCCTCTGATTCCCAACCTCTGATACCCCACCTCTGATTCCCAATATCTGATTCCCCGCCTCTGTTTCACCGCCTCTGATTCCCCGCCTCTGTTTCCCCGCCTGTGATTCCCCAGCTCTGATTCCCCGCCTCTGATTCCCCATATCTGATTCCCATCCTCTGATTGCCCACCTCTGATTCCCCGCCTCTGATTCGCCAGCTCTGATACCCCGCCTCTGATTCCCCGCATCTGATTCCCTGCCTCTGATTCCCCGCCTCTGATTCCCCATCTCTGATTCCCCGCCTGTGATTCCCCAGCTCTGATTCCCCGCCTCTGATTCCCCAGCTCTGATTCCCAGCCTCTGATTCCCCGTGTTTGATCCCCTGCCTCTGATTACCTTCCTCTGATTCCCGGCCACTGATACCCCGCTTCTGATTCTGATTCCCTGCCTCTGATTCCCCATCTCTGATTCACCACATCTGAATCCCCGCCTCTGTTTCCACGCCTCTGATTCCCTGCCTCTGATTCCCAACCTTTGATTCCCCACCCCTGATTCCCCATATCTGATTCTCCGCCTCTGTTTCCCTGCCTCTGATTCCCCGCCCCTGTTTCCCCATATCTGATTCCCCGCCTCTGATTCCCCAACTCTGATTCCCCGCCTCTGATTCCCCAGCTCTGATTCCCCGCCTCTGATTCCCCGTGTTTGATTCCCTGCCTCTGATTCCCCGCCTCTGATTCCCCGCCTCTGATTCGCAACCTCTAATTCCCCACCTCTGATTCCCCATATCTGATTCCCCGCCTCTGTTTCCCTGCCTCTGATTCCCGGCCTCTGTTTCCCCATATCTGATTCCCCTCCTCTGATTCCACAACTCTGATTCCCCGCCTCTGATTCCCCAGCTCTGATTCCCCGCCTTTTATTCCCGGCCTCTGATTCCCTGCCACTGATTCCCCGCCCCTGATTCCCCACCTCTGATTCCCCATATCTGATTCCCCGCCTCTGTTTCCCCAGCTCTGATTCCCCACCTCTGATTCCCCATATCTGATTCCCGGCCTCTGATTCCCCGCCTCTGCTTCCCCGCCTCTGATTCCCTGCCTCTGATTCCCCATCTCCGATTCCGCACATCGGATTTCCTGCCTCTGATTCCCCGCCTCTGATTCCCCGCCTCTGATTCCCTGCTTCTGATTCCCAACCTCTGATTCCCCACCTCTGATTCTCCTACTCTGCTTCCCCGCCTCTGATTCCCCAGCTCTGATTCCCCGCCTCTGATTCCCCGTTTTTGATTCCCTGCCTCTGATTCCCCGCCTCTGATTCCCCATCTCTGATTCACCGCCTTTGATTCGCCACCTCTGTTTCCCCATATCTGATTCCCCACCTCTGTTTCCCCGCCTCTGATTCCCCGCCTCTGATTCCCCATATCTGATTCCCCGGCTCTGATTGCCCACCTCTGATTCCCCGCCTCTGATTCGCCAGCTCTGATTCCCCGCCTCTGATTCCCCGCATCTGATTCCCTGCCTCTGAATCCCCGCCTCTGATTCCCCATCTCTGATTCACCGCCTTTGATTCGCCACCTCTGATTCCCCATATCTGATTCCCCACCTCTGTTTCCCGGCCTCTGATTCCCCGCCTCTGATTCTCCATATCTCATTCCCCGCCTCTGAATCCCCATCTCTGATTCCCGGACTCTGATTCCCCACCTCTGATTCCCGGCCTCTTATTCCCAGCATCTGATTCCCGGCCTCTGATTCCCGGCCTCTGATTCCCCGCTTCTGATTCTGATTCCCTGCCTCTGTTTCCCCATCTCTGATTCCGCACATCTGATTCCCTGCCTCTGATTCCCCACCTCTGATTCCCCATATCTGATTCCCCGCCTCTGTTTCCCCGCCTCTGATTCCCCGCCTCTGTTTCCCTATATCTAATTCCCCACCTCTGATGCCCCAACTCTGATTCCCCGCCTCTGATTCCCCAGCTCTGATTCCCCACCTCTGATTCCCCGCATCCGATTCCCCATATGTGATTCCCCGCTTCTGTTTCCCCGCCTCTGATTCCCCGCCTCTGTTTCCCCATATCTGATTCCCCGCCTCTGATTCCTAACTATGATTCCCCGCCTCTGATTCCCCAGCTCTGATTCCCTGCCTCTGATTCCCTGCGTTCTATTCCCTGCCTCTGATTCCCCGCCTGTGATTCCCCATCACTGATTCCCCACCTCTGATTCCCCACATCTGATTCCCCATATCTAATTCCCCGCCTCTGTTTGCCCGCCTCTGATTCCCCGCCTCTGTTTCCCCATATCTGATTCCCCGTCTCTGAATCCCCAACTCTGATTCCCTGCCTCTGATTCCCCAGCTCTGATTCCCCGCCTTTGATTCCCCCCGTTTGATTCCCAGCCTCTGAATCCCCGTGTCTGATTTCCTGCCTCTGATTCCCCGCCTCTGATTCCCCATCTCTGATTCACCGCCTCTGATTCCCCACCTCTGATTCCCCATGTCTGATTCCGCACATCCGATTCCCTGCCTCTGATTCCCCAACTCTGATTCCCCGCCTCTGATTCCCCATCTCTGATTCCCCACCTCTGATTCCCCGTGTTTGATTCCCTGCCTCTGATTCCCCGCCTCTGAATACCAGCCTCTGATTCCCCATATCAGATTCCCCGCCTCTGATTCCCTGCCTCTGATTCCCCAGCTCTGATTCCCCGCCTTTGATTCCCCCCGTCTGATTCCCAGCCTCTGAATCCCCATGTCTGATTTCCTGCCTCTGATTCCCCGCCTCTGATTCCCCATCTCTGATTCACCGCCTCTGATTCCCCATCTCTGATTCCCCACCTCTGATTCCCCGTGTCTGATTCCCCGTGTCTGATTCCCTGCCTCTGATTCCACGCCTCTGATTCCCCATATCTGATTCCCTGCCACTGATTCCCCGCCTCTGATTCCCCATCTCTGATTCACCACCTCTGATTCCCGGCCTCTGATTGCCCACCTCTGATTCCCCGCCTCTGATTCGCCAGCTATGATTCCCCCCCTCTGATTCCCCGCGTCTCATTGCCCGCCTCTGATTCCCCAACTCTAATACCCCGCCTCTGATTCCCCAGCTCTGATTCCCCTCCTCTGATTCCCCGCATCTGATTCCCTGCCTCTGATTCCACGCCTCAAATTCCAGGCCTCTGATTCCCAACCTCTGATACCCCACCTCTGATTCCCAATATCTGATTCCCCGCCTCTGTTTCACCGCCTCTGATTCCCCGCCTCTGTTTCCCCGCCTGTGATTCCCCAGCTCTGATTCCCCGCCTCTGATTCCCCATATCTGATTCCCATCCTCTGATTGCCCACCTCTGATTCCCCGCCTCTGATTCGCCAGCTCTGATACCCCGCCTCTGATTCCCCGCATCTGATTCCCTGCCTCTGATTCCCCGCCTCTGATTCCCCATCTCTGATTCCCCGCCTGTGATTCCCCAGCTCTGATTCCCCGCCTCTGATTCCCCAGCTCTGATTCCCAGCCTCTGATTCCCCGTGTTTGATCCCCTGCCTCTGATTACCTTCCTCTGATTCCCGGCCACTGATACCCCGCTTCTGATTCTGATTCCCTGCCTCTGATTCCCCATCTCTGATTCACCACATCTGAATCCCCGCCTCTGTTTCCACGCCTCTGATTCCCTGCCTCTGATTCCCAACCTTTGATTCCCCACCCCTGATTCCCCATATCTGATTCTCCGCCTCTGTTTCCCTGCCTCTGATTCCCCGCCCCTGTTTCCCCATATCTGATTCCCCGCCTCTGATTCCCCAACTCTGATTCCCCGCCTCTGATTCCCCAGCTCTGATTCCCCGCCTCTGATTCCCCGTGTTTGATTCCCTGCCTCTGATTCCCCGCCTCTGATTCCCCGCCTCTGATTCGCAACCTCTAATTCCCCACCTCTGATTCCCCATATCTGATTCCCCGCCTCTGTTTCCCTGCCTCTGATTCCCGGCCTCTGTTTCCCCATATCTGATTCCCCTCCTCTGATTCCACAACTCTGATTCCCCGCCTCTGATTCCCCAGCTCTGATTCCCCGCCTTTTATTCCCGGCCTCTGATTCCCTGCCACTGATTCCCCGCCCCTGATTCCCCACCTCTGATTCCCCATATCTGATTCCCCGCCTCTGTTTCCCCAGCTCTGATTCCCCACCTCTGATTCCCCAGCTCTGATTCCCTGCCACTGATTCCCCGCCCCTGATTCCCCACCTCTGATTCCCCATATCTGATTCCCCGCCTCTGTTTCCCCGCCTCTGATTCCCCGCCTCTGTTTCCCCATATCTGATTCCCGGCCTCTGATTCCCCGCCTCTGCTTCCCCGCCTCTGATTCCCTGCCTCTGATTCCCCATCTCCGATTCCGCACATCGGATTTCCTGCCTCTGATTCCCCGCCTCTGATTCCCCGCCTCTGATTCCCTGCTTCTGATTCCCAACCTCTGATTCCCCACCTCTGATTCCCCATATCTGATTCCCCGCCTCTGTTTCCCCGCCTCTGATTCCCCGCCTCTGATTCACCAACTCTGATTCCCCGCTTCTATTTCCCCAGCTCTGAATCCCTGCCTCTGATTCCCCGCGTCTGATTCCCTGCCTCTGATTCCCCGCCTCTAATTCCCCATCTGTGATTCACAACCTCTGATGCCCCACCTCTGATTCCCCATATCTGATTCCCCGCCTCTGTTTCCCCGCCTCTGATTCCCCGCCTCTGATTCCCCATATCTGATTCCCCGCCTCTGATTGCCCACCTCTGATTCCCCGCGTCTGATTCCCTGCCTCTGATTCCCCGCCTCTGATTCCCCATATCTGATTCACCACCTCTGATTCCCGGCCTCTGATTCCCCATCTCTGATTCAGCACATCCGATTCCCTGCCTATGATTCCCCACCTCTGATTCCCCGCCTCTTATTCCCCATATCTGATTCCCTGCCTCTGTTTCCCCGCCTCTGATTCCCCACCTCTGTTTCCCCATATCTGATTCCCCGCCTCTGATTCCCCAACTCTAATACCCTGCCTCTGATTCCCCAGCTCTGATTCCCCGCCTCTGATTCCCCGCATCTGATTCCCTGCCTCTGATTCCCCGCCTCTGATTCCAGCCCTCTGATTTCCCGCATCTGATTCCCTGCCTCTGATTCCCCGCCTCTGATTCCAGGCCTCTGATTCCCAGCATCTGATTCCGGCCTCTGATTCCCGGCCTCTGATTCCCTGCTTCTGATTCTGATTCCCTGCCTCTGATTCCCCATCTCTGATTCCGCACATCTGATTCCCTGCCTCTGATTCCCCACCTCTGATTCCCCATATCTGATTCCCCGCCTCTGTTTCCCCGCCTCTGATTCCCCGCCTCTGTTTCCCCATATCTGATTCCCCGCCTCTGATTCCCCAACTCTGATTGCCCTCCTCTAATTCGCCAGCTATGATTCCCCGCCTCTGATTCCCTGCGTCTGATTCCCTGCCTCTGATTCCCAGCCTCTGATTCCCCTTCTCTGATTCACCACCTCTGAATCCCCACCTCTGTTTCCCTGCCTCTGATTCCCGGCCTCTGTTTCCCCATATCTGATTCCCCTCCTCTGATTCCACAACTCTGATTCCCCGCCTCTGATTCCCCAGCTCTGATTCCCCGCCTTTTATTCCCGGCCTCTGATTCCCTGCCACTGATGCCCCGCCCCTGATTCCCCACCTCTGATTCCCCATATCTGATTCCCCGCCTCTGTTTCCCCAGCTCTGATTCCCCACCTCTGATTCCCCAGCTCTGATTCCCTGCCTCTGATTCCCTGCCCTGATTCCCCATCTCTGTTTCACCGCCTTTGATTCGCCACCTCTGATTCCCCATATCTGATTCCCCGCCTCTGTTTCCCCGCCTCTGATTCCCTGCCTCTGATTCCCAACCTCTGATTCCACACCTCTGATTCCCCATATCTGATTCCCCGCCTCTATTTCCCCATATCTGATTCCCCGCCTCTGATTCCCCAACTCTGATTCCCCGCCTCTGATTCCCCAGCTCTGATTCCCCGCCTCTGATTCCCGGCGTCCGATTCCCTGCCTCTGATTCCCCGCCTCTGATTCCCCATCTCTGATTCACCACCTCTGATTCCCCACCTCTGATTCCCCATATCTAATTCCCCGCCTCTGTTTTCCCACCTCTGATTCCCCGCCTCTGTTTCCCCATATCTGATTCCCCGCCTCTGAATCCCCAACTCTGATTCCCTGCCTCAGATTCCCCAGCTCTGATTCCCCATCTCTGATTCACCGCCTCTGATTCCCCACCTCTGATTCCCCATCTCTGATTCCGCACATCCAATTCCCTGCCTCTGATTCCCCAACTCTGATTCCCCACCTCTGATTCCCCAGCTCTAATTCCCCGCCTCAGATTCCCCGCGTCTGATTCCCTGCCTCTGATTCCCCGCCTCTGATTCCCTGCCTCTGATTCCCCATATCTGATTCTCCGCCTCTGATTCCCCAACTCTGATTCCCCGCTTCTGATTCCCCAGCTCTGAATCCCCGCCTCTGATTCCCCTCGTCTGATTCCCTGCCTCTGATTCCCCGCCTCTAATTCCCCATCTGTGATTCACAACTTCTGATGCCCCACCTCTGATTCCCCAGCTCTGATTCCCCGCCTCTGATTCCCTGCATCCGATTCCCCATATCTGATTCCCCGCCTCTGTTTCCCCGCCACTGATTCCCCGCCTCTGTTTCCCCATATCTGATTCCCCGCCTCTGATTCCCAACTATGATTCCCCGCCTCTGATTCCCCAGCTCTGATTCCCTGCCTCTGATTCCCCGCGTTCTATTCCCTGCCTCTGATTCCCCGCCTGTGATTCCCCATCACTGATTCACCACCTCTGATTCCCCACCTCTGATTCCCCATATCTAATTCCCCGCCTCTGTTTTCCCGCCTCTGATTCCCCGCCTCTGATTCCCCATATCTGATTCCCCGCCTCTGAATCCCCAACTCTGATTCCCTGCCTCAGATTCCCCAGCTCTGATTCCCCGCCTTTGATTCCCCCCGTCTGATTCCCAGCCTCTGAATCCCCGTGTCTGATTTCCTGCCTCTGATTCCCCGCCTCTGATTCCGCATCTCTGATTCACCGCCTCTGATTCCCCACCTCTGATTCCCCATCTCTGATTCCGCACATCCAATTCCCTGCCTCTGATTCCCCAACTCTGATTCCCCACCTCTGATTCCCCAGCTCTGATTCCCCGCCTCAGATTCCCCGCATCTGATTCCCTGCCTCTGATTCCCCGCCTCTGATTCCCTGCCTCTGATTCCCCATATCTGATTCCCCGCCTCTGATTCCCCGCTTCTGATTCCCCAGCTCTGAATCCCCGCCTCTGATTCCCCGCGTCTGATTCCCTGCCTCTGATTCCCCGCCTCTAATTCCCCATCTGTGATTCACAACCTCTGATGCCCCACCTCTGATTCCCCATATCTGATTCCCCGCCTCTGTTTCCCCGCCTCTGATTCCCCGCCTCTGATTCCCCATATCTGATTCCCCGCCTCTGATTGCCCACCTCTGATTCCCCGCGTCTGATTCCCTGCCTCTGATTCCCCGCCTCTGATTCCCCATATCTGATTCACCACCTCTGATTCCCGGCCTCTGATTCCCCATCTCTGATTCCGCACATCCGATTCCCTGCCTATGATTCCCCACCTCTGATTCCCCGCCTCTGATTCCCCATATCTGATTCCCTGCCTCTGTTTCCCCGCCTCTGATTCCCCACCTCTGTTTCCCCATATCTGATTCCCCGCCTCTGATTCCCCAACTCTAATACCCTGCCTCTGATTCCCCAGCTCTGATTCCCCGCCTCTGATTCCCCGCATCTGATTCCCTGCCTCTGATTCCCCGCCTCTGATTCCAGGCCTCTGATTTCCCGCATCTGATTCCCTGACTCTGATTCCCCGCCTCTGATTCCAGGCCTCTGATCCCAGCATCTGATTCCGGCCTCTGATTCCCAGCCTCTGACTCCCTGCTTCTGATTCTGATTCCCTGCCTCTGATTCCCCATCTCTGATTCCGCACATCTGATTCCCTGCCTCTGATTCCCCACCTCTGATTCCCCATATCTGATTCCCCGCCTCTGTTTCCCCGCCTCTGATTCCCCGCCTCTGTTTCCCCATATCTGATTCCCCGCCTCTGATTCCCCAACTCTGATTCCCCTCCTCTAATTCGCCCGCTATGATTCCACGCCTCTGATTTCCTGCGTCTGATTCCCTGCCTCTGATTCCCAGCCTCTGATTCCCCTTCTCTGATTCACCACCACTGAATCCCCACCTCTGATTCCCCATCTCTGATTCCGAACATCCGATTCCCTGCCTCTGATTCCCCGCCTCTGATTCCCCGCCTCTGATTCGCAACCTCTAATTCCCCACCTCTGATTCCCCATATCTGATTCCCCGCCTCTGTTTCCCTGCCTCTGATTCCCGGCCTCTGTTTCCCCATATCTGATTCCCCTCCTCTGATTCCACAACTCTGATTCCCCGCCTCTGATTCCCCAGCTCTGATTCCCCGCCTTTTATTCCCGGCCTCTGATTCCCTGCCACTGATTCCCCGCCCCTGATTCCCCACCTCTGATTCCCCATATCTGATTCCCCGCCTCTGTTTCCCCAGCTCTGATTCCCCACCTCTGATTCCCCAGCTCTGATTCCCTGCCACTGATTCCCCGCCCCTGATTCCCCACCTCTGATTCCCCATATCTGATTCCCCGCCTCTGTTTCCCCGCCTCTGATTCCCCGCCTCTGTTTCCCCATATCTGATTCCCGGCCTCTGATTCCCCGCCTCTGATTCCCCGCCTCTGATTCCCTGCTTCTGATTCCCAACCTCTGATTCCCCACCTCTGATTCCCCATATCTGATTCCCCGCCTCTGTTTCCCCGCCTCTGATTCCCCGCCTCTGATTCCCCAACTCTGAATCCCCACCTCTGATTCCCCAGCACTGATTCCACGCCTCTGATTCCCCGTGTTTGATTCCCTGCCTCTGATTCCCTGCCATGATTCCCCATCTCTGATTCACCGCCTTTAATTCGCCACCTCTGATTCCCCATATCTGATTCCCCTCCTCTGTTTCCCCGCCTCTGATTCCCAACCTCTGATTCCACACCTCTGATTCCCCATATCTGATTCCCCGCCTCTGTTTCCCTGCCTCTGATTCCCCGCCCCTGTTTCCCCATATCTGATTCCCCACCTCTGATTCTCCTACTCTGCTTCCCCGCCTCTGATTCCCCAGCTCTGATTCCCCGCCTCTGATTCCCCGTTTTTGATTCCCTGCCTCTGATTCCCCGCCTCTGATTCCCCATCTCTGATTCACCGCCTTTGATTCGCCACCTCTGTTTCCCCATATCTGATTCCCCACCTCTGTTTCCCCGCCTCTGATTCCCCGCCTCTGATTCCCCATATCTGATTCCCCGGCTCTGATTGCCCACCTCTGATTCCCCGCCTCTGATTCGCCAGCTCTGATTCCCCGCCTCTGATTCCCCGCATCTGATTCCCTGCCTCTGAATCCCCGCCTCTGATTCCCCATCTCTGATTCACCGCCTTTGATTCGCCACCTCTGATTCCCCATATCTGATTCCCCACCTCTGTTTCCCGGCCTCTGATTCCCCGCCTCTGATTCTCCATATCTCATTCCCCGCCTCTGAATCCCCATCTCTGATTCCCGGACTCTGATTCCCCACCTCTGATTCCCGGCCTCTTATTCCCAGCATCTGATTCCCGGCCTCTGATTCCCGGCCTCTGATTCCCCGCTTCTGATTCTGATTCCCTGCCTCTGTTTCCCCATCTCTGATTCCGCACATCTGATTCCCTGCCTCTGATTCCCCACCTCTGATTCCCCATATCTGATTCCCCGCCTCTGTTTCCCCGCCTCTGATTCCCCGCCTCTGTTTCCCTATATCTAATTCCCCACCTCTGATGCCCCAACTCTGATTCCCCGCCTCTGATTCCCCAGCTCTGATTCCCCACCTCTGATTCCCCGCATCCGATTCCCCATATGTGATTCCCCGCTTCTGTTTCCCCGCCTCTGATTCCCCGCCTCTGTTTCCCCATATCTGATTCCCCGCCTCTGATTCCTAACTATGATTCCCCGCCTCTGATTCCCCAGCTCTGATTCCCTGCCTCTGATTCCCTGCGTTCTATTCCCTGCCTCTGATTCCCCGCCTGTGATTCCCCATCACTGATTCCCCACCTCTGATTCCCCACATCTGATTCCCCATATCTAATTCCCCGCCTCTGTTTGCCCGCCTCTGATTCCCCGCCTCTGTTTCCCCATATCTGATTCCCCGTCTCTGAATCCCCAACTCTGATTCCCTGCCTCTGATTCCCCAGCTCTGATTCCCCGCCTTTGATTCCCCCCGTTTGATTCCCAGCCTCTGAATCCCCGTGTCTGATTTCCTGCCTCTGATTCCCCGCCTCTGATTCCCCATCTCTGATTCACCGCCTCTGATTCCCCACCTCTGATTCCCCATGTCTGATTCCGCACATCCGATTCCCTGCCTCTGATTCCCCAACTCTGATTCCCCGCCTCTGATTCCCCATCTCTGATTCCCCACCTCTGATTCCCCGTGTTTGATTCCCTGCCTCTGATTCCCCGCCTCTGAATACCAGCCTCTGATTCCCCATATCTGATTCCCCGCCTCTGATTCCCTGCCTCTGATTCCCCAGCTCTGATTCCCCGCCTTTGATTCCCCCCGTCTGATTCCCAGCCTCTGAATCCCCATGTCTGATTTCCTGCCTCTGATTCCCCGCCTCTGATTCCCCATCTCTGATTCACCGCCTCTGATTCCCCATCTCTGATTCCCCACCTCTGATTCCCCGTGTCTGATTCCCCGTGTCTGATTCCCTGCCTCTGATTCCACGCCTCTGATTCCCCATATCTGATTCCCTGCCACTGATTCCCCGCCTCTGATTCCCCATCTCTGATTCACCACCTCTGATTCCCGGCCTCTGATTGCCCACCTCTGATTCCCCGCCTCTGATTCGCCAGCTATGATTCCCCCCCTCTGATTCCCCGCGTCTCATTGCCCGCCTCTGATTCCCCAACTCTAATACCCCGCCTCTGATTCCCCAGCTCTGATTCCCCTCCTCTGATTCCCCGCATCTGATTCCCTGCCTCTGATTCCACGCCTCAAATTCCAGGCCTCTGATTCCCAACCTCTGATACCCCACCTCTGATTCCCAATATCTGATTCCCCGCCTCTGTTTCACCGCCTCTGATTCCCCGCCTCTGTTTCCCCGCCTGTGATTCCCCAGCTCTGATTCCCCGCCTCTGATTCCCCATATCTGATTCCCATCCTCTGATTGCCCACCTCTGATTCCCCGCCTCTGATTCGCCAGCTCTGATACCCCGCCTCTGATTCCCCGCATCTGATTCCCTGCCTCTGATTCCCCGCCTCTGATTCCCCATCTCTGATTCCCCGCCTGTGATTCCCCAGCTCTGATTCCCCGCCTCTGATTCCCCAGCTCTGATTCCCAGCCTCTGATTCCCCGTGTTTGATCCCCTGCCTCTGATTACCTTCCTCTGATTCCCGGCCACTGATACCCCGCTTCTGATTCTGATTCCCTGCCTCTGATTCCCCATCTCTGATTCACCACATCTGAATCCCCGCCTCTGTTTCCACGCCTCTGATTCCCTGCCTCTGATTCCCAACCTTTGATTCCCCACCCCTGATTCCCCATATCTGATTCTCCGCCTCTGTTTCCCTGCCTCTGATTCCCCGCCCCTGTTTCCCCATATCTGATTCCCCGCCTCTGATTCCCCAACTCTGATTCCCCGCCTCTGATTCCCCAGCTCTGATTCCCCGCCTCTGATTCCCCGTGTTTGATTCCCTGCCTCTGATTCCCCGCCTCTGATTCCCCGCCTCTGATTCGCAACCTCTAATTCCCCACCTCTGATTCCCCATATCTGATTCCCCGCCTCTGTTTCCCTGCCTCTGATTCCCGGCCTCTGTTTCCCCATATCTGATTCCCCTCCTCTGATTCCACAACTCTGATTCCCCGCCTCTGATTCCCCAGCTCTGATTCCCCGCCTTTTATTCCCGGCCTCTGATTCCCTGCCACTGATTCCCCGCCCCTGATTCCCCACCTCTGATTCCCCATATCTGATTCCCCGCCTCTGTTTCCCCAGCTCTGATTCCCCACCTCTGATTCCCCAGCTCTGATTCCCTGCCACTGATTCCCCGCCCCTGATTCCCCACCTCTGATTCCCCATATCTGATTCCCCGCCTCTGTTTCCCCGCCTCTGATTCCCCGCCTCTGTTTCCCCATATCTGATTCCCGGCCTCTGATTCCCCGCCTCTGCTTCCCCGCCTCTGATTCCCTGCCTCTGATTCCCCATCTCCGATTCCGCACATCGGATTTCCTGCCTCTGATTCCCCGCCTCTGATTCCCCGCCTCTGATTCCCTGCTTCTGATTCCCAACCTCTGATTCCCCACCTCTGATTCTCCTACTCTGCTTCCCCGCCTCTGATTCCCCAGCTCTGATTCCCCGCCTCTGATTCCCCGTTTTTGATTCCCTGCCTCTGATTCCCCGCCTCTGATTCCCCATCTCTGATTCACCGCCTTTGATTCGCCACCTCTGTTTCCCCATATCTGATTCCCCACCTCTGTTTCCCCGCCTCTGATTCCCCGCCTCTGATTCCCCATATCTGATTCCCCGGCTCTGATTGCCCACCTCTGATTCCCCGCCTCTGATTCGCCAGCTCTGATTCCCCGCCTCTGATTCCCCGCATCTGATTCCCTGCCTCTGAATCCCCGCCTCTGATTCCCCATCTCTGATTCACCGCCTTTGATTCGCCACCTCTGATTCCCCATATCTGATTCCCCACCTCTGTTTCCCGGCCTCTGATTCCCCGCCTCTGATTCTCCATATCTCATTCCCCGCCTCTGAATCCCCATCTCTGATTCCCGGACTCTGATTCCCCACCTCTGATTCCCGGCCTCTTATTCCCAGCATCTGATTCCCGGCCTCTGATTCCCGGCCTCTGATTCCCCGCTTCTGATTCTGATTCCCTGCCTCTGTTTCCCCATCTCTGATTCCGCACATCTGATTCCCTGCCTCTGATTCCCCACCTCTGATTCCCCATATCTGATTCCCCGCCTCTGTTTCCCCGCCTCTGATTCCCCGCCTCTGTTTCCCTATATCTAATTCCCCACCTCTGATGCCCCAACTCTGATTCCCCGCCTCTGATTCCCCAGCTCTGATTCCCCACCTCTGATTCCCCGCATCCGATTCCCCATATGTGATTCCCCGCTTCTGTTTCCCCGCCTCTGATTCCCCGCCTCTGTTTCCCCATATCTGATTCCCCGCCTCTGATTCCTAACTATGATTCCCCGCCTCTGATTCCCCAGCTCTGATTCCCTGCCTCTGATTCCCTGCGTTCTATTCCCTGCCTCTGATTCCCCGCCTGTGATTCCCCATCACTGATTCCCCACCTCTGATTCCCCACATCTGATTCCCCATATCTAATTCCCCGCCTCTGTTTGCCCGCCTCTGATTCCCCGCCTCTGTTTCCCCATATCTGATTCCCCGTCTCTGAATCCCCAACTCTGATTCCCTGCCTCTGATTCCCCAGCTCTGATTCCCCGCCTTTGATTCCCCCCGTTTGATTCCCAGCCTCTGAATCCCCGTGTCTGATTTCCTGCCTCTGATTCCCCGCCTCTGATTCCCCATCTCTGATTCACCGCCTCTGATTCCCCACCTCTGATTCCCCATGTCTGATTCCGCACATCCGATTCCCTGCCTCTGATTCCCCAACTCTGATTCCCCGCCTCTGATTCCCCATCTCTGATTCCCCACCTCTGATTCCCCGTGTTTGATTCCCTGCCTCTGATTCCCCGCCTCTGAATACCAGCCTCTGATTCCCCATATCAGATTCCCCGCCTCTGATTCCCTGCCTCTGATTCCCCAGCTCTGATTCCCCGCCTTTGATTCCCCCCGTCTGATTCCCAGCCTCTGAATCCCCATGTCTGATTTCCTGCCTCTGATTCCCCGCCTCTGATTCCCCATCTCTGATTCACCGCCTCTGATTCCCCATCTCTGATTCCCCACCTCTGATTCCCCGTGTCTGATTCCCCGTGTCTGATTCCCTGCCTCTGATTCCACGCCTCTGATTCCCCATATCTGATTCCCTGCCACTGATTCCCCGCCTCTGATTCCCCATCTCTGATTCACCACCTCTGATTCCCGGCCTCTGATTGCCCACCTCTGATTCCCCGCCTCTGATTCGCCAGCTATGATTCCCCCCCTCTGATTCCCCGCGTCTCATTGCCCGCCTCTGATTCCCCAACTCTAATACCCCGCCTCTGATTCCCCAGCTCTGATTCCCCTCCTCTGATTCCCCGCATCTGATTCCCTGCCTCTGATTCCACGCCTCAAATTCCAGGCCTCTGATTCCCAACCTCTGATACCCCACCTCTGATTCCCAATATCTGATTCCCCGCCTCTGTTTCACCGCCTCTGATTCCCCGCCTCTGTTTCCCCGCCTGTGATTCCCCAGCTCTGATTCCCCGCCTCTGATTCCCCATATCTGATTCCCATCCTCTGATTGCCCACCTCTGATTCCCCGCCTCTGATTCGCCAGCTCTGATACCCCGCCTCTGATTCCCCGCATCTGATTCCCTGCCTCTGATTCCCCGCCTCTGATTCCCCATCTCTGATTCCCCGCCTGTGATTCCCCAGCTCTGATTCCCCGCCTCTGATTCCCCAGCTCTGATTCCCAGCCTCTGATTCCCCGTGTTTGATCCCCTGCCTCTGATTACCTTCCTCTGATTCCCGGCCACTGATACCCCGCTTCTGATTCTGATTCCCTGCCTCTGATTCCCCATCTCTGATTCACCACATCTGAATCCCCGCCTCTGTTTCCACGCCTCTGATTCCCTGCCTCTGATTCCCAACCTTTGATTCCCCACCCCTGATTCCCCATATCTGATTCTCCGCCTCTGTTTCCCTGCCTCTGATTCCCCGCCCCTGTTTCCCCATATCTGATTCCCCGCCTCTGATTCCCCAACTCTGATTCCCCGCCTCTGATTCCCCAGCTCTGATTCCCCGCCTCTGATTCCCCGTGTTTGATTCCCTGCCTCTGATTCCCCGCCTCTGATTCCCCGCCTCTGATTCGCAACCTCTAATTCCCCACCTCTGATTCCCCATATCTGATTCCCCGCCTCTGTTTCCCTGCCTCTGATTCCCGGCCTCTGTTTCCCCATATCTGATTCCCCTCCTCTGATTCCACAACTCTGATTCCCCGCCTCTGATTCCCCAGCTCTGATTCCCCGCCTTTTATTCCCGGCCTCTGATTCCCTGCCACTGATTCCCCGCCCCTGATTCCCCACCTCTGATTCCCCATATCTGATTCCCCGCCTCTGTTTCCCCAGCTCTGATTCCCCACCTCTGATTCCCCAGCTCTGATTCCCTGCCACTGATTCCCCGCCCCTGATTCCCCACCTCTGATTCCCCATATCTGATTCCCCGCCTCTGTTTCCCCGCCTCTGATTCCCCGCCTCTGTTTCCCCATATCTGATTCCCGGCCTCTGATTCCCCGCCTCTGCTTCCCCGCCTCTGATTCCCTGCCTCTGATTCCCCATCTCCGATTCCGCACATCGGATTTCCTGCCTCTGATTCCCCGCCTCTGATTCCCCGCCTCTGATTCCCTGCTTCTGATTCCCAACCTCTGATTCCCCACCTCTGATTCCCCATATCTGATTCCCCGCCTCTGTTTCCCCGCCTCTGATTCCCCGCCTCTGATTCCCCAACTCTGAATCCCCACCTCTGATTCCCCAGCACTGATTCCTCGCCTCTGATTCCCCGTGTTTGATTCCCTGCCTCTGATTCCCTGCCATGATTCCCCATCTCTGATTCACCGCCTTTAATTCGCCACCTCTGATTCCCCATATCTGATTCCCCTCCTCTGTTTCCCCGCCTCTGATTCCCAACCTCTGATTCCACACCTCTGATTCCCCATATCTGATTCCCCGCCTCTGTTTCCCTGTCTCTGATTCCCCGCCCCTGTTTCCCCATATCTGATTCCCCACCTCTGATTCTCCTACTCTGCTTCCCCGCCTCTGATTCCCCAGCTCTGATTCCCCGCCTCTGATTCCCCGTTTTTGATTCCCTGCCTCTGATTCCCCGCCTCTGATTCCCCATCTCTGATTCACCGCCTTTGATTCGCCACCTCTGTTTCCCCATATCTGATTCCCCACCTCTGTTTCCCCGCCTCTGATTCCCCGCCTCTGATTCCCCATGTCTGATTCCCCGGCTCTGATTGCCCACCTCTGATTCCCCGCCTCTGATTCGCCAGCTCTGATTCCCCGCCTCTGATTCCCCGCATCTGATTCCCTGCCTCTGAATCCCCGCCTCTGATTCCCCATCTCTGATTCACCGCCTTTGATTCGCCACCTCTGATTCCCCATATCTGATTCCCCACCTCTGTTTCCCGGCCTCTGATTCCCCGCCTCTGATTCTCCATATCTCATTCCCCGCCTCTGAATCCCCATCTCTGATTCCCGGACTCTGATTCCCCACCTCTGATTCCCGGCCTCTTATTCCCAGCATCTGATTCCCGGCCTCTGATTCCCGGCCTCTGATTCCCCGCTTCTGATTCTGATTCCCTGCCTCTGATTCCCCATCTCTGATTCCGCACATCTGATTCCCTGCCTCTGATTCCCCACCTCTGATTCCCCATATCTGATTCCCCGCCTCTGTTTCCCCGCCTCTGATTCCCCGCCTCTGTTTCCCTATATCTAATTCCCCACCTCTGATGCCCCAACTCTGATTCCCCGCCTCTGATTCCCCAGCTCTGATTCCCCACCTCTGATTCCCCGCATCCGATTCCCCATATGTGATTCCCCGCCTCTGTTTCCCCGCCTCTGATTCCCCGCCTCTGTTTCCCCATATCTGATTCCCCGCCTCTGATTCCCAACTATGATTCCCCGCCTCTGATTCCCCAGCTCTGATTCCCTGCCTCTGATTCCCTGCGTTCTATTCCCTGCCTCTGATTCCCCGCCTGTGATTCCCCATCACTGATTCACCACCTCTGATTCCACACCTCTGATTCCCCATATCTGATTCCCCGCCTCTGTTTCCCTGTCTCTGATTCCCCGCCCCTGTTTCCCCATATCTGATTCCCCACCTCTGATTCTCCTACTCTGCTTCCCCGCCTCTGATTCCCCAGCTCTGATTCCCCGCCTCTGATTCCCCGTTTTTGATTCCCTGCCTCTGATTCCCCGCCTCTGATTCCCCATCTCTGATTCACCGCCTTTGATTCGCCACCTCTGTTTCCCCATATCTGATTCCCCACCTCTGTTTCCCCGCCTCTGATTCCCCGCCTCTGATTCCCCATGTCTGATTCCCCGGCTCTGATTGCCCACCTCTGATTCCCCGCCTCTGATTCGCCAGCTCTGATTCCCCGCCTCTGATTCCCCGCATCTGATTCCCTGCCTCTGAATCCCCGCCTCTGATTCCCCATCTCTGATTCACCGCCTTTGATTCGCCACCTCTGATTCCCCATATCTGATTCCCCACCTCTGTTTCCCGGCCTCTGATTCCCCGCCTCTGATTCTCCATATCTCATTCCCCGCCTCTGAATCCCCATCTCTGATTCCCGGACTCTGATTCCCCACCTCTGATTCCCGGCCTCTTATTCCCAGCATCTGATTCCCGGCCTCTGATTCCCGGCCTCTGATTCCCCGCTTCTGATTCTGATTCCCTGCCTCTGATTCCCCATCTCTGATTCCGCACATCTGATTCCCTGCCTCTGATTCCCCACCTCTGATTCCCCATATCTGATTCCCCGCCTCTGTTTCCCCGCCTCTGATTCCCCGCCTCTGTTTCCCTATATCTAATTCCCCACCTCTGATGCCCCAACTCTGATTCCCCGCCTCTGATTCCCCAGCTCTGATTCCCCACCTCTGATTCCCCGCATCCGATTCCCCATATGTGATTCCCCGCCTCTGTTTCCCCGCCTCTGATTCCCCGCCTCTGTTTCCCCATATCTGATTCCCCGCCTCTGATTCCCAACTATGATTCCCCGCCTCTGATTCCCCAGCTCTGATTCCCTGCCTCTGATTCCCTGCGTTCTATTCCCTGCCTCTGATTCCCCGCCTGTGATTCCCCATCACTGATTCACCACCTCTGATTCCCCACATCTGATTCCCCATATCTAATTCCCCGCCTCTGTTTGCCCGCCTCTGATTCCCCGCCTCTGTTTCACCATATCTGATTCCCCGTCTCTGAATCCCCAACTCTGATTCCCTGCCTCTGATTCCCCAGCTCTGATTCCCCGCCTTTGATTCCCCCCGTTTGATTCCCAGCCTCTGAATCCCCGTGTCTGATTTCCTGCCTCTGATTCCCCGCCTCTGATTCCCCATCTCTGATTCACCGCCTCTGATTCCCCACCACTGATTCCCCATGTCTGATTCCGCACATCCGATTCCCTGCCTCTGATTCCCCAACTCTGATTCCCCGCCTCTGATTCCCCATCTCTGATTCCCCACCTCTGATTCCCCGTGTTTGATTCCCTGCCTCTGATTCCCCGCCTCTGAATACCAGCCTCTGATTCCCCATATCTGATTCCCCGCCTCTGATTCCCTGCCTCTGATTCCCCAGCTCTGATTCCCCGCCTTTGATTCCCCCCGTCTGATTCCCAGCCTCTGAATCCCCATGTCTGATTTCCTGCCTCTGATTCCCCGCCTCTGATTCCCCATCTCTGATTCACCGCCTCTGATTCCCCATCTCTGATTCCCCACCTCTGATTCCCCGTGTCTGATTCCCCGTGTCTGATTCCCTGCCTCTGATTCCACGCCTCTGATTCCCCATATCTGATTCCCTGCCACTGATTCCCCGCCTCTGATTCCTTATCTCTGATTCACCACCTCTGATTCCCGGCCTCTGATTGCCCACCTCTGATTCCCCGCCTCTGATTCGCCAGCTATGATTCCCCCCCTCTGATTCCCCGCGTCTCATTCCCCGCCTCTGATTCCCCAACTCTAATACCCCGCCTCTGATTCCCCAGCTCTGATTCCCCTCCTCTGATTCCCCGCATCTGATTCCCTGCCTCTGATTCCACGCCTCAAATTCCAGGCCTCTGATTCCCAACCTCTGATACCCCACCTCTGATTCCCAATATCTGATTCCCCGCCTCTGTTTCACCGCCTCTGATTCCCCGCCTCTGTTTCCCCGCCTGTGATTCCCCAGCTCTGATTCCCCGCCTCTGATTCCCCATATCTGATTCCCATCCTCTGATTGCCCACCTCTGATTCCCCGCCTCTGATTCGCCAGCTCTGATTCCCCGCCTCTGATTCCCCGCATCTGATTCCCTGCCTCTGATTCCCCGCCTCTTATTCCCCATCTATGATTCCCCGCCTGTGATTCCCCAGCTCTGATTCCCCGCCTCTGATTCCCCAGCTCTGATTCCCAGCCTCTGATTCCCCGTGTTTGATCCCCTGCCTCTGATTACCTTCCTCTGATTCCCGGCCACTGATACCCCGCTTCTGATTCTGATTCCCTGCCTCTGATTCCCCATCTCTGATTCACCACATCTGAATCCCCGCCTCTGTTTCCACGCCTCTGATTCCCTGCCTCTGATTCCCAACCTCTGATTCCCCACCCCTGATTCCCCATATCTGATTCTCCGCCTCTGTTTCCCTGCCTCTGATTCCCCGCCCCTGTTTCCCCATATCTGATTCCCCGCCTCTGATTCCCCAACTCTGATTCCCCGCCTCTGATTCCCCAGCTCTGATTCCCCGCCTCTGATTCCCCGTGTTTGATTCCCTGCCTCTGATTCCCCGCCTCTGATTCCCCATCTCTGATTCACCGCCTTTGATTCGCCACCTCTGATTCCCCATATCTGATTCCCCACCTCTGTTACCCCGCCTCTGATTCCCCGCCTCTGATTCCCCATATATCATTCCCCGCCTCTGAATCCCCATCTCTGATTCCCGGACTCTGATTCCCCACCTCTGATTCCCGGCCTCTTCTTCCCGGCATCTGAATCCCGGCCTCTGATTCCCGGCCTCTGATTCCCCACTTCTGATTCTGATTCCCTGCCTCTGATTCCCCATCTCTGATTCCGCACATCTGATTCCCTGCCTCTGATTCCCCACCTCTGATTCCCCATATCTGATTCCCCGCCTCTGTTTCCCCGCCTCTGATTCCCCGCCTCTGTTTCCCCATATCTAATTCCCCACCTCAGATGCCCCAACTCTGATACCCCGCCTCTGATTCCCCAGCTCTGATTCCCCGCCTCTGATTCCCCGCATCCGATTCCCCATATCTGATTCCCCGCCTCTGTTTCCCCGCCTTTGATTCCCCGCCTCTGTTTCCCCATATCTGACTCCCCGCCTCTGATTCCCAACTATGATTCCCCGCCTCTGATTCCCCAGCTCTGATTCCCCGCCTCTGATTCCCCGCGTTCTATTCCCTGCCTCTGATTCCCCGCCTGTGATTCCCCATCTCTGATTCACCACCTCTGATTCCCCACCTCTGATTCCCCATATCTAATTCCCCGCCTCTGTTTGCCCGCCTCTGATTCCCCGCCGTTTCCCCATATCTGATTCCCCGTGTCTGATTCCCTGCCTCTGATTCCCCGCCTCTGATTCCCCGCCTCTGATTCCCTGCCACTGATTCCCTGCCCCTGATACCCCACCTCTGATTCCCCATATCTGATTCCCTGCCTCTGTTTCCCCGCCTCTGATTCCCCGCCTCTGATTCCCCATATCTGATTCCCCGCCTCTGATTCCCCAACTCTGATTCCCCGCCTCTGATTCCCCAGCTCTGAATCCCCGCCTCTGATTCCCTGCGTCTGTTTCCCCGCCTCTGATTCCCCGCCTCTGTTTCCCCATATCTAAGTCCCCGACTCTGATTCCCCAACTCTGATTCCCCACCTCTGATTCCCCAGCTCTGATTCCCCGCCTCTGATTCCCCGCATCTGATTCCCTGCATCTGATTCCCAGCCTCTGATTCCCTGCCTCTTATTCCCAACCTCTGATTCCCCACCTCTGATTCCCCATATCTGATTCCCCACCTCTGTTTCCCCGCTTCTGATTCCCCGCCTCTGTTTCCCCATATCTGATTCCCGGCCTCTGATTCTCCGCCTCTGATTCCCCGCCTCTGATTCCCTGCCTCTGATTCCCCATCTCCGATTCCGCACATCGGATTCCCTGCCTCTGATTCCCCGCCTCTGATTCCCCGCCTCTGATTCCCTGCTTCTGATTCCCAACCTCTGATTCCCCACCTCTGATTCCCCATATCTGATTCCCCGCCTCTGTTTCCCCTCCTCTGATTCCCCAACTCTGAATCCCCGCCTCTGATTCCCCAGCTCTGATTCCCCGCCTCTGATTCCCCGTGTTTGATTCCCTGCCTCTGATTCCCTGCCCTGATTCCCCATCTCTGATACACCGCCTTTAATTCGCCACCGCTGATTCCCCATATCTGATTCCCCGCCTCTGTTTCCCCGTCTCTGATTCCCCGCCTCTGTTTCGCCATATCTAATTCCACGCCTCTGATTCCCCAACTCTGATTCCCCGCCTCTGATTCCCCAGCTCTGATTCCCTGCCTCTGATTCCCCGCCGTTTCCCCATATCTGATTCCCCGTGTCTGATTCCCTGCCTCTGATTCCCCGCCTCTGATTCCCCGCCTCTGATTCCCTGCCACTGATTCCCTGCCCCTGATACCCCACCTCTGATTCCCCATATCTGATTCCCTGCCTCTGTTTCCCCGCCTCTGATTCCCCGCCTCTGATTCCCCATATCTGATTCCCCGCCTCTGATTCCCCAACTCTGATTCCCCGCCTCTGATTCCCCAGCTCTGAATCCCCGCCTCTGATTCCCTGCGTCTGTTTCCCCGCCTCTGATTCCCCGCCTCTGTTTCCCCATATCTAAGTCCCCGACTCTGATTCCCCAACTCTGATTCCCCACCTCTGATTCCCCAGCTCTGATTCCCTGCCTCTGATTCCCCGCATCTGATTCCCTGCATCTGATTCCCAGCCTCTGATTCCCTGCCTCTTATTCCCAACCTCTGATTCCCCACCTCTGATTCCCCATATCTGATTCCCCACCTCTGTTTCCCCGCTTCTGATTCCCCGCCTCTGTTTCCCCATATCTGATTCCCGGCCTCTGATTCTCCGCCTCTGATTCCCCGCCTCTGATTCCCTGCCTCTGATTCCCCATCTCCGATTCCGCACATCGGATTCCCTGCCTCTGATTCCCCGCCTCTGATTCCCCGCCTCTGATTCCCTGCTTCTGATTCCCAACCTCTGATTCCCCACCTCTGATTCCCCATATCTGATTCCCCGCCTCTGTTTCCCCGCCTCTGATTCCCCAACTCTGAATCCCCGCCTCTGATTCCCCAGCTCTGATTCCCCGCCTCTGATTCCCCGTGTTTGATTCCCTGCCTCTGATTCCCTGCCCTGATTCCCCATCTCTGATACACCGCCTTTAATTCGCCACCGCTGATTCCCCATATCTGATTCCCCGCCTCTGTTTCCCCGTCTCTGATTCCCCGCCTCTGTTTCGCCATATCTAATTCCACGCCTCTGATTCCCCAACTCTGATTCCCCGCCTCTGATTCCCCGCCTCTGATTCCCTGCTTCTGATTCCCAACCTCTGATTCCCCACCTCTGAATCCCCATATCTGATTCCCCGCCTCTGTTTCCCCGCCTCTGATTCCCCGCCTCTGTTTCCCCATATCTGATTCCCCGCCTCTGATTCCCCAACTCTGATTCCCCTCCTCTGATTCGCCAGCTATGATTCCCCGCCTCTGATTCCCTGCATCTGATTCCCTGCATCTGATTCCCCGCCTCTGATTCCCCTTCTCTGATTCTCCACCTCTGATTCCCCACCTCTGATTCCCCATCTCGGATTCCGCTCATCCGATTCCCTGCCTCTGATTCCCCGCCTCTGATTCCCCGCCTCTGATTTCCTGCCTCTGATTCGCAACCTCTAATTCCCCACCTCTGATTCCCCATATCTGATTCCCCGCCTCTGTTTCCCTGCCTCTAATTCCCGGCCTCTGTTTCCCCATATCTGATTCCCCTCCTCTGATTCCCCAACTCTGATTCCCCGCCTCTGATACCCCGCCTCTGATTCCCCATCTCTAATTCATCACATCTGATTCCCCACCTCTTCTTCCCCATCTCTGATTCTCTACCTCTGATTCGCCACCTCTTATTGCCCATATCTGATTCACCGCCTCTGTTTCCCCGCATCTGATTCCCCGCCTCTGATTCCCCATATTTGATTCCCCGCCTCTGATTCCCCATCTCTGATTCCCGGACTCATTCCCCAACTCTGATTCCCCGCCTCTGATTCCCCATATTTGATTCCCCTCCTCTGATTTCCCATCTCTGATTCCCGGACTCTGATTCCCCAACTCTGATTTCCCCGCCTCTGAATCCCCAGCTCTGATTTCCCGCCTCTGATTCCCCACCTGTGATAAAACATATCTGATTCCCGGCCTCTGTTTCCCCGCCTCTGATTCCCCACCTCTGATTCACCATATCTGATTCCCCGCCTCTGATTCCCCACCACTGATTCCCCTCCTCTGATTCGCCAGTTATGATTGCCCGCCTCTGATTCCCCGTTTCTGATTCCCTGCCTCTGATTCCCCGCCACTGATTCCCCATGTCTGACTCACCACCTCTGATTCCCCGCCTCTGATTCCCCGCCTCTGATTCCCTGCCTCTGATTCGCAACCTCTTATTCCCCACCTCTGATTCCCCATAGCTGATTCCCTGCCTCTGTTTCCCCGCCTCTGATTGGCACCTCTGATACCCCGCCTCTGATTCCCCATCTCTAATTCATCACATCTGATTCCCCACCTCTGCTTCCCCATCTCCGATTCTCTACCTCTGATTCGCCACCTCTGATTCCCAATATCTGATTCACCGCCTCTGTTTCCCTGCCTCTGATTCCCCGCCTCTGATTCCCCATATCTGATTCCCCGCCTCTGATTCCCCATCTCTGATTCCCGGTCTCTGATTCCCCACCTCTGTTTCCCGGCCTCTGATTCCCAATCCCTGATTCACCGCCTCTGACTCCCAGTGTCTGATTCCCTGCCTCTGATTCCCCGCCTCTGAATCCCCTCCTCTGATTCCCTGCCACTGATTCCCCGCCTCTGATTCCCCACCTCTGATACCCCATATCTGATTCCCCGCCTCTGTTTCCCCGCCTCTGATTCCCCACCTCTGATTCCCCATATCTGATTCCCTGCCTCTGATTCCCCAACTCTGATTCCCCGCCTCTGATTCCCCAGCTCTGATTCCCCGCCTCTGATTCCCCACCTCTGATCCAACATATCTGATTCCCCGCCTCTGTTTCCCCGCCTCTGATTCCCCACCTCTGATTCCCCATATCTGATTCCCCGCCTATGATTCCCCACCTCCGATTCCCCGCCTCTGATTCGCCAGCTATGATTCCCCTCCTCTGGTTCCCCGCATCTGATTCCCCGCCTCTGATTCCCCGTGTCTGACCCTGCCTCTGATTCCACGCCTTTGATTCCCCATCTCTGATTCACCACCTCTGATTCCCCACCTCTGATTCCCCATCTCTGATTCTGCACATCCGATTCCCTGCCTCTGATTCCCCGCCTCTGATTCCCCGCCTCTGATTCCCTGCCTCTGATTCGCAACCTGTTATTACCCACCTCTGAATCCCCATATCTGATTCCCCGCCTCTGTTTCCCCATATCTGATTCCCCGCCTCTGTTTCACTGCCTCTGATTGGCACCTCTGATACCCCGCCTCTGATTCCCCATCTCTAATTCATCACATCTGATTCCCCACCTCTGCTTCCCCATCTCTGATTCTCTACCTCTGATTCGCAACCTCTGATTCCGAATATCTCATTCACCGCCTCTGTTTCCCCGCTTCTGATTCCCCGCCTCTGATTCCCCATATCTAATTCCCCGCCTCTGATTCCCCATCTCTGATTCCCGGTCTCTGATTCCCCACCTCTGTTTCCCGGCCTCTCATTCCCCATCCCTGATTCACCGCCTCTGATTCCCAGTGTCTGATTCCCTGCCTCTGATTCCCCGCCTCTGAATCCCCTCCTCTGATTCCCTGCCACTGATTCCCCGCCCCTGATTCCCCACCTCTGATACCCCATATCTGATTCCCCGCCTCTGTTTCCCCGCCTCTGATTCCCCACCTCTGATTTCCCATATCTGATTCCACGCCTCTTATTCCCCGCCTCTGATTGGCCGCCTCTGATACCCCGCCTCTGATTCCCCATCTCTAATTCATCACATCTGATTCCCCACCTCTGCTTCCCCATCTCTGATTCTCAACCTCTGATTCGCCACCTCTGATTCCCCATATCTGATTCACCGCCTCTGTTTTCCCGCCTCTGATTCCCCGCCTATGATTCCCCATATTTGATTCCCCGCCTCTGATTCCCCATCTCTGATTCCCGGACTCTGATTCCCCAACTCTGATTCCCCGCCTCTGATTCCCCAGCTCTGATTTCCCGCCTCTGATTCCCCACCTCTGCTTCCGCATCTCTGATTCTCTACCTCTGATTCGCCACCTCTGATTGCCCATATCTGATTCACCGCCTCTGTTTCCCCGCCTCTGATTCCCCACCTCTTATTCCCCATATTTGATTCCCCGCCTCTGATTCCCCATCTCTGATTCCCGGACTCTGATTCCCCAACTCTGATTCCCCGCCTCTGATTCCCCATATTTGATTCCCCTCCTCTGATTTCCCATCTCTGATTCCTGGACTCTGATTCCCCAACTCTGATTTCCCCGCCTCTGATTCCCCAGCTCTGATTTCCCGCCTCTGATTCCCCACCTCTGATTCACCATATCTGATTCCCCGCCTCTGATTCCCCACCACTGATTCCCCTCCGCTGATTCGCCAGTTATGATTGCCCGCCTCTGATTCCCCGTTTCTGATTCCCTGCCTCTGATTCCCCGCCTCTGATTCCCCATCTCTGACTCACCACCTCTGATTCCCCACCTCTGACACCCCATCTCTGATTCCGCACATCCGATTCCCTGCCTATGATTCCCCACCTCTGATTCCCCGCCTCTGATTCCCCATATCTGATTCCCTGCCACTGTTTCCCCGCTTCTGATTCCCCACCTCTGTTTCCCCATATCTGATTCCCCGCCTCTGATTCCCCAACTCTAATACCCTGCCTCTGATTCCCCAGCTCTGATTCCCCGCCTCTGATTCCCCGCATCTGATTCCCTGCCTCTGATTCCCCGCCTCTGATTCCAGGCCTCTGATTCCCAGCATCTGATTCCGGCCTCTGATTCCCGGCCTCTGATTCCCTGCTTCTGATTCTGATTCCCTGCCTCTGATTCCCCATCTCTGATTCCGCACATCTGATTCCCTGCCTCTGATTCCCCACCTCTGATTCCCCATATCTGATTCCCCGCCTCTGTTTCCCCGCCTCTGATTTCCCGCCTCGGTTTCCCCATATCTGATTCCCCGCCTCTGATTCCCCAAATCTGATTCCCCTCCTCTAATTCGCCAGCTATGATTCCCCGCCTCTGATTCCCTGCGTCTGATTCCATGCCTCTGATTCCCAGCCTCTGATTCCCCTTCTCTGATTCACCACCTCTGAATCCCCACCTCTGATTCCCCATCTCTGATTCCGCACATCCGATTCCCTGCCTCTGATTCCCCGCCTCTGATTCCCCGCCTCTGATTCACAACCTCTAATTCCCCACCTCTGATTCCCCATATCTGATTCCCCGCCTCTGTTTCCCTGCCTCTGATTCCCGGCCTCTGTTTCCCCATATCTGATTCCCCTCCTCTGATTCCCCAACTCTGATTCCCCGCCTCTGATTCCCCAGCTTTGATTCCCCGTCTTTTATTCCCGGCCTCTGATTCCCTGCCACTGATTCCCCGCCCCTGATTCCCCACCTCTGATTCCCCATATCTGATTCCCCGCCTCTGTTTCCCCACCTCTGATTCCCGGCCTCTAATTCCCAGCATCTGATTCGCGGCCACTGATTCCCTGCCTCTGATTCCCCGCCTCTGATTCCCCATCTCTGATTCCCCGCCTCTGATTCCCCGTGTCTGATTCCCTGCCTCTGATTCCCCGCCTCTGATTCCCCGCGTCTGATTCCCTGCCACTGATTCCCTGCCCCTGATTCCCCACCTCTGATTCCCCATATCTGATTCCCCGCCTCTGTTTCCCCAACTCTGATTCCCTTCCTCTAATTCGCCAGCTATGATTCCCCGCCTCTGATTCCCTGCCACTGATTCCCTGCCACTGATTCCCCACCTCTGATTCCCCATATATGATTCCCCGCCTCTGATTCCCCAACTCTGATTCCCCTCCTCTAATTCGCCAGCTATGATTCCCCGCCTCTTATTCCCTGCGTCTGATTCCCTGCCTCTGATTCCCAGCCTCTGATTCCCCTTCTCTGATTCACCACCTCTGAATCCCCACCTCTGATACCTCATCTCTGATTCCGCACATCCGATTCCCTGCCACTGATTCCCTGCCCCTGATTCCCCACCTCTGATTCCCCATCTCTGATTCCCCGCCTCTTTTTCCCCACCTCTGATTCCCCGCCTCTGTTTCCCCATATCTGATTCCCCGCCTCTGATTCCCCAGCTCTGATTCCCCGCCTTTTATTCCCGGCCTCTGATTCCCTGCCACTGATTCCCCGCCCCTGATTCCCCACCTCTGATTCCCCATATCTGATTCCCCGCCTCTGTTTCCCCAGCTCTGATTCCCCACCTCTGATTCCCCAGCTCTGATTCCCTGCCACTGATTCCCCGCCCCTGATTCCCCACCTCTGATTCCCCATATCTGATTCCCCGCCTCTGTTTCCCCAGCTCTGATTCCCTGCCTCTGATTCCCTGCCCTGATTCCCCATCTCTGTTTCACCGCCTTTGATTCGCCACCTCTGATTCCCCATATCTGATTCCCCACCTCTGTTTCCCCGCTTCTGATTCCCCGCCTCTGTTTCCCCATATCTGATTCCCGGCCTCTGATTCTCCGACTCTGATTCCCCGCCTCTGATTCCCTGCCTCTGATTCCCCATCTCCGATTCCGCACATCGGATTCCCTGCCTCTGATTCCCCGCCTCTGATTCCCCGCCTCTGATTCCCTGCTTCTGATTCCCAACCTCTGATTCCCCACCTCTGATTCCCCATATCTGATTCCCCGCCTCTGTTTCCCCTCCTCTGATTCCCCAACTCTGAATCCCCGCCTCTGATTCCAAAGCTCTGATTCCCCGCCTCTGATTCCCCGTGTTTGATTCCCTGCCTCTGATTCCCTGCCCTGATTCCCCATCTCTGATACACCGCCTTTAATTCGCCACCGCTGATTCCCCATATCTGATTCCCCGCCTCTGTTTCCACGTCTCTGATTCCCCGCCTCTGTTTCGCCATATCTAATTCCACGCCTCTGATTCCCCAACTCTGATTCCCCGCCTCTGATTCCCCAGCTCTGATTCCCTGCCTCTGATTCCCCGCCGTTTCCCCATATCTGATTCCCCGTGTCTGATTCCCTGCCTCTGATTCCCCGCCTCTGATTCCCCGCCTCTGATTCCCTGCCACTGATTCCCTGCCCCTGATACCCCACCTCTGATTCCCCATATCTGATTCCCTGCCTCTGTTTCCCCGCCTCTGATTCCCCGCCTCTGATTCCCCATATCTGATTCCCCGCCTCTGATTCCCCAACTCTGATTCCCCGCCTCTGATTCCCCAGCTCTGAATCCCCGCCTCTGATTCCCTGCGTCTGTTTCCCCGCCTCTGATTCCCCGCCTCTGTTTCCCCATATCTAAGTCCCCGACTCTGATTCCCCAACTCTGATTCCCCACCTCTGATTCCCCAGCTCTGATTCCCCGCCTCTGATTCCCCGCATCTGATTCCCTGCATCTGATTCCCAGCCTCTGATTCCCTGCCTCTTATTCCCAACCTCTGATTCCCCACCTCTGATTCCCCATATCTGATTCCCCACCTCTGTTTCCCCGCTTCTGATTCCCCGCCTCTGTTTCCCCATATCTGATTCCCGGCCTCTGATTCTCCGCCTCTGATTCCCCGCCTCTGATTCCCTGCCTCTGATTCCCCATCTCCGATTCCGCACATCGGATTCCCTGCCTCTGATTCCCCGCCTCTGATTCCCCGCCTCTGATTCCCTGCTTCTGATTCCCAACCTCTGATTCCCCACCTCTGATTCCCCATATCTGATTCCCCGCCTCTGTTTCCCCGCCTCTGATTCCCCAACTCTGAATCCCCGCCTCTGATTCCCCAGCTCTGATTCCCCGCCTCTGATTCCCCGTGTTTGATTCCCTGCCTCTGATTCCCTGCCCTGATTCCCCATCTCTGATACACCGCCTTTAATTCGCCACCGCTGATTCCCCATATCTGATTCCCCGCCTCTGTTTCCCCGTCTCTGATTCCCCGCCTCTGTTTCGCCATATCTAATTCCACGCCTCTGATTCCCCAACTCTGATTCCCCGCCTCTGATTCCCCAGCTCTGATTCCCTGCCTCTGATTCCCCGCATCTGATTCCCTGCCTCTGATTCCCCGCCTCTGATTTCCTGCTTCTGATTCCCAACCTCTGATTCCCCACCTCTGAATCCCCATATCTGATTCCCCGCCTCTGTTTCCCCGCCTCTGTTTCCCCATATCTGATTCCCCGCCTCTGATTCCCCAACTCTGATTCCCCTCCTCTGATTCGCCAGCTATGATTCCCCGCCTCTGATTCCCTGCATCTGATTCCCTGCATCTGATTCCCCGCCTCTGATTCCCCTTCTCTGATTCTCCACCTCTGATTCCCCACCTCTGATTCCCCATCTCGGATTCCGCTCATCCGATTCCCTGCCTCTGATTCCCCGCCTCTGATTCCCCGCCTCTGATTTCCTGCCTCTGATTCGCAACCTCTAATTCCCCACCTCTGATTCCCCATATCTGATTCCCCGCCTCTGTTTCCCTGCCTCTGATTCCCGGCCTCTGTTTCCCCATATCTGATTCCCCTCCTCTGATTCCCCAACTCTGATTCCCCGCCTCTGATACCCCGCCTCTGATTCCCCATCTCTAATTCATCACATCTGATTCCCCACCTCTTCTTCCCCATCTCTGATTCTCTACCTCTGATTCGCCACCTCTGATTGCCCATATCTGATTCAACGCCTCTGTTTCCCCGCATCTGATTCCCCGCCTCTGATTCCCCATATTTGATTCCCCGCCTTTGATTCCCCATCTCTGATTCCCGGACTCATTCCCCAACTCTGATTCCCCGCCTCTGATTCCCCATATTTGATTCCCCTCCTCTGATTTCCCATCTCTGATTCCCGGACTCTGATTCCCCAACTCTGATTTCCCCGCCTCTGAATCCCCAGCTCTGATTTCCCGCCTCTGATTCCCCACCTGTGATAAAACATATCTGATTCCCGGCCTCTGTTTCCCCGCCTCTGATTCCCCACCTCTGATTCACCATATCTGATTCCCCGCCTCTGATTCCCCACCACTGATTCCCCTCCTCTGATTCGCCAGTTATGATTGCCCGCCTCTGATTCCCCGTTTCTGATTCCCTGCCTCTGATTCCCCGCCTCTGATTCCCCATGTCTGAATCACCACCTCTGATTCCCCGCCTCTGATTCCCCGCCTCTGATTCCCTGCCTCTGATTCGCAACCTCTTATTCCCCACCTCTGATTCCCCATAGCTGATTCCCTGCCTCTGTTTCCCCGCCTCTGATTGGCACCTCTGATACCCCGCCTCTGATTCCCCATCTCTAATTCATCACATCTGATTCCCCACCTCTGCTTCCCCATCTCCGATTCTCTACCTCTGATTCGCCACCTCTGATTCCCAATGTCTGATTCACCGCCTCTGTTTCCCTGCCTCTGATTCCCCGCCTCTGATTCCCCATATCTGATTCCCCGCCTCTGATTCCCCATCTCTGATTCCCGGTCTCTGATTCCCCACCTCTGTTTCCCGGCCTCTGATTCCCAATCCCTGATTCACCGCCTCTGACTCCCAGTGTCTGATTCCCTGCCTCTGATTCCCCGCCTCTGAATCCCCTCCTCTGATTCCCTGCCACTGATTCCCCGCCCCTGATTCCCCACCTCTGATACCCCATATCTGATTCCCCGCCTCTGTTTCCCCGCCTCTGATTCCCCACCTCTGATTCCCCATATCTGATTCCCTGCCTCTGATTCCCCAACTCTGATTCCCCGCCTCTGATTCCCCAGCTCTGATTCCCCGCCTCTGATTCCCCACCTCTGATCCAACATATCTGATTCCCCGCCTCTGTTTCCCCGCCTCTGATTCCCCACCTCTGATTCCCCATATCTGATTCCCCGCCTATGATACCCCACCTCCGATTCCCCGCCTCTGATTCGCCAGCTATGATTCCCCTCCTCTGGTTCCCCGCATCTGATTCCCCGCCTCTGATTCCCCGTGTCTGACCCTGCCTCTGATTCCACGCCTTTGATTCCCCATCTCTGATTCACTACCTCTGATTCCCCACCTCTGATTCCCCATCTCTGATTCTGCACATCCGATTCCCTGCCTCTGATTCCCCGCCTCTGATTCCCCGCCTCTGATTCCCTGCCTCTGATTCGCAACCTGTTATTACCCACCTCTGAATCCCCATATCTGATTCCCCGCCTCTGTTTCCCCATATCTGATTCCCCGCCTCTGTTTCACTGCCTCTGATTGGCACCTCTGATACCCCGCCTCTGATTCCCCATCTCTAATTCATCACATCTGATTCCCCACCTCTGCTTCCCCATCTCTGATTCTCTACCTCTGATTCGCAACCTCTGATTCCGAATATCTCATTCACCGCCTCTGTTTCCCCGCTTCTGATTCCCCGCCTCTGATTCCCCATATCTAATTCCCCGCCTCTGATTCCCCATCTCTGATTCCCGGTCTCTGATTCCCCACCTCTGTTTCCCGGCCTCTCATTCCCCATCCCTGATTCACCGCCTCTGATTCCCAGTGTCTGATTCCCTGCCTCTGATTCCCCGCCTCTGAATCCCCTCCTCTGATTCCCTGCCACTGATTCCCCGCCCCTGATTCCCCACCTCTGATACCCCATATCTGATTCCCCGCCTCTGTTTCCCCGCCTCTGATTCCCCACCTCTGATTTCCCATATCTGATTCCACGCCTCTGATTCCCCGCCTCTGATTGGCCGCCTCTGATACCCCGCCTCTGATTCCCCATCTCTAATTCATCACATCTGATTCCCCACCTCTGCTTCCCCATCTCTGATTCTCAACCTCTGATTCGCCACCTCTGATTCCCCATATCTGATTCACCGCCTCTGTTTCCCCGCCTCTGATTCCCCGCCTATGATTCCCCATATTTGATTCCCCGCCTCTGATTCCCCATCTCTGATTCCCGGACTCTGATTCCCCAACTCTGATTCCCCGCCTCTGATTCCCCAGCTCTGATTTCCCGCCTCTGATTCCCCACCTCTGCTTCCCCATCTCTGATTCTCTACCTCTGATTCGCCACCTCTGATTGCCCATATCTGATTCACCGCCTCTGTTTCCCCGCCTCTGATTCCCCGCCTCTTATTCCCCATATTTGATTCCCCGCCTCTGATTCCCCATCTCTGATTCCCGGACTCTGATTCCCCAACTCTGATTCCCCGCCTCTGATTCCCCATATTTGATTCCCCTCCTCTGATTTCCCATCTCTGATTCCTGGACTCTGATTCCCCAACTCTGATTTCCCCGCCTCTGATTCCCCAGCTCTGATTTCCCGCCTCTGATTCCCCACCTCTGATACAACATATCTGATTCCCGGCCTCTGTTTCCCCGCCTCTGATTCCCCACCTCTGATTCACCATATTTGATTCCCCGCCTCTGATTCCCCACCACTGATTCCCCTCCGCTGATTCGCCAGTTATGATTGCCCGCCTCTGATTCCCCGTTTCTGATTCCCTGCCTCTGATTCCCCGCCTCTGATTCCCCATCTCTGACTCACCACCTCTGATTCCCCACCTCTGACACCCCATCTCTGATTCCGCACATCCGATTCCCTGCCTATGATTCCCCACCTCTGATTCCCCGCCTCTGATTCCCCATATCTGATTCCCTGCCTCTGTTTCCCCGCTTCTGATTCCCCACCTCTGTTTCCCCATATCTGATTCCCCGCCTCTGATTCCCCAACTCTAATACCCTGCCTCTGATTCCCCAGCTCTGATTCCCCGCCTCTGATTCCCCGCATCTGATTCCCTGCCTCTGATTCCCCGCCTCTGATTCCAGGCCTCTGATTCCCAGCATCTGATTCCGGCCTCTGATTCCCGGCCTCTGATTCCCTGCTTCTGATTCTGATTCCCTGCCTCTGATTCCCCATCTCTGATTCCGCACATCTGATTCCCTGCCTCTGATTCCCCACCTCTGATTCCCCATATCTGATTCCCCGCCTCTGTTTCCCCGCCTCTGATTTCCCGCCTCTGTTTCCCCATATCTGATTCCCCGCCTCTGATTCCCCAAATCTGATTCCCCTCCTCTAATTCGCCAGCTATGATTCCCCGCCTCTGATTCCCTGCGTCTGATTCCATGCCTCTGATTCCCAGCCTCTGATTCCCCTTCTCTGATTCACCACCTCTGAATCCCCACCTCTGATTCCCCATCTCTGATTCCGCACATCCGATTCCCTGCCTCTGATTCCCCGCCTCTGATTCCCCGCCTCTGATTCACAACCTCTAATTCCCCACCTCTGATTCCCCATATCTGATTCCCCGCCTCTGTTTCCCTGCCTCTGATTCCCGGCCTCTGTTTCCCCATATCTGATTCCCCTCCTCTGATTCCCCAACTCTGATTCCCCGCCTCTGATTCCCCAGCTTTGATTCCCCGTCTTTTATTCCCGGCCTCTGATTCCCTGCCACTGATTCCCCGCCCCTGATTCCCCACCTCTGATTCCCCATATCTGATTCCCCGCCTCTGTTTCCCCACCTCTGATTCCCGGCCACTAATTCCCAGCATCTGATTCGCGGCCACTGATTCCCTGCCTCTGATTCCCCGCCTCTGATTCCCCATCTCTGATTCCCCGCCTCTGATTCCCCGTGTCTGATTCCCTGCCTCTGATTCCCCGCCTCTGATTCCCCGCGTCTGATTCCCTGCCACTGATTCCCTGCCCCTGATTCCCCACCTCTGATTCCCCATATCTGATTCCCCGCCTCTGTTTCCCCAACTCTGATTCCCTTCCTCTAATTCGCCAGCTATGATTCCCCGCCTCTGATTCCCTGCCACTGATTCCCTGCCACTGATTCCCCACCTCTGATTCCCCATATATGATTCCCCGCCTCTGATTCCCCAACTCTGATTCCCCTCCTCTAATTCGCCAGCTATGATTCCCCGCCTCTTATTCCCTGCGTCTGATTCCCTGCCTCTGATTCCCAGCCTCTGATTCCCCTTCTCTGATTCACCACCTCTGAATCCCCACCTCTGATACCTCATCTCTGATTCCGCACATCCGATTCCCTGCCACTGATTCCCTGCCCCTGATTCCCCACCTCTGATTCCCCATCTCTGATTCCCCGCCTCTTTTTCCCCACCTCTGATTCCCCGCCTCTGTTTCCCCATATCTGATTCCCCGCCTCTGATTCCCCAGCTCTGATTCCCCGCCTTTTATTCCCGGCCTCTGATTCCCTGCCACTGATTCCTCGCCCCTGATTCCCCACCTCTGATTCCCCATATCTGATTCCCCGCCTCTGTTTCCCCAGCTCTGATTCCCCACCTCTGATTCCCCAGCTCTGATTCCCTGCCACTGATTCCCCGCCCCTGATTCCCCACCTCTGATTCCCCATATCTGATTCCCCGCCTCTGTTTCCCCGCCTCTGATTCCCTGCCTCTGATTCCCAACCTCTGATTCCACACCTCTGATTCCCCATATCTGATTCCCCGCCTCTGATTCCCCACCACTGATTCCCCTCCGCTGATTCGCCAGTTATGATTGCCCGCCTCTGATTCCCCGTTTCTGATTCCCTGCCTCTGATTCCCCGCCTCTGATTCCCCATCTCTGACTCACCACCTCTGATTCCCCACCTCTGACACCCCATCTCTGATTCCGCACATCCGATTCCCTGCCTATGATTCCCCACCTCTGATTCCCCGCCTCTGATTCCCCATATCTGATTCCCTGCCTCTGTTTCCCCGCTTCTGATTCCCCACCTCTGTTTCCCCATATCTGATTCCCCGCCTCTGATTCCCCAACTCTAATACCCTGCCTCTGATTCCCCAGCTCTGATTCCCCGCCTCTGATTCCCCGCATCTGATTCCCTGCCTCTGATTCCCCGCCTCTGATTCCAGGCCTCTGATTCCCAGCATCTGATTCCGGCCTCTGATTCCCGGCCTCTGATTCCCTGCTTCTGATTCTGATTCCCTGCCTCTGATTCCCCATCTCTGATTCCGCACATCTGATTCCCTGCCTCTGATTCCCCACCTCTGATTCCCCATATCTGATTCCCCGCCTCTGTTTCCCCGCCTCTGATTTCCCGCCTCTGTTTCCCCATATCTGATTCCCCGCCTCTGATTCCCCAAATCTGATTCCCCTCCTCTAATTCGCCAGCTATGATTCCCCGCCTCTGATTCCCTGCGTCTGATTCCATGCCTCTGATTCCCAGCCTCTGATTCCCCTTCTCTGATTCACCACCTCTGAATCCCCACCTCTGATTCCCCATCTCTGATTCCGCACATCCGATTCCCTGCCTCTGATTCCCCGCCTCTGATTCCCCGCCTCTGATTCACAACCTCTAATTCCCCACCTCTGATTCCCCATATCTGATTCCCCGCCTCTGTTTCCCTGCCTCTGATTCCCGGCCTCTGTTTCCCCATATCTGATTCCCCTCCTCTGATTCCCCAACTCTGATTCCCCGCCTCTGATTCCCATGCTTTGATTCCCCGTCTTTTATTCCCGGCCTCTGATTCCCTGCCACTGATTCCCCGCCCCTGATTCCCCACCTCTGATTCCCCATATCTGATTCCCCGCCTCTGTTTCCCAACCTCTGATTCCCGGCCTCTAATTCACAGCATCTGATTCCCGGCCACTGATTCCCTGCCTCTGATTCCCCGCCTCTGATTCCCCATCTCTGATTCCCCGCCTCTGATTCCCCGTGTCTGATTCCCTGCCTCTGATTCCCCGCCTCTGATTCCCCGCGTCTGATTCCCTGCCACTGATTCCCTGCCCCTGATTCCCCACCTCTGATTCCACATATCTGATTCCCCGCCTCTGTTTCCCCAACTCTGATTCCCTTCCTCTAATTCGCCAGCTATGATTCCCCGCCTCTGATTCCCTGCCACTGATTCCCTGCCCCTGATTCCCCACCTCTGATTCCCCATATATGATTCCCCGCCTCTGATTCCCCAACTCTGATTCCCCTCCTCTAATTCGCCAGCTATGATTCCCCGCCTCTTATTCCCTGCGTCTGATTCCCTGCCTCTGATTCCCAGCCTCTGATTCCCCTTCTCTGATTCACCACCTCTGAATCCCCACCTCTGATACCTCATCTCTGATTCCGCACATCCGATTCCCTGCCTCTGATTCCCCGCCTCTGATTCCCCGCCTCTGATTCCCCGCCTCTGATTCCCCGCGTCTGATTCCCTGCCACTGATTCCCTGCCCCTGATTCCCCACCTCTGATTCCCCATCTCTGATTCCCCGCCTCTTTTTCCCCACCTCTGATTCCCCGCCTCTGTTTCCCCATATCTGATTCCCCGCCTCTGATTCCCCAACTCTGATTCCCTTCCTCTAATTCGCCAGCTATGATTCCCCGCCTCTGATTCCCTGCATCTGATACCCTGCCTCTGATTCCCAGCCTCTGATTCCCCTTCTCTGATTCACCACCTCTGAATCCCCACCTCTGATTCCCCATCTCTGATTCCGCACATCCGATTCCCTGCCTCTGATTCCCCGCCTTTTATTCCCGGCCTCTGATTCCCTGCCTCTGATTCCCCATCTCTGATTCCGCACATCTGATTCCCTGCCTCTGATTCCCCACCTCTGATTCCCCATATCTGATTCCCCGCCTCTGTTTCCCCTCCTCTGATTCCCCGCCTCTGTTTCCCCATATCTGATTCCCCGCCTCTGTTTCCCTGCCTCTGATTCCCGGCCTCTGTTTCCCCATATCTGATTCCCCTCCTCTGATTCCCCAACTCTGATTCCCCGCCTCTGATTCCCAAGCTCTGATTCCCCACCTCTGATTCCCCATATCTGATTCCCCGCCTCTGTTTCCCCTCCTCTGATTCCCCGCCTCTGTTTCCCCATATCTGATTCCCCGCCTCTGTTTCCCTGCCTCTGATTCCCGGCCTCTGTTTCCCCATATCTGATTCCCCTCCTCTGATTCCCCAACTCTGATTCCCCGCCTCTGATTCCCAAGCTCTGATTCCCCGCCTTTTATTCCCGGCCTCTGATTCCCTGCCACTGATTCCCCGCCCCTGATTCCCCACCTCTGATTCCCCATATCTGATTCCCCGCCTCTGTTTCCCCAGCTCTGATTCCCCACCTCTGATTCCCCAGCTCTGATTCCCTGCCACTGATTCCCCGCCCCTGATTCCCCACCTCTGATTCCCCATATCTGATTCCCCGCCTCTGTTTCCCCAGCTCTGATTCCCTGCCTCTGATTCCCTGCCCTGATTCCCCATCTCTGTTTCACCGCCTTTGATTCGCCACCTCTGATTCCCCATATCTGATTCCCCGCCTCTGTTTCCCCGCCTCTGATTCCCTGCCTCTGATTCCCAACCTCTGATTCCACACCTCTGATTCCCCATATCTGATTCCCCGCCTCTATTTCCCCATATCTGATTCCCCGCCTCTGATTCCCCAACTCTGATTCCCCACCTCTGATTCCCCAGCTCTGATTCCCCGCCTCTGATTCCCGGCATCCGATTCCCTGCCTCTGATTCCCCGCCTCTGATTCGCCATCTCTGATTCCCCGCCTCTGATTCCCCGTGTCTGATTCCCTGCCTCTGATTCCCCGCCTCAGATTCCCCGCCTCTGATTCCCTGCCACTGATTCCCTGCCCCTGATTCCCCACCTCTGATTCCCCATATCTGATTCCCCGCCTCTGTTTCTCGGCCTCTGATTCCCCGCCTCTGATTCCCCATATCTGATTCCCTGCCTCTGATTCCACAACTCTGATTCCCCGCCTCTGATTCCCCAGCTCTGAATCCCCGCCTCTGATTCCCCGCGTCTGATTCCATCCCTCTGATTCACAACCTCTGATTCCCCACCTCTGATTCCCCATATCTGATTCCCCGCCTCTGTTTCCCCGCCTCTGATTCCCCGCCTCTGATTCCCCATATCTGATTCCCCGGCTCTGATTGCCCACCTCTGATTCCCCGCCTCTGATTCGCCAGCTCTGATTCCCCGCCTCTGAATCCCCGCATCTGATTCCCTGCCTCTGATTCCCCGCCTCTGATTCCCCATCTCTGATTCACCGCCTTTGATTCGCCACCTCTGATTCCCGGCCTCTGATTCCCCGCCTCTGCTTCCCCGCCTCTGATTCCCTGCCTCTGATTCCCCATCTCCGATTCCGCACATCGGATTTCCTGCCTCTGATTCCCCGCCTCTGATTCCCCGCCTCTGATTCCCTGCTTCTGATTCCCAACCTCTGATTCCCCACCTCTGATTCCCCATATCTGATTCCCCGCCTCTGTTTCCCCGCCTCTGATTCCCCGCCTCTGATTCCCCAACTCTGAATCCCCACCTCTGATTCCCCAGCACTGATTCCACGCCTCTGATTCCCCGTGTTTGATTCCCTGCCTCTGATTCCCTGCCATGATTCCCCATCTCTGATTCACCGCCTTTAATTCGCCACCTCTGATTCCCCATATCTGATTCCCCTCCTCTGTTTCCCCGCCTCTGATTCCCAACCTCTGATTCCACACCTCTGATTCCCCATATCTGATTCCCCGCCTCTGTTTCCCTGCCTCTGATTCCCCGCCCCTGTTTCCCCATATCTGATTCCCCACCTCTGATTCTCCTACTCTGCTTCCCCGCCTCTGATTCCCCAGCTCTGATTCCCCGCCTCTGATTCCCCGTTTTTGATTCCCTGCCTCTGATTCCCCGCCTCTGATTCCCCATCTCTGATTCACCGCCTTTGATTCGCCACCTCTGTTTCCCCATATCTGATTCCCCACCTCTGTTTCCCCGCCTCTGATTCCCCGCCTCTGATTCCCCATATCTGATTCCCCGGCTCTGATTGCCCACCTCTGATTCCCCGCCTCTGATTCGCCAGCTCTGATTCCCCGCCTCTGATTCCCCGCATCTGATTCCCTGCCTCTGAATCCCCGCCTCTGATTCCCCATCTCTGATTCACCGCCTTTGATTCGCCACCTCTGATTCCCCATATCTGATTCCCCACCTCTGTTTCCCGGCCTCTGATTCCCCGCCTCTGATTCTCCATATATCATTCCCCGCCTCTGAATCCCCATCTCTGATTCCCGTACTCTGATTCCCCACCTCTGATTCCCGGCCTCTTATTCCCAGCATCTGATTCCCGGCCTCTGATTCCCGGCCTCTGATTCCCCGCTTCTGATTCTGATTCCCTGCCTCTGATTCCCCATCTCTGATTCCGCACATCTGATTCCCTGCCTCTGATTCCCCACCTCTGATTCCCCATATCTGATTCCCCGCCTCTGTTTCCCCGCCTCTGATTCCCCGCCTCTGTTTCCCTATATCTAATTCCCCACCTCTGATGCCCCAACTCTGATTCCCCGCCTCTGATTCCCCAGCTCTGATTCCCCACCTCTGATTCCCCGCATCCGATTCCCCATATCTGATTCCCCGCCTCTGTTTCCCCGCCTCTGATTCCCCGCCTCTGTTTCCCCATATCTGAATCCCCGCCTCTGATTCCCAACTATGATTCCCCGCCTCTGATTCCCCAGCTCTGATTCCCTGCCTCTGATTCCCTGCGTTCTATTCCCTGCCTCTGATTCCCCGCCTGTGATTCCCCATCACTGATTCACCACCTCTGATTCCCCACATCTGATTCCCCATATCTAATTCCCCGCCTCTGTTTGCCCGCCTCTGATTCCCCGCCTCTGTTTCCCCATATCTGATTCCCCGTCTCTGAATCCCCAACTCTGATTCCCTGCCTCTGATTCCCCAGCTCTGATTCCCCACCTTTGATTCCCCCCGTTTGATTCCCAGCCTCTGAATCCCCGTGTCTGATTTCCTGCCTCTGATTCCCCGCCTCTGATTCCCCATCTCTGATTCACCGCCTCTGATTCCCCACCTCTGATTCCCCATGTCTGATTCCGCACATCCGATTCCCTGCCTCTGATTCCCCAACTCTGATTCCCCGCCTCTGATTCCCCATCTCTGATTCCCCACCTCTGATTCCCCGTGTTTGATTCCCTGCCTCTGATTCCCCGCCTCTGAATACCAGCCTCTGATTCCCCATATCTGATTCCCCGCCTCTGATTCCCTGCCTCTGATTCCCCAGCTCTGATTCCCCGCCTTTGATTCCCCCCGTCTGATTCCCAGCCTCTGAATCCCCATGTCTGATTTCCTGCCTCTGATTCCCCGCCTCTGATTCCCCATCTCTGATTCACCGCCTCTGATTCCCCATCTCTGATTCCCCACCTCTGATTCCCCGTGTCTGATTCCCCGTGTCTGATTCCCTGCCTCTGATTCCACGCCTCTGATTCCCCATATCTGATTCCCTGCCACTGATTCCCCGCCTCTGATTCCCCATCTCTGATTCACCACCTCTGATTCCCGGCCTCTGATTGCCCACCTCTGATTCCCCGCCTCTGATTCGCCAGCTATGATTCCCCCCCTCTGATTCCCCGCGTCTCATTCCCCGCCTCTGATTCCCCAACTCTAATACCCCGCCTCTGATTCCCCAGCTCTGATTCCCCTCCTCTGATTCCCCGCATCTGATTCCCTGCCTCTGATTCCACGCCTCAAATTCCAGGCCTCTGATTCCCAACCTCTGATACCCCACCTCTGATTCCCAATATCTGATTCCCCGCCTCTGTTTCACCGCCTCTGATTCCCCGCCTCTGTTTCCCCGCCTGTGATTCCCCAGCTCTGATTCCCCGCCTCTGATTCCCCATATCTGATTCCCATCCTCTGATTGCCCACCTCTGATTCCCCGCCTCTGATTCGCCAGCTCTGATTCCCCGCCTCTGATTCCCCGCATCTGATTCCCTGCCTCTGATTCCCCGACTCTGATTCCCCATCACTGATTCCCCGCCTGTGATTCCCCAGCTCTGATTCCCCGCCTCTGATTCCCCAGCTCTGATTCCCAGCCTCTGATTCCCCGTGTTTGATCCCCTGCCTCTGATTACCTTCCTCTGATTCCCGGCCTCTGATACCCCGCTTCTGATTCTGATTCCCTGCCTCTGATTCCCCATCTCTGATTCACCACATCTGAATCCCCGCCTCTGTTTCCACGCCTCTGATTCCCTGCCTCTGATTCCCAACCTCTGATTCCCCACCCCTGATTCCCCATATCTGATTCTCCGCCTCTGTATCCCTGCCTCTGATTCCCCGCCCCTGTTTCCCCATATCTGATTCCCCGCCTCTGATTCCCCAACTCTGATTCCCCGCCTCTGGTTCCCCAGCTCTGATTCCCCGCCTCTGATTCCCCGTGTTTGATTCCCTGCCTCTGATTCCCCGCCTCTGATTCCCCATCTCTGATTCACCGCCTTTGATTCGCCACCTCTGATTCCCCATATCTGATTCCCCACCTCTGTTACCCCGCCTCTGATTCCCCGCCTCTGATTCCCCATATATCATTCCCCGCCTCTGAATCCCCATCTCTGATTCCCGGACTCTGATTCCCCACCTCTGATTCCCGGCCTCTTCTTCCCGGCATCTGAATCCCGGCCTCTGATTCCCGGCCTCTGATTCCCCACTTCTGATTCTGATTCCCTGCCTCTGATTCCTTATTCTGATTCCACACATCTGATTCCCTGCCTCTGATTCCCCACCTCTGATTCCCCATATCTGATTCCCCGCCTCTGTTTCCCCGCCTCTGATTCCCCGCCTCTGTTTCCCCATATCTAATTCCCCACCTCAGATGCCCCAACTCTGATACCCCGCCTCTGATTCCCCAGCTCTGATTCCCCGCCTCTGATTCCCCGCATCCGATTCCCCATATCTGATTCCCCGCCTCTGTTTCCCCGCCTTTGATTCCCCGCCTCTGTTTCCCCATATCTGACTCCCCGCCTCTGATTCCCAACTATGATTCCCCGCCTCTGATTCCCCAGCTCTGATTCCCCGCCTCTGATTCCCCGCGTTCTATTCCCTGCCTCTGATTCCCCGCCTGTGATTCCCCAGCTCTGAATCCCCGCCTCTGATTCCCCGCGTCTGATTCCATCCCTCTGATTCACAACCTCTGATTCCCCACCTCTGATTCCCCATATCTGATTCCCCGCCTCTGTTTCCCCGCCTCTGATTCCCCGCCTCTGATTCCCCATATCTGATTCCCCGGCTCTGATTGCCCACCTCTGATTCCCCGCCTCTGATTCGCCAGCTCTGATTCCCCGCCTCTGAATCCCCGCATCTGATTCCCTGCCTCTGATTCCCCGCCTCTGATTCCCCATCTCTGATTCACCGCCTTTGATTCGCCACCTCTGATTCCCGGCCTCTGATTCCCCGCCTCTGCTTCCCCGCCTCTGATTCCCTGCCTCTGATTCCCCATCTCCGATTCCGCACATCGGATTTCCTGCCTCTGATTCCCCGCCTCTGATTCCCCGCCTCTGATTCCCTGCTTCTGATTCCCAACCTCTGATTCCCCACCTCTGATTCCCCATATCTGATTCCCCGCCTCTGTTTCCCCGCCTCTGATTCCCCGCCTCTGATTCCCCAACTCTGAATCCCCACCTCTGATTCCCCAGCACTGATTCCACGCCTCTGATTCCCCGTGTTTGATTCCCTGCCTCTGATTCCCTGCCATGATTCCCCATCTCTGATTCACCGCCTTTAATTCGCCACCTCTGATTCCCCATATCTGATTCCCCTCCTCTGTTTCCCCGCCTCTGATTCCCAACCTCTGATTCCACACCTCTGATTCCCCATATCTGATTCCCCGCCTCTGTTTCCCTGCCTCTGATTCCCCGCCCCTGTTTCCCCATATCTGATTCCCCACCTCTGATTCTCCTACTCTGCTTCCCCGCCTCTGATTCCCCAGCTCTGATTCCCCGCCTCTGATTCCCCGTTTTTGATTCCCTGCCTCTGATTCCCCGCCTCTGATTCCCCATCTCTGATTCACCGCCTTTGATTCGCCACCTCTGTTTCCCCATATCTGATTCCCCACCTCTGTTTCCCCGCCTCTGATTCCCCGCCTCTGATTCCCCATATCTGATTCCCCGGCTCTGATTGCCCACCTCTGATTCCCCGCCTCTGATTCGCCAGCTCTGATTCCCCGCCTCTGATTCCCCGCATCTGATTCCCTGCCTCTGAATCCCCGCCTCTGATTCCCCATCTCTGATTCACCGCCTTTGATTCGCCACCTCTGATTCCCCATATCTGATTCCCCACCTCTGTTTCCCGGCCTCTGATTCCCCGCCTCTGATTCTCCATATATCATTCCCCGCCTCTGAATCCCCATCTCTGATTCCCGGACTCTGATTCCCCACCTCTGATTCCCGGCCTCTTATTCCCAGCATCTGATTCCCGGCCTCTGATTCCCCGCATCCGATTCCCCATATCTGATTCCCCGCCTCTGTTTCCCCGCCTCTGATTCCCCGCCTCTGTTTCCCCATATCTGAATCCCCGCCTCTGATTCCCAACTATGATTCCCCGCCTCTGATTCCCCAGCTCTGATTCCCTGCCTCTGATTCCCTGCGTTCTATTCCCTGCCTCTGATTCCCCGCCTGTGATTCCCCATCACTGATTCACCACCTCTGATTCCCCACATCTGATTCCCCATATCTAATTCCCCGCCTCTGTTTGCCCGCCTCTGATTCCCCGCCTCTGTTTCCCCATATCTGATTCCCCGTCTCTGAATCCCCAACTCTGATTCCCTGCCTCTGATTCCCCAGCTCTGATTCCCCACCTTTGATTCCCCCCGTTTGATTCCCAGCCTCTGAATCCCCGTGTCTGATTTCCTGCCTCTGATTCCCCGCCTCTGATTCCCCATCTCTGATTCACCGCCTCTGATTCCCCACCTCTGATTCCCCATGTCTGATTCCGCACATCCGATTCCCTGCCTCTGATTCCCCAACTCTGATTCCCCGCCTCTGATTCCCCATCTCTGATTCCCCACCTCTGATTCCCCGTGTTTGATTCCCTGCCTCTGATTCCCCGCCTCTGAATACCAGCCTCTGATTCCCCATATCTGATTCCCCGCCTCTGATTCCCTGCCTCTGATTCCCCAGCTCTGATTCCCCGCCTTTGATTCCCCCCGTCTGATTCCCAGCCTCTGAATCCCCATGTCTGATTTCCTGCCTCTGATTCCCCGCCTCTGATTCCCCATCTCTGATTCACCGCCTCTGATTCCCCATCTCTGATTCCCCACCTCTGATTCCCCGTGTCTGATTCCCCGTGTCTGATTCCCTGCCTCTGATTCCACGCCTCTGATTCCCAATATCTGATTCCCTGCCACTGATTCCCCGCCTCTGATTCCCCATCTCTGATTCACCACCTCTGATTCCCGGCCTCTGATTGCCCACCTCTGATTCCCCGCCTCTGATTCGCCAGCTATGATTCCCCCCCTCTGATTCCCCGCGTCTCATTCCCCGCCTCTGATTCCCCAACTCTAATACCCCGCCTCTGATTCCCCAGCTCTGATTCCCCTCCTCTGATTCCCCGCATCTGATTCCCTGCCTCTGATTCCACGCCTCAAATTCCAGGCCTCTGATTCCCAACCTCTGATACCCCACCTCTGATTCCCAATATCTGATTCCCCGCCTCTGTTTCACCGCCTCTGACTCCCCGCCTCTGTTTCCCCGCCTGTGATTCCCCAGCTCTGATTCCCCGCCTCTGATTCCCCATATCTGATTCCCATCCTCTGATTGCCCACCTCTGATTCCCCGCCTCTGATTCGCCAGCTCTGATTCCCCGCCTCTGATTCCCCGCATCTGATTCCCTGCCTCTGATTCCCCGACTCTGATTCCCCATCTCTGATTCCCCGCCTGTGATTCCCCAGCTCTGATTCCCCGCCTCTGATTCCCCAGCTCTGATTCCCAGCCTCTGATTCCCCGTGTTTGATCCCCTGCCTCTGATTACCTTCCTCTGATTCCCGGCCTCTGATACCCCGCTTCTGATTCTGATTCCCTGCCTCTGATTCCCCATCTCTGATTCACCACATCTGAATCCCCGCCTCTGTTTCCACGCCTCTGATTCCCTGCCTCTGATTCCCAACCTCTGATTCCCCACCCCTGATTCCCCATATCTGATTCTCCGCCTCTGTATCCCTGCCTCTGATTCCCCGCCCCTGTTTCCCCATATCTGATTCCCCGCCTCTGATTCCCCAACTCTGATTCCCCGCCTCTGGTTCCCCAGCTCTGATTCCCCGCCTCTGATTCCCCGTGTTTGATTCCCTGCCTCTGATTCCCCGCCTCTGATTCCCCATCTCTGATTCACCGCCTTTGATTCGCCACCTCTGATTCCCCATATCTGATTCCCCACCTCTGTTACCCCGCCTCTGATTCCCCGCCTCTGATTCCCCATATATCATTCCCCGCCTCTGAATCCCCATCTCTGATTCCCGGACTCTGATTCCCCACCTCTGATTCCCGGCCTCTTCTTCCCGGCATCTGAATCCCGGCCTCTGATTCCCGGCCTCTGATTCCCCACTTCTGATTCTGATTCCCTGCCTCTGATTCCTTATTCTGATTCCACACATCTGATTCCCTGCCTCTGATTCCCCACCTCTGATTCCCCATATCTGATTCCCCGCCTCTGTTTCCCCGCCTCTGATTCCCCGCCTCTGTTTCCCCATATCTAATTCCCCACCTCAGATGCCCCAACTCTGATACCCCGCCTCTGATTCCCCAGCTCTGATTCCCCGCCTCTGATTCCCCGCATCCGATTCCCCATATCTGATTCCCCGCCTCTGTTTCCCCGCCTTTGATTCCCCGCCTCTGTTTCCCCATATCTGACTCCCCGCCTCTGATTCCCAACTATGATTCCCCGCCTCTGATTCCCCAGCTCTGATTCCCCGCCTCTGATTCCCCGCGTTCTATTCCCTGCCTCTGATTCCCCGCCTGTGATTCCCCATCTCTGATTCACCACCTCTGATTCCCCACCTCTGATTCCCCATATCTAATTCCCCGCCTCTGTTTGCCCGCCTCTGATTCCCCGCCGTTTCCCCATATCTGATTCCCCGTGTCTGATTCCCTGCCTCTGATTCCCCGCCTCTGATTCCCCGCCTCTGATTCCCTGCCACTGATTCCCTGCCCCTGATACCCCACCTCTGATTCCCCATATCTGATTCCCTGCCTCTGTTTCCCCGCCTCTGATTCCCCGCCTCTGATTCCCCATATCTGATTCCCCGCCTCTGATTCCCCAACTCTGATTCCCCGCCTCTGATTCCCCAGCTCTGAATCCCCGCCTCTGATTCCCTGCGTCTGTTTCCCCGCCTCTGATTCCCCGCCTCTGTTTCCCCATATCTAAGTCCCCGACTCTGATTCCCCAACTCTGATTCCCCACCTCTGATTCCCCAGCTCTGATTCCCCGCCTCTGATTCCCCGCATCTGATTCCCTGCATCTGATTCCCAGCCTCTGATTCCCTGCCTCTTATTCCCAACCTCTGATACCCCACCTCTGATTCCCCATATCTGATTCCCCACCTCTGTTTCCCCGCTTCTGATTCCCCGCCTCTGTTTCCCCATATCTGATTCCCGGCCTCTGATTCTCCGCCTCTGATTCCCCGCCTCTGATTCCCTGCCTCTGATTCCCCATCTCCGATTCCGCACATCGGATTCCCTGCCTCTGATTCCCCGCCTCTGATTCCCCGCCTCTGATTCCCTGCTTCTGATTCCCAACCTCTGATTCCCCACCTCTGATTCCCCATATCTGATTCCCCGCCTCTGTTTCCCCTCCTCTGATTCCCCAACTCTGAATCCCCGCATCTGATTCCCCAGCTCTGATTCCCCGCCTCTGATTCCCCGTGTTTGATTCCCTGCCTCTGATTCCCTGCCCTGATTCCCCATCTCTGATACACCGCCTTTAATTCGCCACCGCTGATTCCCCATATCTGATTCCCCGCCTCTGTTTCCCCGTCTCTGATTCCCCGCCTCTGTTTCGCCATATCTAATTCCACGCCTCTGATTCCCCAACTCTAATACCCTGCCTCTGATTCCCCAGCTCTGATTCCCCGCCTCTGATTCCCCGCATCTGATTCCCTGCCTCTGATTCCCCGCCTCTGATTCCAGGCCTCTGATTCCCAGCATCTGATTCCGGCCTCTGATTCCCGGCCTCTGATTCCCTGCTTCTGATTCTGATTCCCTGCCTCTGATTCCCCATCTCTGATTCCGCACATCTGATTCCCTGCCTCTGATTCCCCACCTCTGATTCCCCATATCTGATTCCCCGCCTCTGTTTCCCCGCCTCTGATTTCCCGCCTCTGTTTCCCCATATCTGATTCCCCGCCTCTGATTCCCCAAATCTGATTCCCCTCCTCTAATTCGCCAGCTATGATTCCCCGCCTCTGATTCCCTGCGTCTGATTCCATGCCTCTGATTCCCAGCCTCTGATTCCCCTTCTCTGATTCACCACCTCTGAATCCCCACCTCTGATTCCCCATCTCTGATTCCGCACATCCGATTCCCTGCCTCTGATTCCCCGCCTCTGATTCCCCGCCTCTGATTCACAACCTCTAATTCCCCACCTCTGATTCCCCATATCTGATTCCCCGCCTCTGTTTCCCTGCCTCTGATTCCCGGCCTCTGTTTCCCCATATCTGATTCCCCTCCTCTGATTCCCCAACTCTGATTCCCCGCCTCTGATTCCCATGCTTTGATTCCCCGTCTTTTACTCCCGGCCTCTGATTCCCTGCCACTGATTCCCCGCCCCTGATTCCCCACCTCTGATTCCCCATATCTGATTCCCCGCCTCTGTTTCCCAACCTCTGATTCCCGGCCTCTAATTCACAGCATCTGATTCCCGGCCACTGATTCCCTGCCTCTGATTCCCCGCCTCTGATTCCCCATCTCTGATTCCCCGCCTCTGATTCCCCGTGTCTGATTCCCTGCCTCTGATTCCACGCCTCTGATTCCCCGCGTCTGATTCCCTGCCACTGATTCCCTGCCCCTGATTCCCCACCTCTGATTCCCCATATCTGATTCCCCGCCTCTGTTTCCCCAACTCTGATTCCCTTCCTCTAATTCGCCAGCTATGATTCCCCGCCTCTGATTCCCTGCCACTGATTCCCTGCCCCTGATTCCCCACCTCTGATTCCCCATATATGATTCCCCGCCTCTGATTCCCCAACTCTGATTCCCCTCCTCTAATTCGCCAGCTATGATTCCCCGCCTCTTATTCCCTGCGTCTGATTCCCTGCCTCTGATTCCCAGCCTCTGATTCCCCTTCTCTGATTCACCACCTCTGAATCCCCACCTCTGATACCTCATCTCTGATTCCGCACATCCGATTCCCTGCCTCTGATTCCCCGCCTCTGATTCCCCGCCTCTGATTCCCCGCCTCTGATTCCCCGCGTCTGATTCCCTGCCACTGATTCCCTGCCCCTGATTCCCCACCTCTGATTCCCCATCTCTGATTCCCCGCCTCTTTTTCCCCACCTCTGATTCCCCGCCTCTGTTTCCCCATATCTGATTCCCCGCCTCTGATTCCCCAACTCTGATTCCCTTCCTCTAATTCGCCAGCTATGATTCCCCGCCTCTGATTCCCTGCATCTGATACCCTGCCTCTGATTCCCAGCCTCTGATTCCCCTTCTCTGATTCACCACCTCTGAATCCCCACCTCTGATTCCCCATCTCTGATTCCGCACATCCGATTCCCTGCCTCTGATTCCCCGCCTTTTATTCCCGGCCTCTGATTCCCTGCCTCTGATTCCCCATCTCTGATTCCGCACATCTGATTCCCTGCCTCTGATTCCCCACCTCTGATTCCCCATATCTGATTCCCCGCCTCTGTTTCCCCTCCTCTGATTCCCCGCCTCTGTTTCCCCATATCTGATTCCCCGCCTCTGTTTCCCTGCCTCTGATTCCCGGCCTCTGTTTCCCCATATCTGATTCCCCTCCTCTGATTCCCCAACTCTGATTCCCCGCCTCTGATTCCCAAGCTCTGATTCCCCGCCTTTTATTCCCGGCCTCTGATTCCCTGCCACTGATTCCCCGCCCCTGATTCCCCACCTCTGATTCCCCATATCTGATTCCCCGCCTCTGTTTCCCCAGCTCTGATTCCCCACCTCTGATTCCCCAGCTCTGATTCCCTGCCACTGATTCCCCGCCCCTGATTCCCCACCTCTGATTCCCCATATCTGATTCCCCGCCTCTGTTTCCCCAGCTCTGATTCCCTGCCTCTGATTCCCTGCCCTGATTCCCCATCTCTGTTTCACCGCCTTTGATTCGCCACCTCTGATTCCCCATATCTGATTCCCCGCCTCTGTTTCCCCGCCTCTGATTCCCTGCCTCTGATTCCCAACCTCTGATTCCACACCTCTGATTCCCCATATCTGATTCCCCGCCTCTATTTCCCCATATCTGATTCCCCGCCTCTGATTCCCCAACTCTGATTCCCCACCTCTGATTCCCCAGCTCTGATTCCCCGCCTCTGATTCCCGGCATCCGATTCCCTGCCTCTGATTCCCCGCCTCTGATTCGCCATCTCTGATTCCCCGCCTCTGATTCCCCGTGTCTGATTCCCTGCCTCTGATTCCCCGCCTCAGATTCCCCGCCTCTGATTCCCTGCCACTGATTCCCTGCCCCTGATTCCCCACCTCTGATTCCCCATATCTGATTCCCCGCCTCTGTTTCTCGGCCTCTGATTCCCCGCCTCTGATTCCCCATATCTGATTCCCTGCCTCTGATTCCACAACTCTGATTCCCCGCCTCTGATTCCCCAGCTCTGAATCCCCGCCTCTGATTCCCCGCGTCTGATTCCATCCCTCTGATTCACAACCTCTGATTCCCCACCTCTGATTCCCCATATCTGATTCCCCGCCTCTGTTTCCCCGCCTCTGATTCCCCGCCTCTGATTCCCCATATCTGATTCCCCGGCTCTGATTGCCCACCTCTGATTCCCCGCCTCTGATTCGCCAGCTCTGATTCCCCGCCTCTGAATCCCCGCATCTGATTCCCTGCCTCTGATTCCCCGCCTCTGATTCCCCATCTCTGATTCACCGCCTTTGATTCGCCACCTGTGATTCCCGGCCTCTGATTCCCCGCCTCTGCTTCCCCGCCTCTGATTCCCTGCCTCTGATTCCCCATCTCCGATTCCGCACATCGGATTTCCTGCCTCTGATTCCCCGCCTCTGATTCCCCGCCTCTGATTCCCTGCTTCTGATTCCCAACCTCTGATTCCCCACCTCTGATTCCCCATATCTGATTCCCCGCCTCTGTTTCCCCGCCTCTGATTCCCCGCCTCTGATTCCCCAACTCTGAATCCCCACCTCTGATTCCCCAGCACTGATTCCACGCCTCTGATTCCCCGTGTTTGATTCCCTGCCTCTGATTCCCTGCCATGATTCCCCATCTCTGATTCACCGCCTTTAATTCGCCACCTCTGATTCCCCATATCTGATTCCCCTCCTCTGTTTCCCCGCCTCTGATTCCCAACCTCTGATTCCACACCTCTGATTCCCCATATCTGATTCCCCGCCTCTGTTTCCCTGCCTCTGATTCCCCGCCCCTGTTTCCCCATATCTGATTCCCCACCTCTGATTCTCCTACTCTGCTTCCCCGCCTCTGATTCCCCAGCTCTGATTCCCCGCCTCTGATTCCCCGTTTTTGATTCCCTGCCTCTGATTCCCCGCCTCTGATTCCCCATCTCTGATTCACCGCCTTTGATTCGCCACCTCTGTTTCCCCATATCTGATTCCCCACCTCTGTTTCCCCGCCTCTGATTCCCCGCCTCTGATTCCCCATATCTGATTCCCCGGCTCTGATTGCCCACCTCTGATTCCCCGCCTCTTCTTCCCGGCATCTGAATCCCGGCCTCTGATTCCCGGCCTCTGATTCCCCACTTCTGATTCTGATTCCCTGCCTCTGATTCCTTATTCTGATTCCACACATCTGATTCCCTGCCTCTGATTCCCCACCTCTGATTCCCCATATCTGATTCCCCGCCTCTGTTTCCCCGCCTCTGATTCCCCGCCTCTGTTTCCCCATATCTAATTCCCCACCTCAGATGCCCCAACTCTGATACCCCGCCTCTGATTCCCCAGCTCTGATTCCCCGCCTCTGATTCCCCGCATCCGATTCCCCATATCTGATTCCCCGCCTCTGTTTCCCCGCCTTTGATTCCCCGCCTCTGTTTCCCCATATCTGACTCCCCGCCTCTGATTCCCAACTATGATTCCCCGCCTCTGATTCCCCAGCTCTGATTCCCCGCCTCTGATTCCCCGCGTTCTATTCCCTGCCTCTGATTCCCCGCCTGTGATTCCCCATCTCTGATTCACCACCTCTGATTCCCCACCTCTGATTCCCCATATCTAATTCCCCGCCTCTGTTTGCCCGCCTCTGATTCCCCGCCGTTTCCCCATATCTGATTCCCCGTGTCTGATTCCCTGCCTCTGATTCCCCGCCTCTGATTCCCCGCCTCTGATTCCCTGCCACTGATTCCCTGCCCCTGATACCCCACCTCTGATTCCCCATATCTGATTCCCTGCCTCTGTTTCCCCGCCTCTGATTCCCCGCCTCTGATTCCCCATATCTGATTCCCCGCCTCTGATTCCCCAACTCTGATTCCCCGCCTCTGATTCCCCAGCTCTGAATCCCCGCCTCTGATTCCCTGCGTCTGTTTCCCCGCCTCTGATTCCCCGCCTCTGTTTCCCCATATCTAAGTCCCCGACTCTGATTCCCCAACTCTGATTCCCCACCTCTGATTCCCCAGCTCTGATTCCCCGCCTCTGATTCCCCGCATCTGATTCCCTGCATCTGATTCCCAGCCTCTGATTCCCTGCCTCTTATTCCCAACCTCTGATACCCCACCTCTGATTCCCCATATCTGATTCCCCACCTCTGTTTCCCCGCTTCTGATTCCCCGCCTCTGTTTCCCCATATCTGATTCCCGGCCTCTGATTCTCCGCCTCTGATTCCCCGCCTCTGATTCCCTGCCTCTGATTCCCCATCTCCGATTCCGCACATCGGATTCCCTGCCTCTGATTCCCCGCCTCTGATTCCCCGCCTCTGATTCCCTGCTTCTGAATCCCAACCTCTGATTCCCCACCTCTGATTCCCCATATCTGATTCCCCGCCTCTGTTTCCCCTCCTCTGATTCCCCAACTCTGAATCCCCGCATCTGATTCCCCAGCTCTGATTCCCCGCCTCTGATTCCCCGTGTTTGATTCCCTGCCTCTGATTCCCTGCCCTGATTCCCCATCTCTGATACACCGCCTTTAATTCGCCACCGCTGATTCCCCATATCTGATTCCCCGCCTCTGTTTCCCCGTCTCTGATTCCCCGCCTCTGTTTCGCCATATCTAATTCCACGCCTCTGATTCCCCAACTCTAATACCCTGCCTCTGATTCCCCAGCTCTGATTCCCCGCCTCTGATTCCCCGCATCTGATTCCCTGCCTCTGATTCCCCGCCTCTGATTCCAGGCCTCTGATTCCCAGCATCTGATTCCGGCCTCTGATTCCCGGCCTCTAATTCCCTGCTTCTGATTCTGATTCCCTGCCTCTGATTCCCCATCTCTGATTCCGCACATCTGATTCCCTGCCTCTGATTCCCCACCTCTGATTCCCCATATCTGATTCCCCGCCTCTGTTTCCCCGCCTCTGATTTCCCGCCTCTGTTTCCCCATATCTGATTCCCCGCCTCTGATTCCCCAAATCTGATTCCCCTCCTCTAATTCGCCAGCTATGATTCCCCGCCTCTGATTCCCTGCGTCTGATTCCATGCCTCTGATTCCCAGCCTCTGATTCCCCTTCTCTGATTCACCACCTCTGAATCCCCACCTCTGATTCCCCATCACTGATTCCGCACATCCGATTCCCTGCCTCTGATTCCCCGCCTCTGATTCCCCGCCTCTGATTCACAACCTCTAATTCCCCACCTCTGATTCCCCATATCTGATTCCCCGCCTCTGTTTCCCTGCCTCTGATTCCCGGCCTCTGTTTCCCCATATCTGATTCCCCTCCTCTGATTCCCCAACTCTGATTCCCCGCCTCTGATTCCCATGCTTTGATTCCCCGTCTTTTATTCCCGGCCTCTGATTCCCTGCCACTGATTCCCCGCCCCTGATTCCCCACCTCTGATTCCCCATATCTGATTCCCCGCCTCTGTTTCCCAACCTCTGATTCCCGGCCTCTAATTCACAGCATCTGATTCCCGGCCACTGATTCCCTGCCTCTGATTCCCCGCCTCTGATTCCCCATCTCTGATTCCCCGCCTCTGATTCCCCGTGTCTGATTCCCTGCCTCTGATTCCCCGCCTCTGATTCCCCGCGTCTGATTCCCTGCCACTGATTCCCTGCCCCTGATTCCCCACCTCTGATTCCCCATATCTGATTCCCCGCCTCTGTTTCCCCAACTCTGATTCCCTTCCTCTAATTCGCCAGCTATGATTCCCCGCCTCTGATTCCCTGCCACTGATTCCCTGCCCCTGATTCCCCACCTCTGATTCCCCATATATGATTCCCCGCCTCTGATTCCCCAACTCTGATTCCCCTCCTCTAATTCGCCAGCTATGATTCCCCGCCTCTTATTCCCTGCGTCTGATTCCCTGCCTCTGATTCCCAGCCTCTGATTCCCCTTCTCTGATTCACCACCTCTGAATCCCCACCTCTGATACCTCATCTCTGATTCCGCACATCCGATTCCCTGCCTCTGATTCCCCGCCTCTGATTCCCCGCCTCTGATTCCCCACCTCTGATTCCCCGCGTCTGATTCCCTGCCACTGATTCCCTGCCCCTGATTCCCCACCTCTGATTCCCCATCTCTGATTCCCCGCCTCTTTTTCCCCACCTCTGATTCCCCGCCTCTGTTTCCCCATATCTGATTCCCCGCCTCTGATTCCCCATCTCTGATTCCCTTCCTCTAATTCGCCAGCTATGATTCCCCGCCTCTGATTCCCTGCATCTGATACCCTGCCTCTGATTCCCAGCCTCTGATTCCCCTTCTCTGATTCACCACCTCTGAATCCCCACCTCTGATTCCCCATCTCTGATTCCGCACATCCGATTCCCTGCCTCTGATTCCCCGCCTTTTATTCCCGGCCTCTGATTCCCTGCCTCTGATTCCCCATCTCTGATTCCTCACATCTGATTCCCTGCCTCTGATTCCCCACCTCTGATTCCCCATATCTGATTCCCCGCCTCTGTTTCCCCTCCTCTGATTCCCCGCCTCTGTTTCCCCATATCTGATTCCCCGCCTCTGTTTCCCTGCCTCTGATTCCCGGCCTCTGTTTCCCCATATCTGATTCCCCTCCTCTGATTCCCCAACTCTGATTCCCCGCCTCTGATTCCCAAGCTCTGATTCCCCGCCTTTTATTCCCGGCCTCTGATTCCCTGCCACTGATTCCCCGCCCCTGATTCCCCACCTCTGATTCCCCATATCTGATTCCCCGCCTCTGTTTCCCCAGCTCTGATTCCCCACCTCTGATTCCCCAGCTCTGATTCCCTGCCACTGATTCCCCGCCCCTGATTCCCCACCTCTGATTCCCCATATCTGATTCCCCGCCTCTGTTTCCCCAGCTCTGATTCCCTGCCTCTGATTCCCTGCCCTGATTCCCCATCTCTGTTTCACCGCCTTTGATTCGCCACCTCTGATTCCCCATATCTGATTCCCCGCCTCTGTTTCCCCGCCTCTGATTCCCTGCCTCTGATTCCCAAACTCTGATTCCACACCTCTGATTCCCCATATCTGATTCCCCGCCTCTATTTCCCCATATCTGATTCCCCGCCTCTGATTCCCCAACTCTGATTCCCCACCTCTGATTCCCCAGCTCTGATTCCCCGCCTCTGATTCCCGGCATCCGATTCCCTGCCTCTGATTCCCCGCCTCTGATTCGCCATCTCTGATTCCCCGCCTCTGATTCACCGTGTCTGATTCCCTGCCTCTGATTCCCCGCCTCAGATTCCCCGCCTCTGATTCCCTGCCACTGATTCCCTGCCCCTGATTCCCCACCTCTGATTCCCCATATCTGATTCCCCGCCTCTGTTTCTCGGCCTCTGATTCCCCGCCTCTGATTCCCCATATCTGATTCCCTGCCTCTGATTCCACAACTCTGATTCCCCGCCTCTGATTCCCCAGCTCTGAATCCCCGCCTCTGATTCCCCGCGTCTGATTCCATCCCTCTGATTCACAACCTCTGATTCCCCACCTCTGATTCCCCATATCTGATTCCCCGCCTCTGTTTCCCCGCCTCTGATTCCCCGCCTCTGATTCCCCATATCTGATTCCCCGGCTCTGATTGCCCACCTCTGATTCCCCGCCTCTGATTCGCCAGCTCTGATTCCCCGCCTCTGAATCCCCGCATCTGATTCCCTGCCTCTGATTCCCCGCCTCTGATTCCCCATCTCTGATTCACCGCCTTTGATTCGCCACCTCTGATTCCCGGCCTCTGATTCCCCGCCTCTGCTTCCCCGCCTCTGATTCCCTGCCTCTGATTCCCCATCTCCGATTCCGCACATCGGATTTCCTGCCTCTGATTCCCCGCCTCTGATTCCCCGCCTCTGATTCCCTGCTTCTGATTCCCAACCTCTGATTCCCCACCTCTGATTCCCCATATCTGATTCCCCGCCTCTGTTTCCCCGCCTCTGATTCCCCGCCTCTGATTCCCCAACTCTGAATCCCCACCTCTGATTCCCCAGCACTGATTCCACGCCTCTGATTCCCCGTGTTTGATTCCCTGCCTCTGATTCCCTGCCATGATTCCCCATCTCTGATTCACCGCCTTTAATTCGCCACCTCTGATTCCCCATATCTGATTCCCCTCCTCTGTTTCCCCGCCTCTGATTCCCAACCTCTGATTCCACACCTCTGATTCCCCATATCTGATTCCCCGCCTCTGTTTCCCTGCCTCTGATTCCCCGCCCCTGTTTCCCCATATCTGATTCCCCACCTCTGATTCTCCTACTCTGCTTCCCCGCCTCTGATTCCCCAGCTCTGATTCCCCGCCTCTGATTCCCCGTTTTTGATTCCCTGCCTCTGATTCCCCGCCTCTGATTCCCCATCTCTGATTCACCGCCTTTGATTCGCCACCTCTGTTTCCCCATATCTGATTCCCCACCTCTGTTTCCCCGCCTCTGATTCCCCGCCTCTGATTCCCCATATCTGATTCCCCGGCTCTGATTGCCCACCTCTGATTCCCCGCCTCTGATTCGCCAGCTCTGATTCCCCGCCTCTGATTCCCCGCATCTGATTCCCTGCCTCTGAATCCCCGCCTCTGATTCCCCATCTCTGATTCACCGCCTTTGATTCGCCACCTCTGATTCCCCATATCTGATTCCCCGCATCTGATTCCCTGCCTCTGAATCCCCGCCTCTGATTCCCCATCTCTGATTCACCGCCTTTGATTCGCCACCTCTGATTCCCCACCTCTGATTCCCGGCCTCTTATTCCCAGCATCTGATTCCCGGCCTCTGATTCCCGGCCTCTGATTCCCCGCTTCTGATTCTGATTCCCTGCCTCTGATTCCCCATCTCTGATTCCGCACATCTGATTCCCTGCCTCTGATTCCCCACCTCTGATTCCCCATATCTGATTCCCCGCCTCTGTTTCCCCGCCTCTGATTCCCCGCCTCTGTTTCCCTATATCTAATTCCCCACCTCTGATGCCCCAACTCTGATTCCCCGCCTCTGATTCCCCAGCTCTGATTCCCCACCTCTGATTCCCCGCATCCGATTCCCCATATCTGATTCCCCGCCTCTGTTTCCCCGCCTCTGATTCCCCGCCTCTGTTTCCCCATATCTGAATCCCCGCCTCTGATTCCCAACTATGATTCCCCGCCTCTGATTCCCCAGCTCTGATTCCCTGCCTCTGATTCCCTGCGTTCTATTCCCTGCCTCTGATTCCCCGCCTGTGATTCCCCATCACTGATTCACCACCTCTGATTCCCCACATCTGATTCCCCATATCTAATTCCCCGCCTCTGTTTGCCCGCCTCTGATTCCCCGCCTCTGTTTCCCCATATCTGATTCCCCGTCTCTGAATCCCCAACTCTGATTCCCTGCCTCTGATTCCCCAGCTCTGATTCCCCGCCTTTGATTCCCCCCGTTTGATTCCCAGCCTCTGAATCCCCGTGTCTGATTTCCTGCCTCTGATTCCCCGCCTCTGATTCCCCATCTCTGATTCACCGCCTCTGATTCCCCACCTCTGATTCCCCATGTCTGATTCCGCACATCCGATTCCCTGCCTCTGATTCCCCAACTCTGATTCCCCGCCTCTGATTCCCCATCTCTGATTCCCCACCTCTGATTCCCCGTGTTTGATTCCCTGCCTCTGATTCCCCGCCTCTGAATACCAGCCTCTGATTCCCCATATCTGATTCCCCGCCTCTGATTCCCTGCCTCTGATTCCCCAGCTCTGATTCCCCGCTTTTGATTCCCCCCGTCTGATTCCCAGCCTCTGAATCCCCATGTCTGATTTCCTGCCTCTGATTCCCCGCCTCTGATTCCCCATCTCTGATTCACCGCCTCTGATTCCCCATCTCTGATTCCCCACCTCTGATTCCCCGTGTCTGATTCCCCGTGTCTGATTCCCTGCCTCTGATTCCACGCCTCTGATTCCCCATATCTGATTCCCTGCCACTGATTCCCCGCCTCTGATTCCCCATCTCTGATTCACCACCTCTGATTCCCGGCCTCTGATTGCCCACCTCTGATTCCCCGCCTCTGATTCGCCAGCTATGATTCCCCCCCTCTGATTCCCCGCGTCTCATTCCCCGCCTCTGATTCCCCAACTCTAATACCCCGCCTCTGATTCCCCAGCTCTGATTCCCCTCCTCTGATTCCCCGCATCTGATTCCCTGCCTCTGATTCCACGCCTCAAATTCCAGGCCTCTGATTCCCAACCTCTGATACCCCACCTCTGATTCCCAATATCTGATTCCCCGCCTCTGTTTCACCGCCTCTGATTCCCCGCCTCTGTTTCCCCGCCTGTGATTCCCCAGCTCTGATTCCCCGCCTCTGATTCCCCATATCTGATTCCCATCCTCTGATTGCCCACCTCTGATTCCCCGCCTCTGATTCGCCAGCTCTGATTCCCCGCCTCTGATTCCCCGCATCTGATTCCCTGCCTCTGATTCCCCGCCTCTGATTCCCCATCTCTGATTCCCCGCCTGTGATTCCCCAGCTCTGATTCCCCGCCTCTGATTCCCCAGCTCTGATTCCCAGCCTCTGATTCCCCGTGTTTGATCCCCTGCCTCTGATTACCTTCCTCTGATTCCCGGCCACTGATACCCCGCTTCTGATTCTGATTCCCTGCCTCTGATTCCCCATCTCTGATTCACCACATCTGAATCCCCGCCTCTGTTTCCACGCCTCTGATTCCCTGCCTCTGATTCCCAACCTCTGATTCCCCACCCCTGATTCCCCATATCTGATTCTCCGCCTCTGTTTCCCTGCCTCTGATTCCCCGCCCCTGTTTCCCCATATCTGATTCCCCGCCTCTGATTCCCCAACTCTGATTCCCCGCCTCTGATTCCCCAGCTCTGATTCCCCGCCTCTGATTCCCCGTGTTTGATTCCCTGCCTCTGATTCCCCGCCTCTGATTCCCCATCTCTGATTCACCGCCTTTGATTCGCCACCTCTGATTCCCCATATCTGATTCCCCACCTCTGTTACCCCGCCTCTGATTCCCCGCCTCTGATTCCCCATATATCATTCCCCGCCTCTGAATCCCCATCTCTGATTCCCGGACTCTGATTCCCCACCTCTGATTCCCGGCCTCTTCTTCCCGGCATCTGAATCCCGGCCTCTGATTCCCGGCCTCTGATTCCCCACTTCTGATTCTGATTCCCTGCCTCTGATTCCTTATTCTGATTCCACACATCTGATTCCCTGCCTCTGATTCCCCACCTCTGATTCCCCATATCTGATTCCCCGCCTCTGTTTCCCCGCCTCTGATTCCCCGCCTCTGTTTCCCCATATCTAATTCCCCACCTCAGATGCCCCAACTCTGATACCCCGCCTCTGATTCCCCAGCTCTGATTCCCCGCCTCTGATTCCCCGCATCCATTTCCCCATATCTGATTCCCCGCCTCTGTTTCCCCGCCTTTGATTCCCCGCCTCTGTTTCCCCATATCTGACTCCCCGCCTCTGATTCCCAACTATGATTCCCCGCCTCTGATTCCCCAGCTCTGATTCCCCGCCTCTGATTCCCCACGTTCTATTCCCTGCCTCTGATTCCCCGCCTGTGATTCCCCATCTCTGATTCACCACCTCTGATTCCCCACCTCTGATTCCCCATATCTAATTCCCCGCCTCTGTTTGCCCGCCTCTGATTCCCCGCCGTTTCCCCATATCTGATTCCCCGTGTCTGATTCCCTGCCTCTGATTCCCCGCCTCTGATTCCCCGCCTCTGATTCCCTGCCACTGATTCCCTGCCCCTGATACCCCACCTCTGATTCCCCATATCTGATTCCCTGCCTCTGTTTCCCCGCCTCTGATTCCCCGCCTCTGATTCCCCATATCTGATTCCCCGCCTCTGATTCCCCAACTCTGATTCCCCGCCTCTGATTCCCCAGCTCTGAATCCCCGCCTCTGATTCCCTGCGTCTGTTTCCCCGCCTTTGATTCCCCGCCTCTGTTTCCCCATATCTAGGTCCCCGACTCTGATTCCCCAACTCTGATTCCCCACCTCTGATTCCCCAGCTCTGATTCCCCGCCTCTGATTCCCCGCATCTGATTCCCTGCATCTGATTCCCAGCCTCTGATTCCCTGCCTCTTATTCCCAACCTCTGATTCCCCACCTCTGATTCCCCATATCTGATTCCCCACCTCTGTTTCCCCGCTTCTGATTCCCCGCCTCTGTTTCCCCATATCTGATTCCCGGCCTCTGATTCTCCGCCTCTGATTCCCCGCCTCTGATTCCCTGCCTCTGATTCCCCATCTCCGATTCCGCACATCGGATTCCCTGCCTCTGATTCCCCGCCTCTGTTTCCCCTCCTCTGATTCCCCAACTCTGAATCCCCGCATCTGATTCCCCAGCTCTGATTCCCCGCCTCTGATTCCCCGTGTTTGATTCCCTGCCTCTGATTCCCTGCCCTGATTCCCCATCTCTGATACACCGCCTTTAATTCGCCACCGCTGATTCCCCATATCTGATTCCCCGCCTCTGTTTCCCCCTCTCTGATTCCCCGCCTCTGTTTCGCCATATCTAATTCCACGCCTCTGATTCCCCAACTCTGATTCCCCGCCTCTGATTCCCCAGCTCTGATTCCCTGCCTCTGATTCCCCGCCGTTTCCCCATATCTGATTCCCCGTGTCCGATTCCCTGCCTCTGATTCCCCGCCTCTGATTCCCCGCCTCTGATTCCCTGCCACTGATTCCCTGCCCCTGATACCCCACCTCTGATTCCCCATATCTGATTCCCTGCCTCTGTTTCCCCGCCTCTGATTCGCCGCCTCTGATTCCCCATATCTGATTCCCCGCCTCTGATTCCCCAACTCTGATTCCCCGCCTCTGATTCCCCAGCTCTGAATCCCCGCCTCTGATTCCCTGCGTCTGTTTCCCCGCCTCTGATTCCCCGCCTCTGTTTCCCCATATCTAAGTCCCCGACTCTGATTCCCCAACTCTGATTCCCCACCTCTGATTCCCCAGCTCTGATTCCCCGCCTCTGATTCCCCGCATCTGATTCCCTGCATCTGATTCCCAGCCTCTGATTCCCTGCCTCTTATTCCCAACCTCTGATTCCCCACCTCTGATTCCCCATATCTGATTCCCCACCTCTGTTTCCCCGCTTCTGATTCCCCGCCTCTGTTTCCCCATATCTGATTCCCGGCCTCTGATTCTCCGCCTCTGATTCCCCGCCTCTGATTCCCTGCCTCTGATTCCCCATCTCCGATTCCGCACATCGGATTCCCTGCCTCTGATTCCCCGCCTCTGATTCCACGCCTCTGATTCCCTGCTTCTGATTCCCAACCTCTGATTCCCCACCTCTGATTCCCCATATCTGATTCCCCGCCTCTGTTTCCCCGCCTCTGATTCCCCAACTCTGAATCCCCGCCTCTGATTCCCCAGCTCTGATTCCCCGCCTCTGATTCCCCGTGTTTGATTCCCTGCCTCTGATTCCCTGCCCTGATTCCCCATCTCTGATACACCGCCTTTAATTCGCCACCGCTGATTCCCCATATCTGATTCCCCGCCTCTGTTTCCCCATCTCTGATTCCCCGCCTCTGTTTCGCCATATCTAATTCCACGCCTCTGATTCCCCAACTCTGATTCCCCGCCTCTGATTCCCCAGCTCTGATTCCCTGCCTCTGATTCCCCGCATCTGATTCCCTGCCTCTGATTCCCCGCCTCTGATTCCCTGCTTCTGATTCCCAACCTCTGATTCCCCACCTCTGAATCCCCATATCTGATTCCCCGCCTCTGTTTCCCCGCCTCTGATTCCCCGCCTCTGTTTCCCCATATCTGATTCCCCGCCTCTGATTCCCCAACTCTGATTCCCCTCCTCTGATTCGCCAGCTATGATTCCCCGCCTCTGATTCCCTGCATCTGATTCCCTGCATCTGATTCCCCGCCTCTGATTCCCCTTCTCTGATTCTCCACCTCTGATTCCCCACCTCTGATTCCCCATCTCGGATTCCGCTCATCCGATTCCCTGCCTCTGATTTCCCGCCTCTGATTCCCCGCCTCTGATTTCCTGCCTCTGATTCGCAACCTCTAATTCCCCACCTCTGATTCCCCATATCTGATTCCCCGCCTCTGTTTCCCTGCCTCTGATTCCCGGCCTCTTTTTCCCCATATCTGATTCCCCTCCTCTGATTCCCCAACTCTGATTCCCCGCCTCTGATACCCCGCCTCTGATTCCCCATCTCTAATTCATCACATCTGATTCCCCACCTCTTCTTCCCCATCTCTGATTCTCTACCTCTGATTCGCCACCTCTGATTGCCCATATCTGATTCACCGCCTCTGTTTCCCCGCATCTGATTCCCCGCCTCTGATTCCCCATATTTGATTCCCCGCCTCTGATTCCCCATCTCTGATTCCCGGACTCATTCCCCAACTCTGATTCCCCGCCTCTGATTCCCCATATTTGATTCCCCTCCTCTGATTTCCCATCTCTGATTCCCGGACTCTGATTCCCCAACTCTGATTTCCCCGCCTCTGAATCCCCAGCTCTGATTTCCCGCCTCTGATTCCCCACCTGTGATAAAACATATCTGATTCCCGGCCTCTGTTTCCCCGCCTCTGATTCCCCACCTCTGATTCACCATATCTGATTCCCCGCCTCTGATTCCCCACCACTGATTCCCCTCCTCTGATTCGCCAGTTATGATTGCCCGCCTCTGATTCCCCGTTTCTGATTCCCTGCCTCTGATTCCCCGCCTCTGATTCCCCATGTCTGACTCACCACCTCTGATTCCCCACCTCTGATACCCCATCTCTGATTCCGCACATCCGATTCCCTGCCTCTGATTCCCCGCCTCTGAATCCCCGCCTCTGATTCCCTGCCTCTGATTCGCAACCTCTTATTCCCCACCTCTGATTCCCCATAGCTGATTCCCTGCCTCTGTTTCCCCGCCTCTGATTGGCACCTCTGATACCCCGCCTCTGATTCCCCATCTCTAATTCATCACATCTGATTCCCCACCTCTGATTCCCCATATCTGATTCCCCGCCTATGATTCCCCACCTCCGATTCCCCGCCTCTGATTCGCCAGCTATGATTCCCCTCCTCTGGTTCGCCAGTTATGATTGCCCGCCTCTGATTCCCCGTTTCTGATTCCCTGCCTCTGATTCCCCGCCTCTGATTCCCCATGTCTGACTCACCACCTCTGATTCCCCACCTCTGATACCCCATCTCTGATTCCGCACATCCGATTCCCTGCCTCTGATTCCCCGCCTCTGATTCCCCGCCTCTGATTCCCTGCCTCTGATTCGCAACCTCTTATTCCCCACCTCTGATTCCCCATAGCTGATTCCCTGCCTCTGTTTCCCCGCCTCTGATTGGCACCTCTGATACCCCGCCTCTGATTCCCCATCTCTAATTCATCACATCTGATTCCCCACCTCTGATTCCCCATATCTGATTCCCCGCCTATGATTCCCCACCTCCGATTCCCCGCCTCTGATTCGCCACCTCTGATTCCCAATATCTGATTCACCGCCTCTGTTTCCCTGCCTCTGATTCCCCGCCTCTGATTCCCCATATCTGATTCCCCGCCTCTGATTCCCCATCTCTGATTCCCGGTCTCTGATTCCCCACCTCTGTTTCCCGGCCTCTGATTCCCAATCCCTGATTCACCGCCTCTGACTCCCAGTGTCTGATTCCCTGCCTCTGATTCCCCGCCTCTGAATCCCCTCCTCTGATTCCCTGCCACTGATTCCCCGCCCCTGATTCCCCACCTCTGATACCCCATATCTGATTCCCCGCCTCTGTTTCCCCGCCTCTGATTCCCCACCTCTGATTCCCCATATCTGATTCCCTGCCTCTGATTCCCCAACTCTGATTCCCCGCCTCTGATTCCCCAGCTCTGATTCCCCGCCTCTGATTCCCCACCTCTGATCCAACATATCTGATTCCCCGCCTCTGTTTCCCCGCCTCTGATTCCCCACCTCTGATTCCCCATATCTGATTCCCCGCCTATGATTCCCCAACTCCGATTCCCCGCCTCTGATTCGCCAGCTATGATTCCCCTCCTCTGGTTCCCCGCATCTGATTCCCCGCCTCTGATTCCCCGTGTCTGACCCTGCCTCTGATTCCACGCCTTTGATTCCCCATCTCTGATTCACCACCTCTGATTCCCCACCTCTGATTCCCCATCTCTGATTCTGCACATCCGATTCCCTGCCTCTGATTCCCCGCCTCTGATTCCCCGCCTCTGATTCCCTGCCTCTGATTCGCAACCTGTTATTACCCACCTCTGAATCCCTATATCTGATTCCCCGCCTCTGTTTCCCCATATCTGATTCCCCGCCTCTGTTTCACTGCCTCTGATTGGCACCTCTGATACCCCGCCTCTGATTCCCCATCTCTAATTCATCACATCTGATTCCCCACCTCTGCTTCCCCATCTCTGATTCTCTACCTCTGATTCGCAACCTCTGATTCCGAATATCTCATTCACCGCCTCTGTTTCCCCGCTTCTGATTCCCCGCCTCTGATTCCCCATATCTAATTCCCCGCCTCTGATTCCCCATCTCTGATTCCCGGTCTCTGATTCCCCACCTCTGTTTCCCGGCCTCTCATTCCCCATCCCTGATTCACCGCCTCTGATTCCCAGTGTCTGATTCCCTGCCTCTGATTCCCCGCCTCTGAATCCCCTCCTCTGATTCCCTGCCACTGATTCCCCGCCCCTGATTCCCCACCTCTGATACCCCATATCTGATTCCCCGCCTCTGTTTCCCCGCCTCTGATTCCCCACCTCTGATTTCCCATATCTGATTCCACGCCTCTGATTCCCCGCCTCTGATTGGCCGCCTCTGATACCCCGCCTCTGATTCCCCATCTCTAATTCATCACATCTGATTCCCCACCTCTGCTTCCACATCTCTGATTCTCAACCTCTGATTCGCCACCTCTGATTCCCCATATCTGATTCACCGCCTCTGTTTCCCCGCCTCTGATTCCCCGCCTCTGATTCCCCATATTTGATTCCCCGCCTCTGATTCCCCATCTCTGATTCCCGGACTCTGATTCCCCAACTCTGATTCCCCGCCTCTGATTCCCCAGCTCTGATTTCTTGCCTCTGATTCCCCACCTCTGCTTCCCCATCTCTGATTCTCTACCTCTGATTCGCCACCTCTGATTGCCCATATCTGATTCACCGCCTCTGTTTCCCCGCCTCTGATTCCCCGCCTCTTATTCCCCATATTTGATTCCCCACCTCTGATTCCCCATCTCTGATTCCCGGACTCTGATTCCCCAACTCTGATTCCCCGCCTCTGATTCCCCATATTTGATTCCCCTCCTCTGATTTCCCATCTCTGATTCCCGGACTCTGATTCCCCAACTCTGATTTCCCCGCCTCTGATTCCCCAGCTCTGATTTCCCGCCTCTGATTCCCCACCTCTGATACAACATATCTGATTCCCGGCCTCTGTTTCCCGGCCTCTGATTCCCCACCTCTGATTCACCATATCTGATTCCCCGCCTCTGATTCCCCACCACTGATTCCCCTCCGCTGATTCGCCAGTTATGATTGCCCGCCTCTGATTCCCCGTTTCTGATACCCTGCCTCTGATTCCCCGCCTCTGATTCCCCATCTCTGACTCACCACCTCTGATTCCCCACCTCTGACACCCCATCTCTGATTCCGCACATCCGATTCCCTGCCTATGATTCCCCACCTCTGATTCCCCGCCTCTGATTCCCCATATCTGATTCCCTGCCTCTGTTTCCCCGCTTCTGATTCCCAACCTCTGTTTCCCCATATCTGCTTCCCCGCCTCTGATTCCCCAACTCTAATACCCTGCCTCTGATTCCCCAGCTCTGATTCCCCGCCTCTGATTCCCCGCATCTGATTCCCTGCCTCTGATTCCCCGCCTCTGATTCCAGGCCTCTGATTCCCAGCATCTGATTCCGGCCTCTGATTCCCGGCCTCTGATTCCCTGCTTCTGATTCTGATTCCCTGCCTCTGATTCCCCATCTCTGATTCCGCACATCTGATTCCCTGCCTCTGATTCCCCACCTCTGATTCCCCATATCTGATTCCCCGCCTCTGTTTCCCCGCCTCTGATTTCCCGCCTCTGTTTCCCCATATCTGATTCCCCGCCTCTGATTCCCCAAATCTGATTCCCCTCCTCTAATTCGCCAGCTATGATTCCCCGCCTCTGATTCCCTGCGTCTGATTCCATGCCTCTGATTCCCAGCCTCTGATTCCCCTTCTCTGATTCACCACCTCTGAATCCCCACCTCTGATTCCCCATCTCTGATTCCGCACATCCGATTCCCTGCCTCTGATTCCCCGCCTCTGATTCCCCGCCTCTGATTCACAACCTCTAATTCCCCACCTCTGATTCCCCATATCTGATTCCCCGCCTCTGTTTCCCTGCCTCTGATTCCCGGCCTCTGTTTCCCCATATCTGATTCCCCTCCTCTGATTCCCCAACTCTGATTCCCCGCCTCTGATTCCCCAACTTTGATTCCCCGTCTTTTATTCCCGGCCTCTGATTCCCTGCCACTGATACCCCGCCCCTGATTCCCCACCTCTGATTCCCCATATCTGATTCCCCGCCTCTGTTTCCCCACCTCTGATTCCCGGCCTCTAATTCCCAGCATCTGATTCCCGGCCACTGATTCCCTGCCTCTGATTCCCCGCCTCTGATTCCCCATCTCTGATTCCCCGCCTCTGATTCCCCGTGTCTGATTCCCTGCCTCTGATTCCCCGCCTCTGATTCCCCGCGTCTGATTCCCTGCCACTGATTCCCTGCCCCTGATTCCCCACCTCTGATTCCCCATATCTGATTCCCCGCCTCTGTTTCCCCAACTCTGATTCCCTTCCTCTAATTCGCCAGCTATGATTCCCCGCCTCTGATTCCCTGCCACTGATTCCCTGCCCCTGATTCCCCACCTCTGATTCCCCATATATGATTCCCCGCCTCTGATTCCCCAACTCTGATTCCCCTCCTCTAATTCGCCAGCTATGATTCCCCGCCTCTTATTCCCTGCGTCTGATTCCCTGCCTCTGATTCCCAGCCTCTGATTCCCCTTCTCTGATTCACCACCTCTGAATCCCCACCTCTGATACCTCATCTCTGATTCCGCACATCCGATTCCCTGCCTCTGATTCCCCGCCTCTGATTCCCCGCCTCTGATTCCCCGCCTCTGATTCCCCGCGTCTGATTCCCTGCCACTGATTCCCTGCCCCTGATTCCCCACCTCTGATTCCCCATCTCTGATTCCCCGCCTCTTTTTCCCCACCTCTGATTCCCCGCCTCTGTTTCCCCATATCTGATTCCCCGCCTCTGATTCCCCAGCTCTGATTCCCCGCCTTTTATTCCCGGCCTCTGATTCCCTGCCACTGATTCCCCGCCCCTGATTCCCCACCTCTGATTCCCCATATCTGATTCCCCGCCTCTGTTTCCCCAGCTCTGATTCCCCACCTCTGATTCCCCAGCTCTTATTCCCTGCCACTGATTCTCCGCCCCTGATTCCCCACCTCTGATTCCCCATATCTGATTCCCCGCCTCTGTTTCCCCAGCTCTGATTCCCTGCCTCTGATTCCCTGCCCTGATTCCCCATCTCTGTTTCACCGCCTTTGATTCGCCACCTCTGATTCCCCATATCTGATTCCCCGCCTCTGTTTCCCCGCCTCTGATTCCCTGCCTCTGATTCCCAACCTCTGATTCCACACCTCTGATTCCCCATATCTGATTCCCCGCCTCTGATTCCCCACCACTGATTCCCCTCCGCTGATTCGCCAGTTATGATTGCCCGCCTCTGATTCCCCGTTTCTGATTCCCTGCCTCTGATTCCCCGCCTCTGATTCCCCATCTCTGACTCACCACCTCTGATTCCCCACCTCTGACACCCCATCTCTGATTCCGCACATCCGATTCCCTGCCTATGATTCCCCACCTCTGATTCCCCGCCTCTGATTCCCCATATCTGATTCCCTGCCTCTGTTTCCCCGCTTCTGATTCCCCACCTCTGTTTCCCCATATCTGATTCCCCGCCTCTGATTCCCCAACTCTAATACCCTGCCTCTGATTCCCCAGCTCTGATTCCCCGCCTCTGATTCCCCGCATCTGATTCCCTGCCTCTGATTCCCCGCCTCTGATTCCAGGCCTCTGATTCCCAGCATCTGATTCCGGCCTCTGATTCCCGGCCTCTGATTCCCTGCTTCTGATTCTGATTCCCTGCCTCTGATTCCCCATCTCTGATTCCGCACATCTGATTCCCTGCCTCTGATTCCCCACCTCTGATTCCCCATATCTGATTCCCCGCCTCTGTTTCCCCGCCTCTGATTTCCCGCCTCTGTTTCCCCATATCTGATTCCCCGCCTCTGATTCCCCAAATCTGATTCCCCTCCTCTAATTCGCCAGCTATGATTCCCCGCCTCTGATTCCCTGCGTCTGATTCCATGCCTCTGATTCCCAGCCTCTGATTCCCCTTCTCTGATTCACCACCTCTGAATCCCCACCTCTGATTCCCCATCTCTGATTCCGCACATCGGATTCCCTGCCTCTGATTCCCCGCCTCTGATTCCCCGCCTCTGATTCACAACCTCTAATTCCCCACCTCTGATTCCCCATATCTGATTCCCCGCCTCTGTTTCCCTGCCTCTGATTCCCGGCTTCTGTTTCCCCATATCTGATTCCCCTCCTCTGATTCCCCAACTCTGATTCCCCGCCTCTGATTCCCATGCTTTGATTCCCCGTCTTTTATTCCCGGCCTCTGATTCCCTGCCACTGATTCCCCGCCCCTGATTCCCCACCTCTGATTCCCCATATCTGATTCCCCGCCTCTGTTTCCCCACCTCTGATTCCCGGCCTCTAATTCCCAGCATCTGATTCCCGGCCACTGATTCCCTGCCTCTGATTCCCCGCCTCTGATTCCCCATCTCTGATTCCCCGCCTCTGATTCCCCGTGTCTGATTCCCTGCCTCTGATTCCCCGCCTCTGATTCCCCGCGTCTGATTCCCTGCCACTGATTCCCTGCCCCTGATTCCCCACCTCTGATTCCCCATATCTGATTCCCCGCCTCTGTTTCCCCAACTCTGATTCCCTTCCTCTAATTCGCCAGCTATGATTCCCCGCCTCTGATTCCCTGCCACTGATTCCCTGCCCCTGATTCCCCACCTCTGATTCCCCATATATGATTCCCCGCCTCTGATTCCCCAACTCTGATTCCCCTCCTCTAATTCGCCAGCTATGATTCCCCGCCTCTTATTCCCTGCGTCTGATTCCCTGCCTCTGATTCCCAGCCTCTGATTCCCCTTCTCTGATTCACCACCTCTGAATCCCCACCTCTGATACCTCATCTCTGATTCCGCACATCCGATTCCCTGCCTCTGATTCCCCGCCTCTGATTCCCCACCTCTGATTCCCCGCCTCTGATTCCCCGCGTCTGATTCCCTGCCACTGATTCCCTGCCCCTGATTCCCCACCTCTGATTCCCCATCTCTGATTCCCCGCCTCTTTTTCCCCACCTCTGATTCCCCGCCTCTGTTTCCCCATATCTGATTCCCCGCCTCTGATTCCCCAACTCTGATTCCCTTCCTCTAATTCGCCAGCTATGTTTCCCCGCCTCTGATTCCCAGCCTCTGATTCCCCTTCTCTGATTCACCACCTCTGAATCCCCACCTCTGATTCCCCATCTCTGATTCCGCACATCCGATTCCCTGCCTCTGATTCCCCGCCTTTTATTCCCGGCCTCTGATTCCCTGCCACTGATTCCCTGCTTCTGATTCTGATTCCCTGCCTCTGATTCCCCATCTCTGATTCCGCACATCTGATTCCCTGCCTCTGATTCCCCACCTCTGATTCCCCATATCTGATTCCCCGCCTCTGTTTCCCCTCCTCTGATTCCCCGCCTCTGTTTCCCCATATCTGATTCCCCGCCTCTGTTTCCCTGCCTCTTATTCCCGGCCTCTGTTTCCCCATATCTGATTCCCCTCCTCTGATTCCCCAACTCTGATTCCCCGCCTCTGATTCCCCAGCTCTGATTCCCCGCCTTTTATTCCCGGCCTCTGATTCCCTGCCACTGATTCCCCGCCCCTGATTCCCCACCTCTGATTCCCCATATCTGATTCCCCGCCTCTGTTTCCCCAGCTCTGATTCCCCACCTCTGATTCCCCAGCTCAGATTCCCTGCCACTGATTCCCCGCCCCTGATTCACCACCTCTGATTCCCCATATCTGATTCCCCGCCTCTGTTTCCCCAGCTCTGATTCCCTGCCTCTGATTCCCTGCCCTGATTCCCCATCTCTGTTTCACCGCCTTTGATTCGCAACCTCTGATTCCCCATATCTGATTCCCCGCCTCTGTTTCCCCGCCTCTGATTCCCTGCCTCTGATTCCCAACCTCTGATTCCACACCTCTGATTCCCCATATCTGATTCCCCGCCTCTATTTCCCCATATCTGATTCCCCGCCTCTGATTCCCCAACTCTGATTCCCCGCCTCTGATTCCCCAGCTCTGATTCCCCGCCTCTGATTCCCGGCATCCGATTCCCTGCCTCTGATTCCCCGCCTCTGATTCGCCATCTCTGATTCCCCGCCTCTGATTCCCCGTGTCTGATTCCCTGCCTCTGATTCCCCGCCTCAGATTCCCCGCCTCTGATTCCCTGCCACTGATTCCCTGCCCCTGATTCCCCACCTCTGATTCCCCATATCTGATTCCCCGCATCTGTTTCTCCGCCACTGATTCCCCGCCTCTGATTCCCCATATCTGATTCCCTGCCTCTGATTCCACAACTCTGATTCCCCGCCTCTGATTCCACAGCTCTGAATCCGCGCCTCTGATTCACCGCGTCTGATTCCCTCCCTCCGATTCACAACCTCTGATTCCCCACCTCTGATTCCCCATATCTGATTCCCCGCCTCTGTTTCCCCGCCTCTGATTCCCCGCCTCTGATTCCCCATATCTGATTCCCCGGCTCTGATTGCCCACCTCTGATTCCCCGCCTCTGATTCGCCAGCTATGATTCCCCGCCTCTGATTCCCTGCGTCTGATACCATGCCTCTGATTCCCAGCCTCTGATTCCCCTTCTCTGATTCACCACCTCTGAATCCCCACCTCTGATTCCCCATCTCTGATTCCGCACATCCGATTCCCTGCCTCTGATTCCCCGCCTCTGATTCCCCGCCTCTGATTCACAACCTCTAATTCCCCACCTCTGATTCCCCATATCTGATTCCCCGCCTCTGTATCCCTGCCTCTGATTCCCGGCCTCTGTTTCCCCATATCTGATTCCCCTCCTCTGATTCCCCAACTCTGATTCCCCGCCTCTGATTCCCCAGCTTTGATTCCCCGTCTTTTATTCCCGGCCTCTGATTCCCTGCCACTGATTCCCCGCCCCTGATTCCCCACCTCTGATTCCCCATATCTGATTCCCCGCCTCTGTTTCCCCACCTCTGATTCCCGGCCTCTAATTCCCAGCATCTGATTCCCGGCCACTGATTCCCTGCCTCTGATTCCCCGCCTCTGATTCCCCATCTCTGATTCCCCGCCTCTGATTCCCCGTGTCTGATTCCCTGCCTCTGATTCCCCGCCTCTGATTCCCCGCGTCTGATTCCCTGCCACTGATTCCCCGCCTCTGATTCCCCAACTCTGATTCCCCGCCTCTGATTCCCCTTCTCTGATTCACCACATCTGAATCCCCACCTCTGATTCCCCATCTCTGATTCCGCACATCCGATTCCCTGCCTCTGATTCCCCGCCTTTTATTCCCGGCCTCTGATTCCCTGCCACTGATTCCCTGCTTCTGATTCTGATTCCCTGCCTCTGATTCCCCATCTCTGATTCCGCACATCTGATTCCCTGCCTCTGATTCCCCACCTCTGATTCCCCATATCTGATTCCCCGCCTCTGTTTCCCCTCCTCTGATTCCCCGCCTCTGTTTCCCCATATCTGATTCCCCGCCTCTGTTTCCCTGCCTCTGATTCCCGGCCTCTGTTTCCCCATATCTGATTCCCCTCCTCTGATTCCCCAACTCTGATTCCCCGCCTCTGATTCCCCAGCTCTGATTCCCCGCCTTTTATTCCCGGCCTCTGATTCCCTGCCACTGATTCCCCGCCCCTGATTCCCCACCTCTGATTCCCCATATCTGATTCCCCGCCTCTGTTTCCCCAGCTCTGATTCCCCACCTCTGATTCCCCAGCTCTGATTCCCTGCCACTGATTCCCCGCCCCTGATTCCCAACCTCTGATTCCCAACCTCTGATTCCACACCTCTGATTCCCCATATCTGATTCCCCGCCTCTATTTCCCCATATCTGATTCCCCGCCTCTGATTCCCCAACTCTGATTCCCCGCCTCTGATTCCCCAGCTCTGATTCCCCGCCTCTGATTCCCGGCATCCGATTCCCTGCCTCTGATTCCCCGCCTCTGATTCGCCATCTCTGATTCCCCGCCTCTGATTCCCCGTGTCTGATTCCCTGCCTCTGATTCCCCGCCTCAGATTCCCCGCCTCTGATTCCCTGCCACTGATTCCCTGCCCCTGATTCCCCACCTCTGATTCCCCATATCTGATTCCCCGCCTCTGTTTCTCCGCCTCTGATTCCCCGCCTCTGATTCCCCATATCTGATTCCCTGCCTCTGATTCCACAACTCTGATTCCCCGCCTCTGATTCCCCAGCTCTGAATCCCCGCCTCTGATTCCCCGCATCTGATTCCCTCCCTCTGATTCACAACCTCTGATTCCCCACCTCTGATTCCCCATATCTGATTCCCCGCCTCTGTTTCCCCGCCTCTGATTCCCCGCCTCTGATTCCCCATATCTGATTCCCTGGCTCTGATTGCCCACCTCTGATTCCCCGCCTCTGATTCGCCAGCTCTGATTCCCCGCCTCTGAATCCCCGCATCTGATTCCATGCCTCTGATTCCCCGCCTCTGATTCCCCATCTCTGATTCACCGCCTTTGATTCGCCACCTCTGATTCCCCATATCTGATTCCCCACCTCTGTTTCCCCGCCTCTGATTCCCCGCCTCTGATTCTCCATATCTCATTCCCCGCCTCTGAATCCCCATCTCTGATTCCCCAACTCTGATTCCCCTCCTCTAATTCGCAAGCTATGATTCCCCGCCTCTGATTCCCTGCGTCTGATTCCCTGCCTCTGATTCCCAGCCTCTGATTCCCCTTCTCTGATTCACCACCTCTGAATCCCCACCTCTGATTCCCCATCTCTGATTCCGCACATCCGATTCCCTGCCTCTGATTCCCCGCCTCTGATACCCCGCCTCTGATACGCAACCTCTAATTCCCCACCTCTGATTCCCCATATCTGATTCCCCGCCTCTGTTTCCCTGCCTCTGATTCCCGGCCTCTGTTTCCCCATATCTGATTCCCCTCCTCTGATTCCCCAACTCTGATTCCCCGCCTCTGATTCCCCAGCTCTGATTCCCCGCCTTTTATTCCCGGCCTCTGATTCCCTGCCACTGATTCCCCGCCCCTGATTCCCCACCTCTGATTCCCCATATCTGATTCCCCGCCTCTGTTTCCCCAGCTCTGATTCCCCACCTCTGATTCCCCAGCTCTGATTCCCTGCCACTGATTCCCCGCCCCTGATTCCCCTCCTCTGATTCCCCATATCTGATTCCCCGCCTCTGTTTCCCCAGCTCTGATTCCCTGCCTCTGATTCCCTGCCCTGATTCCCCATCTCTGTTTCACCGCCTTTGATTCGCCACCTCTGATTCCCCATATCTGATTCCCCGCCTCTGTTTCGACGCCTCTGATTCCCTGCCTCTGATTCCCAACCTCTGATTCCACACCTCTGATTCCCCATATCTGATTCCCCGCCTCTATTTCCCCATATCTGATTCCCCGCCTCTGATTCCCCAACTCTGATTCCCGGCCTCTGATTCCCCAGCTCTGATTCCCCGCCTCTGATTCCTGGCGTCCGATTCCCTGCCTCTGATTCCCCGCCTCTGATTCGCCATCTCTGATTCCCCGCCTCTGATTCCCCATGTCTGATTCCCTGCCTCTGATTCCCCGCCTCAGATTCCCCGCCTCTGATTCCCTGCCACTGATTCCCTGCCCCTGATTCCCCACCTCTGATTCCCCATATCTGATTCCCCGCCTCTGTTTCTCCGCCTCTGATTCCCCGCCTCTGATTCCCCATATCTGATTCCCTGCCTCTGATTCCACAACTCTGATTCCCCGCCTCTGATTCCCCAGCTCTGAATCCCCGCCTCTGATTCCCCGCGTCTGATTCCCTCCCTCTGATTCACAACCTCTGATTCCCCACCTCTGATTCCCCATATCTGATTCCCCGCCTCTGTTTCCCCGCCTCTGATTCCCCGCCTCTGATTCCCCATATCTGATTCCCCGCCTCTGATTCGCCAGCTCTGATTCCCCGCCTCTGAATCCCCGCATCTGATTCCCTGCCTCTGAATCCCCGCCTCTGATTCCCCATCTCTGATTTACCGCCTTTGATTCGCCACCTCTGATTCCCCATATCTGATTCCCCACCTCTGTTTCCCCGCCTCTGATTCCCCGCCTCTGATTCTCCATATCTCATTCCCCGCCTCTGAATCCCCATCTCTGATTCCCGGACTCTGATAACCCACCTCTGATTCCCGGCCTCTTATTCCCAGCATCTGATTCCCGGCCTCTGATTCCCGGCCTCTGATTCCCCGCTTTTGATTCTGATTCCCTGCCTCTGATTCCCCATCTCTGATTCCGCACATCTGATTCCCTGCCTCTGATTCCCCACCTCTGATTCCCCATATCTGATTCCCCGCCTCTGTTTCCCCGCCTCTGATTCCCCGCCTCTGTTTCCCCATATCTAATTCCCCACCTCTGATGCTCCCAGCTCTGATTCCCCGCCTCTGATTCCCCGCATCCGATTCCCCATGTCTGATTCCCCGCCTCTGTTTCCCCGCCTCTGATTCCCCGCGTCTGATTCCCTCCCTCTGATTCACAACCTCTGATTCCCCACCTCTGATTCCCCATATCTGATTCCCCGCCTCTGTTTCCCCGCCTCTGATTCCCCGCCTCTGATTCCCCATATCTGATTCCCCGGCTCTGATTGCCCACCTCTGATTCCCCGCCTCTGATTCGCCAGCTCTGATAACCCGCCTCTGAATCCCCGCATCTGATTCCCTGCCTCTGATTCCCCGCCTCTGATTCGCCATCTCTGATTCCCCGCCTCTGATTCGCCACCTCTGATTCCCCATATCTGATTCCCCACCTCTGTTTCCCTGCCTCTGTTTCCCCAGCTCTGATTCCCCACCTCTGATTCCCCAGCTCTGATTCCCTGCCACTGATTCCCCGCCCCTGATTCCCCACCTCTGATTCCCCATATCTGATTCCCCGCCTCTGTTTCCCCAGCTCTGATTCCCTGCCTCTGATTCCCTGCCCTGATTCCCCATCTCTGTTTCACCGCCTTTGATTCGCCACCTCTGATTCCCCATATCTGATTCCCCGCCTCTGTTTCCCCGCCTCTGATTCCCTGCCTCTGATTCCCAACCTCTGATTCCACACCTCTGATTCCCCATATCTGATTCCCCGCCTCTATTTCCCCATATCTGATTCCCCGCCTCTGTTTCCCCGCCTCTGATTCCCCGCCTCTGTTTCCCCATATCTGATTCCCCGCCTCTGTTTCCCTATATCTAATTCCCCACCTCTGATGCCCCAACTCTGATTCCCCGCCTCTGATTCCCCAGCTCTGATTCCCCGCCTCTGATTCCCTGCATCCGATTCCCCATATCTGATTCCCCGCCTCTGTTGCCCCGCCTCTGATTCCCCGCCTCTGTTTCCCCATATCTGATTCCCCGCCTCTGATTCCAAACTATGATTCCCCGCCTCTGATTCCCCAGCTCTGATTCCCTGCCTCTGATTCCCCGCGTTCTATTCCCTGCCTCTGATTCCCCGCCTGTGATTCCCCATCACTGATTCACCACCTCTGATTCCCCACCTCTGATTCCCCATATCCAATTCCCCGCCTCTGTTTTCCCGCCTCTGATTCCCCGCCTCTGTTTCCCCATATCTGATTCCCCGCCTCTGATTGCCCACCTCTGATTCCCCGCGTCTGATTCCCTGCCTCTGATTCCCCGCCTCTGATTCCCCATATCTGATTCACCACCTCTGATTCCCGGCCTCTGATTCCCCATCTCTGATTCCGCACATCCGATTCCCTGACTATGATTCCCCACCTCTGATTCCCCGCCTCTGATTCCCCATATCTGATTCCCTGCCTCTGTTTCCCCGCCTCTGATTCCCCACCTCTGTTTCCCCATATCTGATTCCCCGCCTCTGATTCCCCAACTCTAATACCCTGCCTCTGATTCCCCAGCTCTGGTTCCCCGCCTCTGATTCCCCGCATCTGATTCCCTGCCTCTGATTCCCCGCCTCTGATTCCAGGCCTCTGATTCCCAGCATCTGATTCCGGCCTCTGATTCCCGGCCTCAGATTCCCTGCTTCTGATTCTGATTCCCTGCCTCTGATTCCCCATCTCTGATTCCGCACATCTGATTCCCTGCCTCTGATTCCCCACCTCTGATTCCCCATATCTGATTCCCCGCCTCTGTTTCCCCGCCTCTGATTCCCCGCCTCTGTTTCCCCATATCTGATTCCCCGCCTCTGATTCCCCAACTCTGATTCCCCTCCTCTAATTCGCCAGCTATGATTCCCCGTCTCTGATTCCCTGCGTCTGATTCCCTGCCTCTGATTTCCAGCCTCTGATTCCCCTTCTCTGATTCACCACCTCTGAATCCCCACCTCTGATTCCCCATCTCTGATTCCGCACATCCGATTCCCTGCCTCTGATTCCCCGCCTCTGATATCCCGCCTCTGATTCGCAACCTCTAATTCCCCACCTCTGATTTCCCATATCTGATTCCCCGCCTCTGTTTCCCTGCCTCTGATTCCCGGCCTCTGTTTCCCCATATCTGATTCCCCTCCTCTGATTCCCCAACTCTGATTCCCCGCCTCTGATTCCCCAGCTTTGATTCCCCGCCTTTTATTCCCGGCCTCTGATTCCCTGCCACTGATTCCCCGCCTCTGATTCCCCACCTCTGATTCCCCATATCTGATTCCCCGCCTCTGTTTCCCCACCTCTGATTCCCGGCCTCTTATTCCCAGCATCTGATTCCCGGCCTCTGATTCCCTGCCTCTGATTCCCCGCCTCTGATTCCCCATCTCTGATTCCCCTCCTCTGATTCCCCGTGTCTGATTCCCTGCCTCTGATTCCCCGTCTCTGATTCCCCGCGTCTGATTCCCTGCCACTGATTCCCTGCCCCTGATTCCCCACCTCTGATTCCCCATATCTGATTCCCCGCCTCTGTTTCCCCAACTCTGATTCCCTTCCTCTAATTCGCCAGCTATGATTCCCCGCCTCTGATTCCCTGCCACTGATTCCCTGCCCCTGATTCCCCACCTCTGATTCCCGATATATGATTCCCCGCCTCTGATTCCCCAACTCTGATTCCCCTCCTCTAATTCGCCAGCTATGATTCCCCGCCTCTGATTCCCTGCGTCTGATTCCCTGCCTCTGATTCCCAGCCTCTGATTCCCCTTCTCTGATTCACCACCTCTGAATCCCCACCTCTGATTCCCCATCTCTGATTCCGCACATCCGATTCCCTGCCTCTGATTCCCCGCCTCTGATTCCCTGCCTCTGATTCCCCGCCTCTGATTCCCCGCGTCTGATTCCCTGCCACTGATTCCCTGCCTCTGATTCCCCACCTCTGATTCCCCATATCTGATTCCCCGCCTCTGTTTCCCCACCTCTGATTCCCCGCCTCTGTTTCCCCATATCTGATTCCCCGCCTCTGATTCCCCAACTCTGATTCCCCTCCTCTAATTCGCCAGCTATGATTCCCCGCCTCTGATTCCCTGCATCTGATTCCCTGCCTCTGATTCCCAGCCTCTGATTCCCCTTCTCTGATTCACCACCTCTGAATCCCCACCTCTGATTCCCCATCTCTGATTCCGCACATCCGATTCCCTGCCTCTGATTCCCCGCCTTTTATTCCCGGCCTCTGATTCCCTGCCACTGATTCCCTGCTTCTGATTCTGATTCCCTGCCTCTTATTCCCCATCTCTGATTCCGCACATCTGATTCTCTGCCTCTGATTCCCCACCTCTGATTCCCCATATCTGATTCCCCGCCTCTGTTTCCCCGCCTCTGATTCCCCGCCTCTGTTTCCCGATATCTGATTCCCCGCCTCTGATTCCCCAACTCTGATTCCCCTCCTCTAATTCGCCAGCTATGATTTCCCGCCTCTGATTCCCTGCGTCTGATTCCATGCCTCTGATTCCCAGCCTCTGATTCCCCTTCTCTGATTCACCACCTCTGAATCCCCACCTCTGATTCCCCATCTCTGATTCCGCACATCCGATTCCCTGCCTCTGATTCCCAGCCTCTGATTCCCCGCCTCTGATTCGCAACCTCTAATTCCCCACCTCTGATTCCCCATATCTGATTCCCCGCCTCTGTTTCCCTGCCTCTGATTCCCGGCCTCTGTTTCCCCATATCTGATTCCCCTCCTCTGATTCCCCAACTCTGATTCCCCGCCTCTGATTGCCCAGCTCTGATTCCCCGCCTTTTATTCCCGGCCTCTGATTCCCTGCCACTGATTCCCCGCCCCTGATTCCCCACCTCTGATTCCCCATATCTGATTCCCCGCCTCTGTTTCCCCAGCTCTGATTCCCCACCTCTGATCCCCCAGCTCAGATTCCCTGCCACTGATTCCCCGCCCCTGATTCCCCACCTCTGATTCCCCATATCTGATTCCCCGCCTCTGTTTCCCCAGCTCTGATTCCCTGCCTCTGATTCCCTGCCCTGATTCCCCATCTCTGTTTCACCGCCTTTGATTCGCCACCTCTGATTCCCCATATCTGATTCCCCGCCTCTGTTTCCCCGCCTCTGATTCCCTGCCTCTGATTCCCAACCTCTGATTCCACACCTCTGATTCCCCATATCTGATTCCCCGCCTCTATGTCCCCATATCTGATTCCCCGCCTCTGATTCCCCAACTCTGATTCCCCGCCTCTGATTCCCCAACTCTGATTCCCCGCCTCTGATTCCCGGCGTCCGATTCCCTGCCTCTGATTCCCCGCCTCTGATTCGCCATCTCTGATTCCCCGCCTCTGATTCCCCGTGTCTGATTCCCTGCCTCTGATTCCCCATATCTGATTCCCTGCCTCTGTTTCCCAGCTCTGATTCCCCACCTCTGATTCCCCAGCTCTGATTCCCTGCCACTGATTCCCCGCCCCTGATTCCCCACCTCTGATTCCCCATATCTGATTCCCCGCCTCTGTTTCCCCAGCTCTGATTCCCTGCCTCTGATTCCCTGCCCTGATTCCCCATCTCTGTTTCACCGCCTTTGATTCGCCACATCTGATTCCCCATATCTGATTCCCCGCCTCTGTTTCCCCGCCTCTGATTCCCTGCCTCTGATTCCCAACCTCTGATTCCACACCTCTGATTCCCCATATCTGATTCCCCGCCTCTATTTCCCCATATCTGATTCCCCGCCTCTGATTCACCAACTCTGATTCCCCGCCTCTGATTCCCCAACTCTGATTCCCCGCCTCTGATTCCCGGCGTCCGATTCCCTGCCTCTGATTCCCCGCCTCTGATTCGCCATCTCTGATTCCACGCCTCTGATTCCCCGTGTCTGATTCCCTGCCTCTGATTCCCCGCCTCAGATTCCCCGCCTCTGATTCCCTGCCACTGATTCCCTGCCCCTGATTCCCCACCTCTGATTCCCCATATCTGATTCCCCGCCTCTGTTTCCCCGCCTCTGATTCCCCGCCTCTGATTCCCCATATCTGATTCCCTGCCTCTGATTCCACAACTCTGATTCCCCGCCTCTGATTCCCCAGCTCTGAAACCCCGCCTCTGATTCCCCGCGTCTGATTCCCTCCCTCTGATTCCCCGCCTTGATTCCCCATCTCTGATTCACAACCTCTGATTCCCCACCTCTGATTCCCAATATCTGATTCCCCGCCTCTGTTTCCCCGCCTCTGATTCCCCGCCTCTGATTCCCCATATCTGATTCCCCGGCTCTGATTGCCCACCTCTGATTCCCCGCCTCTGATTCGCAAGCTCTGATTCCCCGCCTCTGAATCCCCGCATCTGATTCCCTGCCTCTGATTCCCCGCCTCTGATTCCCCATCTCTGATTCACCGCCTTTGATTCCCCACCTCTGATTCTCCATATCTGATTCCCCACCTCTGTTTCCCCGCCTCTGATTCCCCGTCTCTGATTCTCCATATCTCATTCCCCGCCTCTGAATCCCCATCTCTGATTCCCGGACTCTGATTCCCCACCTCTGATTCCCGGCCTCTTATTCCCAGAATCTGATTCCCGGCCTCTGATTCCCGGCCTCTGATTCCCCGCTTCTGATTCAGATTCCCTGCCTCTGATTCCCCATCTCTGATTCCGCACATCTGATTCCCTGCCTCTGAATCCCCACCTCTGATTCCCCATATCTGATTCCGCACATCCGATTCCCTGCCTCTGATTCCCCGCCTCTGATATCCCGCCTCTGATTCGCAACCTCTAATTCCCCACCTCTGATTTCCCATATCTGATTCCCCGCCTCTGTTTCCCTGCCTCTGATTCCCGGCCTCTGTTTCCCCATATCTGATTCCCCTCCTCTGATTCCCCAACTCTGATTCCCCGCCTCTGATTCCCCAGCTTTGATTCCCCGCCTCTGATTCCCTGCATCTGATTCCCTGCCTCTGATTCCCAGCCTCTGATTCCCCTTCTCTGATTCACCACCTCTGAATCCCCACCTCTGATTCCCCATCTCCGATTCCGCACATCCGATTCCCTGCCTCTGATTCCCCGCCTTTTATTCCCGGCCTCTGATTCCCTGCCACTGATTCCCTGCTTCTGATTCTGATTCCCTGCCTCTGATTCCCCATCTCTGATTCCGCACATCTGATTCCCTGCCTCTGATTCCCCACCTCTGATTCCCCATATCTGATTCCCCGCCTCTGTTTCCCCGCCTCTGATTCCCCGCCTCTGTTTCCCGATATCTGATTCCCCGCCTCTGATTCCCCAACTCTGATTCCCCTCCTCTAATTCGCCAGCTATGATTCCCCGCCTCTGATTCCCTGCGTCTGATTCCCTGCCTCTGATTCCCAGCCTCTTATTCCCCTTCTCTGATTCACCACCTCTGAATCCCCACCTCTGATTCCCCATCTCTGATTCCGCACATCCGATTCCCTGCCTCTGATTCCCAGCCTCTGATTCCCCGCCTCTGATTCGCAACCACTAATTCCCCACCTCTGATTCCCCATATCTGATTCCCCGCCTCTGTTTCCCTGCCTCTGATTCCCGGCCTCTGTTTCCCCATATCTGATTCCCCTCCTCTGATTCCCCAACTCTGATTCCCCGCCTCTGATTCCCCAGCTCTGATTCCCCGCCTTTTATTCCCGGCCTCTGATTCCCTGCCACTGATTCCCCGCCCCTGATTCCCCACCTCTGATTCCCCATATCTGATTCCCCGCCTCTGTTTCCCCAGCTCTGATTCCCCACCTCTGATCCCCCAGCTCTGATTCCCTGCCACTGATTCCCCGCCCCTGATTCCCCACCTCTGATTCCCCATATCTGATTCCCCGCCTCTTTTTCCCCAGCTCTGATTCCCTGCCTCTGATTCCCTGCCCTGATTCCCCATCTCTGTTTCACCGCCTTTGATTCGCCACCTCTGATTCCCCATATCTGATTCCCCGCCTCTGTTTCCCAGCCTCTGATTCCCTGCCTCTGATTCCCAACCTCTGATTCCACACCTCTGATTCCCCATATCTGATTCCCCGCCTCTATGTCCCCATATCTGATTCCCCGCCTCTGATTCCCCAACTCTTATTCCCCGCCTCTGATTCCCCAACTCTGATTCCCCGCCTCTGATTCCCGGCGTCCGATTCCCTGCCTCTGATTCCCCGCCTCTGATTCGCCATCTCTGATTCCCCGCCTCTGATTCCCCGTGTCTGATTCCCTGCCTCTGATTCCCCATATCTGATTCCCCGCCTCTGTTTCCCCAGCTCTGATTCCCCACCTCTGATTCCCCAGCTCTGATTCCCTGCCACTGATTCCCCGCCCCTGATTCCCCACCTCTGATTCCCCATATCTGATTCCCCGCCTCTGTTTCCCCAGCTCTGATTCCCTGCCTCTGATTCCCTGCCCTGATTCCCCATCTCTGTTTCACCGCCTTTGATTCGCCACCTCTGATTCCCCATATCTGATTCCCCGCCTCTGTTTCCCCGCCTCTGATTCCCTGCCTCTGATTCCCAACCTCTGATTCCACACCTCTGATTCCCCATATCTGATTCCCCGCCTCTATTTCCCCATATCTGATTCCCCGCCTCTGATTCACCAACTCTGATTCCCCGCCTCTGATTCCCCAACTCTGATTCCCCGCCTCTATTTCCCCATATCTGATTCCCCGCCTCTGATTCACCAACTCTGATTCCCCGCCTCTGATTCCCCAACTCTGATTCCCCGCCTCTGATTCCCGGCGTCCGATTCCCTGCCTCTGATTCCCCGCCTCTGATTCGCCATCTCTGATTCCCCGCCTCTGATTCCCCGTGTCAGATTCCCTGCCTCTGATTCCCCGCCTCAGATTCCCCGCCTCTGATTCCCTGCCACTGATTCCCTGCCCCTGATTCCCCACCTCTGATTCCCCATATCTGATTCCCCGCCTCTGTTTCCCCGCCTCTGATTCCCCGCCTCTGATTCCCCATATCTGATTCCGTGCCTCTGATTCCACAACTCTGATTCCCCGCCTCTGATTCCCCAGCTCTGAAACCCCGCCTCTGATTCCCCGCGTCTGATTCCCTCCCTCTGATTCCCCGCCTTGATTCCCCATCTCTGATTCACAACCTCTGATTCCCCACCTCTGATTCCCCATATCTGATTCCCCGCCTCTGTTTCCCCGCCTCTGATTCCCCGCCTCTGATTCCCCATATCTGATTCCCCGGCTCTGATTGCCCACCTCTGATTCCCCGCCTCTGATTCGCAAGCTCTGATTCCCCGCCTCTGAATCCCCGCATCTGATTCCCTGCCTCTGATTCCCCGCCTCTGATTCCCCATCTCTGATTCACCGCCTTTGATTCCCCACCTCTGATTCTCCATATCTGATTCCCCACCTCTGTTTCCCCGCCTCTGATTCCCCGCCTCTGATTCTCCATATCTCATTCCCCGCCTCTGAATCCCCATCTCTGATTCCCGGACTCTGATTCCCCATCTCTGATTCCGCACATCTGATTCCCTGCCTCTGAATCCCCACCTCTGATTCCCCATATCTGATTCCGCACATCCGATTCCCTGCCTCTGATTCCCCGCCTCTGATATCCCGCCTCTGATTCGCAACCTCTAATTCCCCACCTCTGATTTCCCATATCTGTTTCCCCGCCTCTGTTTCCCTGCCTCTGATTCCCGGCCTCTGTTTCCCCATATCTGATTCCCCTCCTCTGATTCCCCAACTCTGATTCCCCGCCTCTGATTCCCCAGCTTTGATTCCCCGCCTTTTATTCCTGGCCTCTGATTCCCTGCCACTGATTCCCCGCCTCTGAATCCCCACCTCTGATTCCCCATATCTGATTCCCCGCCTCTGTTTCCCCACCTCTGATTCCCGGCCTCTTATTCCCAGCATCTGATTCCCGGCCTCTGATTCCCTGCCTCTGATTCCCCGCCTCTGATTCCCCATCTCTGATTCCCCGCCTCTGATTCCCCGTGTCTGATTCCCTGCCTCTGATTCCCCGTCTCTGATTCCCCGCGTCTGATTCCCTGCCACTGATTCCCTGCCCCTGATTCCCCTCCTCTGATTCCCCAACTCTGATTCCCCGCCTCTGATTCCCCAGCTTTGATTCCCCGCCTTTTATTCCCGGCCTCTGATTCCCTGCCACTGATTCCCCGCCTCTGATTCCCCGCCTCTGATTCCCCAACTCTGATTCCCCTCCTCTAATTCGCCAGCTATGATTCCCCGCCTCTGATTCCCTGCGTCTGATTCCCTGCCTCTGATTTCCAGCCTCTGATTCCCCTTCTCTGATTCACCACCTCTGAATCCCCACCTCTGATTCCCCATCTCTGATTCCGCACATCCGATTCCCTGCCTCTGATTCCCCGCCTCTGATATCCCGCCTCTGATTCGCAACCTCTAATTCCCCACCTCTGATTTCCCATATCTGATTCCCCGCCTCTGTTTCCCTGCCTCTGATTCCCGGCCTCTGTTTCCCCATATCTGATTCCCCTCCTCTGATTCCCCAACTCTGATTCCCCGCCTCTGATTCCCCAGCTTTGATTCCCCGCCTTTTATTCCCGGCCTCTGATTCCCTGCCACTGATTCCCCGCCTCTGATTCCCCACCTCTGATTCCCCATATCTGATTGCCCGCCTCTGTTTCCCCACCTCTGATTCCCGGCCTCTTATTCCCAGCATCTGATTCCCGGCCTCTGATTCCCTGCCTCTGATTCCCCGCCTCTGATTCCCCATCTCTGATTCCCCGCCTCTGATTCCCCGTGTCTGATTCCCTGCCTCTGATTCCCCGTCTCTGATTCCCCGCGTCTGATTCCCTGCCACTGATTCCCTGCCCCTGATTCCCCACCTCTGATTCCCCATATCTGATTCCCCGCCTCTGTTTCCCCAACTCTGATTCCCTTCCTCTAATTCGCCAGCTATGATTCCCCGCCTCTGATTCCCTGCCACTGATTCCCTGCCCCTGATTCCCCACCTCTGATTCCCCATATATGATTCCCCGCCTCTGATTCCCCAACTCTGATTCCCCTCCTCTAATTCGCCAGCTATGATTCCCCGCCTCTGATTCCCTGCGTCTGATTCCCTGCCTCTGATTCCCAGCCTCTGATTCCCCTTCTCTGATTCACCACCTCTGAATCCCCACCTCTGATTCCCCATCTCTGATTCCGCACATCCGATTCCCTGCCTCTGATTCCCCGCCTCTGATTCCCTGCCTCTGATTCCCCGCCTCTGATTCCCCGCGTCTGATTCCCTGCCACTGATTCCCTGCCCCTGATTCCCCACCTCTGATTCCCCATATCTGATTCCCCGCCTCTGTTTCCCCACCTCTGATTCCCCGCCTCTGTTTCCCCATATCTGATTCCCCGCCTCTGATTCCCCAACTCTGATTCCCCTCCTCTAATTCGCCAGCTATGATTCCCCGCCTCTGATTCCCTGCATCTGATTCCCTGCCTCTGATTCCCAGCCTCTGATTCCCCTTCTCTGATTCACCACCTCTGAATCCCCACCTCTGATTCCCCATCTCTGATTCTGCACATCCGATTCCCTGCCTCTGATTCCCCGCCTTTTATTCCCGGCCTCTGATTCCCTGCCACTGATTCCCTGCTTCTGATTCTGATTCCCTGCCTCTTATTCCCCATCTCTGATTCCGCACATCTGATTCCCTGCCTCTGATTCCCCACCTCTGATTCCCCATATCTGATTCCCCGCCTCTGTTTCCCCGCCTCTGATTCCCCGCCTCTGTTTCCCGATATCTGATTCCCCGCCTCTGATTCCCCAACTCTGATTCCCCTCCTCTAATTCGCCAGCTATGATTCCCCGCCTCTGATTCCCTGCGTCTGATTCCCTGCCTCTGATTCCCAGCCTCTGATTCCCCTTCTCTGATTCACCACCTCTGAATCCTCACCTCTGATTCCCCATCTCTGATTCCGCACATCCGATTCCCTGCCTCTGATTCCCAGCCTCTGATTCCCCGCCTCTGATTCGCAACCTCTAATTCCCCACCTCTGATTCCCCATATCTGATTCCCCGCCTCTGTTTCCATGCCTCTGATTCCCGGCCTCTGTTTCCCCATATCTGATTCCCCTCCTCTGATTCCCCAACTCTGATTCCCCGCCTCTGATTCCCCAGCTCTGATTCCCCGCCTTTTATTCCCGGCCTCTGATTCCCTGCCACTGATTCCCCGCCCCTGATTCCCCACCTCTGATTCCCCATATCTGATTCCCCGCCTCTGTTTCCCCAGCTCTGATTCCCCACCTCTGATCCCCCAGCTCAGATTCCCTGCCACTGATTCCCCGCCCCTGATTCCCCACCTCTGATTCCCCATATCTGATTCCCCGCCTCTGTTTCCCCAGCTCTGATTCCCTGCCTCTGATTCCCTGCCCTGATTCCCCATCTCTGTTTCACCGCCTTTGATTCGCCACCTCTGATTCCCAATATCTGATTCCCCGCCTCTGTTTCCCCGCCTCTGATTCCCTGCCTCTGATTCCCAACCTCTGATTCCACACCTCTGATTCCCCATATCTGATTCCCCGCCTCTATGTCCCCATATCTGATTCCCCGCCTCTGATTCCCCAACTCTGATTCCCCGCCTCTGATTCCCCAACTCTGATTCCCCGCCTCTGATTCCCGGCGTCCGATTCCCTGCCTCTGATTCCCCGCCTCTGATTCGCCATCTCTGATTCCCCGCCTCTGATTCCCCGTGTCTGATTCCCTGCCTCTGATTCCCCATATCTGATTCCCCGCCTCTGTTTCCCCAGCTCTGATTCCCCACCTCTGATTCCCCAGCTCTGATTCCCTGCCACTGATTCCCCGCCCCTGATTCCCCACCTCTGATTCCCCATATCTGATTCCCCGCCTCTGTTTCCCCAGCTCTGATTCCCTGCCTCTGATTCCCTGCCCTGATTCCCCATCTCTGTTTCACCGCCTTTGATTCGCCACCTCTGATTCCCCATATCTGATTCCCCGCCTCTGTTTCCCCGCCTCTGATTCCCTGCCTCTGATTCCCAACCTCTGATTCCACACCTCTGATTCCCCATATCTGATTCCCCGCCTCTATTTCCCCATATCTGATTCCCCGCCTCTGATTCACCAACTCTGATTCCCCGCCTCTGATTCCCCAACTCTTATTCCCCGCCTCTGATTCCCGGCGTCCGATTCCCTGCCTCTGATTCCCCGCCTCTGATTCGCCATCTCTGATTCCACGCCTCTGATTCCCCGTGTCTGATTCCCTGCCTCTGATTCCCCGCCTCAGATTCCCCGCCTCTGATTCCCTGCCACTGATTCCCTGCCCCTGATTCCCCACCTCTGATTCCCCATATCTGATTCCCCGCCTCTGTTTCCCCGCCTCTGATTCCACGCCTCTGATTCCCCATATCATATTCCCTGCCTCTGATTCCACAACTCTGATTCCCCGCCTCTGATTCCCCAGCTCTGAAACCCCGCCTCTGATTCCCCGCGTCTGATTCCCTCCCTCTGATTCCCCGCCTTGATTCCCCATCTCTGATTCACAACCTCTGATTCCCCACCTCTGATTCCCCATATCTGATTCCCCGCCTCTGTTTCCCCGCCTCTGATTCCCCGCCTCTGATTCCCCATATCTGATTCCCCGGCTCTGATTGCCCACCTCTGATTCCCCGCCTCTGATTCGCAAGCTCTGATTCCCCGCCTCTGAATCCCCGCATCTGATTCCCTGCCTCTGATTCCCCGCCTCTGATTCCCCATCTCTGATTCACCGCCTTTGATTCCCCACCTCTGATTCTCCATATCTGATTCCCCACCTCTGTTTCCCCGCCTCTGATTCCCCGTCTCTGATTCTCCATATCTCATTCCCCGCCTCTGAATCCCCATCTCTGATTCCCGGACTCTGATTCCCCACCTCTGATTCACGGCCTCTTATTCCCAGAATCTGATTCCCGGCCTCTGATTCCCGGCCTCTGATTCCTTGCTTCTGATTCAGATTCCCTGCCTCTGATTCCCCATCTCTGATTCCGCACATCTGATTCCCTGCCTCTGAATCCCCACCTCTGATTCCCCATATCTGATTCCGCACATCCGATTCCCTGCCTCTGATTCCCCGCCTCTGATATCCCGCCTCTGATTCGCAACCTCTAATTCCCCACCTCTGATTTCCCATATCTGATTCCCCGCCTCTGTTTCCCTGCCTCTGATTCCCGGCCTCTGTTTCCCCATATCTGATTCCCCTCCTCTGATTCCCCAACTCTGATTCCCCGCCTCTGATTCCCCAGCTTTGATTCCCCGCCTCTGATTCCCTGCATCTGATTCCCTGCCTCTGATTCCCAGCCTCTGATTCCCCTTCTCTGATTCACCACCTCTGAATCCCCACCTCTGATTCCCCATCTCCGATTCCGCACATCCGAATCCCTGCCTCTGATTCCCCGCCTTTTATTCCCGGCCTCTGATTCCCTGCCACTGATTCCCTGCTTCTGATTCTGATTCCCTGCTTCTGATTCCCCATCTCTGATTCCGCACATCTGATTCCCTGCCTCTGATTCCCCACCTCTGATTCCCCATATCTGATTCCCCGCCTCTGTTTCCCCGCCTCTGATTCCCCGCCTCTGTTTCCCGATATCTGATTCCCCGCCTCTGATTCCCCAACTCTGATTCCCCTCCTCTAATTCGCCAGCTATGATTCCCCGCCTCTGATTCCCTGCGTCTGATTCCCTGCCTCTGATTCCCAGCCTCTTATTCCCCTTCTCTGATTCACCACCTCTGAATCCCCACCTCTGATTCCCCATCTCTGATTCCGCACATCCGATTCCCTGCCTCTGATTCCCAGCCTCTGATTCCCCGCCTCTGATTCGCAACCACTAATTCCCCACCTCTGATTCCCCATATCTGATTCCCCGCCTCTGTTTCCCTGCCTCTGATTCCCGGCCTCTGTTTCCCCATATCTGATTCCCCTCCTCTGATTCCCCAACTCTGATTCCCCGCCTCTGATTCCCCAGCTCTGATTCCCCGCCTTTTATTCCCGGCCTCTGATTCCCTGCCACTGATTCCCCGCCCCTGATTCCCCACCTCTGATTCCCCATATCTGATTCCCCGCCTCTGTTTCCCCAGCTCTGATTCCCCACCTCTGATCCCCCAGCTCTGATTCCCTGCCACTGATTCCCCGCCCCTGATTCCCCACCTCTGATTCCCCATATCTGATTCCCCGCCTCTGTTTCCCCAGCTCTGATTCCCTGCCTCTGATTCCCTGCCCTGATTCCCCATCTCTGTTTCACCGCCTTTGATTCGCCACCTCTGATTCCCCATATCTGATTCCCCGCCTCTGTTTCCCCGCCTCTGATTCCCTGCCTCTGATTCCCAACCTCTGATTCCACACCTCTGATTCCCCATATCTGATTCCCCGCCTCTATGTCCCCATATCTGATTCCCCGCCTCTGATTCCCCAACTCTGATTCCCCGCCTCTGATTCCCCAACTCTGATTCCCCGCCTCTGATTCCCGGCGTCCGATTCCCTGCCTCTGATTCCCCGCCTCTGATTCGCCATCTCTGATTCCCCGCCTCTGATTCCCCGTGTCTGATTCCCTGCCTCTGATTCCCCATATCTGATTCCCCGCCTCTGTTTCCCCAGCTCTGATTCCCCACCTCTGATTCCCCAGCTCTGATTCCCTGCCACTGATTCCCCGCCCCTGATTCCCCACCTCTGATTCCCCATATCTGATTCCCCGCCTCTGTTTCCCCAGCTCTGATTCCCTGCCTCTGATTCCCTGCCCTGATTCCCCATCTCTGTTTCACCGCCTTTGATTCGCCACCTCTGATTCCCCATATCTGATTCCCCGCCTCTGTTTCCCCGCCTCTGATTCCCTGCCTCTGATTCCCAACCTCTGATTCCACACCTCTGATTCCCCATATCTGATTCCCCGCCTCTATTTCCCCATATCTGATTCCCCGCCTCTGATTCACCAACTCTGATTCCCCGCCTCTGATTCCCCAACTCTGATTCCCCGCCTCTGATTCCCGGCGTCCGATTCCCTGCCTCTGATTCCCCGCCTCTGATTCGCCATCTCTGATTCCCCGCCTCTGATTCCCCGTGTCAGATTCCCTGCCTCTGATTCCCCGCCTCAGATTCCCCGCCTCTGATTCCCTGCCACTGATTCCCTGCCCCTGATTCCCCACCTCTGATTCCCCATATCTGATTCCCCGCCTCTGTTTCCCCGCCTCTGATTCCCCGCCTCTGATTCCCCATATCTGATTCCCTGCCTCTGATTCCACAACTCTGATTCCCCGCCTCTGATTCCCCAGCTCTGAAACCCCGCCTCTGATTCCCCGCGTCTGATTCCCTCCCTCTGATTCCCCGCCTTGATTCCCCATCTCTGATTCACAACCTCTGATTCCCCACCTCTGATTCCCCATATCTGATTCCCCGCCTCTGTTTCCCCGCCTCTGATTCCCCGCCTCTGATTCCCCATATCTGATTCCCCGGCTCTGATTGCCCACCTCTGATTCCCCGTCTCTGATTCGCAAGCTCTGATTCCCCGCCTCTGAATCCCCGCATCTGATTCCCTGCCTCTGATTCCCCGCCTCTGATTCCCCATCTCTGATTCACCGCCTTTGATTCCCCACCTCTGATTCTCCATATCTGATTCCCCACCTCTGTTTCCCCGCCTCTGATTCCCCGCCTCTGATTCTCCATATCTCATTCCCCGCCTCTGAATCCCCATCTCTGATTCCCGGACTCTGATTCCCCACCTCTGATTCCCGGCCTCTTATTCCCAGAATCTGATTCCCGGCCTCTGATTCCCGGCCTCTGATTCCCCGCTTCTGATTCTGATTCCCTGCCTCTGATTCCCCATCTCTGATTCCGCACATCTGATTCCCTGCCTCTGAATCCCCACCTCTGATTCCCCATATCTGATTCCGCACATCCGATTCCCTGCCTCTGATTCCCCGCCTCTGATATCCCGCCTCTGATTCGCAACCTCTAATTCCCCACCTCTGATTTCCCATATCTGATTCCCCGCCTCTGTTTCCCTGCCTCTGATTCCCGGCCTCTGTTTCCCCATATCTGATTCCCCTCCTCTGATTCCCCAACTCTGATTCCCCGCCTCTGATTCCCCAGCTTTGATTCCCCGCCTTTTATTCCCGGCCTCTGATTCCCTGCCACTGATTCCCCGCCTCTGATTCCCCACCTCTGATTCCCCATATCTGATTCCCCGCCTCTGTTTCCCCACCTCTGATTCCCGGCCTCTTATACCCAGCATCTGATTCCCGGCCTCTGATTCCCTGCCTCTGATTCCCCGCCTCTGATTCCCCATCTCTGATTCCCCGCCTCTGATTCCCCGTGTCTGATTCCCTGCCTCTGATTCCCCGTCTCTGATTCCCCGCGTCTGATTCCCTGCCACTGATTCCCTGCCCCTGATTCCCCACCTCTGATTCCCCATATCTGATTCCCCGCCTCTGTTTCCCCAACTCTGATTCCCTTCCTCTATTTCGCCAGCTATGATTCTCCGCCTCTGATTCCCTGCCACTGATTCCCTGCCCCTGATTCCCCACCTCTGATTCCCCATATATGATTCCCCGCCTCTGATTCCCCAACTCTGATTCCCCTCCTCTAATTCGCCAGCTATGATTCCCCGCCTCTGATTCCCTGCGTCTGATTCCCTGCCTCTGATTCCCAGCCTCTGATTCCCCTTCTCTGATTCACCACCTCTGAATCCCCACCTCTGATTCCCCATCTCTGATTCCGTACATCCGATTCCCTGCCTCTGATTCCCCGCCTCTGATTCCCCGCCTCTGATTCCCCGCCTCTGATTCCCCGCGTCTGATTCCCTGCCACTGATTCCCTGCCCCTGATTCCCCACCTCTGATTCCCCATATCTGATTCCCCGCCTCTGTTTCCCCACCTCTGATTCCCCGCCTCTGTTTCCCCATATCTGATTCCCCGCCTCTGATTCCCCAACTCTGATTCCCCTCCTCTAATTCGCCAGCTATGATTCCCCGCCTCTGATTCCCTGCATCTGATTCCCTGCATCTGATTCCCAGCCTCTGATTCCCCTTCTCTGATTCACCAACTCTGAATCCCCACCTCTGATTCCCCATCTCTGATTCCGCACATCCGATTCCCTGCCTCTGATTCCCCGCCTTTTATTCCCGGCCTCTGATTCCCTGCCACTGATTCCCTGCTTCTGATTCTGATTCCCTGCCTCTGATTCCCCATCTCTGATTCCGCACATCTGATTCCCTGCCTCTGATTCCCCACCTCTGATTCCCCATATCTGATTCCCCGCCTCTGTTTCCCCACCTCTGATTCCCCGCCTCTGTTTCCCGATATCTGATTCCCCGCCTCTGATTCCCCAACTCTGATTCCCCTCCTCTAATTCGCCAGCTATGATTCCCCGCCTCTGATTCCCTGCGTCTGATTCCCTGCCTCTGATCCCCAGCCTCTGATTCCCCTTCTCTGATTCACCACCTCTGAATCCCCACCTCTGATTCCCCATCTCTGATTCCGCACATCCGATTCCCTGCCTCTGATTCCCAGCCTCTGATTCCCCGCCTCTGATTCGCAACCTCTAATTCCCCACCTCTGATTCCCCATATCTGAATCCCCGCCTCTGTTTCCCTGCCTCTGATTCCCGGCCTCTGTTTCCCCATATCTGATTCCCCTCCTCTGATTCCCCGCCTTTTATTCCCGGCCTCTGATTCCCTGCCACTGATTCCCCGCCCCTGATTCCCCACCTCTGATTCCCCATATCTGATTCCCCGCCTCTGTTTCCCCAGCTCTGATTCCCCACCTCTGATTCCCCAGCTCTGATTCCCTGCCACTGATTCCCCGCCCCTGATTCCCCACCTCTGATTCCCCATATCTGATTCCCCACCTCTGTTTCCCCAGCTCTGATTCCCTGCCTCTGATTCCCTGCCCTGATTCCCCATCTCTGTTTCACCGCCTTTGATTCGCCACCTCTGATTCCCCATATCTGATTCCCCGCCTCTGTTTCCCCGCCTCTGATTCCCTGCCTCTGATTCCCAACCTCTGATTCCACACCTCTGATTCCCCATATCTGATTCCCCGCCTCTATTTCCCCATATCTGATTCCCCGCCTCTAATTCCCCAACTCTGATTCCCCGCCTCTGATTCCCCAACTCTGATTCCCCGCCTCTGATTCCCGGCGTCCGATTCCCTGCCTCTGATTCCCCGCCTCTGATTCGCCATCTCTGATTCCCCGCCTCTGATTCCCCGTGTCTGATTCCCTGCCTCTGATTCCCCATATCTGATTACCCGCCTCTGTTTCCCCAGCTCTGATTCCCCACCTCTGATTCCCCAGCTCTGATTCCCTGCCACTGATTCCCCGCCCCTGATTCACCACCTCTGATTCCCCATATCTGATTCCCCGCCTCTGTTTCCCCAGCTCTGATTCCCTGCCTCTGATTCCCTGCCCTGATTCCCCATCTCTGTTTCACCGCCTTTGATTCGCCACCTCTGATTCCCCATATCTGATTCACCGCCTCTGTTTCCCCGCCTCTGATTCCCTGCCTCTGATTCCCAACCTCTGATTCCACACCTCTGATTCCCCATATCTGATTCCCCGCCTCTATTTCCCCATATCTGATTCCCCGCCTCTGATTCACCAACTCTGATTCCCCGCCTCTGATTCCCCAACTCTGATTCCCCGCCTCTGATTCCCGGCGTCCGATTCCCTGCCTCTGATTCCCCGCCTCTGATTCGCCATCTCTGATTCCACGCCTCTGATTCCCCGTGTCTGATTCCCTGCCTCTGATTCCCCGCCTCAGATTCCCCGCCTCTGATTCCCTGCCACTGATTCCCTGCCCCTGATTCCCCACCTCTGATTCCCCATATCTGATTCCCCGCCTCTGTTTCCCCGCCTCTGATTCCCCGCCTCTGATTCCCCATATCTGATTCCCTGCCTCTGATTCCACAACTCTGATTCCCCGCCTCTGATTCCCCAGCTCTGAAACCCCGCCTCTGATTCCCCGCGTCTGATTCCCTCCCTCTGATTCCCCGCCTTGATTCCCCATCTCTGATTCACAACCTCTGATTCCCCACCTCTGATTCCCCATATCTGATTCCCCGCCTCTGTTTCCCCGCCTCTGATTCCCCGCCTCTGATTCCCCATATCTGATTCCCCGGCTCTGATTGCCCACCTCTGATTCCCCGCCTCTGATTCGCAAGCTCTGATTCCCCGCCTCTGAATCCCCGCATCTGATTCCCTGCCTCTGATTCCCCGCCTCTGATTCCCCATCTCTGATTCACCGCCTTTGATTCCCCACCTCTGATTCTCCATATCTGATTCCCCACCTCTGTTTCCCCGCCTCTGATTCCCCGCCTCTGATTCTCCATATCTCATTCCCCGCCTCTGAATCCCCATCTCTGATTCCCGGACTCTGATTCCCCACCTCTGATTCCCGGCCTCTTATTCCCAGAATCTGATTCCCGGCCTCTGATTCCCGGCCTCTGATTCCGCGCTTCTGATTCAGATTCCCTGCCTCTGATTCCCCATCTCTGATTCCGCACATCTGATTCCCTGCCTCTGAATCCCCACCTCTGATTCCCCATATCTGATTCCGCACATCCGATTCCCTGCCTCTGATTCCCCGCCTCTGATATCCCGCCTCTGATTCGCAACCTCTAATTCCCCACCTCTGATTTCCCATATCTGATTCCCCGCCTCTGTTTCCCTGCCTCTGATTCCCGGCCTCTGTTTCCCCATATCTGATTCCCCTCCTCTGATTCCCCAACTCTGATTCCCCGCCTCTGATTCCCCAGCTTTGATTCCCCGCCTCTGATTCCCTGCATCTGATTCCCTGCCTCTGATTCCCAGCCTCTGATTCCCCTTCTCTGATTCACCACCTCTGAATCCCCACCTCTGATTCCCCATCTCCGATTCCGCACATCCGATTCCCTGCCTCTGATTCCCCGCCTTTTATTCCCGGCCTCTGATTCCCTGCCACTGATTCCCTGCTTCTGATTCTGATTCCCTGCCTCTGATTCCCCATCTCTGATTCCGCACATCTGATTCCCTGCCTCTGATTCCCCACCTCTGATTCCCCATATCTGATTCCCCGCCTCTGTTTCCCCGCCTCTGATTCCCCGCCTCTGTTTCCCGATATCTGATTCCCCGCCTCTGATTCCCCAACTCTGATTCCCCTCCTCTAATTCGCCAGCTATGATTCCCCGCCTCTGATTCCCTGCGTCTGATTCCCTGCCTCTGATTCCCAGCCTCTTATTCCCCTTCTCTGATTCACCACCTCTGAATCCCCACCTCTGATTCCCCATCTCTGATTCCGCACATCCGATTCCCTGCCTCTGATTCCCAGCCTCTGATTCCCCGCCTCTGATTCGCAACCACTAATTCCCCACCTCTGATTCCCCATATCTGATTCCCCGCCTCTGTTTCCCTGCCTCTGATTCCCGGCCTCTGTTTCCCCATATCTGATTCCCCTCCTCTGATTCCCCAACTCTGATTCCCCGCCTTTTATTCCCGGCCTCTGATTCCCTGCCACTGATTCCCCGCCCCTGATTCCCCACCTCTGATTCCCCATATCTGATTCCCCACCTCTGTTTCCCCAGCTCTGATTCCCCACCTCTGATCCCCCAGCTCTGATTCCCTGCCACTGATTCCCCGCCCCTGATTCCCCACCTCTGATTCCCCATATCTGATTCCCCGCCTCTGTTTCCCCAGCTCTGATTCCCTGCCTCTGATTCCCTGCCCTGATTCCCCATCTCTGTTTCACCGCCTTTGATTCGCCACCTCTGATTCCCCATATCTGATTCCCCGCCTCTGTTTCCCCGCCTCTGATTCCCTGCCTCTGATTCCCAACTTCTGATTCCACACCTCTGATTCCCCATATCTGATTCCCCGCCTCTATGTCCCCATATCTGATTCCCCGCCTCTGATTCCCCAACTCTGATTCCCCGCCTCTGATTCCCCAACTCTGATTCCCCGCCTCTGATTTTCGGCGTCCGATTCCCTGCCTCTGATTCCCCACCTCTGATTCGCCATCTCTGATTCCCCGCCTCTGATTCCCCGTGTCTGATTCCCTGCCTCTGATTCCCCATATCTGATTCCCCGCCTCTGTTTCCCCAGCTCTGATTCCCCACCTCTGATTCCCCAGCTCTGATTCCCTGCCACTGATTCCCCGCCCCTGATTCCCCACCTCTGATTCCCCATATCTGATTCCCCGCCTCTGTTTCCCCAGCTCTGATTCCCTGCCTCTGATTCCCTGCCCTGATTCCCCATCTCTGTTTCACCGCCTTTGATTCGCCACCTCTGATTCCCCATATCTGATTCCCCGCCTCTGTTTCCCCGCCTCTGATTCCCTGCCTCTGATTCCCAACCTCTGATTCCACACCTCTGATTCCCCATATCTGATTCCCCGTCTCTATTTCCCCATATCTGATTCCCCGCCTCTGATTCACCAACTCTGATTCCCCGCCTCTGATTCCCCAACTCTGATTCCCCGCCTCTGATTGCCGGCGTCCGATTCCCTGCCTCTGATTCCCCGCCTCTGATTCGCCATCTCTGATTCCCCGCCTCTGATTCCCCGTGTCAGATTCCCTGCCTCTGATTCCCCGCCTCAGATTCCCCGCCTCTGATTCCCTGCCACTGATTCCCTGCCCCTGATTCCCCACCTCTGATTCCCCATATCTGATTCCCCGCCTCTGTTTCCCCGCCTCTGATTCCCCGCCTCTGATTCCCCATATCTGATTCCCTGCCTCTGATTCCACAACTCTGATTCCCCGCCTCTGATTCCCCAGCTCTGAAACCCCGCCTCTGATTCCCCGCGTCTGATTCCCTCCCTCTGATTCCCCGCCTTGATTCCCCATCTCTGATTCACAACCTCTGATTCCCCACCTCTGATTCCCCATATCCGATTCCCCGCCTCTGTTTCCCCGCCTCTGATTCCCCGCCTCTGATTCCCCATATCTGATTCCCCGGCTCTGATTGCCCACCTCTGATTCCCCGCCTCTGATTCGCAAGCTCTGATTCCCCGCCTCTGAATCCCCGCATCTGATTCCCTGCCTCTGATTCATCGCCACTGATTCCCCATCTCTGATTCACCGCCTTTGATTCCCCACCTCTGATTCTCCATATCTGATTCCCCACCTCTGTTTCCCCGCCTCTGATTCCCCGCCTCTGATTCTCCATATCTCATTCCCCGCCTCTGAATCCCCATCTCTGATTCCCGGACTCTGATTCCCCACCTCTGATTCCCGGCCTCTTATTCCCAGAATCTGATTCCCGGCCTCTGATTCCCGGCCTCTGATTCCCCGCTTCTGATTCTGATCCCCTGCCTCTGATTCCCCATCTCTGATTCCGCACATCTGATTCCCTGCCTCTGAATCCCCACCTCTGATTCCCCATATCTGATTCCGCACATCCGATTCCCTGCCTCTGATTCCCCGCCTCTGATATCCCGCCTCTGATTCGCAACCTCTAATTCCCCACCTCTGATTTCCCATATCTGATTCCCCGCCTCTGTTTCCCCACCTCTGATTCCCCGCCTCTGTTTCCCGATATCTGATTCCCCGCCTCTGATTCCCCAACTCTGATTCCCCTCCTCTAATTCGCCAGCTATGATTCCCCGCCTCTGATTCCCTGCGTCTGATTCCCTGCCTCTGATCCCCAGCCTCTGATTCCCCTTCTCTGATTCACCACCTCTGAATCCCCACCTCTGATTCCCCATCTCTGATTCCGCACATCCGATTCCCTGCCTCTGATTCCCAGCCTCTGATTCCCCGCCTCTGATTCGCAACCTCTAATTCCCCACCTCTGATTCCCCATATCTGAATCCCCGCCTCTGTTTCCCTGCCTCTGATTCCCGGCCTCTGTTTCCCCATATCTGATTCCCCTCCTCTGATTCCCCGCCTTTTATTCCCGGCCTCTGATTCCCTGCCACTGATTCCCCGCCCCTGATTCCCCACCTCTGATTCCCCATATCTGATTCCCCGCCTCTGTTTCCCCAGCTCTGATTCCCCACCTCTGATTCCCCAGCTCTGATTCCCTGCCACTGATTCCCCGCCCCTGATTCCCCACCTCTGATTCCCCATATCTGATTCCCCACCTCTGTTTCCCCAGCTCTGATTCCCTGCCTCTGATTCCCTGCCCTGATTCCCCATCTCTGTTTCACCGCCTTTGATTCGCCACCTCTGATTCCCCATATCTGATTCCCCGCCTCTGTTTCCCCGCCTCTGATTCCCTGCCTCTGATTCCCAACCTCTGATTCCACACCTCTGATTCCCCATATCTGATTCCCCGCCTCTATTTCCCCATATCTGATTCCCCGCCTCTAATTCCCCAACTCTGATTCCCCGCCTCTGATTCCCCAACTCTGATTCCCCGCCTCTGATTCCCGGCGTCCGATTCCCTGCCTCTGATTCCCCGCCTCTGATTCGCCATCTCTGATTCCCCGCCTCTGATTCCCCGTGTCTGATTCCCTGCCTCTGATTCCCCATATCTGATTCCCCGCCTCTGTTTCCCCAGCTCTGATTCCCCACCTCTGATTCCCCAGCTCTGATTCCCTGCCACTGATTCCCCGCCCCTGATTCCCCACCTCTGATTCCCCATATCTGATTCCCCGCCTCTGTTTCCCCAGCTCTGATTCCCTGCCTCTGATTCCCTGCCCTGATTCCCCATCTCTGTTTCACCGCCTTTGATTCGCCACCTCTGATTCCCCATATCTGATTCCCCGCCTCTGTTTCCCCGCCTCTGATTCCCTGCCTCTGATTCCCAACCTCTGATTCCACACCTCTGATTCCCCATATCTGATTCCCCGTCTCTATTTCCCCATATCTGATTCCCCGCCTCTGATTCACCAACTCTGATTCCCCGCCTCTGATTCCCCAACTCTGATTCCCCGCCTCTGATTGCCGGCGTCCGATTCCCTGCCTCTGATTCCCCGCCTCTGATTCGCCATCTCTGATTCCCCGCCTCTGATTCCCCGTGTCAGATTCCCTGCCTCTGATTCCCCGCCTCAGATTCCCCGCCTCTGATTCCCTGCCACTGATTCCCTGCCCCTGATTCCCCACCTCTGATTCCCCATATCTGATTCCCCGCCTCTGTTTCCCCGCCTCTGATTCCCCGCCTCTGATTCCCCATATCTGATTCCCTGCCTCTGATTCCACAACTCTGATTCCCCGCCTCTGATTCCCCAGCTCTGAAACCCCGCCTCTGATTCCCCGCGTCTGATTCCCTCCCTCTGATTCCCCGCCTTGATTCCCCATCTCTGATTCACAACCTCTGATTCCCCACCTCTGATTCCCCATATCCGATTCCCCGCCTCTGTTTCCCCGCCTCTGATTCCCCGCCTCTGATTCCCCATATCTGATTCCCCGGCTCTGATTGCCCACCTCTGATTCCCCGCCTCTGATTCGCAAGCTCTGATTCCCCGCCTCTGAATCCCCGCATCTGATTCCCTGCCTCTGATTCATCGCCACTGATTCCCCATCTCTGATTCACCGCCTTTGATTCCCCACCTCTGATTCTCCATATCTGATTCCCCACCTCTGTTTCCCCGCCTCTGATTCCCCGCCTCTGATTCTCCATATCTCATTCCCCGCCTCTGAATCCCCATCTCTGATTCCCGGACTCTGATTCCCCACCTCTGATTCCCGGCCTCTTATTCCCAGAATCTGATTCCCGGCCTCTGATTCCCGGCCTCTGATTCCCCGCTTCTGATTCTGATCCCCTGCCTCTGATTCCCCATCTCTGATTCCGCACATCTGATTCCCTGCCTCTGAATCCCCACCTCTGATTCCCCATATCTGATTCCGCACATCCGATTCCCTGCCTCTGATTCCCCGCCTCTGATATCCCGCCTCTGATTCGCAACCTCTAATTCCCCACCTCTGATTTCCCATATCTGATTCCCCGCCTCTGTTTCCCCACCTCTGATTCCCCGCCTCTGTTTCCCGATATCTGATTCCCCGCCTCTGATTCCCCAACTCTGATTCCCCTCCTCTAATTCGCCAGCTATGATTCCCCGCCTCTGATTCCCTGCGTCTGATTCCCTGCCTCTGATCCCCAGCCTCTGATTCCCCTTCTCTGATTCACCACCTCTGAATCCCCACCTCTGATTCCCCATCTCTGATTCCGCACATCCGATTCCCTGCCTCTGATTCCCAGCCTCTGATTCCCCGCCTCTGATTCGCAACCTCTAATTCCCCACCTCTGATTCCCCATATCTGAATCCCCGCCTCTGTTTCCCTGCCTCTGATTCCCGGCCTCTGTTTCCCCATATCTGATTCCCCTCCTCTGATTCCCCGCCTTTTATTCCCGGCCTCTGATTCCCTGCCACTGATTCCCCGCCCCTGATTCCCCACCTCTGATTCCCCATATCTGATTCCCCGCCTCTGTTTCCCCAGCTCTGATTCCCCACCTCTGATTCCCCAGCTCTGATTCCCTGCCACTGATTCCCCGCCCCTGATTCCCCACCTCTGATTCCCCATATCTGATTCCCCACCTCTGTTTCCCCAGCTCTGATTCCCTGCCTCTGATTCCCTGCCCTGATTCCCCATCTCTGTTTCACCGCCTTTGATTCGCCACCTCTGATTCCCCATATCTGATTCCCCGCCTCTGTTTCCCCGCCTCTGATTCCCTGCCTCTGATTCCCAACCTCTGATTCCACACCTCTGATTCCCCATATCTGATTCCCCGCCTCTATTTCCCCATATCTGATTCCCCGCCTCTAATTCCCCAACTCTGATTCCCCGCCTCTGATTCCCCAACTCTGATTCCCCGCCTCTGATTCCCGGCGTCCGATTCCCTGCCTCTGATTCCCCGCCTCTGATTCGCCATCTCTGATTCCCCGCCTCTGATTCCCCGTGTCTGATTCCCTGCCTCTGATTACCCATATCTGATTACCCGCCTCTGTTTCCCCAGCTCTGATTCCCCACCTCTGATTCCCCAGCTCTGATTCCCTGCCACTGATTCCCCGCCCCTGATTCACCACCTCTGATTCCCCATATCTGATTCCCCGCCTCTGTTTCCCCAGCTCTGATTCCCTGCCTCTGATTCCCTGCCCTGATTCCCCATCTCTGTTTCACCGCCTTTGTTTCGCCACCTCTGATTCCCCATATCTGATTCCCCGCCTCTGTTTCCCCGCCTCTGATTCCCTGCCTCTGATTCCCAACCTCTGATTCCACACCTCTGATTCCCCATCTCTGATTCCGCGCCTCTATTTCCCCATATCTGATTCCACGCCTCTGATTCACCAACGCTGATTCCCCGCCTCTGATTCCCCAACTCTGATTCCCCGCCTCTGATTCCCGGCGTCCGATTCCCTGCCTCTGATTCCCCGCCTCTGATTCGCCATCTCTGATTCCACGCCTCTGATTCCCCGTGTCTGATTCCCTGCCTCTGATTCCCCGCCTCAGATTCCCCGCCTCTGATTCCCTGCCACTGATTCCCTGCCCCTGATTCCCCACCTCTGATTCCCCATATCTGATTCCCCGCCTCTGTTTCCCCGCCTCTGATTCCCCGCCTCTGATTCCCCATATCTGATTCCCTGCCTCTGATTCCACAACTCTGATTCCCCGCCTCTGATTCCCCAGCTCTGAAACCCCGCCTCTGATTCCCCGCGTCTGATTCCCTCCCTCTGATTCCCCGCCTTGATTCCCCATCTCTGATTCACAACCTCTGATTCCCCACCTCTGATTCCCCATATCTGATTCCCCGCCTCTGTTTCCCCGCCTCTGATTCCACGCCTCTGATTCCCCATATCTGATTCCCCGGCTCTGATTGCCCACCTCTGATTCCCCGCCTCTGATTCGCAAGCTCTGATTCCCCGCCTCTGAATCCCCGCATCTGATTCCCTGCCTCTGATTCCCCGCCTCTGATTCCCCATCTCTGATTCACCGCCTTTGATTCCCCACCTCTGATTCTCCATATCTGATTCCCCACCTCTGTTTCCCCTCCTCTGATTCCCCGCCTCTGATTCTCCATATCTCATTCCCCGCCTCTGAATCCCCATCTCTGATTCCCGGACTCTGATTCCCCACCTCTGATTCCCGACCTCTTATTCCCAGAATCTGATTCCCGGCCTCTGATTCCCGGCCTCTGATTCCCCGCTTCTGATTCAGATTCCCTGCCTCTGATTCCCCATCTCTGATTCCGCACATCTGATTCCCTGCCTCTGAATCCCCACCTCTGATTCCCCATATCTGATTCCGCACATCCGATTCCCTGCCTCTGATACCCCGCCTCTGATATCCCGCCTCTGATTCGCAACCTCTAATTCCCCACCTCTGATTTCCCATATCTGATTCCCCGCCTCTGTTTCCCTGCCTCTGATTCCCGGCCTCTGTTTCCCCATATCTGATTCCCCTCCTCTGATTCCCCAACTCTGATTCCCCGCCTCTGATTCCCCAGCTTTGATTCCCCGCCTCTGATTCCCTGCATCTGATTCCCTGCCTCTGATTCCCAGCCTCTGATTCCCCTTCTCTGATTCACCACCTCTGAATCCCCACCTCTGATTCCCCATCTCCGATTCCGCACATCCGATTCCCTGCCTCTGATTCCCCGCCTTTTATTCCCGGCCTCTGATTCCCTGCCACTGATTCCCTGCTTCTGATTCTGATTCCCTGCCTCTGATTCCCCATCTCTGATTCCGCACATCTGATTCCCTGCCTCTGATTCCCCACCTCTGATTCCCCATATCTGATTCCCCGCCTCTGTTTCCCCGCCTCTGATTCCCCGCCTCTGTTTCCCGATATCTGATTCCCCGCCTCTGATTCCCCAACTCTGATTCCCCTCCTCTAATTCGCCAGCTATGATTCCCCGCCTCTGATTCCCTGCGTCTGATTCCCTGCCTCTGATTCCCAGCCTCTTATTCCCCTTCTCTGATTCACCACCTCTGAATCCCCACCTCTGATTCCCCATCTCTGATTCCGCACATCCGATTCCCTGCCTCTGATTCCCAGCCTCTGATTCCCCGCCTCTGATTCGCAACCACTAATTCCCCACCTCTGATTCCCCATATCTGATTCCCCGCCTCTGTTTCCCTGCCTCTGATTCCCGGCCTCTGTTTCCCCATATCTGATTCCCCTCCTCTGATTCCCCAACTCTGATTCCCCGCCTTTTATTCCCGGCCTCTGATTCCCTGCCACTGATTCCCCGCCCCTGATTCCCCACCTCTGATTCCCCATATCTGATTCCCCGCCTCTGTTTCCCCAGCTCTGATTCCCCACCTCTGATCCCCCAGCTCTGATTCCCTGCCACTGATTCCCCGCCCCTGATTCCCCACCTCTGATTCCCCATATCTGATTCCCCGCCTCTGTTTCCCCAGCTCTGATTCCCTGCCTCTGATTCCCTGCCCTGATTCCCCATCTCTGTTTCACCGCCTTTGATTCGCCACCTCTGATTCCCCATATCTGATTCCCCGCCTCTGTTTCCCCGCCTCTGATTCCCTGCCTCTGATTCCCAACTTCTGATTCCACACCTCTGATTCCCCATATCTGATTCCCCGCCTCTATGTCCCCATATCTGATTCCCCGCCTCTGATTCCCCAACTCTGATTCCCCGCCTCTGATTCCCCAACTCTGATTCCCCGCCTCTGATTCCCGGCATCCGATTCCCTGCCTCTGATTCCCCACCTCTGATTCGCCATCTCTGATTCCCCGCCTCTGATTCCCCGTGTCTGATTCCCTGCCTCTGATTCCCCATATCTGATTCCCCGCCTCTGTTTCCCCAGCTCTGATTCCCCACCTCTGATTCCCCAGCTCTGATTCCCTGCCACTGATTCCCCGCCCCTGATTCCCCACCTCTGATTCCCCATATCTGATTCCCCGCCTCTGTTTCCCCAGCTCTGATTCCCTGCCTCTGATTCCCTGCCCTGATTCCCCATCTCTGTTTCACCGCCTTTGATTCGCCACCTCTGATTCCCCATATCTGATTCCCCGCCTCTGTTTCCCCGCCTCTGATTCCCTGCCTCTGATTCCCAACCTCTGATTCCACACCTCTGATTCCCCATATCTGATTCCCCGTCTCTATTTCCCCATATCTGATTCCCCGCCTCTGATTCACCAACTCTGATTCCCCGCCTCTGATTCCCCAACTCTGATTCCCCGCCTCTGATTCCCGGCGTCCGATTCCCTGCCTCTGATTCCCCGCCTCTGATTCGCCATCTCTGATTCCCCGCCTCTGATTCCCCGTGTCAGATTCCCTGCCTCTGATTCCCCGCCTCAGATTCCCCGCCTCTGATTCCCTGCCACTGATTCCCTGCCCCTGATTCCCCACCTCTGATTCCCCATATCTGATTCCCCGCCTCTGTTTCCCCGCCTCTGATTCCCCGCCTCTGATTCCCCATATCTGATTCCCTGCCTCTGATTCCACAACTCTGATTCCCCGCCTCTGATTCCCCAGCTCTGAAACCCCGCCTCTGATTCCCCGCGTCTGATTCCCTCCCTCTGATTCCCCGCCTTGATTCCCCATCTCTGATTCACAACCTCTGATTCCCCACCTCTGATTCCCCATATCTGATTCCCCGCCTCTGTTTCCCCGCCTCTGATTCCCCGCCTCTGATTCCCCATATCTGATTCCCCGGCTCTGATTGCCCACCTCTGATTCCCCGCCTCTGATTCGCAAGCTCTGATTCCCCGCCTCTGAATCCCCGCATCTGATTCCCTGCCTCTGATTCACCGCCTCTGATTCCCCATCTCTGATTCACCGCCTTTGATTCCCCACCTCTGATTCTCCATATCTGATTCCCCACCTCTGTTTCCCCGCCTCTGATTCCCCGCCTCTGATTCTCCATATCTCATTCCCCGCCTCTGAATCCCCATCTCTGATTCCCGGACTCTGATTCCCCACCTCTGATTCCCGGCCTCTTATTCCCAGAATCTGATTCCCGGCCTCTGATTCCCGGCCTCTGATTCCCCGCTTCTGATTCTGATTCCCTGCCTCTGATTCCCCATCTCTGATACCGCACATCTGATTCCCTGCCTCTGAATCCCCACCTCTGATTCCCCATATCTGATTCCGCACATCCGATTCCCTGCCTCTGATTCCCCGCCTCTGATATCCCACCTCTGATTCGCAACCTCTAATTCCCCACCTCTGATTTCCCATATCTGATTCCCCGCCTCTGTTTCCCCACCTCTGATTCCCCGCCTCTGTTTCCCGATATCTGATTCCCCGCCTCTGATTCCCCAACTCTGATTCCCCTCCTCTAATTCGCCAGCTATGATTCCCCGCCTCTGATTCCCTGCGTCTGATTCCCTGCCTCTGATCCCCAGCCTCTGATTCCCCTTCTCTGATTCACCACCTCTGAATCCCCACCTCTGATTCCCCATCTCTGATTCCGCACATCCGATTCCCTGCCTCTGATTCCCAGCCTCTGATTCCCCGCCTCTGATTCGCAACCTCTAATTCCCCACCTCTGATTCCCCATATCTGAATCCCCGCCTCTGTTTCCCTGCCTCTGATTCCCGGCCTCTGTTTCCCCATATCTGATTCCCCTCCTCTGATTCCCCGCCTTTTATTCCCGGCCTCTGATTCCCTGCCACTGATTCCCCGCCCCTGATTCCCCACCTCTGATTCCCCATATCTGATTCCCCGCCTCTGTTTCCCCAGCTCTGATTCCCCACCTCTGATTCCCCAGCTCTGATTCCCTGCCACTGATTCCCCGCCCCTGATTCCCCACCTCTGATTCCCCATATCTGATTCCCCACCTCTGTTTCCCCAGCTCTGATTCCCTGCCTCTGATTCCCTGCCCTGATTCCCCATCTCTGTTTCACCGCCTTTGATTCGCCACCTCTGATTCCCCATATCTGATTCCCCGCCTCTGTTTCCCCGCCTCTGATTCCCTGCCTCTGATTCCCAACCTCTGATTCCACACCTCTGATTCCCCATATCTGATTCCCCGCCTCTATTTCCCCATATCTGATTCCCCGCCTCTAATTCCCCAACTCTGATTCCCCGCCTCTGATTCCCCAACTCTGATTCCCCGCCTCTGATTCCCGGCGTCCGATTCCCTGCCTCTGATTCCCCGCCTCTGATTCGCCATCTCTGATTCCCCGCCTCTGATTCCCCGTGTCTGATTCCCTGCCTCTGATTCCCCATATCTGATTACCCGCCTCTGTTTCCCCAGCTCTGATTCCCCACCTCTGATTCCCCAGCTCTGATTCCCTGCCACTGATTCCCCGCCCCTGATTCACCACCTCTGATTCCCCATATCTGATTCCCCGCCTCTGTTTCCCCAGCTCTGATTCCCTGCCTCTGATTCCCTGCCCTGATTCCCCATCTCTGTTTCACCGCCTTTGATTCGCCACCTCTGATTCCCCATATCTGATTCCCCGCCTCTGTTTCCCCGCCTCTGATTCCCTGCCTCTGATTCCCAACCTCTGATTCCACACCTCTGATTCCCCATCTCTGATTCCGCGCCTCTATTTCCCCATATCTGATTCCCCGCCTCTGATTCACCAACTCTGATTCCCCGCCTCTGATTCCCCAACTCTGATTCCCCGCCTCTGATTCCTGGCGTCCGATTCCCTGCCTCTGATTCCCCGCCTCTGATTCGCCATCTCTGATTCCACGCCTCTGATTCCCCGTGTCTGATTCCCTGCCTCTGATTCCCCGCCTCAGATTCCCCGCCTCTGATTCCCTGCCACTGATTCCCTGCCCCTGATTCCCCACCTCTGATTCCCCATATCTGATTCCCCGCCTCTGTTTCCCCGCCTCTGATTCCCCGCCTCTGATTCCCCATATCTGATTCCCTGCCTCTGATTCCACAACTCTGATTCCCCGCCTCTGATTCCCCAGCTCTGAAACCCCGCCTCTGATTCCCCGCGTCTTATTCCCTCCCTCTGATTCCCCGCCTTGATTCCCCATCTCTGATTCACAACCTCTGATTCCCCACCTCTGATTCCCCATATCTGATTCCCCGCCTCTGTTTCCCCGCCTCTGATTCCACGCCTCTGATTCCCCATATCTGATTCCCCGGCTCTGATTGCCCACCTCTGATTCCCCGCCTCTGATTCGCAAGCTCTGATTCCCCGCCTCTGAATCCCCGCATCTGATTCCCTGCCTCTGATTCCCCGCCTCTGATTCCCCATCTCTGATTCACCGCCTTTGATTCCCCACCTCTGATTCTCCATATCTGATTCCCCACCTCTGTTTCCCCGCCTCTGATTCCCCGCCTCTGATTCTCCATATCTCATTCCCCGCCTCTGAATCCCCATCTCTGATTCCCGGACTCTGATTCCCCACCTCTGATTCCCGGCCTCTTATTCCCAGAATCTGATTCCCGGCCTCTTATTCCCGGCCTCTGATTCCCCGCTTCTGATTCAGATTCCCTGCCTCTGATTCCCCATCTCTGATTCCGCACATCTGATTCCCTGCCTCTGAATCCCCACCTCTGATTCCCCATATCTGATTCCGCACATCCGATTCCCTGCCTCTGATTCCCCGCCTCTGATATCCCGCCTCTGATTCGCAACCTCTAATTCCCCACCTCTGATTTCCCATATCTGATTCCCCGCCTCTGTTTCCCTGCCTCTGATTCCCGGCCTCTGTTTCCCCATATCTGATTCCCCTCCTCTGATTCCCCAACTCTGATTCCCCGCCTCTGATTCCCCAGCTTTGATTCCCCGCCTCTGATTCCCTGCATCTGATTCCCTGCCTCTGATTCCCAGCCTCTGATTCCCCTTCTCTGATTCACCACCTCTGAATCCCCACCTCTGATTCCCCATCTCCGATTCCGCACATCCGATTCCCTGCCTCTGATTCCCCGCCTTTTATTCCCGGCCTCTGATTCCCTGCCACTGATTCCCTGCTTCTGATTCTGATTCCCTGCCTCTGATTCCCCATCTCTGATTCCGCACATCTGATTCCCTGCCTCTGATTCCCCACCTCTGATTCCCCATATCTGATTCCCCGCCTCTGTTTCCCCGCCTCTGATTCCCCGCCTCTGTTTCCCGATATCTGATTCCCCGCCTCTGATTCCCCAACTCTGATTCCCCTCCTCTAATTCGCCAGCTATGATTCCCCGCCTCTGATTCCCTGCGTCTGATTCCCTGCCTCTGATTCCCAGCCTCTTATTCCCCTTCTCTGATTCACCACCTCTGAATCCCCACCTCTGATTCCCCATCTCTGATTCCGCACATCCGATTCCCTGCCTCTGATTCCCAGCCTCTGATTCCCCGCCTCTGATTCGCAACCACTAATTCCCCACCTCTGATTCCCCATATCTGATTCCCCGCCTCTGTTTCCCTGCCTCTGATTCCCGGCCTCTGTTTCCCCATATCTGATTCCCCTCCTCTGATTCCCCAACTCTGATTCCCCGCCTTTTATTCCCGGCCTCTGATTCCCTGCCACTGATTCCCCGCCCCTGATTCCCCACCTCTGATTCCCCATATCTGATTCCCCGCCTCTGTTTCCCCAGCTCTGATTCCCCACCTCTGATCCCCCAGCTCTGATTCCCTGCCACTGATTCCCCGCCCCTGATTCCCCACCTCTGATTCCCCATATCTGATTCCCCGCCTCTGTTTCCCCAGCTCTGATTCCCTGCCTCTGATTCCCTGCCCTGATTCCCCATCTCTGTTTCACCGCCTTTGATTCGCCACCTCTGATTCCCCATATCTGATTCCCCGCCTCTGTTTCCCCGCCTCTGATTCCCTGCCTCTGATTCCCAACTTCTGATTCCACACCTCTGATTCCCCATATCTGATTCCCCGCCTCTATGTCCCCATATCTGATTCCCCGCCTCTGATTCCCCAACTCTGATTCCCCGCCTCTGATTCCCCAACTCTGATTCCCCGCCTCTGATTCCCGGCGTCCGATTCCCTGCCTCTGATTCCCCACCTCTGATTCGCCATCTCTGATTCCCCGCCTCTGATTCCCCGTGTCTGATTCCCTGCCTCTGATTCCCCATATCTGATTCCCCGCCTCTGTTTCCCCAGCTCTGATTCCCCACCTCTGATTCCCCAGCTCTGATTCCCTGCCACTGATTCCCCGCCCCTGATTCCCCACCTCTGATGCCCCATATCTGATTCCCCGCCTCTGTTTCCCCAGCTCTGATTCCCTGCCTCTGATTCCCTGCCCTGATTCCCCATCTCTGTTTCACCGCCTTTGATTCGCCACCTCTGATTTCCCATATCTGATTCCCCGCCTCTGTTTCCCCGCCTCTGATTCCCTGCCTCTGATTCCCAACCTCTGATTCCACACCTCTGATTCCCCATATCTGATTCCCCGTCTCTATTTCCCCATATCTGATTCCCCGCCTCTGATTCACCAACTCTGATTCCCCGCCTCTGATTCCCCAACTCTGATTCCCCGCCTCTGATTCCCGGCGTCCGATTCCCTGCCTCTGATTCCCCGCCTCTGATTCGCCATCTCTGATTCCCCGCCTCTGATTCCCCGTGTCAGATTCCCTGCCTCTGATTCCCCAGCTCTGAAACCCCGCCTCTGATTCCCCGCGTCTGATTCCCTCCCTCTGATTCCCCGCCTTGATTCCCCATCTCTGATTCACAACCTCTGATTCCCCACCTCTGATTCCCCATATCTGATTCCCCGCCTCTGTTTCCCCGCCTCTGATTCCCCGCCTCTGATTCCCCATATCTGATTCCCCGGCTCTGATTGCCCACCTCTGATTCCCCGCCTCTGATTCGCAAGCTCTGATTCCCCGCCTCTGAATCCCCGCATCTGATTCCCTGCCTCTGATTCCCCGCCTCTGATTCCCCATCTCTGATTCACCGCCTTTGATTCCCCACCTCTGATTCTCCATATCTGATTCCCCACCTCTGTTTCCCCGCCTCTGATTCCCCGCCTCTGATTCTCCATATCTCATTCCCCGCCTCTGAATCCCCATCTCTGATTCCCGGACTCTGATTCCCCACCTCTGATTCCCGGCCTCTTATTCCCAGAATCTGATTCCCGGCCTCTGATTCCCGGCCTCTGATTCCCCGCTTCTGATTCTGATTCCCTGCCTCTGATTCCCCATCTCTGATTCCGCACATCTGATTCCCTGCCTCTGAATCCCCACCTCTGATTCCCCATATCTGATTCCGCACATCCGATTCCCTGCCTCTGATTCCCCGCCTCTGATATCCCGCCTCTGATTCGCAACCTCTAATTCCCCACCTCTGATTTCCCATATCTGATTCCCCGCCTCTGTTTCCCTGCCTCTGATTCCCGGCCTCTGTTTCCCCATATCTGATTCCCCTCCTCTGATTCCCCAACTCTGATTCCCCGCCTCTGATTCCCCAGCTTTGATTCCCCGCCTTTTATTCCCGGCCTCTGATTCCCTGCCACTGATTCCCCGCCTCTGATTCCCCACCTCTGATTCCCCATATCTGATTCCCCGCCTCTGTTTCCCCACCTCTGATTCCCGGCCTCTTATTCCCAGCATCTGATTCCCGGCCTCTGATTCCCTGCCTCTGATTCCCCGCCTCTGATTCCCCATCTCTGATTCCCCGCCTCTGATTCCCCGTGTCTGATTCCCTGCCTCTGATTCCCCGTCTCTGATTCCCCGCGTCTGATTCCCTGCCACTGATTCCCTGCCCCTGATTCCCCACCTCTGATTCCCCATATCTGATTCCCCGCCTCTGTTTCCCCAACTCTGATTCCCTTCCTCTATTTCGCCAGCTATGATTCCCCGCCTCTGATTCCCTGCCACTGATTCCCTGCCCCTGATTCCCCACCTCTGATTCCCCATATATGATTCCCCGCCTCTGATTCCCCAACTCTGATTCCCCTCCTCTAATTCGCCAGCTATGATTCCCCGCCTCTGATTCCCTGCGTCTGATTCCCTGCCTCTGATTCCCAGCCTCTGATTCCCCTTCTCTGATTCACCACCTCTGAATCCCCACCTCTGATTCCCCATCTCTGATTCCGTACATCCGATTCCCTGCCTCTGATTCCCCGCCTCTGATTCCCCGCCTCTGATTCCCCGCCTCTGATTCCCCGCGTCTGATTCCCTGCCACTGATTCCCTGCCCCTGATTCCCCACCTCTGATTCCCCATATCTGATTCCCCGCCTCTGTTTCCCCACCTCTGATTCCCCGCCTCTGTTTCCCCATATCTGATTCCCCGCCTCTGATTCCCCAACTCTGATTCCCCTCCTCTAATTCGCCAGCTATGATTCCCCGCCTCTGATTCCCTGCGTCTGATTCCCTGCCTCTGATTCCCAGCCTCTGATTCCCCTTCTCTGATTCACCACCTCTGAATCCCCACCTCTGATTCCCCATCTCTGATTCCGCACATCCGATTCCCTGCCTCTGATTCCCAGCCTCTGATTCCCCGCCTCTGATTCGCAACCTCTAATTCCCCACCTCTGATTCCCCATATCTGATTCCCCGCCTCTGTTTCCCTGCCTCTGATTCCCGGCCTCTGTTTCCCCATATCTGATTCCCCTCCTCTGATTCCCCGCCTTTTATTCCCGGCCTCTGATTCCCTGCCACTGATTCCCCGCCCCTGATTCCCCACCTCTGATTCCCCATATCTGATTCCCCGCCTCTGTTTCCCCAGCTCTGATTCCCCACCTCTGATTCCCCAGCTCTGATTCCCACCCACTGATTCCCCGCCCCTGATTCCCCACCTCTGATTCCCCATATCGGATTCCCCGCCTCTGTTTCCCCAGCTCTGATTCCCTGCCTCTGATTCCCTGCCCTGATTCCCCATCTCTGTTTCACCGCCTTTGATTCGCCACCTCTGATTCCCCATATCTGATTCCCCGCCTCTGTTTCCCCGCCTCTGATTCCCTGCCTCTGATTCCCAACCTCTGATTCCACACCTCTGATTCCCCATATCTGATTCCCCGCCTCTATTTCCCCATATCTGATTCCCCGCCTCTGATTCCCCAACTCTGATTCCCCGCCTCTGTTTCCCCAACTCTGATTCCCCGCCTCTGATTCCCGGCGTCCGATTCCCTGCCTCTGATTCCCCGCCTCTGATTCGCCATCTCTGATTCCCCGCCTCTGATTCCCCGTGTCTGATTCCCTGCCTCTGATTCCCCATATCTGATTACCCGCCTCTGTTACCCCAGCTCTGATTCCCCACCTCTGATTCCCCAGCTCTGATTCCCTGCCACTGATTCCCCGCCCCTGATTCCCCACCTCTGATTCCCCATATCTGATTCCCCGCCTCTGTTTCCCCAGCTCTGATTCCCTGCCTCTGATTCCCTGCCCTGATTCCCCATCTCTGTTTCACCGCCTTTGATTCGCCACCTCTGATTCCCCATATCTGATTCCCCGCCTCTGTTTCCCCGCCTCTGATTCCCTGCCTCTGATTCCCAACCTCTGATTCCACACCTCTGATTCCCCATATCTGATTCCCCGCCTCTATTTCCCCATATCTGATTCCCCGCCTCTGATTCACCAACTCTGATTCCCCGCCTCTGATTCCCCAACTCTGATTCCCCGCCTCTGATTCCCGGCGTCCGATTCCCTGCCTCTGATTCCCCGCCTCTGATTCGCCATCTCTGATTCCCCGCCTCTGATTCCCCGTGTCTGATTCCCTGCCTCTGATTCCCCACCTCAGATTCCCCGCCTCTGATTCCCTGCCACTGATTCCCTGCCCCTGATTCCCCACCTCTGATTCCCCATATCTGATTCCCCGCCTCTGTTTCCCCGCCTCTGATTCCCCGCCTCTGATTCCCCATATCTGATTCCCTGCCTCTGATTCCACAACTCTGATTCCCCGCCTCTGATTCCCCAGCTCTGAAACCCCGCCTCTGATTCCCCGCGTCTGATTCCCTCCCTCTGATTCCCCGCCTTGATTCCCCATCTCTGATTCACAACCTCTGATTCCCCACCTCTGATTCCCCATATCTGATTCCCTGCCTCTGTTTCCCCGCCTCTGATTCCCCGCCTCTGATTCCCCATATCTGATTCCCCGGCTCTGATTGCCCACCTCTGATTCCCCGCCTCTGATTCGCCAGCTCTGATTCCCCGCCTCTGAATCCCCGCATCTGATTCCCTGCCTCTGATTCCCCGCCTCTGATTCCCCATCTCTGTTTCACCGCCTTTGATTCCCCACCTCTGATTCTCCATATCTGATTCCCCACCTCTGTTTCCCCGCCTCTGATTCCCCGCCTCTGATTCTCCATATCTCATTCCCCGCCTCTGAATCCCCATCTCTGATTCCCGGACTCTGATTCCCCACCTCTGATTCCCGGCCTCTTATTCCCAGCATCTGATTCCCGGCCTCTGATTCCCGGCCTCTGATTCCCCGCTTCTGATTCTGATTCCCTGCCTCTGATTCCCCATCTCTGATTCCGCACATCTGATTCCCTGCCTCTGAATCCCCACCTCTGATTCCCCATATCTGATTCCGCACATCCGATTCCCTGCCTCTGATTCCCCGCCTCTGATATCCCGCCTCTGATTCGCAACCTCTAATTCCCCACCTCTGATTTCCCATATCTGATTCCCCGCCTCTGTTTCCCCACCTCTGATTCCCCGCCTCTGTTTCCCGATATCTGATTCCCCGCCTCTGATTCCCCAACTCTGATTCCCCTCCTCTAATTCGCCAGCTATGATTCCCCGCCTCTGATTCCCTGCGTCTGATTCCCTGCCTCTGATCCCCAGCCTCTGATTCCCCTTCTCTGATTCACCACCTCTGAATCCCCACCTCTGATTCCCCATCTCTGATTCCGCACATCCGATTCCCTGCCTCTGATTCCCAGCCTCTGATTCCCCGCCTCTGATTCGCAACCTCTAATTCCCCACCTCTGATTCCCCATATCTGAATCCCCGCCTCTGTTTCCCTGCCTCTGATTCCCGGCCTCTGTTTCCCCATATCTGATTCCCCTCCTCTGATTCCCCGCCTTTTATTCCCGGCCTCTGATTCCCTGCCACTGATTCCCCGCCCCTGATTCCCCACCTCTGATTCCCCATATCTGATTCCCCGCCTCTGTTTCCCCAGCTCTGATTCCCCACCTCTGATTCCCCAGCTCTGATTCCCTGCCACTGATTCCCCGCCCCTGATTCCCCACCTCTGATTCCCCATATCTGATTCCCCACCTCTGTTTCCCCAGCTCTGATTCCCTGCCTCTGATTCCCTGCCCTGATTCCCCATCTCTGTTTCACCGCCTTTGATTCGCCACCTCTGATTCCCCATATCTGATTCCCCGCCTCTGTTTCCCCGCCTCTGATTCCCTGCCTCTGATTCCCAACCTCTGATTCCACACCTCTGATTCCCCATATCTGATTCCCCGCCTCTATTTCCCCATATCTGATTCCCCGCCTCTAATTCCCCAACTCTGATTCCCCGCCTCTGATTCCCCAACTCTGATTCCCCGCCTCTGATTCCCGGCGTCCGATTCCCTGCCTCTGATTCCCCTCCTCTGATTCGCCATCTCTGATTCCCCGCCTCTGATTCCCCGTGTCTGATTCCCTGCCTCTGATTCCCCATATCTGATTCCCCGCCTCTGTTTCCCCAGCTCTGATTCCCCACCTCTGATTCCCCAGCTCTGATTCCCTGCCACTGATTCCCCGCCCCTGATTCACCACCTCTGATTCCCCATATCTGATTCCCCGCCTCTGTTTCCCCAGCTCTGATTCCCTGCCTCTGATTCCCTGCCCTGATTCCCCATCTCTGTTTCACCGCCTTTGATTCGCCACCTCTGATTCCCCATATCTGATTCCCCGCCTCTGTTTCCCCGCCTCTGATTCCCTGCCTCTGATTCCCAACCTCTGATTCCACACCTCTGATTCCCCATCTCTGATTCCGCGCCTCTATTTCCCCATATCTGATTCCCCGCCTCTGATTCACCAACTCTGATTCCCCGCCTCTGATTCCCCAACTCTGATTCCCCGCCTCTGATTCCCGGCGTCCGATTCCCTGCCTCTGATTCCCCGCCTCTGATTCGCCATCTCTGATTCCACGCCTCTGATTCCCCGTGTCTGATTCCCTGCCTCTGATTCCCCGCCTCAGATTCCCCGCCTCTGATTCCCTGCCACTGATTCCCTGCCCCTGATTCCCCACCTCTGATTCCCCATATCTGATTCCCCGCCTCTGTTTCCCCGCCTCTGATTCCCCGCCTCTGATTCCCCATATCTGATTCCCTGCCTCTGATTCCACAACTCTGATTCCCCGCCTCTGATTCCCCAGCTCTGAAACCCCGCCTCTGATTCCCCGCGTCTTATTCCCTCCCTCTGATTCCCCGCCTTGATTCCCCATCTCTGATTCACAACCTCTGATTCCCCACCTCTGATTCCCCATATCTGATTCCCCGCCTCTGTTTCCCCGCCTCTGATTCCACGCCTCTGATTCCCCATATCTGATTCCCCGGCTCTGATTGCCCACCTCTGATTCCCCGCCTCTGATTCGCAAGCTCTGATTCCCCGCCTCTGAATCCCCGCATCTGATTCCCTGCCTCTGATTCCCCGCCTCTGATTCCCCATCTCTGATTCACCGCCTTTGATTCCCCACCTCTGATTCTCCATATCTGATTCCCCACCTCTGTTTCCCCGCCTCTGATTCCCCGCCTCTGATTCTCCATATCTCATTCCCCGCCTCTGAATCCCCATCTCTGATTCCCGGACTCTGATTCCCCACCTCTGATTCCCGGCCTCTTATTCCCAGAATCTGATTCCCGGCCTCTGATTCCCGGCCTCTGATTCCCCGCTTCTGATTCAGATTCCCTGCCTCTGATTCCCCATCTCTGATTCCGCACATCTGATTCCCTGCCTCTGAATCCCCACCTCTGATTCCCCATATCTGATTCCGCACATCCGATTCCCTGCCTCTGATTCCCCGCCTCTGATATCCCGCCTCTGATTCGCAACCTCTAATTCCCCACCTCTGATTTCCCATATCTGATTCCCCGCCTCTGTTTCCCTGCCTCTGATTCCCGGCCTCTGTTTCCCCATATCTGATTCCCCTCCTCTGATTCCCCAACTCTGATTCCCCGCCTCTGATTCCCCAGCTTTGATTCCCCGCCTCTGATTCCCTGCATCTGATTCCCTGCCTCTGATTCCCAGCCTCTGATTCCCCTTCTCTGATTCACCACCTCTGAATCCCCACCTCTGATTCCCCATCTCCGATTCCGCACATCCGATTCCCTGCCTCTGATTCCCCGCCTTTTATTCCCGGCCTCTGATTCCCTGCCACTGATTCCCTGCTTCTGATTCTGATTCCCTGCCTCTGATTCCCCATCTCTGATTCCGCACATCTGATTCCCTGCCTCTGATTCCCCACCTCTGATTCCCCATATCTGATTCCCCGCCTCTGTTTCCCCGCCTCTGATTCCCCGCCTCTGTTTCCCGATATCTGATTCCCCGCCTCTGATTCCCCAACTCTGATTCCCCTCCTCTAATTCGCCAGCTATGATTCCCCGCCTCTGATTCCCTGCGTCTGATTCCCTGCCTCTGATTCCCAGCCTCTTATTCCCCTTCTCTGATTCACCACCTCTGAATCCCCACCTCTGATTCCCCATCTCTGATTCCGCACATCCGATTCCCTGCCTCTGATTCCCAGCCTCTGATTCCCCGCCTCTGATTCGCAACCACTAATTCCCCACCTCTGATTCCCCATATCTGATTCCCCGCCTCTGTTTCCCTGCCTCTGATTCCCGGCCTCTGTTTCCCCATATCTGATTCCCCTCCACTGATTCCCCAACTCTGATTCCCCGCCTTTTATTCCCGGCCTCTGATTCCCTGCCACTGATTCCCCGCCCCTGATTCCCCACCTCTGATTCCCCATATCTGATTCCCCGCCTCTGTTTCCCCAGCTCTGATTCCCCACCTCTGATCCCCCAGCTCTGATTCCCTGCCACTGATTCCCCGCCCCTGATTCCCCACCTCTGATTCCCCATATCTGATTCCCCGCCTCTGTTTCCCCAGCTCTGATTCCCTGCCTCTGATTCCCTGCCCTGATTCCCAATCTCTGTTTCACCGCCTTTGATTCGCCACCTCTGATTCCCCATATCTGATTCCCCGCCTCTGTTTCCCCGCCTCTGATTCCCTGCCTCTGATTCCCAACTTCTGATTCCACACCTCTGATTCCCCATATCTGATTCCCCGCCTCTATGTCCCCATATCTGATTCCCCGCCTCTGATTCCCCAACTCTGATTCCCCACCTCTGATTCCCCAACTCTGATTCCCCGCCTCTGATTCCCGGCGTCCGATTCCCTGCCTCTGATTCCCCACCTCTGATTCGCCATCTCTGATTCCCCGCCTCTGATTCCCCGTGTCTGATTCCCTGCCTCTGATTCCCCATATCTGATTCCCCGCCTCTGTTTCCCCAGCTCTGATTCCCCACCTCTGATTCCCCAGCTCTGATTCCCTGCCACTGATTCCCCGCCCCTGATTCCCCACCTCTGATTCCCCATATCTGATTCCCCGCCTCTGTTTCCCCAGCTCTGATTCCCTGCCTCTGATTCCCTGCCCTGATTCCCCATCTCTGTTTCACCGCCTTTGATTCGCCACCTCTGATTCCCCATATCTGATTCCCCGCCTCTGTTTCCCCGCCTCTGATTCCCTGCCTCTGATTCCCAACCTCTGATTCCACACCTCTGATTCCCCATATCTGATTCCCCGTCTCTATTTCCCCATATCTGATTCCCCGCCTCTGATTCACCAACTCTGATTCCCCGCCTCTGATTCCCCAACTCTGATTCCCCGCCTCTGATTCCCGGCGTCCGATTCCCTGCCTCTGATTCCCCGCCTCTGATTCGCCATCTCTGATTCCCCGCCTCTGATTCCCCGTGTCAGATTCCCTGCCTCTGATTCCCCGCCTCAGATTCCCCGCCTCTGATTCCCTGCCACTGATTCCCTGCCCCTGATTCCCCACCTCTGATTCCCCATATCTGATTCCCCGCCTCTGTTTCCCCGCCTCTGATTCCCCGCCTCTGATTCCCCATATCTGATTCCCTGCCTCTGATTCCACAACTCTGATTCCCCGCCTCTGATTCCCCAGCTCTGAAACCCCGCCTCTGATTCCCCGCGTCTGATTCCCTCCCTCTGATTCCCCGCCTTGATTCCCCATCTCTGATTCACAACCTCTGATTCCCCACCTCTGATTCCCCATATCTGATTCCCCGCCTCTGTTTCCCCGCCTCTGATTCCCCGCCTCTGATTCCCCATATCTGATTCCCCGGCTCTGATTGCCCACCTCTGATTCCCCGCCTCTGATTCGCAAGCTCTGATTCCCCGCCTCTGAATCCCCGCATCTGATTCCCTGCCTCTGATTCCCCGCCTCTGATTCCCCGCCTCTGATTCGCAACCACTAATTCCCCACCTCTGATTCCCCATATCTGATTCCCCGCCTCTGTTTCCCTGCCTCTGATTCCCGGCCTCTGTTTCCCCATATCTGATTCCCCTCCACTGATTCCCCAACTCTGATTCCCCGCCTTTTATTCCCGGCCTCTGATTCCCTGCCACTGATTCCCCGCCCCTGATTCCCCACCTCTGATTCCCCATATCTGATTCCCCGCCTCTGTTTCCCCAGCTCTGATTCCCCACCTCTGATCCCCCAGCTCTGATTCCCTGCCACTGATTCCCCGCCCCTGATTCCCCACCTCTGATTCCCCATATCTGATTCCCCGCCTCTGTTTCCCCAGCTCTGATTCCCTGCCTCTGATTCCCTGCCCTGATTCCCAATCTCTGTTTCACCGCCTTTGATTCGCCACCTCTGATTCCCCATATCTGATTCCCCGCCTCTGTTTCCCCGCCTCTGATTCCCTGCCTCTGATTCCCAACTTCTGATTCCACACCTCTGATTCCCCATATCTGATTCCCCGCCTCTATGTCCCCATATCTGATTCCCCGCCTCTGATTCCCCAACTCTGATTCCCCACCTCTGATTCCCCAACTCTGATTCCCCGCCTCTGATTCCCGGCGTCCGATTCCCTGCCTCTGATTCCCCACCTCTGATTCGCCATCTCTGATTCCCCGCCTCTGATTCCCCGTGTCTGATTCCCTGCCTCTGATTCCCCATATCTGATTCCCCGCCTCTGTTTCCCCAGCTCTGATTCCCCACCTCTGATTCCCCAGCTCTGATTCCCTGCCACTGATTCCCCGCCCCTGATTCCCCACCTCTGATTCCCCATATCTGATTCCCCGCCTCTGTTTCCCCAGCTCTGATTCCCTGCCTCTGATTCCCTGCCCTGATTCCCCATCTCTGTTTCACCGCCTTTGATTCGCCACCTCTGATTCCCCATATCTGATTCCCCGCCTCTGTTTCCCCGCCTCTGATTCCCTGCCTCTGATTCCCAACCTCTGATTCCACACCTCTGATTCCCCATATCTGATTCCCCGTCTCTATTTCCCCATATCTGATTCCCCGCCTCTGATTCACCAACTCTGATTCCCCGCCTCTGATTCCCCAACTCTGATTCCCCGCCTCTGATTCCCGGCGTCCGATTCCCTGCCTCTGATTCCCCGCCTCTGATTCGCCATCTCTGATTCCCCGCCTCTGATTCCCCGTGTCAGATTCCCTGCCTCTGATTCCCCGCCTCAGATTCCCCGCCTCTGATTCCCTGCCACTGATTCCCTGCCCCTGATTCCCCACCTCTGATTCCCCATATCTGATTCCCCGCCTCTGTTTCCCCGCCTCTGATTCCCCGCCTCTGATTCCCCATATCTGATTCCCTGCCTCTGATTCCACAACTCTGATTCCCCGCCTCTGATTCCCCAGCTCTGAAACCCCGCCTCTGATTCCCCGCGTCTGATTCCCTCCCTCTGATTCCCCGCCTTGATTCCCCATCTCTGATTCACAACCTCTGATTCCCCACCTCTGATTCCCCATATCTGATTCCCCGCCTCTGTTTCCCCGCCTCTGATTCCCCGCCTCTGATTCCCCATATCTGATTCCCCGGCTCTGATTGCCCACCTCTGATTCCCCGCCTCTGATTCGCAAGCTCTGATTCCCCGCCTCTGAATCCCCGCATCTGATTCCCTGCCTCTGATTCCCCGCCTCTGATTCCCCATCTCTGATTCACCGCCTTTGATTCCCCACCTCTGATTCTCCATATCTGATTCCCCACCTCTGTTTCCCCGCCTCTGATTCCCCGCCTCTGATTCTCCATATCTCATTCCCCGCCTCTGAATCCCCATCTCTGATTCCCGGACTCTGATTCCCCACCTCTGATTCCCGGCCTCTTATTCCCAGAATCTGATTCCCGGCCTCTGATTCCCGGCCTCTGATTCCCCGCTTCTGATTCTGATTCCCTGCCTCTGATTCCCCATCTCTGATTCCGCACATCTGATTCCCTGCCTCTGAATCCCCACCTCTGATTCCCCATATCTGATTCCGCACATCCGATTCCCTGCCTCTGATTCCCCGCCTCTGATATCCCGCCTCTGATTCGCAACCTCTAATTCCCCACCTCTGATTTCCCATATCTGATTCCCCGCCTCTGTTTCCCTGCCTCTGATTCCCGGCCTCTGTTTCCCCATATCTGATTCCCCTCCTCTGATTCCCCAACTCTGATTCCCCGCCTCTGATTCCCCAGCTTTGATTCCCCGCCTTTTATTCCCGGCCTCTGATTCCCTGCCACTGATTCCCCGCCTCTGATTCCCCACCTCTGATTCCCCATATCTGATTCCCCGCCTCTGTTTCCCCACCTCTGATTCCCGGCCTCTTATTCCCAGCATCTGATTCCCTGCCTCTGATTCCCTGCCTCTGATTCCCCGCCTCTGATTCCCCATCTCTGATTCCCCGCCTCTGATTCCCCGTGTCTGATTCCCTGCCTCTGATTCCCCGTCTCTGATTCCCCGCGTCTGATTCCCTGCCACTGATTCCCTGCCCCTGATTCCCCACCTCTGATTCCCCATATCTGATTCCCCGCCTCTGTTTCCCCAACTCTGATTCCCTTCCTCTATTTCGCCAGCTATGATTCCCCGCCTCTGATTCCCTGCCACTTATTCCCTGCCCCTGATTCCCCACCTCTGATTCCCCATATATGATTCCCCGCCTCTGATTCCCCAACTCTGATTCCCCTCCTCTAATTCGCCAGCTATGATTCCCCGCCTCTGATTCCCTGCGTCTGATTCCCTGCCTCTGATTCCCAGCCTCTGATTCCCCTTCTCTGATTCACCACCTCTGAATCCCCACCTCTGATTCCCCATCTCTGATTCCGTACATCCGATTCCCTGCCTCTGATTCCCCGCCTCTGATTCCCCGCCTCTGATTCCCCGCCTCTGATTCCCCGCGTCTGATTCCCTGCCACTGATTCCCTGCCCCTGATTCCCCACCTCTGATTCCCCATATCTGATTCCCCGCCTCTGTTTCCCCACCTCTGATTCCCCGCCTCTGTTTCCCCATATCTGATTCCCCGCCTCTGATTCCCCAACTCTGATTCCCCTCCTCTAATTCGCCAGCTATGATTCCCCGCCTCTGATTCCCTGCATCTGATTGCCTGCCTCTGATTCCCAGCCTCTGATTCCCCTTCTCTGATTCACCACCTCTGAATCCCCACCTCTGATTCCCCATCTCTGATTCCGCACATCCGATTCCCTGCCTCTGATTCCCCGCCTTTTATTCCCGGCCTCTGATTCCCTGCCACTGATTCCCTGCTTCTGATTCTGATTCCCTGCCTCTGATTCCCCATCTCTGATTCCGCACATCTGATTCCCTGCCTCTGATTCCCCACCTCTGATTCCCCATATCTGATTCCCCGCCTCTGTTTCCCCGCCTCTGATTCCCCGCCTCTGTTTCCCGATATCTGATTCCCCGCCTCTGATTCCCCAACTCTGATTCCCCTCCTCTAATTCGCCAGCTATGATTCCCCGCCTCTGATTCCCTGCGTCTGATTCCCTGCCTCTGATTCCCAGCCTCTTATTCCCCTTCTCTGATTCACCACCTCTGAATCCCCACCTCTGATTCCCCATCTCTGATTCCGCACATCCGATTCCCTGCCTCTGATTCCCAGCCTCTGATTCCCCGCCTCTGATTCGCAACCACTAATTCCCCACCTCTGATTCCCCATATCTGATTCCCCGCCTCTGTTTCCCTGCCTCTGATTCCCGGCCTCTGTTTCCCCATATCTGATTCCCCTCCTCTGATTCCCCAACTCTGATTCCCCGCCTTTTATTCCCGGCCTCTGATTCCCTGCCACTGATTCCCCGCCCCTGATTCCCCACCTCTGATTCCCCATATCTGATTCCCCACCTCTGTTTCCCCAGCTCTGATTCCCCACCTCTGATCCCCCAGCTCTGATTCCCTGCCACTGATTCCCCGCCCCTGATTCCCCACCTCTGATTCCCCATATCTGATTCCCCGCCTCTGTTTCCCCAGCTCTGATTCCCTGCCTCTGATTCCCTGCCCTGATTCCCCATCTCTGTTTCACCGCCTTTGATTCGCCACCTCTGATTCCCCATATCTGATTCCCCGCCTCTGTTTCCCCGCCTCTGATTCCCTGCCTCTGATTCCCAACTTCTGATTCCACACCTCTGATTCCCCATATCTGATTCCCCGCCTCTATGTCCCCATATCTGATTCCCCGCCTCTGATTCCCCAACTCTGATTCCCCGCCTCTGATTCCCCAACTCTGATTCCCCGCCTCTGATTCCCGGCGTCCGATTCCCTGCCTCTGATTCCCCACCTCTGATTCGCCATCTCTGATTCCACGCCTCTGATTCCCCGTGTCTGATTCCCTGCCTCTGATTCCCCATATCTGATTCCCCGCCTCTGTTTCCCCAGCTCTGATTCCCCACCTCTGATTCCCCAGCTCTGATTCCCTGCCACTGATTCCCCGCCCCTGATTCCCCACCTCTGATTCCCCATATCTGATTCCCCGCCTCTGTTTCCCCAGCTCTGATTCCCTGCCTCTGATTCCCTGCCCTGATTCCCCATCTCTGTTTCACCGCCTTTGATTCGCCACCTCTGATTCCCCATATCTGATTCCCCGCCTCTGTTTCCCCGCCTCTGATTCCCTGGCTCTGATTCCCAACCTCTGATTCCACACCTCTGATTCCCCATATCTGATTCCCCGTCTCTATTTCCCCATATCTGATTCCCCGCCTCTGATTCACCAACTCTGATTCCCCGCCTCTGATTCCCCAACTCTGATTCCCCGCCTCTGATTCCCGGCGTCCGATTCCCTGCCTCTGATTCCCCGCCTCTGATTCGCCATCTCTGATTCCCCGCCTCTGATTCCCCGTGTCAGATTCCCTGCCTCTGATTCCCCGCCTCAGATTCCCCGCCTCTGATTCCCTGCCACTGATTCCCTGCCCCTGATTCCCCACCTCTGATTCCCCATATCTGATTCCCCGCCTCTGTTTCCCCGCCTCTGATTCCCCGCCTCTGATTCCCCATATCTGATTCCCTGCCTCTGATTCCACAACTCTGATTCCCCGCCTCTGATTCCCCAGCTCTGAAACCCCGCCTCTGATTCCCCGCGTCTGATTCCCTCCCTCTGATTCCCCGCCTTGATTCCCCATCTCTGATTCACAACCTCTGATTCCCCACCTCTGATTCCCCATATCTGATTCCCCGCCTCTGTTTCCCCGCCTCTGATTCCCCGCCTCTGATTCCCCATATCTGATTCCCCGGCTCTGATTGCCCACCTCTGATCCCCCGCCTCTGATTCGCAAGCTCTGATTCCCCGCCTCTGAATCCCCGCATCTGATTCCCTGCCTCTGATTCCCCGCCTCTGATTCCCCATCTCTGATTCACCGCCTTTGATTCCCCACCTCTGATTCTCCATATCTGATTCCCCACCTCTGTTTCCCCGCCTCTGATTCCCCGCCTCTGATTCTCCATATCTCATTCCCCGCCTCTGAATCCCCATCTCTGATTCCCGGACTCTGATTCCCCACCTCTGATTCCCGGCCTCTTATTCCCAGAATCTGATTCCCGGCCTCTGATTCCCGGCCTCTGATTCCCCGCTTCTGATTCTGATTCCCTGCCTCTGATTCCCCATCTCTGATTCCGCACATCTGATTCCCTGCCTCTGAATCCCCACCTCTGATTCCCCATATCTGATTCCGCACATCCGATTCCCTGCCTCTGATTCCCTGCCTCTGATATCCCGCCTCTGATTCGCAACCTCTAATTCCCCACCTCTGATTTCCCATATCTGATTCCCCGCCTCTGTTTCCCTGCCTCTGATTCCCGGCCTCTGTTTCCCCATATCTGATTCCCCTCCTCTGATTCCCCAACTCTGATTCCCCGCCTCTGATTCCCCAGCTTTGATTCCCCGCCTTTTATTCCCGGCCTCTGATTCCCTGCCACTGATTCCCCGCCTCTGATTCCCCACCTCTGATTCCCCATATCTGATTCCCCGCCTCTGTTTCCCCACCTCTGATTCCCGGCCTCTTATTCCCAGCATCTGATTCCCGGCCTCTGATTCCCTGCCTCTGATTCCCCGCCTCTGATTCCCCATCTCTGATTCCCCGCCTCTGATTCCCCGTGTCTGATTCCCTGCCTCTGATTCCCCGTCTCTGATTCCCCGCGTCTGATTCCCTGCCACTGATTCCCTGCCCCTGATTCCCCACCTCTGATTCCCCATATCTGATTCCCCGCCTCTGTTTCCCCAACTCTGATTCCCTTCCTCTATTTCGCCAGCTATGATTCCCCGCCTCTGATTCCCTGCCACTGATTCCCTGCCCCTGATTCCCCACCTCTGATTCCCCATATATGATTCCCCGCCTCTGATTCCCCAACTCTGATTCCCCTCCTCTAATTCGCCAGCTATGATTCCCCGCCTCTGATTCCCTGCGTCTGATTCCCTGCCTCTGATTCCCAGCCTCTGATTCCCCTTCTCTGATTCACCACCTCTGAATCCCCACCTCTGATTCCCCATCTCTGATTCCGTACATCCGATTCCCTGCCTCTGATTCCCCGCCTCTGATTCCCCGCCTCTGATTCCCCGCCTCTGATTCCCCGCGTCTGATTCCCTGCCACTGATTCCCTGCCCCTGATTCCCCACCTCTGATTCCCCATATCTGATTCCCCGCCTCTGTTTCCCCACCTCTGATTCCCCGCCTCTGTTTCCCCATATCTGATTCCCCGCCTCTGATTCCCCAACTCTGATTCCCCTCCTCTAATTCGCCAGCTATGATTCCCCGCCTCTGATTCCCTGCATCTGATTGCCTGCCTCTGATTCCCAGCCTCTGATTCCCCTTCTCTGATTCACCACCTCTGAATCCCCACCTCTGATTCCCCATCTCTGATTCCGCACATCCGATTCCCTGCCTCTGATTCCCCGCCTTTTATTCCCGGCCTCTGATTCCCTGCCACTGATTCCCTGCTTCTGATTCTGATTCCCTGCCTCTGATTCCCCATCTCTGATTCCGCACATCTGATTCCCTGCCTCTGATTCCCCACCTCTGATTCCCCATATCTGATTCCCCGCCTCTGTTTCCCCACATCTGATTCCCCGCCTCTGTTTCCCGATATCTGATTCCCCGTCTCTGATTCCCCAACTCTGATTCCCCTCCTCTAATTCGCCAGCTATGATTCCCCGCCTCTGATTCCCTGCGTCTGATTCCCTGCCTCTGATTCCCAGCCTCTGATTCCCCTTCTCTGATTCACCACCTCTGAATCCCCACCTCTGATTCCCCATCTCTGATTCCGCACATCCGATTCCCTGCCTCTGATTCCCAGCCTCTGATTCCCCGCCTCTGATTCGCAACCTCTAATTCCCCACCTCTGATTCCCCATATCTGATTCCCCGCCTCTGTTTCCCTGCCTCTGATTCCCGGCCTCTGTTTCCCCATATCTGATTCCCCTCCTCTGATTCCCCGCCTTTTATTCCCGGCCTCTGATTCCCTGCCACTGATTCCCCGCCCCTGATTCCCCACCTCTGATTCCCCATATCTGATTCCCCGCCTCTGTTTCCCCAGCTCTGATTCCCCACCTCTGATTCCCCAGCTCTGATTCCCACCCACTGATTCCCCGCCCCTGATTCCCCACCTCTGATTCCCCATATCTGATTCCCCGCCTCTGTTTCCCCAGCTCTGATTCCCTGCCTCTGATTCCCTGCCCTGATTCCCCATCTCTGTTTCACCGCCTTTGATTCGCCACCTCTGATTCCCCATATCTGATTCCCCGCCTCTGTTTCCCCGCCTCTGATTCCCTGCCTTTGATTCCCAACCTCTGATTCCACACCTCTGATTCCCCATATCTGATTCCCCGCCTCTATTTCCCCATATCTGATTCCCCGCCTCTGATTCCCCAACTCTGATTCCCCGCCTCTGATTCCCCAACTCTGGTTCCCCACCTCTGATTCCCGGCGTCCGATTCCCTGCCTCTGATTCCCCGCCTCTGATTCGCCATCTCTGATTCCCCGCCTCTGATTCCCCGTGTCTGATTCCCTGCCTCTGATTCCCCATATCTGATTACCCGCCTCTGTTACCCCAGCTCTGATTCCCCACCTCTGATTCCCCAGCTCTGATTCCCTGCCACTGATTCCCCGCCCCTGATTCCCCACCTCTGATTCCCCATATCTGATTCCCCGCCTCTGTTTCCCCAGCTCTGATTCCCTGCCTCTGATTCCCTGCCCTGATTCCCCATCTCTGTTTCACCGCCTTTGATTCGCCACCTCTGATTCCCCATATCTGATTCCCCGCCTCTGTTTCCCCGCCTCTGATTCCCTGCCTCTGATTCCCAACCTCTGATTCCACACCTCTGATTCCCCATATCTGATTCCCCGCCTCTATTTCCCCATATCTGATTCCCCGCCTCTGATTCCCCAACTCTGATTCCCCGCCTCTGATTCCCGGCGTCCGATTCCCTGCCTCTGATTCCCCGCCTCTGATTCGCCATCTCTGATTCCCCGCCTCTGATTCCCCGTGTCTGATTCCCTGCCTCTGATTCCCCACCTCAGATTCCCCGCCTCTGATTCCCTGCCACTGATTCCCTGCCCCTGATTCCCCACCTCTGATTCCCCATATCTGATTCCCCGCCTCTGTTTCCCCGCCTCTGATTCCCCACCTCTGATTCCCCATATCTGATTCCCTGCCTCTGATTCCACAACTCTGATTCCCCGCCTCTGATTCCCCAGCTCTGAAACCCCGCCTCTGATTCCCCGCGTCTGATTCCCTCCCTCTGATTCCCCGCCTTGATTCCCCATCTCTGATTCACAACCTCTGATTCCCCACCTCTGATTCCCCATATCTGATTCCCTGCCTCTGTTTCCCCGCCTCTGATTCCCCGCCTCTGATTCCCCATATCTGATTCCCCGGCTCTGATTGCCCACCTCTGATTCCCCGCCTCTGATTCGCCAGCTCTGATTCCCCGCCTCTGAATCCCCGCATCTGATTCCCTGCCTCTGATTCCCCGCCTCTGATTCCCCATCTCTGATTCACCGCCTTTGATTCCCCACCTCTGATTCTCCATATCTGATTCCCCACCTCTGTTTCCCCGCCTCTGATTCCCCGCCTCTGATTCTCCATATCTCATTCCCCGCCTCTGAATCCCCATCTCTGATTCCCGGACTCTGATTCCCCACCTCTGATTCCCGGCCTCTTATTCCCAGCATCTGATTCCCGGCCTCTGATTCCCGGCCTCTGATTCCCCGCTTCTGATTCTGATTCCCTGCCTCTGATTCCCCATCTCTGATTCCGCACATTTGATTCCCTGCCTCTGATTCCCCACCTCTGATTCCCCATATCTGATTCCCCGCCTCTGTTTCCCCGCCTCTGATTCCCCGCCTCTGTTTCCCCATATCTAATTCCCCACCTCTGATGCCCCAACTCTGATTCCCCGCCTCTGATTCCCCAGCTCTGATTCCCCGCCTCTGATTCCCCGCAACCGATTCCCCATGTCTGATTCCCCGCCTCTGTTTCCCCGCCTCTGATTCCCCGCCTCTGTTTCCCCATATCTGATTCCCCGCCTCTGATTCCCCAGCTCTGATTCCCTGCCTCTGATTCCCCGCGTTCTATTCGCTGCCTCTGATTCCCCTCCTGTGATTCCCCATCTCTGATTCACCACCTCTGATTCCCCACCTCTGATTACCCATATCTAATTCCCCGCCTCTGCTTGCCCGCCTCTCATTCCCCGCCTCTGTTTCCCCATATCTGATTCCCCGCCTCTGAATCCCCAACTCTGATTCCCTGCCTCTGATTCACCAGCTCTGATTCCCCGCCTTTGATTCCCCCCGTCTGATTCCCAGCCTCTGAATCCCCGTCTGATTTCTTGCCTCTGATTCCCCGCCTCTGATTCCCCATCTCTGATTCACTGCCTCTGATTCCCCACATCTGATTCCCCATCTCTGATTCCGCACAACCGATTCCCTGCCTCTGATTCCCCGACTCTGATTCCACACCTCTGATTCCCCAGCTCTGATTCCCCGCATCTGATTCCCCGCGTCTGATTCCCTGCCTGTGATTCCCCGCCTCTGATTCCCCATCTCTGATTCCCCACCTCTGATTCCCCGTGTCTGATTCCCTTCCTTTGATTCCCCGCCTCTGATTCCCCGCCTCTGATTCCCTGCCACTGATTCCCCGCCTCTGATTCCCCACCTCTGATTCCCCATATCTTATTCCCCGCCAATGTTTCCCCCCCTCTGATTCCCAGCCTCTGATTCCCCACCTCTGATTCCCCATATCTTATTCCCCGCCAATGTTTCCCCCCCTCTGATTCCCAGCCTCTGATTCCCCAACTCTGATTCCCCGCCTCTGATTCCCCAGCTCTGATTTCCCGCCTCTGATTCGCGGCATCCGATTCCCTGCCTCTGATTCCCCGCCTCTGATTCCCCATCTCTGATTCCCCGCCTCTGATTCCCCGTGTCTGATTCCCTGCCTCTGATTCCCCGCCTCTGATTCCCCATATCTGATTCCCCGCCTCTGTTTTCCCGCCTCTGATTCCCTGCCTCTGATTCCCCATATCTGATTCCCCGCCTCTGATTCCCCAACTCTGATTCCCCGCCTCTGATTCCCCAGCTCTGAATCCCCGCCTCTGATTCCCCGCGTCTGATTCCCTGCCTCTGATTCCCCGCCTCTGATTCCCCATCTGTGATTCACAACCTCTGATGCCCCACCTCTGATTCCCCATATCCGATTCCCCGCCTCTGTTTCCCCGCCTCTGATTCCCCGCCTCTGATTCCCCATATCTGATTCCCCGCCTCTGATTGCCCACCTCTGATTCCCCGCGTCTGATTCCCTGCCTCTGATTCCACGCCTCTGATTCCCCATCTCTGATTCACCACCTCTGATTCCCGGCCTCTGATTCCCCATCTCTGATTCCGCACATCCGATTCCCTGCCTATGATTCCCCACCTCTGATTCCCCGCCTCTGATTCCCCATATCTGATTCCCTGCCTCTGTTTCCCCGCCTCTGATTCCCCACCTCTGTTTCCCCATATCTGATTCCCCGCCTCTGATTCCCCAACTCTAATACCCCGCCTCTGATTCCCCGCATCTGATTCCCCGCCTCTGAATCCCCAACTCTGATTCCCTGCCTCTGATTCACCAGCTCTGATTCCCCGCCTTTGATTCCCCCCGTCTGATTCCCAGCCTCTGAATCCCCGTCTGATTTCTTGCCTCTGATTCCCCGCCTCTGATTCCCCATCTCTGATTCACTGCCTCTGATTCCCCATCTCTGATTCCGCACATCTGATTCCTTGCCTCTGATTCCCCACCTCTGATTCCCCATATCTGATTCCCCACCTCTGATTCCCCAGCTCTGATTCCCCGCCTCTGATTCCCCGCCTCTGATTCCCCGCCTCTGTTTCCCAATATCTAAGTCCCCGCCTCTGATCCCCAAATCTGATTCCCCACCTCTGATTCCCCAGCTCTGATTCCCCGCCTCTGATTCCCCGCATCTGATTCCCTGCATCTGATTCCAAGCCTCTGATTCCCTGCCTCTGATTCCCAACCTCTGATTCCCCACCTCTGATTCCCCATATCTGATTCCCCGCCTCTGTTTCCCCGCCTCGGATTCCCCGCCTCTGTTTCCCCATATCTGATTCCCGGCCTCTGATTCCACGCCTCTGATTCCCCGCCTCTGATTCCCTGCCTCTGATTCCCCATCTCCGATTCCGCACATCTGATTCCCTTCCTCTGATTCCCCGCCTCTGATTCCCCGCCTCTGATTCCCTGCCTCTGATTCCCAACCTCGGATTCCCCACCTCTGATTCCCCATATCTGATTCCCCGCCTCTGTTTCCCCGCCTCTGTTTCCCCGCCTCTGATTCCCCGCCTCTGTTTCCCTATATCTAATTCCCCACCTCTGATGCCCAAACTCTGATTCCCCGCCTCTGATTCCCCAGCTCTGATTCCCCGCCTCTGATTCCCTGCATCCGATTCCCCATATCTGATTCCCCGCCTCTGTTTCCCCGCCACTGATTCCCCGCCTCTGTTTTCCCGCCTCTGATTCCCCGCCTCTGTTTCCCCATATCTGATTCCCCGCCTCTGAATCCCCAACTTTGATTCCCTGCCTCAGATTCCCCAGCTCTGATTCCCTGCCTTTGATTCCCCCCGTCTGATTCCCAGCCTCTGAATCCCCGTGTCTGATTTCCTGCCTCTGATTCCCCGCCTCTGATTCCCCATCTCTGATTCACCGCCTCTGATTCCCCACCTCTGATTCCCCATCTCTGATTCCGCACATCCAATTCCCTGCCTCTCATTCCCCAACTCTGATTCCCCACCTCTGATTCCCCAGCTCTGATTCCCCACCTCAGATTCCCCGCGTCTGATTCCCCGCCTCTGATTCCCTGCCTCTGATTCCCCATATCTGATTCCCCAACTCTGATTCACCAACTCTGATTCCCCGCTTCTATTTCCCCAGCTCTGAATCCCTGCCTCTGATTCCCCGCGTCTGATTCCCTGCCTCTGATTCCCCGCCTCTAATTCCCCATCTGTGATTCACAACCTCTGATGCCCCACCTCTGATTCCCCATATCTGATTCCCCGCCTCTGTTTCCCCGCCTCTGATTCCCCGCCTCTGATTCCCCATATCTGATTCCCCGCCTCTGATTTCCCACCTCTGATTCCCCGCATCTGATTCCCTGCCTCTGATTCCCCGCCTCTGATTCCCCATATCTGATTCACCACCTCTGATTCCCGGCCTCTGATTCCCCATCTCTGATTCAGCACATCCGATTCCCTGCCTATGATTCCCCACCTCTGATTCCCCGCCTCTGATTCCCCATATCTGATTCCCTGCCTCTGTTTCCCCGCCTCTGATTCCCCACCTCTGTTTCCCCATATCTGATTCCCCGCCTCTGATTCCCCAACTCTAATACCCTGCCTCTGATTCCCCAGCTCTGATTCCCCGCCTCTGATTCCCCGCATCTGATTCCCTGCCTCTGATTCCCCGCCTCTGATTCCAGGCCTCTGATTTCCCGCATCTGATTCCCTGCCTCTGATTCCCCGCCTCTGATTCCAGGCCTCTGATTCCCAGCATCTGATTCCGGCCTCTGATTCCCGGCCTCTGATTCCCTGCTTCTGATTCTGATTCCCTGCCTCTGATTCCCCATCTCAGATTCCGCACATCTGATTCCCTGCCTCTGATTCCCCACCTCTGATTCCCCATATCTGATTCCCCGCCTCTGTTTCCCCGCCTCTGATTCCCCGCCTCTGTTTCCCCATATCTGATTCCCCGCCTCTGATTCCCCAACTCTGATTGCCCTCCTCTAATTCGCCAGCTATGATTCCCCGCCTCTGATTCCCTGCGTCTGATTCCCTGCCTCTGATTCCCAGCCTCTGATTCCCCTTCTCTGATTCACCACCTCTGAATCCCCACCTCTGTTTCCCTGCCTCTGATTCCCGGCCTCTGTTTCCCCATATCTGATTCCCCTCCTCTGATTCCCCAACTCTGGTTCCCCGCCTCTGATTCCCCAGCTCTGATTCCCCGCCTTTTATTCCCGGCCTCTGATTCCCTGCCACTGATGCCCCGCCCCTGATTCCCCACCTCTGATTCCCCATATCTGATTCCCCGCCTCTGTTTCCCCAGCTCTGATTCCCCACCTCTGATTCCCCAGCTCTGATTCCCTGCCTCTGATTCCCTGCCCTGATTCCCCATCTCTGTTTCACCGCCTTTGATTCGCCACCTCTGATTCCCCATATCTGATTCCCCGCCTCTGTTTCCCCGCCTCTGATTCCCTGCCTCTGATTCCCAACCTCTGATTCCACACCTCTGATTCCCCATATCTGATTCCCCGCCTCTATTTCCCCATATCTGATTCCCCGCCTCTGATTCCCCAACTCTGATTCCCCGCCTCTGATTCCCCAGCTCTGATTCCCCGCCTCTGATTCCCGGCGTCCGATTCCCTGCCTCTGATTCCCCGCCTCTGATTCCCCATCTCTGATTCACCACCTCTGATTCCCCACCTCTGATTCCCCATATCTAATTCCCCGCCTCTGTTTTCCCACCTCTGATTCCCCGCCTCTGTTTCCCCATATCTGATTCCCCGCCTCTGAATCCCCAACTCTGATTCCCTGCCTCAGATTCCCCAGCTCTGATTCCCCATCTCTGATTCACCGCCTCTGATTCCCCACCTCTGATTCCCCATCTCTGATTCCGCACATCCAATTCCCTGCCTCTGATTCCCCAACTCTGATTCCCCACCTCTGATTCCCCAGCTCTAATTCCCCGCCTCAGATTCCCCGCGTCTGATTCCCTGCCTCTGATTCCCCGCCTCTGATTCCCTGCCTCTGATTCCCCATATCTGATTCCCCGCCTCTGATTCCCCAACTCTGATTCCCCGCTTCTGATTCCCCAGCTCTGAATCCCCGCCTCTGATTCCCCTCGTCTGATTCCCTGCCTCTGATTCCCCGCCTCTAATTCCCCATCTGTGATTCACAACTTCTGATGCCCCACCTCTGATTCCCCAGCTCTGATTCCCCGCCTCTGATTCCCTGCATCCGATTCCCCATATCTGATTCCCCGCCTCTGTTTCCCCGCCACTGATTCCCCGCCTCTGTTTCCCCATATCTGATTCCTCGCCTCTGATTCCCAACTATGATTCCCCGCCTCTGATTCCCCAGCTCTGATTCCCTGCCTCTGATTCCCCGCGTTCTATTCCCTGCCTCTGATTCCCCGCCTGTGATTCCCCATCACTGATTCACCACCTCTGATTCCCCACCTCTGATTCCCCATATCTAATTCCCCGCCTCTGTTTTCCCGCCTCTGATTCCCCGCCTCTGATTCCCCATATCTGATTCCCCGCCTCTGAATCCCCAACTCTGATTCCCTGCCTCAGATTCCCCAGCTCTGATTCCCCGCCTTTGATTCCCCCCGTCTGATTCCCAGCCTCTGAATCCCCGTGTCTGATTTCCTGCCTCTGATTCCCCGCCTCTGATTCCGCATCTCTGATTCACCGCCTCTGATTCCCCACCTCTGATTCCCCATCTCTGATTCCGCACATCCAATTCCCTGCCTCTGATTCCCCAACTCTGATTCCCCACCTCTGATTCCCCAGCTCTGATTCCCCGCCTCAGATTCCCCGCATCTGATTCCCTGCCTCTGATTCCCCGCCTCTGATTCCCTGCCTCTGATTCCCCGCTTCTGATTCCCCAGCTCTGAATCCCCGCCTCTGATTCCCCGCGTCTGATTCCCTGCCTCTGATTCCCCGCCTCTAATTCCCCATCTGCGATTCACAACCTCTGATGCCCCACCTCTGATTCCCCATATCTGATTCCCCGCCTCTGTTTCCCCGCCTCTTATTCCCCGCCTCTGATTCCCCATATCTGATTCCCCGCCTCTGATTGCCCACCTCTGATTCCCCGCGTCTGATTCCCTGCCTCTGATTCCCCGCCTCTGATTCCCCATATCTGATTCACCACCTCTGATTCCCGGCCTCTGATTCCCCATCTCTGATTCCGCACATCCGATTCCCTGCCTATGATTCCCCACCTCTGATTCCCCGCCTCTGATTCCCCATATCTGATTCCCTGCCTCTGTTTCCCCGCCTCTGATTCCCCACCTCTGTTTCCCCATATCTGATTCCCCGCCTCTGATTCCCCAACTCTAATACCCTGCCTCTGATTCCCCAGCTCTGATTCCCCGCCTCTGATTCCCCGCATCTGATTCCCTGCCTCTGATTCCCCGCCTCTGATTCCAGGCCTCTGATTTCCCGCATCTGATTCCCTGCCTCTGATTCCCCGCCTCTGATTCCAGGCCTCTGATCCCAGCATCTGATTCCGGCCTCTGATTCCCAGCCTCTGACTCCCTGTTTCTGATTCTGATTCCCTGCCTCTGATTCCCCATCTCTGATTCCGCACATCTGATTCCCTGCCTCTGATTCCCCACCTCTGATTCCCCATATCTGATTCCCCGCGTCTGTTTCCCCGCCTCTGATTCCCCGCCTCTGTTTCCCCATATCTGATTCCCCGCCTCTGATTCCCCAACTCTGATTCCCCTCCTCTAATTCGCCCGCTATGATTCCACGCCTCTGATTTCCTGCGTCTGATTCCCTGCCTCTGATTCCCAGCCTCTGATTCCCCTTCTCTGATTCACCACCACTGAATCCCCACCTCTGATTCCCCATCTCTGATTCCGCACATCCGATTCCCTGCCTCTGATTCCCCGCCTCTGATTCCCCGCCTCTGATTCGCAACCTCTAATTCCCCACCTCTGATTCCCCATATCTGATTCCCCGCCTCTGTTTCCCTGCCTCTGATTCCCGGCCTCTGTTTCCCCATATCTGATTCCCCTCCTCTGATTCCACAACTCTGATTCCCCGCCTCTGATTCCCCAGCTCTGATTCCCCGCCTTTTATTCCCGGCCTCTGATTCCCTGCCACTGATTCCCCGCCCCTGATTCCCCACCTCTGATTCCCCATATCTGATTCCCCGCCTCTGTTTCCCCAGCTCTGATTCCCCACCTCTGATTCCCCAGCTCTGATTCCCTGCCACTGATTCCCCGCCCCTGATTCCCCACCTCTGATTCCCCATATCTGATTCCCCGCCTCTGTTTCCCCGCCTCTGATTCCCCGCCTCTGTTTCCCCATATCTGATTCCCGGCCTCTGATTCCCCGCCTCTGCTTCCCCGCCTCTGATTCCCTGCCTCTGATTCCCCATCTCCGATTCCGCACATCGGATTTCCTGCCTCTGATTCCCCGCCTCTGATTCCCCGCCTCTGATTCCCTGCTTCTGATTCCCAACCTCTGATTCCCCACCTCTGATTCCCCATATCTGATTCCCCGCCTCTGTTTCCCCGCCTCTGATTCCCCGCCTCTGATTCCCCAACTCTGAATCCCCACCTCTGATTCCCCAGCACTGATTCCACGCCTCTGATTCCCCGTGTTTGATTCCCTGCCTCTGATTCCCTGCCATGATTCCCCATCTCTGATTCACCGCCTTTAATTCGCCACCTCTGATTCCCCATATCTGATTCCCCTCCTCTGTTTCCCCGCCTCTGATTCCCAACCTCTGATTCCACACCTCTGATTCCCCATATCTGATTCCCCGCCTCTGTTTCCCTGCCTCTGATTCCCCGCCCCTGTTTCCCCATATCTGATTCCCCACCTCTGATTCTCCTACTCTGCTTCCCCGCCTCTGATTCCCCAGCTCTGATTCCCCGCCTCTGATTCCCCGTTTTTGATTCCCTGCCTCTGATTCCCCGCCTCTGATTCCCCATCTCTGATTCACCGCCTTTGATTCGCCACCTCTGTTTCCCCATATCTGATTCCCCACCTCTGTTTCCCCGCCTCTGATTCCCCGCCTCTGATTCCCCATATCTGATTCCCCGGCTCTGATTGCCCACCTCTGATTCCCCGCCTCTGATTCGCCAGCTCTGATTCCCCGCCTCTGATTCCCCGCATCTGATTCCCTGCCTCTGAATCCCCGCCTCTGATTCCCCATCTCTGATTCACCGCCTTTGATTCGCCACCTCTGATTCCCCATATCTGATTCCCCACCTCTGTTTCCCGGCCTCTGATTCCCCGCCTCTGATTCTCCATATCTCATTCCCCGCCTCTGAATCACCATCTCTGATTCCCGGACTCTGATTCCCCACCTCTGATTCCCGGCCTCTTATTCCCAGCATCTGATTCCCGGCCTCTGATTCCCGGCCTCTGATTCCCCGCTTCTGATTCTGATTCCTTGCCTCTGATTCCCCATCTCTGATTCCGCACATCTGATTCCCTGCCTCTGATTCCCCACCTCTGATTCCCCATATCTGATTCCCCGCCTCTGTTTCCCCGCCTCTGATTCCCCGCCTCTGTTTCCCTATATCTAATTCCCCACCTCTGATGCCCCAACTCTGATTCCCCGCCTCTGATTCCCCAGCTCTGATTCCCCACCTCTGATTCCCCGCATCCGATTCCCCATATGTGATTCCCCGCCTCTGTTTCCCCGCCTCTGATTCCCCGCCTCTGTTTCCCCATATCTGATTCCCCGCCTCTGATTCCTAACTATGATTCCCCGCCTCTGATTCCCCAGCTCTGATTCCCTGCCTCTGATTCCCTGCGTTCTATTCCCTGCCTCTGATTCCCCGCCTGTGATTCCCCATCACTGATTCCCCACCTCTGATTCCCCACATCTGATTCCCCATATCTAATTCCCCGCCTCTGTTTGCCCGCCTCTGATTCCCCGCCTCTGTTTCCCCATATCTGATTCCCCGTCTCTGAATCCCCAACTCTGATTCCCTGCCTCTGATTCCCCAGCTCTGATTCCCCGCCTTTGATTCCCCCCGTTTGATTCCCAGCCTCTGAATCCCCGTGTCTGATTTCCTGCCTCTGATTCCCCGCCTCTGATTCCCCATCTCTGATTCACCGCCTCTGATTCCCCACCTCTGATTCCCCATGTCTGATTCCGCACATCCGATTCCCTGCCTCTGATTCCCCAACTCTGATTCCCCGCCTCTGATTCCCCATCTCTGATTCCCCACCTCTGATTCCCCGTGTTTGATTCCCTGCCTCTGATTCCCCGCCTCTGAATACCAGCCTCTGATTCCCCATATCTGATTCCCCGCCTCTGATTCCCTGCCTCTGATTCCCCAGCTCTGATTCCCCGCCTTTGATTCCCCCCGTCTGATTCCCAGCCTCTGAATCCCCATGTCTGATTTCCTGCCTCTGATTCCCCGCCTCTGATTCCCCATCTCTGATTCACCGCCTCTGATTCCCCATCTCTGATTCCCCACCTCTGATTCCCCGAGTCTGATTCCCCGTGTCTGATTCCCTGCCTCTGATTCCACGCCTCTGATTCCCCATATCTGATTCCCTGCCACTGATTCCCCGCCTCTGATTCCCCATCTCTGATTCACCACCTCTGATTCCCGGCCTCTGATTGCCCACCTCTGATTCCCCGCCTCTGATTCGCCAGCTATGATTCCCCCCCTCTGATTCCCCGCGTCTCATTCCCCGCCTCTGATTCCCCAACTCTAATACCCCGCCTCTGATTCCCCAGCTCTGATTCCCCTCCTCTGATTCCCCGCATCTGATTCCCTGCCTCTGATTCCACGCCTCAAATTCCAGGCCTCTGATTCCCAACCTCTGATACCCCACCTCTGATTCCCAATATCTGATTCCCCGCCTCTGTTTCACCGCCTCTGATTCCCCGCCTCTGTTTCCCCGCCTGTGATTCCCCAGCTCTGATTCCCCGCCTCTGATTCCCCATATCTGATTCCCATCCTCTGATTGCCCACCTCTGATTCCCCGCCTCTGATTCGCCAGCTCTGATTCCCCGCCTCTGATTCCCCGCATCTGATTCCCTGCCTCTGATTCCCCGCCTCTGATTCCCCATCTCTGATTCCCCGCCTGTGATTCCCCAGCTCTGATTCCCCGCCTCTGATTCCCCAGCTCTGATTCCCAGCCTCTGATTCCCCGTGTTTGATCCCCTGCCTCTGATTACCTTCCTCTGATTCCCGGCCACTGATACCCTGCTTCTGATTCTGATTCCCTGCCTCTGATTCCCCATCTCTGATTCACCACATCTGAATTCCCGCCTCTGTTTCCACGCCTCTGATTCCCTGCCTCTGATTCCCAACCTTTGATTCCCCACCCCTGATTCCCCATATCTGATTCTCCGCCTCTGTTTCCCTGCCTCTGATTCCCCGCCCCTGTTTCCCCATATCTGATTCCCCGCCTCTGATTCCCCAACTCTGATTCCCCGCCTCTGATTCCCCAGCTCTGATTCCCCGCCTCTGATTCCCCGTGTTTGATTCCCTGCCTCTGATTCCCCGCCTCTGATTCCCCGCCTCTGATTCGCAACCTCTAATTCCCCACCTCTGATTCCCCATATCTGATTCCCCGCCTCTGTTTCCCTGCCTCTGATTCCCGGCCTCTGTTTCCCCATATCTGATTCCCCTCCTCTGATTCCACAACTCTGATTCCCCGCCTCTGATTCCCCAGCTCTGATTCCCCGCCTTTTATTCCCGGCCTCTGATTCCCTGCCACTGATTCCCCGCCCCTGATTCCCCACCTCTGATTCCCCATATCTGATTCCCCGCCTCTGTTTCCCCAGCTCTGATTCCCCACCTCTGATTCCCCAGCTCTGATTCCCTGCCACCTATTCCCCGCCCCTGATTCCCCACCTCTGATTCCCCATATCTGATTCCCCGCCTCTGTTTCCCCGCCTCTGATTCCCCGCCTCTGTTTCCCCATATCTGATTCCCGGCCTCTGATTCCCCGCCTCTGCTTCCCCGCCTCTGATTCCCTGCCTCTGATTCCCCATCTCCGATTCCGCACATCGGATTTCCTGCCTCTGATTCCCCGCCTCTGATTCCCCGCCTCTGATTCCCTGCTTCTGATTCCCAACCTCTGATTCCCCACCTCTGATTCCCCATATCTGATTCCCCGCCTCTGTTTCCCCGCCTCTGATTCCCCGCCTCTGATTCCCCAACTCTGAATCCCCACCTCTGATTCCCCAGCACTGATTCCACGCCTCTGATTCCCCGTGTTTGATTCCCTGCCTCTGATTCCCTGCCATGATTCCCCATCTCTGATTCACCGCCTTTAATTCGCCACCTCTGATTCCCCATATCTGATTCCCCTCCTCTGTTTCCCCGCCTCTGATTCCCAACCTCTGATTCCACACCTCTGATTCCCCATATCTGATTCCCCGCCTCTGTTTCCCTGCCTCTGATTCCCCGCCCCTGTTTCCCCATATCTGATTCCCCACCTCTGATTCTCCTACTCTGCTTCCCCGCCTCTGATTCCCCAGCTCTGATTCCCCGCCTCTGATTCCCCGTTTTTGATTCCCTGCCTCTGATTCCCCGCCTCTGATTCCCCATCTCTGATTCACCGCCTTTGATTCGCCACCTCTGTTTCCCCATATCTGATTCCCCACCTCTGTTTCCCCGCCTCTGATTCCCCGCCTCTGATTCCCCATATCTGATTCCCCGGCTCTGATTGCCCACCTCTGATTCCCCGCCTCTGATTCGCCAGCTCTGATTCCCCGCCTCTGATTCCCCGCATCTGATTCCCTGCCTCTGAATCCCCGCCTCTGATTCCCCATCTCTGATTCACCGCCTTTGATTCGCCACCTCTGATTCCCCATATCTGATTCCCCACCTCTGTTTCCCGGCCTCTGATTCCCCGCCTCTGATTCTCCATATCTCATTCCCCGCCTCTGAATCCCCATCTCTGATTCCCGGACTCTGATTCCCCACCTCTGATTCCCGGCCTCTTATTCCCAGCATCTGATTCCCGGCCTCTGATTCCCGGCCTCTGATTCCCCGCTTCTGATTCTGATTCCCTGCCTCTGATTCCCCATCTCTGATTCCGCACATCTGATTCCCTGCCTCTGATTCCCCACCTCTGATTCCCCATATCTGATTCCCCGCCTCTGTTTCCCCGCCTCTGATTCCCCGCCTCTGTTTCCCTATATCTAATTCCCCACCTCTGATGCCCCAACTCTGATTCCCCGCCTCTGATTCCCCAGCTCTGATTCCCCACCTCTGATTCCCCGCATCCGATTCCCCATATGTGATTCCCCGCCTCTGTTTCCCCGCCTCTGATTCCCCGCCTCTGTTTCCCCATATCTGATTCCCCGCCTCTGATTCCCAACTATGATTCCCCGCCTCTGATTCCCCAGCTCTGATTCCCTGCCTCTGATTCCCTGCGTTCTATTCCCTGCCTCTGATTCCCCGCCTGTGATTCCCCATCACTGATTCACCACCTCTGATTCCCCACATCTGATTCCCCATATCTAATTCCCCGCCTCTGTTTGCCCGCCTCTGATTCCCCGCCTCTGTTTCCCCATATCTGATTCCCCGTCTCTGAATCCCCAACTCTGATTCCCTGCCTCTGATTCCCCAGCTCTGATTCCCCGCCTTTGATTCCCCCCGTTTGATTCCCAGCCTCTGAATCCCCGTGTCTGATTTCCTGCCTCTGATTCCCCGCCTCTGATTCCCCATCTCTGATTCACCGCCTCTGATTCCCCACCTCTGATTCCCCATGTCTGATTCCGCACATCCGATTCCCTGCCTCTGATTCCCCAACTCTGATTCCCCGCCTCTGATTCCCCATCTCTGATTCCCCACCTCTGATTCCCCGTGTTTGATTCCCTGCCTCTGATTCCCCGCCTCTGAATACCAGCCTCTGATTCCCCATATCTGATTCCCCGCCTCTGATTCCCTGCCTCTGATTCCCCAGCTCTGATTCCCCGCCTTTGATTCCCCCCGTCTGATTCCCAGCCTCTGAATCCCCATGTCTGATTTCCTGCCTCTGATTCCCCGCCTCTGATTCCCCATCTCTGATTCACCGCCTCTGATTCCCCATCTCTGATTCCCCACCTCTGATTCCCCGTGTCTGATTCCCCGTGTCTGATTCCCTGCCTCTGATTCCACGCCTCTGATTCCCCATATCTGATTCCCTGCCTCTGATTCCCCGCCTCTGATTCCCCATCTCTGATTCACCACCTCTGATTCCCGGCCTCTGATTGCCCACCTCTGATTCCCCGCCTCTGATTCGCCAGCTATGATTCCCCCCCTCTGATTCCCCGCGTCTCATTCCCCGCCTCTGATTCCCCAACTCTAATACCCCGCCTCTGATTCCCCAGCTCTGATTCCCCTCCTCTGATTCCCCGCATCTGATTCCCTGCCTCTGATTCCACGCCTCAAATTCCAGGCCTCTGATTCCCAACCTCTGATACCCCACCTCTGATTCCCAATATCTGATTCCCCGCCTCTGTTTCACCGCCTCTGATTCCCCGCCTCTGTTTCCCCGCCTGTGATTCCCCAGCTCTGATTCCCCGCCTCTGATTCCCCATATCTGATTCCCATCCTCTGATTGCCCACCTCTGATTCCCCGCCTCTGATTCGCCAGCTCTGATTCCCCGCCTCTGATTCCCCGCATCTGATTCCCTGCCTCTGATTCCCCGCCTCTGATTCCCCATCTCTGATTCCCCGCCTGTGATTCCCCAGCTCTGATTCCCAGCCTCTGATTCCCCGTGTTTGATCCCCTGCCTCTGATTACCTTCCTCTGATTCCCGGCCACTGATACCCCGCTTCTGATTCTGATTCCCAGCCTCTGATTCCCCATCTCTGATTCACCACATCTGAATCCCCGCCTCTGTTTCCACGCCTCTTATTCCCTGCCTCTGATTCCCAACCTCTGATTCCCCACCCCTGATTCCCCATATCTGATTCCCCGCCTCTGATTCCCCAACTCTGATTCCCCGCCTCTGATTCCCCAGCTCTGATTCCCCGCCTCTGATTCCCCGTGTTTGATTCCCTGCCTCTGATTCCCCGCCTCTGATTCCCCATCTCTGATTCACCGCCTTTGATTCGCCACCTCTGATTCCCCATATCTGATTCCCCACCTCTGTTACCCCGCCTCTGATTCCCCGCCTCTGATTCCCCATATATCATTCCCCGCTTCTGAATCCCCATCTCTGATTCCCGGACTCTGATTCCCCACCTCTGATTCCCGGCCTCTTCTTCCCGGCATCTGAATCCCGGCCTCTGATTCCCGGCCTCTGATTCCCCACTTCTGATTCTGATTCCCTGCCTCTGATTCCCCATCTCTGATTCCGCACATCTGATTCCCTGCCTCTGATTCCCCACCTCTGATTCCCCATATCTGATTCCCCGCCTCTGTTTCCCCGCCTCTGATTCCCCGCCTCTGTTTCCCCATATCTAATTCCCCACCTCAGATGCCCCAACTCTGATACCCCGCCTCTGATTCCCCAGCTCTGATTCCCCGCCTCTGATTCCCCGCATCCGATTCCCCATATCTGATTCCCCGCCTCTGTTTCCCCGCCTTTGATTCCCCGCCTCTGTTTCCCCATATCTGACTCCCCGCCTCTGATTCCCAACTATGATTCCCCGCCTCTGATTCCCCAGCTCTGATTCCCCGCCTCTGATTCCCCGCGTTCTATTCCCTGCCTCTGATTCCCCGCCTGTGATTCCCCATCTCTGATTCACCACCTCTGATTCCCCACCTCTGATTCCCCATATCTAATTCCCCGCCTCTGTTTGCCCGCCTCTGATTCCCCGCCGTTTCCCCATATCTGATTCCCCGTGTCTGATTCCCTGCCTCTGATTCCCCGCCTCTGATTCCCCGCCTCTGATTCCCTGCCACTGATTCCCTGCCCCTGATACCCCACCTCTGATTCCCCATATCTGATTCCCTGCCTCTGTTTCCCCGCCTCTGATTCCCCGCCTCTGATTCCCCATATCTGATTCCCCGCCTCTGATTCCCCAACTCTGATTCCCCGCCTCTGATTCCCCAGCTCTGAATCCCCGCCTCTGATTCCCTGCGTCTGTTTCCCCGCCTCTGATTCCCCGCCTCTGTTTCCCCATATCTAAGTCCCCGACTCTGATTCCCCAACTCTGATTCCCCACCTCTGATTCCCCAGCTCTGATTCCCCGCCTCTGATTCCCCGCATCTGATTCCCTGCATCTGATTCCCAGCCTCTGATTCCCTGCCTCTTATTCCCAACCTCTGATTCCCCACCTCTGATTCCCCATATCTGATTTCCCACCTCTGTTTCCCCGCTTCTGATTCCCCGCCTCTGTTTCCCCATATCTGATTCCCGGCCTCTGATTCTCCGCCTCTGATTCCCCGCCTCTGATTCCCTGCCTCTGATTCCCCATCTCCGATTCCGCACATCGGATTCCCTGCCTCTGATTCCCCGCCTCTGATTCCCCGCCTCTGATTCCCTGCTTCTGATTCCCAACCTCTGATTCCCCACCTCTGATTCCCCATATCTGATTCCCCGCCTCTGTTTCCCCTCCTCTGATTCCCCAACTCTGAATCCCCGCCTCTGATTCCCCAGCTCTGATTCCCCGCCTCTGATTCCCCGTGTTTGATTCCCTGCCTCTGATTCCCTGCCCTGATTCCCCATCTCTGATACACCGCCTTTAATTCGCCACCGCTGATTCCCCATATCTGATTCCCCGCCTCTGTTTCCCCGTCTCTGATTCCCCGCCTCTGTTTCGCCATATCTAATTCCACGCCTCTGATTCCCCAACTCTGATTCCCCGCCTCTGATTCCCCACCTCTGATTCCCTGCCTCTGATTCCCCGCCGTTTCCCCATATCTGATTCCCCGTGTCTGATTCCCTGCCTCTGATTCCCCGCCTCTGATTCCCCGCCTCTGATTCCCTGCCACTGATTCCCTGCCCCTGATACCCCACCTCTGATTCCCCATATCTGATTCCCTGCCTCTGTTTCCCCGCCTCTGATTCCCCGCCTCTGATTCCCCATATCTGATTCCCCGCCTCTGATTCCCCAACTCTGATTCCCCGCCTCTGATTCCCCAGCTCTGAATCCCCGCCTCTGATTCCCTGCGTCTGTTTCCCCGCCTCTGATTCCCCACCTCTGTTTCCCCATATCTAAGTCCCCGACTCTGATTCCCCAACTCTGATTCCCCACCTCTGATTCCCCAGCTCTGATTCCCCGCCTCTGATTCCCCGCATCTGATTCCCTGCATCTGATTCCCAGCCTCTGATTCCCTGCCTCTTATTCCCAACCTCTGATTCCCCACCTCTGATTCCCCATATCTGATTCCCCACCTCTGTTTCCCCGCTTCTGATTCCCCGCCTCTGTTTCCCCATGTCTGATTCCCGGCCTCTGATTCTCCGCCTCTGATTCCCCGCCTCTGATTCCCTGCCTCTGATTCCCCATCTCCGATTCCGCACATCGGATTCCCTGCCTCTGATTCCCCGCCTCTGATTCCCCGCCTCTGATTCCCTGCTTCTGATTCCCAACCTCTGATTCCCCACCTCTGATTCCCCATATCTGATTCCCCGCCTCTGTTTCCCCGCCTCTGATTCCCCAACTCTGAATCCCCGCCTCTGATTCCCCAGCTCTGATTCCCCGCCTCTGATTCCCCGTGTTTGATTCCCTGCCTCTGATTCCCTGCCCTGATTCCCCATCTCTGATACACCGCCTTTAATTCGCCACCGCTGATTCCCCATATCTGATTCCCCGCCTCTGTTTCCCCGTCTCTGATTCCCCGCCTCTGTTTCGCCTTATCTAATTCCACGCCTCTGATTCCCCAACTCTGATTCCCCGCCTCTGATTCCCCAGCTCTGATTCCCTGCCTCTGATTCCCCGCATCTGATTCCCTGCCTCTGATTCCCCGCCTCTGATTCCCTGCTTCTGATTCCCAACCTCTGATTCCCCACCTCTGAATCCCCATATCTGATTCCCCGCCTCTGTTTCCCCGCCTCTGATTCCCCGCCTCTGTTTCCCCATATCTGATTCCCCGCCTCTGATTCCCCAACTCTGATTCCCCTCCTCTGATTCGCCAGCTATGATTCCCCGCCTCTGATTCCCTGCATCTGATTCCCTGCATCTGATTCCCCGCCTCTGATTCCCCTTCTCTGATTCTCCACCTCTGATTCCCCACCTCTGATTCCCCATCTCGGATTCCGCTCATCCGATTCCCTGCCTCTGATTCCCCGCCTCTGATTCCCCGCCTCTGATTTCCTGCCTCTGATTCGCAACCTCTAATTCCCCACCTCTGATTCCCCATATCTGATTCCCCGCCTCTGTTTCCCTGCCTCTGATTCCCGGCCTCTGTTTCCCCATATCTGATTCCCCTCCTCTGATTCCCCAACTCTGATTCCCCGCCTCTGATACCCCGCCTCTGATTCCCCATCTCTAATTCATCACATCTGATTCCCCACCTCTTCTTCCCCATCTCTGATTCTCTACCTCTGATTCGCCACCTCTGATTGCCCATATCTGATTCACCGCCTCTGTTTCCCCGCATCTGATTCCCCGCCTCTGATTCCCCATATTTGATTCCCCGCCTCTGATTCCCCATCTCTGATTCCCGGACTCATTCCCCAACTCTGATTCCCCGCCTCTGATTCCCCATATTTGATTCCCCTCCTCTGATTTCCCATCTCTGATTCCCGGACTCTGATTCCCCAACTCTGATTTCCCCGCCTCTGAATCCCCAGCTCTGATTTCCCGCCTCTGATTCCCCACCTGTGATAAAACATATCTGATTCCCGGCCTCTGTTTCCCCGCCTCTGATTCCCCACCTCTGATTCACCATATCTGATTCCCCGCCTCTGATTCCCCACCACTGATTCCCCTCCTCTGATTCGCCAGTTATGATTGCCCGCCTCTGATTCCCCGTTTCTGATTCCCTGCCTCTGATTCCCCGCCTCTGATTCCCCATGTCTGACTCACCACCTCTGATTCCCCACCTCTGATACCCCATCTCTGATTCCGCACATCAGATTCCCTGCCTCTGATTCCCCGCCTCTGATTCCCCGCCTCTGATTCCCTGCCTCTGATTCGCAACCTCTTATTCCCCACCTCTGATTCCCCATAGCTGATTCCCTGCCTCTGTTTCCCCGCCTCTGATTGGCACCTCTGATACCCCGCCTCTGATTCCCCATCTCTAATTCATCACATCTGATTCCCCACCTCTGCTTCCCCATCTCCGATTCTCTACCTCTGATTCGCCACCTCTGATTCCCAATATCTGATTCACCGCCTCTGTTTCCCTGCCTCTGATTCCCCGCCTCTGATTCCCCATATCTGATTCCCCGCCTCTGATTCCCCATCTCTGATTCCCAGTCTCTGATTCCCCACCTCTGTTTCCCGGCCTCTGATTCCCAATCCCTGATTCACCGCCTCTGACTCCCAGTGTCTGATTCCCTGCCTCTGATTCCCCGCCTCTGAATCCCCTCCTCTGATTCCCTGCCACTGATTCCCCGCCCCTGATTCCCCACCTCTGATACCCCATATCTGATTCCCCGCCTCTGTTTCCCCGCCTCTGATTCCCCACCTCTGATTCCCCATATCTGATTCCCTGCCTCTGATTCCCCAACTCTGATTCCCCGCCTCTGATTCCCCAGCTCTGATTCCCCGCCTCTGATTCCCCACCTCTGATCCAACATATCTGATTCCCCGCCTCTGTTTCCCCGCCTCTGATTCCCCACCTCTGATTCCCCATATCTGATTCCCCGCCTATGATTCCCCACCTCCGATTCCCCGCCTCTGATTCACCAGCTATGATTCCCCTCCTCTGGTTCCCCGCATCTGATTCCCCGCCTCTGATTCCCCGTGTCTGACCCTGCCTCTGATTCCACGCCTTTGATTCCCCATCTCTGATTCACCACCTCTGATTCCCCACCTCTGATTCCCCATCTCTGATTCTGCACATCCGATTCCCTGCCTCTGATTCCCCGCCTCTGATTCCCCGCCTCTGATTCCCTGCCTCTGATTCGCAACCTGTTATTACCCACCTCTGAATCCCCATATCTGATTCCCCGCCTCTGTTTCCCCATATCTGATTCCCCGCCTCTGTTTCACTGCCTCTGATTGGCACCTCTGATACCCCGCCTCTGATTCCCCATCTCTAATTCATCACATCTGATTCCCCACCTCTGCTTCCCCATCTCTGATTCTCTACCTCTGATTCGCAACTTCTGATTCCGAATATCTCATTCACCGCGTCTGTTTCCCCGCTTCTGATTCCCCGCCTCTGATTCCCCATATCTAATTCCCCGCCTCTGATTCCCCATCTCTGATTCCCGGTCTCTGATTCCCCACCTCTGTTTCCCGGCCTCTCATTCCCCATCCCTGATTCACCGCCTCTGATTCCCAGTGTCTGATTCCCTGCCTCTGATTCCCCGCCTCTGAATCCCCTCCTCTGATTCCCTGCCACTGATTCCCCGCCCCTGATTCCCCACCTCTGATACCCCATATCTGATTCCCCGCCTCTGTTTCCCCGCCTCTGATTCCCCACCTCTGATTTCCCATATCTGATTCCACGCCTCTGATTCCCCGCCTCTGATTGGCCGCCTCTGATACCCCGCCTCTGATTCCCCATCTCTAATTCATCACATCTGATTCCCCACCTCTGCTTCCCCATCTCTGATTCTCAACCTCTGATTCGCCACCTCTGATTCCCCATATCTGATTCACCGCCTCTGTTTCCCCGCCTCTGATTCCCCGCCTCTGATTCCCCATATTTGATTCCCCGCCTCTGATTCCCCATCTCTGATTCCCGGACTCTGATTCCCCAACTCTGATTCCCCGCCTCTGATTCCCCAGCTCTGATTTCCCGCCTCTGATTCCCCACCTCTGCTTCCCCATCTCTGATTCTCTACCTCTGATTCGCCACCTCTGATTGCCCATATCTGATTCACCGCCTCTGTTTCCCCGCCTCTGATTCCCCGCCTCTTATTCCCCATATTTGATTCCCCGCCTCTGATTCCCCATCTCTGATTCCCGGACTCTGATTCCCCAACTCTGATTCCCCGCCTCTGATTCCCCATATTTGATTCCCCTCCTCTGATTTCCCATCTCTGATTCCCGGACTCTGATTCCCCAACTCTGATTTCCCCGCCTCTGATTCCCCAGCTCTGATTTCCCGCCTCTGATTCCCCACCTCTGATACAACATATCTGATTCCCGGCCTCTGTTTCCCCGCCTCTGATTCCCCACCTCTGATTCACCATATCTGATTCCCCGCCTCTGATTCCCCACCACTGATTCCCCTCCGCTGATTCGCCAGTTATGATTGCCCGCCTCTGATTCCCCGTTTCTGATTCCCTGCCTCTGATTCCCCGCCTCTGATTCCCCATCTCTGACTCACCACCTCTGATTCCCCACCTCTGACACCCCATCTCTGATTCCGCACATCCGATTCCCTGCCTATGATTCCCCACCTCTGATTCCCCGCCTCTGATTCCCCATATCTGATTCCCTGCCTCTGTTTCCCCGCTTCTGATTCCCCACCTCTGTTTCCCCATATCTGATTCCCCGCCTCTGATTCCCCAACTCTAATACCCTGCCTCTGATTCCCCAGCTCTGATTCCCCGCCTCTGATTCCCCGCATCTGATTCCCTGCCTCTGATTCCCCGCCTCTGATTCCAGGCCTCTGATTCCCAGCATCTGATTCCGGCCTCTGATTCCCGGCCTCTGATTCCCTGCTTCTGATTCTGATTCCCTGCCTCTGATTCCCCATCTCTGATTCCGCACATCTGATTCCCTGCCTCTGATTCCCCACCTCTGATTCCCCATATCTGATTCCCCGCCTCTGTTTCCCCGCCTCTGATTTCCCGCCTCTGTTTCCCCATATCTGATTCCCCGCCTCTGATTCCCAAATCTGATTCCCCTCCTCTAATTCGCCAGCTATGATTCCCCGCCTCTGATTCCCTGCGTCTGATTCCATGCCTCTGATTCCCAGCCTCTGATTCCCCTTCTCTGATTCACCACCTCTGAATCCCCACCTCTGATTCCCCATCTCTGATTCCGCACATCCGATTCCCTGCCTCTGATTCCCCGCCTCTGATTCCCCGCCTCTGATTCACAACCTCTAATTCCCCACCTCTGATTCCCCATATCTGATTCCCCGCCTCTGTTTCCCTGCCTCTGATTCCCGGCCTCTGTTTCCCCATATCTGATTCCCCTCCTCTGATTCCCCAACTCTGATTCCCCGCCTCTGATTCCCATGCTTTGATTCCCCGTCTTTTATTCCCGGCCTCTGATTCCCTGCCACTGATTCCCCGCCCCTGATTCCCCACCTCTGATTCCCCATATCTGATTCCCCGCCTCTGTTTCCCCACCTCTGATTCCCGGCCTCTAATTCCCAGCATCTGATTCCCGGCCACTGATTCCCTGCCTCTGATTCCCCGCCTCTGATTCCCCATCTCTGATTCCCCGCCTCTGATTCCCCGTGTCTGATTCCCTGCCTCTGATTCCCCGCCTCTGATTCCCCGCGTCTGATTCCCTGCCACTGATTCCCTGCCCCTGATTCCCCACCTCTGATTCCCCATATCTGATTCCCCGCCTCTGTTTCCCCAACTCTGATTCCCTCCCTCTAATTCGCCAGCTATGATTCCCCGCCTCTGATTCCCTGCCACTGATTCCCTGCCCCTGATTCCCCACCTCTGATTCCCCATATATGATTCCCCGCCTCTGATTCCCCAACTCTGATTCCCCTCCTCTAATTCGCCAGCTATGATTCCCCGCCTCTTATTCCCTGCGTCTGATTCCCTGCCTCTGATTCCCAGCCTCTGATTCCCCTTCTCTGATTCACCACCTCTGAATCCCCACCTCCGATACCTCATCTCTGATTCCGCACATCCGATTCTTTGCCTCTGATTCCCCGCCTCTGATTCCCCGCCTCTGATTCCCCGCCTCTGATTCCCCGCGTCTGATTCCCTGCCACTGATTCCCTGCCCCTGATTCCCCACCTCTGATTCCCCATCTCTGATTCCCCGCCTCTTTTTCCCCACCTCTGATTCCCCGCCTCTGTTTCCCCATATCTGATTCCCCACCTCTGATTCCCCAACTCTGATTCCCTTCCTCTAATTCGCCAGCTATGATTCCCCGCCTCTGATTCCCTGCATCTGATACCCTGCCTCTGATTCCCAGCCTCTGATTCCCCTTCTCTGATTCACCACCTCTGAATCCCCACCTCTGATTCCCCATCTCTGATTCCGCACATCCGATTCCCTGCCTCTGATTCCCCGCCTTTTATTCCCGGCCTCTGATTCCCTGCCACTGATTCCCTGCTTCTGATTCTGATTCCCTGCCTCTGATTCCCCATCTCTGATTCCGCACATCTGATTCCCTGCCTCTGATTCCCCACCTCTGATTCCCCATATCTGATTCCCCGCCTCTGTTTCCCCTCCTCTGATTCCCCGCCTCTGTTTCCCCATATCTGATTCCCCGCCTCTGTTTCCCTGCCTCTGATTCCCGGCCTCTGTTTCCCCATATCTGATTCCCCTCCTCTGATTCCCCAACTCTGATTCCCCGCCTCTGATTCCCCAGCTCTGATTCCCCGCCTTTTATTCCCGGCCTCTGATTCCCTGCCACTGATTCCCCGCCCCTGATTCCCCGCCTCTGATTCCCCAGCTCTGATTCCCCGCCTTTTATTCCCGGCCTCTGATTCCCCGCCTCTGATTCCCCGTGTTTGATTCCCTGCCTCTGATTCCCTGCCCTGATTCCCCATCTCTGATACACCGCCTTTAATTCGCCACCGCTGATTCCCCATATCTGATTCCCCGCCTCTGTTTCCCCGTCTCTGATTCCCCGCCTCTGTTTCGCCATATCTAATTCCACGCCTCTGATTCCCCAACTCTGATTCCCCGCCTCTGATTCCCCAGCTCTGATTCCCTGCCTCTGATTCCCCGCATCTGATTCCCTGCCTCTGATTCCCCGCCTCTGATTCCCTGCTTCTGATTCCCAACCTCTGATTCCCCACCTCTGAATCCCCATATCTGATTCCCCGCCTCTGATTCCCCAACTCTGATTCCCCTCCTCTGATTCGCCAGCTATGATTCCCCGCCTCTGATTCCCTGCATCTGATTCCCTGCATCTGATTCCCCGCCTCTGATTCCCCTTCTCTGATTCTCCACCTCTGATTCCCCACCTCTGATTCCCCATCTCGGATTCCGCTCATCCGATTCCCTGCCTCTGATTCCCCGCCTCTGATTCCCCGCCTCTGATTTCCTGCCTCTGATTCGCAACCTCTAATTCCCCACCTCTGATTCCCCATATCTGATTCCCCGCCTCTGTTTCCCTGCCTCTGATTCCCGGCCTCTGTTTCCCCATATCTGATTCCCCTCCTCTGATTCCCCAACTCTGATTCCCCGCCTCTGATACCCCGCCTCTGATTCCCCATCTCTAATTCATCACATCTGATTCCCCACCTCTTCTTCCCCATCTCTGATTCTCTACCTCTGATTCGCCACCTCTGATTGCCCATATCTGATTCACCGCCTCTGTTTCCCCGCATCTGATTCCCCGCCTCTGATTCCCCATATTTGATTCCCCGCCTCTGATTCCCCATCTCTGATTCCCGGACTCATTCCCCAACTCTGATTCCCCGCCTCTGATTCCCCATATTTGATTCCCCTCCTCTGATTTCCCATCTCTGATTCCCGGACTCTGATTCCCCAACTCTGATTTCCCCGCCTCTGAATCCCCAGCTCTGATTTCCCGCCTCTGATTCCCCACCTGTGATAAAACATATCTGATTCCCGGCCTCTGTTTCCCCGCCTCTGATTCCCCACCTCTGATTCACCATATCTGATTCCCCGCCTCTGATTCCCCACCACTGATTCCCCTCCTCTGATTCGCCAGTTATGATTGCCCGCCTCTGATTCCCCGTTTCTGATTCCCTGCCTCTGATTCCCCGCCTCTGATTCCCCATGTCTGACTCACCACCTCTGATTCCCCACCTCTGATACCCCATCTCTGATTCCGCACATCAGATTCCCTGCCTCTGATTCCCCGCCTCTGATTCCCCGCCTCTGATTCCCTGCCTCTGATTCGCAACCTCTTATTCCCCACCTCTGATTCCCCATAGCTGATTCCCTGCCTCTGTTTCCCCGCCTCTGATTGGCACCTCTGATACCCCGCCTCTGATTCCCCATCTCTAATTCATCACATCTGATTCCCCACCTCTGCTTCCCCATCTCCGATTCTCTACCTCTGATTCGCCACATCTGATTCCCAATATCTGATTCACCGCCTCTGTTTCCCTGCCTCTGATTCCCCGCCTCTGATTCCCCATATCTGATTCCCCGCCTCTGATTCCCCATCTCTGATTCCCAGTCTCTGATTCCCCACCTCTGTTTCCCGGCCTCTGATTCCCAATCCCTGATTCACCGCCTCTGACTCCCAGTGTCTGATTCCCTGCCTCTGATTCCCCGCCTCTGAATCCCCTCCTCTGATTCCCTGCCACTGATTCCCCGCCCCTGATTCCCCACCTCTGATACCCCATATCTGATTCCCCGCCTCTGTTTCCCCGCCTCTGATTCCCCACCTCTGATTCCCCATATCTGATTCCCTGCCTCTGATTCCCCAACTCTGATTCCCCGCCTCTGATTCCCCAGCTCTGATTCCCCGCCTCTGATTCCCCACCTCTGATCCAACATATCTGATTCCCCGCCTCTGTTTCCCCGCCTCTGATTCCCCACTTCTGATTCCCCATATCTGATTCCCCGCCTATGATTCCCCACCTCCGATTCCCCGCCTCTGATTCGCCAGCTATGATTCCCCTCCTCTGGTTCCCCGCATCTGATTCCCCGCCTCTGATTCCCCGTGTCTGACCCTGCCTCTGATTCCACGCCTTTGATTCCCCATCTCTGATTCACCACCTCTGATTCCCCACCTCTGATTCCCCATCTCTGATTCTGCACATCCGATTCCCTGCCTCTGATTCCCCGCCTCTGATTCCCCGCCTCTGATTCCCTGCCTCTGATTCGCAACCTGTTATTACCCACCTCTGAATCCCCATATCTGATTCCCCGCCTCTGTTTCCCCATATCTGATTCCCCGCCTCTGTTTCACTGCCTCTGATTGGCACCTCTGATACCCCGCCTCTGATTCCCCATCTCTAATTCATCACATCTGATTCCCCACCTCTGCTTCCCCATCTCTGATTCTCTACCTCTGATTCGCAACTTCTGATTCCGAATATCTCATTCACCGCGTCTGTTTCCCCGCTTCTGATTCCCCGCCTCTGATTCCCCATATCTAATTCCCCGCCTCTGATTCCCCATCTCTGATTCCCGGTCTCTGATTCCCCACCTCTGTTTCCCGGCCTCTCATTCCCCATCCCTGATTCACCGCCTCTGATTCCCAGTGTCTGATTCCCTGCCTCTGATTCCCCGCCTCTGAATCCCCTCCTCTGATTCCCTGCCACTGATTCCCCGCCCCTGATTCCCCACCTCTGATACCCCATATCTGATTCCCCGCCTCTGTTTCCCCGCCTCTGATTCCCCACCTCTGATTTCCCATATCTGATTCCACGCCTCTGATTCCCCGCCTCTGATTGGCCGCCTCTGATACCCCGCCTCTGATTCCCCATCTCTAATTCATCACATCTGATTCCCCACCTCTGCTTCCCCATCTCTGATTCTCAACCTCTGATTCGCCACCTCTGATTCCCCATATCTGATTCACCGCCTCTGTTTCCCCGCCTCTGATTCCCCGCCTCTGATTCCCCATATTTGATTCCCCGCCTCTGATTCCCCATCTCTGATTCCCGGACTCTGATTCCCCAACTCTGATTCCCCGCCTCTGATTCCCCAGCTCTGATTTCCCGCCTCTGATTCCCCACCTCTGCTTCCCCATCTCTGATTCTCTACCTCTGATTCGCCACCTCTGATTGCCCATATCTGATTCACCGCCTCTGTTTCCCCGCCTCTGATTCCCCGCCTCTTATTCCCCATATTTGATTCCCCGCCTCTGATTCCCCATCTCTGATTCCCGGACTCTGATTCCCCAACTCTGATTCCCCGCCTCTGATTCCCCATATTTGATTCCCCTCCTCTGATTTCCCATCTCTGATTCCCGGACTCTGATTCCCCAACTCTGATTTCCCCGCCTCTGATTCCCCAGCTCTGATTTCCCGCCTCTGATTCCCCACCTCTGATACAACATATCTGATTCCCGGCCTCTGTTTCCCCGCCTCTGATTCCCCACCTCTGATTCACCATATCTGATTCCCCGCCTCTGATTCCCCACCACTGATTCCCCTCCGCTGATTCGCCAGTTATGATTGCCCGCCTCTGATTCCCCGTTTCTGATTCCCTGCCTCTGATTCCCCGCCTCTGATTCCCCATCTCTGACTCACCACCTCTGATTCCCCACCTCTGACACCCCATCTCTGATTCCGCACATCCGATTCCCTGCCTATGATTCCCCACCTCTGATTCCCCGCCTCTGATTCCCCATATCTGATTCCCTGCCTCTGTTTCCCCGCTTCTGATTCCCCACCTCTGTTTCCCCATATCTGATTCCCCGCCTCTGATTCCCCAACTCTAATACCCTGCCTCTGATTCCCCAGCTCTGATTCCCCGCCTCTGATTCCCCGCATCTGATTCCCTGCCTCTGATTCCCCGCCTCTGATTCCAGGCCTCTGATTCCCAGCATCTGATTCCGGCCTCTGATTCCCGGCCTCTGATTCCCTGCTTCTGATTCTGATTCCCTGCCTCTGATTCCCCATCTCTGATTCCGCACATCTGATTCCCTGCCTCTGATTCCCCACCTCTGATTCCCCATATCTGATTCCCCGCCTCTGTTTCCCCGCCTCTGATTTCCCGCCTCTGTTTCCCCATATCTGATTCCCCGCCTCTGATTCCCAAATCTGATTCCCCTCCTCTAATTCGCCAGCTATGATTCCCCGCCTCTGATTCCCTGCGTCTGATTCCATGCCTCTGATTCCCAGCCTCTGATTCCCCTTCTCTGATTCACCACCTCTGAATCCCCACCTCTGATTCCCCATCTCTGATTCCGCACATCCGATTCCCTGCCTCTGATTCCCCGCCTCTGATTCCCCGCCTCTGATTCACAACCTCTAATTCCCCACCTCTGATTCCCCATATCTGATTCCCCGCCTCTGTTTCCCTGCCTCTGATTCCCGGCCTCTGTTTCCCCATATCTGATTCCCCTCCTCTGATTCCCCAACTCTGATTCCCCGCCTCTGATTCCCATGCTTTGATTCCCCGTCTTTTATTCCCGGCCTCTGATTCCCTGCCACTGATTCCCCGCCCCTGATTCCCCACCTCTGATTCCCCATATCTGATTCCCCGCCTCTGTTTCCCCACATCTGATTCCCGGCCTCTAATTCCCAGCATCTGATTCCCGGCCACTGATTCCCTGCCTCTGATTCCCCGCCTCTGATTCCCCATCTCTGATTCCCCGCCTCTGATTCCCCGTGTCTGATTCCCTGCCTCTGATTCCCCGCCTCTGATTCCCCGCGTCTGATTCCCTGCCACTGATTCCCTGCCCCTGATTCCCCACCTCTGATTCCCCATATCTGATTCCCCGCCTCTGTTTCCCCAACTCTGATTCCCTCCCTCTAATTCGCCAGCTATGATTCCCCGCCTCTGATTCCCTGCCACTGATTCCCTGCCCCTGATTCCCCACATCTGATTCCCCATATATGATTCCCCGCCTCTGATTCCCCAACTCTGATTCCCCTCCTCTAATTCGCCAGCTATGATTCCCCGCCTCTTATTCCCTGCGTCTGATTCCCTGCCTCTGATTCCCAGCCTCTGATTCCCCTTCTCTGATTCACCACCTCTGAATCCCCACCTCCGATACCTCATCTCTGATTCCGCACATCCGCTTCCCTGCCTCTGATTCCCCGCCTCTGATTCCCCGCCTCTGATTCCCCGCCTCTGATTCCCCGCGTCTGATTCCCTGCCACTGATTCCCTTCCCCTGATTCCCCACCTCTGATTCCCCATCTCTGATTCCCCGCCTCTTTTTCCCCACCTCTGATTCCCCGCCTCTGTTTCCCCATATCTGATTCCCCGCCTCTGATTCCCCAACTCTGATTCCCTTCCTCTAATTCGCCAGCTATGATTCCCCGCCTCTGATTCCCTGCATCTGATACCCTGCCTCTGATTCCCAGCCTCTGATTCCCCTTCTCTGATTCACCACCTCTGAATCCCCACCTCTGATTCCCCATCTCTGATTCCGCACATCCGATTCCCTGCCTCTGATTCCCCGCCTTTTATTCCCGGCCTCTGATTCCCTGCCACTGATTCCCTGCTTCTGATTCTGATTCCCTGCCTCTGATTCCCCATCTCTGATTCCGCACATCTGATTCCCTGCCTCTGATTCCCCACCTCTGATTCCCCATATCTGATTCCCCGCCTCTGTTTCCCCTCCTCTGATTCCCCGCCTCTGTTTCCCCATATCTGATTCCCCGCCTCTGTTTCCCTGCCTCTGATTCCCGGCCTCTGTTTCCCCATATCTGATTCCCCTCCTCTGATTCCCCAACTCTGATTCCCCGCCTCTGATTCCCCAGCTCTGATTCCCCGCCTTTTATTCCCGGCCTCTGATTCCCTGCCACTGATTCCCCGCCCCTGATTCCCCACCTCTGATTCCCCATATCTGATTCCCCGCCTCTGTTTCCCCAGCTCTGATTCCCCACCTCTGATTCCCCAGCTCTGATTCCCTGCCACTGATTCCCCGCCCCTGATTCCCCACCTCTGATTCCCCATATCTGATTCCCCGCCTCTGTTTCCCCAGCTCTGATTCCCTGCCTCTGATTCCCTGCCCTGATTCCCCATCTCTGTTTCACCGCCTTTGATTCGCCACCTCTGATTCCCCATATCTGATTCCCCGCCTCTGTTTCCCCGCCTCTGATTCCCTGCCTCTGATTCCCAACCTCTGATTCCACACCTCTGATTCCCCATATCTGATTCCCCGCCTCTATTTCCCCATATCTGATTCCCCGCCTCTGATTCCCCAACTCTGATTCCCCGCCTCTGATTCCCCAGCTCTGATTCCCCGCCTCTGATTCCCGGCATCCGATTCCCTGCCTCTGATTCCCCGCCTCTGATTCGCCATCTCTGATTCCCCGCCTCTGATTCCCCGTGTCTGATTCCCTGCCTCTGATTCCCCGCCTCAGATTCCCCGCCTCTGATTCCCTGCCACTGATTCCCTGCCCCTGATTCCCCACCTCTGATTCCCCATATCTGATTCCCCGCCTCTGTTTCTCCGCCTCTGATTCCCCGCCTCTGATTCCCCATATCTGATTCCCTGCCTCTGATTCCACAACTCTGATTCCCCGCCTCTGATTCCCCAGCTCTGAATCCCCGCCTCTGATTCCCCGCGTCTGATTCCCTCCCTCTGATTCACAACCTCTGATTCCCCACCTCTGATTCCCCATATCTGATTCCCCGCCTCTGTTTCCCCGCCTCTGATTCCCCGCCTCTGATTCCCCATATCTGATTCCCCGGCTCTGATTGCCCACCTCTGATTCCCCGCCTCTGATTCGCCAGCTCTGATTCCCCGCCTCTGAATCCCCGCATCTGATTCCCTGCCTCTGATTCCCCGCCTCTGATTCCCCATCTCTGATTCACCGCCTTTGATTCGCCACCTCTGATTCCCGGCCTCTGATTCCCCGCCTCTGCTTCCCCGCCTCTGATTCCCTGCCTCTGATTCCCCATCTCCGATTCCGCACATCGGATTTCCTGCCTCTGATTCCCCGCCTCTGATTCCCCGCCTCTGATTCCCTGCTTCTGATTCCCAACCTCTGATTCCCCACCTCTGATTCCCCATATCTGATTCCCCGCCTCTGTTTCCCCGCCTCTGATTCCCCGCCTCTGATTCCCCAACTCTGAATCCCCACCTCTGATTCCCCAGCACTGATTCCACGCCTCTGATTCCCCGTGTTTGATTCCCTGCCTCTGATTCCCTGCCATGATTCCCCATCTCTGATTCACCGCCTTTAATTCGCCACCTCTGATTCCCCATATCTGATTCCCCTCCTCTGTTTCCCCGCCTCTGATTCCCAACCTCTGATTCCACACCTCTGATTCCCCATATCTGATTCCCCGCCTCTGTTTCCCTGCCTCTGATTCCCCGCCCCTGTTTCCCCATATCTGATTCCCCACCTCTGATTCTCCTACTCTGCTTCCCCGCCTCTGATTCCCCAGCTCTGATTCCCCGCCTCTGATTCCCCGTATTTGATTCCCTGCCTCTGATTCCCCGCCTCTGATTCCCCATCTCTGATTCACCGCCTTTGATTCGCGACCTCTGTTTCCCCATATCTGATTCCCCACCTCTGTTTCCCCGCCTCTGATTCCCCGCCTCTGATTCCCCATATCTGATTCCCCGGCTCTGATTGCCCACCTCTGATTCCCCGCCTCTGATTCGCCAGCTCTGATTCCCCGCCTCTGATTCCCCGCATCTGATTCCCTGCCTCTGAATCCCCGCCTCTGATTCCCCATCTCTGATTCACCGCCTTTGATTCGCCACCTCTGATTCCCCATATCTGATTCCCCACCTCTGTTTCCCGGCCTCTGATTCCCCGCCTCTGATTCTCCATATCTCATTCCCCGCCTCTGAATCCCCATCTCTGATTCCCGGACTCTGATTCCCCACCTCTGATTCCCGGCCTCTTATTCCCAGCATCTGATTCCCGGCCTCTGATTCCCGGCCTCTGATTCCCCGCTTCTGATTCTGATTCCCTGCCTCTGATTCCCCATCTCTGATTCCGCACATCTGATTCCCTGCCTCTGATTCCCCACCTCTGATTCCCCATATCTGATTCCCCGCCTCTGTTTCCCCACCTCTGATTCCCCGCCTCTGTTTCCCTATATCTAATTCCCCACCTCTGATGCCCCAACTCTGATTCCCCGCCTCTGATTCCCCAGCTCTGATTCCCCACCTCTGATTCCCCGCATCCGATTCCACATATGTGATTCCCCGCCTCTGTTTCCCCGCCTCTGATTCCCCGCCTCTGTTTCCCCATATCTGATTCCCCGCCTCTGATTCCCAACTATGATTCCCCGCCTCTGATTCCCCAGCTCTGATTCCCTGCCTCTGATTCCCTGCGTTCTATTCCCTGCCTCTGATTCCCCGCCTGTGATTCCCCATCACTGATTCACCACCTCTGATTCCCCACATCTGATTCCCCATATCTAATTCCCCGCCTCTGTTTGCCCGCCTCTGATTCCCCGCCTCTGTTTCCCCATATCTGATTCCCCGTCTCTGAATCCCCAACTCTGATTCCCTGCCTCTGATTCCCCAGCTCTGATTCCCCGCCTTTGATTCCCCCCGTTTGATTCCCAGCCTCTGAATCCCCGTGTCTGATTTCCTGCCTCTGATTCCCCGCCTCTGATTCCCCATCTCTGATTCACCGCCTCTGATTCCCCACCTCTGATTCCCCATATCTGATTCCCCTCCTCTGTTTCCCCGCCTCTGATTCCCAACCTCTGATTCCACACCTCTGATTCCCCATATCTGATTCCCCGCCTCTGTTTCCCTGCCTCTGATTCCCCGCCCCTGTTTCCCCATATCTGATTCCCCACCTCTGATTCTCCTACTCTGCTTCCCCGCCTCTGATTCCCCAGCTCTGATTCCCCGCCTCTGATTCCCCGTTTTTGATTCCCTGCCTCTGATTCCCCGCCTCTGATTCCCCATCTCTGATTCACCGCCTTTGATTCGCGACCTCTGTTTCCCCATATCTGATTCCCCACCTCTGTTTCCCCGCCTCTGATTCCCCGCCTCTGATTCCCCATATCTGATTCCCCGGCTCTGATTGCCCACCTCTGATTCCCCGCCTCTGATTCGCCAGCTCTGATTCCCCGCCTCTGATTCCCCGCATCTGATTCCCTGCCTCTGAATCCCCGCCTCTGATTCCCCATCTCTGATTCACCGCCTTTGATTCGCCACCTCTGATTCCCCATATCTGATTCCCCACCTCTGTTTCCCGGCCTCTGATTCCCCGCCTCTGATTCTCCATATCTCATTCCCCGCCTCTGAATCCCCATCTCTGATTCCCGGACTCTGATTCCCCACCTCTGATTCCCGGCCTCTTATTCCCAGCATCTGATTCCCGGCCTCTGATTCCCGGCCTCTGATTCCCCGCTTCTGATTCTGATTCCCTGCCTCTGATTCCCCATCTCTGATTCCGCACATCTGATTCCCTGCCTCTGATTCCCCACCTCTGATTCCCCATATCTGATTCCCCGCCTCTGTTTCCCCACCTCTGATTCCCCGCCTCTGTTTCCCTATATCTAATTCCCCACCTCTGATGCCCCAACTCTGATTCCCCGCCTCTGATTCCCCAGCTCTGATTCCCCACCTCTGATTCCCCGCATCCGATTCCACATATGTGATTCCCCGCCTCTGTTTCCCCGCCTCTGATTCCCCGCCTCTGTTTCCCCATATCTGATTCCCCGCCTCTGATTCCCAACTATGATTCCCCGCCTCTGATTCCCCAGCTCTGATTCCCTGCCTCTGATTCCCTGCGTTCTATTCCCTGCCTCTGATTCCCCGCCTGTGATTCCCCATCACTGATTCACCACCTCTGATTCCCCACATCTGATTCCCCATATCTAATTCCCCGCCTCTGTTTGCCCGCCTCTGATTCCCCAGCTCTGAATCCCCGCCTCTGATTCCCCGCGTCTGATTCCCTCCCTCTGATTCACAACCTCTGATTCCCCACCTCTGATTCCCCATATCTGATTCCCCGCCTCTGTTTCCCCGCCTCTGATTCCCCGCCTCTGATTCCCCATATCTGATTCCCCGGCTCTGATTGCCCACCTCTGATTCCCCGCCTCTGATTCGCCAGCTCTGATTCCCCGCCTCTGAATCCCCGCATCTGATTCCCTGCCTCTGATTCCCCGCCTCTGATTCCCCATCTCTGATTCACCGCCTTTGATTCGCCACCTCTGATTCCCGGCCTCTGATTCCCCGCCTCTGCTTCCCCGCCTCTGATTCCCTGCCTCTGATTCCCCATCTCCGATTCCGCACATCGGATTTCCTGCCTCTGATTCCCCGCCTCTGATTCCCCGCCTCTGATTCCCTGCTTCTGATTCCCAACCTCTGATTCCCCACCTCTGATTCCCCATATCTGATTCCCCGCCTCTGTTTCCCCGCCTCTGATTCCCCGCCTCTGATTCCCCAACTCTGAATCCCCACCTCTGATTCCCCAGCACTGATTCCACGCCTCTGATTCCCCGTGTTTGATTCCCTGCCTCTGATTCCCTGCCATGATTCCCCATCTCTGATTCACCGCCTTTAATTCGCCACCTCTGATTCCCCATATCTGATTCCCCTCCTCTGTTTCCCCGCCTCTGATTCCCAACCTCTGATTCCACACCTCTGATTCCCCATATCTGATTCCCCGCCTCTGTTTCCCTGCCTCTGATTCCCCGCCCCTGTTTCCCCATATCTGATTCCCCACCTCTGATTCTCCTACTCTGCTTCCCCGCCTCTGATTCCCCAGCTCTGATTCCCCGCCTCTGATTCCCCGTTTTTGATTCCCTGCCTCTGATTCCCCGCCTCTGATTCCCCATCTCTGATTCACCGCCTTTGATTCGCGACCTCTGTTTCCCCATATCTGATTCCCCACCTCTGTTTCCCCGCCTCTGATTCCCCGCCTCTGATTCCCCATATCTGATTCCCCGGCTCTGATTGCCCACCTCTGATTCCCCGCCTCTGATTCGCCAGCTCTGATTCCCCGCCTCTGATTCCCCGCATCTGATTCCCTGCCTCTGAATCCCCGCCTCTGATTCCCCATCTCTGATTCACCGCCTTTGATTCGCCACCTCTGATTCCCCATATCTGATTCCCCACCTCTGTTTCCCGGCCTCTGATTCACCGCCTCTGATTCTCCATATCTCATTCCCCGCCTCTGAATCCCCATCTCTGATTCCCGGACTCTGATTCCCCACCTCTGATTCCCGGCCTCTTATTCCCAGCATCTGATTCCCGGCCTCTGATTCCCGGCCTCTGATTCCCCGCTTCTGATTCTGATTCCCTGCCTCTGATTCCCCATCTCTGATTCCGCACATCTGATTCCCTGCCTCTGATTCCCCACCTCTGATTCCCCATATCTGATTCCCCGCCTCTGTTTCCCCACCTCTGATTCCCCGCCTCTGTTTCCCTATATCTAATTCCCCACCTCTGATGCCCCAACTCTGATTCCCCGCCTCTGATTCCCCAGCTCTGATTCCCCACCTCTGATTCCCCGCATCCGATTCCACATATGTGATTCCCCGCCTCTGTTTCCCCGCCTCTGATTCCCCGCCTCTGTTTCCCCATATCTGATTCCCCGCCTCTGATTCCCAACTATGATTCCCCGCCTCTGATTCCCCAGCTCTGATTCCCTGCCTCTGATTCCCTGCGTTCTATTCCCTGCCTCTGATTCCCCGCCTGTGATTCCCCATCACTGATTCACCACCTCTGATTCCCCACATCTGATTCCCCATATCTAATTCCCCGCCTCTGTTTGCCCGCCTCTGATTCCCCGCCTCTGTTTCCCCATATCTGATTCCCCGTCTCTGAATCCCCAACTCTGATTCCCTGCCTCTGATTCCCCAGCTCTGATTCCCCGCCTTTGATTCCCCCCGTTTGATTCCCAGCCTCTGAATCCCCGTGTCTGATTTCCTGCCTCTGATTCCCCGCCTCTGATTCCCCATCTCTGATTCACCGCCTCTGATTCCCCACCTCTGATTCCCCATATCTGATTCCCCTCCTCTGTTTCCCCGCCTCTGATTCCCAACCTCTGATTCCACACCTCTGATTCCCCATATCTGATTCCCCGCCTCTGTTTCCCTGCCTCTGATTCCCCGCCCCTGTTTCCCCATATCTGATTCCCCACCTCTGATTCTCCTACTCTGCTTCCCCGCCTCTGATTCCCCAGCTCTGATTCCCCGCCTCTGATTCCCCGTTTTTGATTCCCTGCCTCTGATTCCCCGCCTCTGATTCCCCATCTCTGATTCACCGCCTTTGATTCGCGACCTCTGTTTCCCCATATCTGATTCCCCACCTCTGTTTCCCCGCCTCTGATTCCCCGCCTCTGATTCCCCATATCTGATTCCCCGGCTCTGATTGCCCACCTCTGATTCCCCGCCTCTGATTCGCCAGCTCTGATTCCCCGCCTCTGATTCCCCGCATCTGATTCCCTGCCTCTGAATCCCCGCCTCTGATTCCCCATCTCTGATTCACCGCCTTTGATTCGCCACCTCTGATTCCCCATATCTGATTCCCCACCTCTGTTTCCCGGCCTCTGATTCCCCGCCTCTGATTCTCCATATCTCATTCCCCGCCTCTGAATCCCCATCTCTGATTCCCGGACTCTGATTCCCCACCTCTGATTCCCGGCCTCTTATTCCCAGCATCTGATTCCCGGCCTCTGATTCCCGGCCTCTGATTCCCCGCTTCTGATTCTGATTCCCTGCCTCTGATTCCCCATCTCTGATTCCGCACATCTGATTCCCTGCCTCTGATTCCCCACCTCTGATTCCCCATATCTGATTCCCCGCCTCTGTTTCCCCACCTCTGATTCCCCGCCTCTGTTTCCCTATATCTAATTCCCCACCTCTGATGCCCCAACTCTGATTCCCCGCCTCTGATTCCCCAGCTCTGATTCCCCACCTCTGATTCCCCGCATCCGATTCCACATATGTGATTCCCCGCCTCTGTTTCCCCGCCTCTGATTCCCCGCCTCTGTTTCCCCATATCTGATTCCCCGCCTCTGATTCCCAACTATGATTCCCCGCCTCTGATTCCCCAGCTCTGATTCCCTGCCTCTGATTCCCTGCGTTCTATTCCCTGCCTCTGATTCCCCGCCTGTGATTCCCCATCACTGATTCACCACCTCTGATTCCCCACATCTGATTCCCCATATCTAATTCCCCGCCTCTGTTTGCCCGCCTCTGATTCCCCGCCTCTGTTTCCCCATATCTGATTCCCCGTCTCTGAATCCCCAACTCTGATTCCCTGCCTCTGATTCCCCAGCTCTGATTCCCCGCCTTTGATTCCCCCCGTTTGATTCCCAGCCTCTGAATCCCCGTGTCTGATTTCCTGCCTCTGATTCCCCGCCTCTGATTCCCCATCTCTGATTCACCGCCTCTGATTCCCCACCTCTGATTCCCCATGTCTGATTCCGCACATCCGATTCCCTGCCTCTGATTCCCCAACTCTGATTCCCCGCCTCTGATTCCCCATCTCTGATTCCCCACCTCTGATTCCCCGTGTTTGATTCCCTGCCTCTGATTCCCCGCCTCTGAATACCAGCCTCTGATTCCCCATATCTGATTCCCCGCCTCTGATTCCCTGCCTCTGATTCCCCAGCTCTGATTCCCCGCCTTTGATTCCCCCCGTCTGATTCCCAGCCTCTGAATCCCCATGTCTGATTTCCTGCCTCTGATTCCCCGCCTCTGATTCCCCATCTCTGATTCACCGCCTCTGATTCCCCATCTCTGATTCCCCACCTCTGATTCCCCGTGTCTGATTCCCCGTGTCTGATTCCCTGCCTCTGATTCCACGCCTCTGATTCCCCATATCTGATTCCCTGCCACTGATTCCCCGCCTCTGATTCCCCATCTCTGATTCACCACCTCTGATTCCCGGCCTCTGATTGCCCACCTCTGATTCCCCGCCTCTGATTCGCCAGCTATGATTCCCCCCCTCTGATTCCCCGCGTCTCATTCCCCGCCTCTGATTCCCCAACTCTAATACCCCGCCTCTGATTCCCCAGCTCTGATTCCCTGCCTCTGATTCCACGCCTCAAATTCCAGGCCTCTGATTCCCAACCTCTGATACCCCACCTCTGATTCCCAATATCTGATTCCCCGCCTCTGTTTCACCGCCTCTGATTCCCCGCCTCTGTTTCCCCGCCTGTGATTCCCCAGCTCTGATTCCCCGCCTCTGATTCCCCATATCTGATTCCCATCCTCTGATTGCCCACCTCTGATTCCCCGCCTCTGATTCGCCAGCTCTGATTCCCCGCCTCTGATTCCCCGCATCTGATTCCCTGCCTCTGATTCCCTGCCTCTGATTCCCCATCTCTGATTCCCCGCCTGTGATTCCCCAGCTCTGATTCCCCGCCTCTGATTCCCCAGCTCTGATTCCCAGCCTCTGATTCCCCGTGTTTGATCCCCTGCCTCTGATTACCTTCCTCTGATTCCCGGCCACTGATACCCCGCTTCTGATTCTGATTCCCTGCCTCTGATTCCCCATCTCTGATTCACCACATCTGAATCCCCGCCTCTGTTTCCACGCCTCTGATTTCCTGCCTCTGATTCCCAACCTCTGATTCCCCACCCCTGATTCCCCATATCTGATTCTCCGCCTCTGTTTCCCTGCCTCTGATTCCCCGCCCCTGTTTCCCCATATCTGATTCCCCGCCTCTGATTCCCCAACTCTGATTCCCCGCCTCTGATTCCCCAGCTCTGATTCCCCGCCTCTGATTCCCCGTGTTTGATTCCCTGCCTCTGATTCCCCGCCTCTGATTCCCCATCTCTGATTCACCGCCTTTGATTCGCCACCTCTGATTCCCCATATCTGATTCCCCACCTCTGTTACCCCGCCTCTGATTCCCCGCCTCTGATTCCCCATATATCATTCCCCGCCTCTGAATCCCCATCTCTGATTCCCGGACTCTGATTCCCCACCTCTGATTCCCGGCCTCTTCTTCCCGGCATCTGAATCCCGGCCTCTGATTCCCGGCCTCTGATTCCCCACTTCTGATTCTGATTCCCTGCCTCTGATTCCCCATCTCTGATTCCGCACATCTGATTCCCTGCCTCTGATTCCCCACCTCTGATTCCCCATATCTGATTCCCCGCCTCTGTTTCCCCGCCTCTGATTCCCCGCCTCTGTTTCCCCATATCTAATTCCCCACCTCAGATGCCTCAACTCTGATACCCCGCCTCTGATTCCCCAGCTCTGATTCCCCGCCTCTGATTCCCCGCATCTGATTCCCCATATCTGATTCCCCGCCTCTGTTTCCCCGCCTTTGATTCCCCGCCTCTGTTTCCCCATATCTGACTCCCCGCCTCTGATTCCCAACTATGATTCCCCGCCTCTGATTCCCCAGCTCTGATTCCCCGCCTCTGATTCCCCGCGTTCTATTCCCTGCCTCTGATTCCCCGCCTGTGATTCCCCATCTCTGTTTCACCACCTCTGATTCCCCACCTCTGATTCCCCATATCTAATTCCCCTCCTCTGTTTGCCCGCCTCTGATTCCCCGCCGTTTCCCCATATCTGATTCCCCGTGTCTGATTCCCTGCCTCTGATTCCCCGCCTCTGATTCCCCGCCTCTGATTCCCTGCCACTGATTCCCTGCCCCTGATACCCCACCTCTGATTCCCCATATCTGATTCCCTGCCTCTGTTTCCCCGCCTCTGATTCCCCGCCTCTGATTCCCCATATCTGATTCCCCGTCTCTGATTCCCCAACTCTGATTCCCCGCCTCTGATTCCCCAGCTCTGAATCCCCGCCTCTGATTCCCTGCGTCTGTTTCCCCGCCTCTGATTCCCCGCCTCTGTTTCCCCATATCTAAGTCCCCGACTCTGATTCCCCAACTCTGATTCCCCACCTCTGATTCCCCAGCTCTGATTCCCCGCCTCTGATTCCCCGCATCTGATTCCCTGCATCTGATTCCCAGCCTCTGATTCCCTGCCTCTTATTCCCAACCTCTGATTCACCACCTCTGATTCCCCATATCTGATTCCCCACCTCTGTTTCCCCGCTTCTGATTCCCCGCCTCTGTTTCCCCATATCTGATTCCCGGCCTCTGATTCTCCGCCTCTGATTCCCCGCCTCTGATTCCCTGCCTCTGATTCCCCATCTCCGATTCCGCACATCGGATTCCCTGCCTCTGATTCCCCGCCTCTGATTCCCCGCCTCTGATTCCCTGCTTCTGATTCCCAACCTCTGATTCCCCACCTCTGATTCCCCATATCTGATTCCCCGCCTCTGTTTCCCCTCCTCTGATTCCCCAACTCTGAATCCCCGCCTCTGATTCCCCAGCTCTGATTCCCCGCCTCTGATTCCCCGTGTTTGATTCCCTGCCTCTGATTCCCTGCCCTGATTCCCCATCTCTGATACACCGCCTTTAATTCGCCACCGCTGATTCCCCATATCTGATTCCCCGCCTCTGTTTCCCCGTCTCTGATTCCCCGCCTCTGTTTCGCCATATCTAATTCCACGCCTCTGATTCCCCAACTCTGATTCCCCGCCTCTGATTCCCCAGCTCTGATTCCCTGCCTCTGATTCCCCGCCGTTTCCCCATATCTGATTCCCCGTGTCCGATTCCCTGCCTCTGATTCCCCGCCTCTGATTCCCCGCCTCTGATTCCCTGCCACTGATTCCCTGCCCCTGATACCCCACCTCTGATTCCCCATATCTGATTCCCTGCCTCTGTTTCCCCGCCTCTGATTCCCCGCCTCTGATTCCCCATATCTGATTCCCCGCCTCTGATTCCCCAACTCTGATTCCCCGCCTCTGATTCCCCAGCTCTGAATCCCCGCCTCTGATTCCCTGCGTCTGTTTCCCCGCCTCTGATTCCCCGCCTCTGTTTCCCCATATCTAAGTCCCCGACTCTGATTCCCCAACTCTGATTCCCCACCTCTGATTCCCCAGCTCTGATTCCCCGCCTCTGATTCCCCGCATCTGATTCCCTGCATCTGATTCCCAGCCTCTGATTCCCTGCCTCTTATTCTCAACCTCTGATTCCCCACCTCTGATTCCCCATATCTGATTCCCCACCTCTGTTTCCCCGCTTCTGATTCCCCGCCTCTGTTTCCCCATATCTGATTCCCGGCCTCTGATTCTCCGCCTCTGATTCCCCGCCTCTGATTCCCTGCCTCTGATTCCCCATCTCCGATTCCGCACATCGGATTCCCTGCCTCTGATTCCCCGCCTCTGATTCCCCGCCTCTGATTCCCTGCTTCTGATTCCCAACCTCTGATTCCCCACCTCTGATTCCCCATATCTGATTCCCCGCCTCTGTTTCCCCGCCTCTGATTCCCCAACTCTGAATCCCCGCCTCTGATTCCCCAGCTCTGATTCCCCGCCTCTGATTCACCGTGTTTGATTCCCTGCCTCTGATTCCCTGCCCTGATTCCCCATCTCTGATACACCGCCTTTAATTCGCCACCGCTGATTCCCCATATCTGATTCCCCGCCTCTGTTTCCCCGTCTCTGATTCCCCGCCTCTGTTTCGCCATATCTAATTCCACGCCTCTGATTCCCCAACTCTGATTCCCCGCCTCTGATTCCCCAGCTCTGATTCCCTGCCTCTGATTCCCCGCATCTGATTCCCTGCCTCTGATTCCCCGCCTCTGATTCCCTGCTTCTGATTCCCAACCTCTGATTCCCCACCTCTGAATCCCCATATCTGATTCCCCGCCTCTGTTTCCCCGCCTCTGATTCCCCGCCTCTGTTTCCCCATATCTGATTCCCCGCCTCTGATTCCCCAACTCTGATTCCCCTCCTCTGATTCGCCAGCTATGATTCCCCGCCTCTGATTCCCTGCATCTGATTCCCTGCATCTGATTCCCCGCCTCTGATTCCCCTTCACTGATTCTCCACCTCTGATTCCCCACCTCTGATTCCCCATCTCGGATTCCGCTCATCCGATTCCCTGCCTCTGATTCCCCGCCTCTGATTCCCCGCCTCTGATTTCCTGCCTCTGATTCGCAACCTCTAATTCCCCACCTCTGATTCCCCATATCTGATTCCCCGCCTCTGTTTCCCTGCCTCTGATTCCCGGCCTCTTTTTCCCCATATCTGATTCCCCTCCTCTGATTCCCCAACTCTGATTCCCCGCCTCTGATACCCCGCCTCTGATTCCCCATCTCTAATTCATCACATCTGATTCCCCACCTCTTCTTCCCCATCTCTGATTCTCTACCTCTGATTCGCCACCTCTGATTGCCCATATCTGATTCACCGCCTCTGTTTCCCCGCATCTGATTCCCCGCCTCTGATTCCCCATATTTGATTCCCCGCCTCTGATTCCCCATCTCTGATTCCCGGACTCATTCCCCAACTCTGATTCCCCGCCTCTGATTCCCCATATTTGATTCCCCTCCTCTGATTTCCCATCTCTGATTCCCGGACTCTGATTCCCCAACTCTGATTTCCCCGCCTCTGAATCCCCAGCTCTGATTTCCCGCCTCTGATTCCCCACCTGTGATAAAACATATCTGATTCCCGGCCTCTGTTTCCCCGCCTCTGATTCCCCACCTCTGATTCACCATATCTGATTCCCAGCCTCTGATTCCCCACCACTGATTCCCCTCCTCTGATTCGCCAGTTATGATTGCCCGCCTCTGATTCCCCGTTTCTTATTCCCTGCCTCTGATTCCCCGCCTCTGATTCCCCATGTCTGACTCACCACCTCTGATTCCCCACCTCTGATACCCCATCTCTGATTCCGCACATCCGATTCCCTGCCTCTGATTCCCCGCCTCTGATTCCCCGCCTCTGATTCCCTGCCTCTGATTCGCAACCTCTTATTCCCCACCTCTGATTCCCCATAGCTGATTCCCTGCCTCTGTTTCCCCGCCTCTGATTGGCACCTCTGATACCCCGCCTCTGATTCTCCATCTCTAATTCATCACATCTGATTCCCCACCTCTGCTTCCCCATCTCCGATTCTCTACCTCTGATTCGCCACCTCTGATTCCCAATATCTGATTCACCGCCTCTGTTTCCCTGCCTCTGATTCCCCGCCTCTGATTCCCCATATCTGATTCCCCGCCTCTGATTCCCCATCTCTGATTCCCGGTCTCTGATTCCCCACCTCTGTTTCCCGGCCTCTGATTCCCAATCCCTGATTCACCGCCTCTGACTCCCAGTGTCTGATTCCCTGCCTCTGATTCCCCGCCTCTGAATCCCCTCCTCTGATTCCCTGCCACTGATTCCCCGCCCCTGATTCCCCACCTCTGATACCCCATATCTGATTCCCCGCCTCTGTTTCCCCGCCTCTGATTCCCCACCTCTGATTCCCCATATCTGATTCCCTGCCTCTGATTCCCCAACTCTGATTCCCCGCCTCTGATTCCCCAGCTCTGATTCCCCGCCTCTGATTCCCCACCTCTGATTCAACATATCTGATTCCCCGCCTCTGTTTCCCCGCCTCTGATTCCCCACCTCTGATTCCCCATATCTGATTCCCCGCCTATGATTCCCCACCTCCGATTCCCCGCCTCTGATTCGCCAGCTATGATTCCCCTCCTCTGGTTCCCCGCATCTGATTCCCCGCCTCTGATTCCCCGTGTCTGACCCTGCCTCTGATTCCACGCCTTTGATTCCCCATCTCTGATTCACCACCTCTGATTCCCCACCTCTGATTCCCCATCTCTGATTCTGCACATCCGATTCCCTGCCTCTGATTCCCCGCCTCTGATTCCCCGCCTCTGATTCCCTGCCTCTGATTCGCAACCTGTTATTACCCACCTCTGAATCCCCATATCTGATTCCCCACCTCTGTTTCCCCATATCTGATTCCCCGCCTCTGTTTCACTGCCTCTGATTGGCACCTCTGATACCCCGCCTCTGATTCCCCATCTCTAATTCATCACATCTGATTCCCCACCTCTGCTTCCCCATCTCTGAATCTCTACCTCTGATTCGCAACCTCTGATTCCGAATATCTCATTCACCGCCTCTGTTTCCCCGCTTCTGATTCCCCGCCTCTGATTCCCCATATCTAATTCCCCGCCTCTGATTCCCCATCTCTGATTCCCGGTCTCTGATTCCCCACCTCTGTTTCCCGGCCTCTCATTCCCCATCCCTGATTCACCGCCTCTGATTCCCAGTGTCTGATTCCCTGCCTCTGATTCCCCGCCTCTGAATCCCCTCCTCTGATTCCCTGCCACTGATTCCCCGCCCCTGATTCCCCACCTCTGATACCCCATATCTGATTCCCCGCCTCTGTTTCCCCGCCTCTGATTCCCCACCTCTGATTTCCCATATCTGATTCCACGCCTCTGATTCCCCGCCTCTGATTGGCCGCCTCTGATACCCCGCCTCTGATTCCCCACCTCTAATTCATCACATCTGATTCCCCACCTCTGCTTCCCCATCTCTGATTCTCAACCTCTGATTCGCCACCTCTGATTCCCCATATCTGATTCACCGCCTCTGTTTCCCCGCCTCTGATTCCCCGCCTCTGATTCCCCATATTTGATTCCCCGCCTCTGATTCCCCATCTCTGATTCCCGGACTCTGATTCCCCAACTCTGATTCCCCGCCTCTGATTCCCCAGCTCTGATTCCCCGCCTCTGATTCCCCGTGTTTGATTCCCTGCCTCTGATTCCCCGCCTCTGATTCCCCATCTCTGATTCACCGCCTTTGATTCGCCACCTCTGATTCCCCATATCTGATTCCCCACCTCTGTTACCCCGCCTCTGATTCCCCGCCTCTGATTCCCCATATATCATTCCCCGCCTCTGAATCCCCATCTCTGATTCCCGGACTCTGATTCCCCACCTCTGATTCCCGGCCTCTTCTTCCCGGCATCTGAATCCCGGCCTCTGATTCCCGGCCTCTGATTCCCCACTTCTGATTCTGATTCCCTGCCTCTGATTCCCCATCTCTGATTCCGCACATCTGATTCCCTGCCTCTGATTCCCCAGCTCTGATTCCCCGCCTCTGATTCCCCGCCTCTGTTTCCCCATATCTGACTCCCCGCCTCTGATTCCCAACTATGATTCCCCACCTCAGATGCCCCAACTCTGATACCCCGCCTCTGATTCCCCAGCTCTGATTCCCCGCCTCTGATTCCCCGCCTCTGTTTCCCCATATCTGACTCCCCGCCTCTGATTCCCAACTATGATTCCCCGCCTCTGATTCCCCAGCTCTGATTCCCCGCCTCTGATTCCCCGCGTTCTATTCCCTGCCTCTGATTCCCCGCCTGTGATTCCCCATCTCTGATTCACCACCTCTGATTCCCCACCTCTGATTCCCCATATCTAATTCCCCGCCTCTGTTTGCCCGCCTCTGATTCCCCGCCGTTTCCCCATATCTGATTCCCCGTGTCTGATTCCCTGCCTCTGATTCCCCGCCTCTGATTCCCCGCCTCTGATTCCCTGCCACTGATTCCCTGCCCCTGATACCCCACCTCTGATTCCCCATATCTGATTCCCTGCCTCTGTTTCCCCGCCTCTGATTCCCCGCCTCTGATTCCCCATATCTGATTCCCCGCCTCTGATTCCCCAACTCTGATTCCCCGCCTCTGATTCCCCAGCTCTGAATCCCCGCCTCTGATTCCCTGCGTCTGTTTCCCCGCCTCTGATTCCCCGCCTCTGTTTCCCCATATCTAAGTCCCCGACTCTGATTCCCCAACTCTGATACCCCGCCTCTGATTCCCCAGCTCTGATTCCCCGCCTCTGATTCCCCGCCTCTGTTTCCCCATATCTGACTCCCCGCCTCTGATTCCCAACTATGATTCCCCGCCTCTGATTCCCCAGCTCTGATTCCCCGCCTCTGATTCCCCGCGTTCTATTCCCTGCCTCTGATTCCCCGCCTGTGATTCCCCATCTCTGATTCACCACCTCTGATTCCCCACCTCTGATTCCCCATATCTAATTCCCCGCCTCTGTTTGCCCGCCTCTGATTCCCCGCCGTTTCCCCATATCTGATTCCCCGTGTCTGATTCCCTGCCTCTGATTCCCCGCCTCTGATTCCCCGCCTCTGATTCCCTGCCACTGATTCCCTGCCCCTGATACCCCACCTCTGATTCCCCATATCTGATTCCCTGCCTCTGTTTCCCCGCCTCTGATTCCCCGCCTCTGATTCCCCATATCTGATTCCCCGCCTCTGATTCCCCAACTCTGATTCCCCGCCTCTGATTCCCCAGCTCTGAATCCCCGCCTCTGATTCCCTGCGTCTGTTTCCCCGCCTCTGATTCCCCGCCTCTGTTTCCCCATATCTAAGTCCCCGACTCTGATTCCCCAACTCTGATTCCCCACCTCTGATTCCCCAGCTCTGATTCCCCGCCTCTGATTCCCCGCATCTGATTCCCTGCATCTGATTCCCAGCCTCTGATTCCCTGCCTCTTATTCCCAACCTCTGATTCCCCACCTCTGATTCCCCATATCTGATTCCCCACCTCTGTTTCCCCGCTACTGATTCCCCGCCTCTGTTTCCCCATATCTGATTCCCGGCCTCTGATTCTCCGCCTCTGATTCCCCGCCTCTGATTCCCTGCCTCTGATTCCCCATCTCCGATTCCGCACATCGGATTCCCTGCCTCTGATTCCCCGCCTCTGATTCCCCGCCTCTGATTCCCTGCTTCTGATTCCCAACCTCTGATTCCCCACCTCTGATTCCCCATATCTGATTCCCCGCCTCTGTTTCCCCTCCTCTGATTCCCCAACTCTGAATCCCCGCCTCTGATTCCCCAGCTCTGATTCCCCGCCTCTGATTCCCCGTGTTTGATTCCCTGCCTCTGATTCCCTGCCCTGATTCCCCATCTCTGATACACCGCCTTTAATTAGCCACCGCTGATTCCCCATATCTGATTCCCCGCCTCTGTTTCCCCGTCTCTGATTCCCCGCCTCTGTTTCGCCATATCTAATTCCACGCCTCTGATTCCCCAACTCTGATTCCCCGCCTCTGATTCCCCAGCTCTGATTCCCTGCCTCTGATTCCCCGCCGTTTCCCCATATCTGATTCCCCGTGTCCGATTCCCTGCCTCTGATTCCCCGCCTCTGATTCCCCGCCTCTGATTCCCTGCCACTGATTCCCTGCCCCTGATACCCCACCTCTGATTCCCCATATCTGATTCCCTGCCTCTGTTTCCCCGCCTCTGATTCCCCGCCTCTGATTCCCCATATCTGATTCCCCGCCTCTGATTCCCCAACTCTGATTCCCCGCCTCTGATTCCCCAGCTCTGAATCCCCGCCTCTGATTCCCTGCGTCTGTTTCCCCGCCTCTGATTCCCCGCCTCTGTTTCCCCATATCTAAGTCCCCGACTCTGATTCCCCAACTCTGATTCCCCACCTCTGATTCCCCAGCTCTGATTCCCCGCCTCTGATTCCCCGCATCTGATTCCCTGCATCTGATTCCCAGCCTCTGATTCCCTGCCTCTTATTCCCAACCTCTGATTCCCCACCTCTGATTCCCCATATCTGATTCCCCACCTCTGTTTCCCCGCTTCTGATTCCCCGCCTCTGTTTCCCCATATCTGATTCCCGGCCTCTGATTCTCCGCCTCTGATTCCCCGCCTCTGATTCCCTGCCTCTGATTCCCCATCTCCGATTCCGCACATCGGATTCCCTGCCTCTGATTCCCCGCCTCTGATTCCCCGCCTCTGATTCCCTGCTTCTGATTCCCAACCTCTGATTCCCCACCTCTGATTCCCCATATCTGATTCCCCGCCTCTGTTTCCCCGCCTCTGATTCCCCAACTCTGAATCCCCGCCTCTGATTCCCCAGCTCTGATTCCCCGCCTCTGATTCCCCGTGTTTGATTCCCTGCCTCTGATTCCCTGCCCTGATTCCCCATCTCTGATACACCGCCTTTAATTCGCCACCGCTGATTCCCCATATCTGATTCCCCGCCTCTGATTCCCCAGCTCTGATTCCCTGCCTCTGATTCCCCGCATCTGATTCCCTGCCTCTGATTCCCCGCCTCTGATTCCCTGCTTCTGATTCCCAACCTCTGATTCCCCACCTCTGAATCCCCATATCTGATTCCCCGCCTCTGTTTCCCCGCCTCTGATTCCCCGCCTCTGTTTCCCCATATCTGATTCCCCGCCTCTGATTCCCCAACTCTGATTCCCCTCCTCTGATTCACCAGCTATGATTCCCCGCCTCTGATTCCCTGCATCTGATTCCCTGCATCTGATTCCCCGCCTCTGATTCCCCTTCTCTGATTCGCAACCTCTGATTTCCTGCCTCTGATTCGCAACCTCTAATTCCCCACCTCTGATTCCCCATATCTGATTCCCCGCCTCTGTTTCCCTGCCTCTGATTCCCGGCCTCTTTTTCCCCATATCTGATTCCCCTCCTCTGATTCCCCAACTCTGATTCCCCGCCTCTGATACCCCGCCTCTGATTCCCCATCTCTAATTCATCACATCTGATTCCCCACCTCTTCTTCCCCATCTCTGATTCTCTACCTCTGATTCGCCACCTCTGATTGCCCATATCTGATTCACCGCCTCTGTTTCCCCGCATCTGATTCCCCGCCTCTGATTCCCCATATTTGATTCCCCGCCTCTGATTCCCCATCTCTGATTCCCGGACTCATTCCCCAACTCTGATTCCCCGCCACTGATTCCCCATATTTGATTCCCCTCCTCTGATTTCCCATCTCTGATTCCCGGACTCTGATTCCCCAACTCTGATTTCCCCGCCTCTGAATCCCCAGCTCTGATTTCCCGCCTCTGATTCCCCACCTGTGATAAAACATATCTGATTCCCGGCCTCTGTTTCCCCGACTCTGATTCCCCACCTCTGATTCACCATATCTGATTCCCCGCCTCTGATTCCCCACCACTGATTCCCCTCCTCTGATTCGCCAGTTATGATTGCCCGCCTCTGATTCCCCGTTTCTGATTCCCTGCCTCTGATTCCCCGCCTCTGATTCCCCATGTCTGACTCACCACCTCTGATTCCCCACCTCTGATACCCCATCTCTGATTCCGCACATCCGATTCCCTGCCTCTGATTCCCCGCCTCTGATTCCCCGCCTCTGATTCCCTGCCTCTGATTCGCAACCTCTTATTCCCCACCTCTGATTCCCCATAGCTGATTCCCTGCCTCTGTTTCCCCGCCTCTGATTGGCACCTCTGATACCCCGCCTCTGATTCCCCATCTCTAATTCATCACATCTGATTCCCCACCTCTGCTTCCCCATCTCCGATTCTCTACCTCTGATTCGCCACCTCTGATTCCCAATATCTGATTCACCGCCTCTGTTTCCCTGCCTCTGATTCCCCGCCTCTGAATCCCCTCCTCTGATTCCCTGCCACTGATTCCCCGCCCCTGATTCCCCACCTCTGATACCCCATATCTGATTCCCCGCCTCTGTTTCCCCGCCTCTGATTCCCCACCTCTGATTCCCCATATCTGATTCCCTGCCTCTGATTCCCCAACTCTGATTCCCCGCCTCTGATTCCCCAGCTCTGATTCCCCGCCTCTGATTCCCCACCTCTGATCCAACATATCTGATTCCCCGCCTCTGTTTCCCCGCCTCTGATTCCCCACCTCTGATTCCCCATATCTGATTCCCCGCCTATGATTCCCCACCTCCGATTCCCCGCCTCTGATTCGCCAGCTATGATTCCCCTCCTCTGGTTCCCCGCATCTGATTCCCCGCCTCTGATTCCCCGTGTCTGACCCTGCCTCTGATTCCACGCCTTTGATTCCCCATCTCTGATTCACCACCTCTGATTCCCCACCTCTGATTCCCCATCTCTGATTCTGCACATCCGATTCCCTGCCTCTGATTCCCCGCCTCTGATTCCCCGCCTCTGATTCCCTGCCTCTGATTCGCAACCTGTTATTACCCACCTCTGAATCCCCATATCTGATTCCCCGCCTCTGTTTCCCCATATCTGATTCCCCGCCTCTGTTTCACTGCCTCTGATTGGCACCTCTGATACCCCGCCTCTGATTCCCCATCTCTAATTCATCACATCTGATTCCCCACCTCTGCTTCCCCATCTCTGATTCTCTACCTCTGATTCGCAACCTCTGATTCCGAATATCTCATTCACCGCCTCTGTTTCCCCGCTTCTGATTCCCCGCCTCTGATTCCCCATATCTAATTCCCCGCCTCTGATTCCCCATCTCTGATTCCCGGTCTCTGATTCCCCACCTCTGTTTCCCGGCCTCTCATTCCCCATCCCTGATTCACCGCCTCTGATTCCCAGTGTCTGATTCCCTGCCTCTGATTCCCCGCCTCTGAATCCCCTCCTCTGATTCCCTGCCACTGATTCCCCGCCCCTGATTCCCCACCTCTGATACCCCATATCTGATTCCCCGCCTCTGTTTCCCCGCCTCTGATTCCCCACCTCTGATTTCCCATATCTGATTCCACGCCTCTGATTCCCCGCCTCTGATTGGCCGCCTCTGATACCCCGCCTCTGATTCCCCATCTCTAATTCATCACATCTGATTCCCCACCTCTGCTTCCCCATCTCTGATTCTCAACCTCTGATTCGCCACCTCTGATTCCCCATATCTGATTCACCGCCTCTGTTTCCCCGCCTCTGATTCCCCGCCTCTGATTCCCCATATTTGATTCCCCGCCTCTGATTCCCCATCTCTGATTCCCGGACTCTGATTCCCCAACTCTGATTCCCCGCCTCTGATTCCCCAGCTCTGATTTCCCGCCTCTGATTCCCCACCTCTGCTTCCCCATCTCTGATTCTCTACCTCTGATTCGCCACCTCTGATTGCCCATATCTGATTCACCGCCTCTGTTTCCCCGCCTCTGATTCCCCGCCTCTTATTCCCCATATTTGATTCCCCGCCTCTGATTCCCCATCTCTGATTCCCGGACTCTGATTCCCCAACTCTGATTCCCCGCCTCTGATTCCCCATATTTGATTCCCCTCCTCTGATTTCCCATCTCTGATTCCCGGACTCTGATTCCCCAACTCTGATTTCCCCGCCTCTGATTCCCCAGCTCTGATTTCCCGCCTCTGATTCCCCACCTCTGATACAACATATCTGATTCCCGGCCTCTGTTTCCCCGCCTCTGATTCCCCACCTCTGATTCACCATATCTGATTCCCCGCCTCTGATTCCCCACCACTGATTCCCCTCCGCTGATTCGCCAGTTATGATTGCCCGCCTCTGATTCCCCGTTTCTGATTCCCTGCCTCTGATTCCCCGCCTCTGATTCCCCATCTCTGACTCACCACCTCTGATTCCCCACCTCTGACACCCCATCTCTGATTCCGCACATCCGATTCCCTGCCTATGATTCCCCACCTCTGATTCCCCGCCTCTGATTCCCCATATCTGATTCCCTGCCTCTGTTTCCCCGCTTCTGATTCCCCACCTCTGTTTCCCCATATCTGATTCCCCGCCTCTGATTCCCCAACTCTAATACCCTGCCTCTGATTCCCCAGCTCTGATTCCCCGCCTCTGATTCCCCGCATCTGATTCCCTGCCTCTGATTCCCCGCCTCTGATTCCAGGCCTCTGATTCCCAGCATCTGATTCCGGCCTCTGATTCCCGGCCTCTGATTCCCTGCTTCTGATTCTGATTCCCTGCCTCTGATTCCCCATCTCTGATTCCGCACATCTGATTCCCTGCCTCTGATTCCCCACCTCTGATTCCCCATATCTGATTCCCCGCCTCTGTTTCCCCGCCTCTGATTTCCCGCCTCTGTTTCCCCATATCTGATTCCCCGCCTCTGATTCCCCAAATCTGATTCCCCTCCTCTAATTCGCCAGCTATGATTCCCCGCCTCTGATTCCCTGCGTCTGATTCCATGCCTCTGATTCCCAGCCTCTGATTCCCCTTCTCTGATTCACCACCTCTGAATCCCCACCTCTGATTCCCCATCTCTGATTCCGCACATCCGATTCCCTGCCTCTGATTCCCCGCCTCTGATTCCCCGCCTCTGATTCACAACCTCTAATTCCCCACCTCTGATTCCCCATATCTGATTCCCCGCCTCTGTTTCCCTGCCTCTGATTCCCGGCCTCTGTTTCCCCATATCTGATTCCCCTCCTCTGATTCCCCAACTCTGATTCCCCGCCTCTGATTCCCCTGATTTGATTCCCCGTCTTTTATTCCCGGCCCCTGATTCCCTGCCACTGATACCCCGCCCCTGATTCCCCACCTCTGATTCCCCATATCTGATTCCCCGCCTCTGTTTCCCCACCTCTGATTCCCGGCCTCTAATTCCCAGCATCTGATTCCCGGCCACTGATTCCCTGCCTCTGATTCCCCGCCTCTGATTCCCCATCTCTGATTCCCCGCCTCTGATTCCCCGTGTCTGATTCCCTGCCTCTGATTCCCCGCCTCTGATTCCCCGCGTCTGATTCCCTGCCACTGATTCCCTGCCCCTGATTCCCCACCTCAGATTCCCCATATCTGATTCCCCGCCTCTGTTTCCCCAACTCTGATTCCCTTCCTCTAATTCGCCAGCTATGATTCCCCGCCTCTGATTCCCTGCCACTGATTCCCTGCCCCTGATTCCCCACCTCTGATTCCCCATATATGATTCCCCGCCTCTGATTCCCCAACTCTGATTCCCCTCCTCTAATTCGCCAGCTATGATTCCCCGCCTCTTATTCCCTGCGTCTGATTCCCTGCCTCTGATTCCCGGCCTCTGATTCCCCTTCTCTGATTCACCACCTCTGAATCCCCACCTCTGATACCTCATCTCTGATTCCGCACATCCGATTCCCTGCCTCTGATTCCCCGCCTCTGATTCCCCGCCTCTGATTCCCCGCCTCTGATTCCCCGCGTCTGATTCCCTGCCACTGATTCCCTGCCCCTGATTCCCCACCTCTGATTCCCCATCTCTGATTCCCCGCCTCTTTTTCCCCACCTCTGATTCCCCGCCTCTGTTTCCCCATATCTGATTCCCCGCCTCTGATTCCCCAGCTCTGATTCCCCGCCTTTTATTCCCGGCCTCTGATTCCCTGCCACTGATTCCCCGCCCCTGATTCCCCACCTCTGATTCCCCATATCTGATTCCCCGCCTCTGTTTCCCCAGCTCTGATTCCCCACCTCTGATTCCCCAGCTCTGATTCCCTGCCACTGATTCCCCGCCCCTGATTCCCCACCTCTGATTCCCCATATCTGATTCCCCGCCTCTGTTTCCCCAGCTCTGATTCCCTGCCTCTGATTCCCTGCCCTGATTCCCCATCTCTGTTTCACCGCCTTTGATTCGCCACCTCTGATTCCCCATATCTGATTCCCCGCCTCTGTTTCCCCGCCTCTGATTCCCTGCCTCTGATTCCCAACCTCTGATTCCACACCTCTGATTCCCCATATCTGATTCCCCGCCTCTGATTCCCCACCACTGATTCCCCTCCGCTGATTCGCCAGTTATGATTGCCCGCCTCTGATTCCCCGTTTCTGATTCCCTGCCTCTGATTCCCAGCCTCTGATTCCCCTTCTCTGATTCACCACCTCTGAATCCCCACCTCTTATACCTCATCTCTGATTCCGCACATCCGATTCCCTGCCTCTGATTCCACGCCTCTGATTCCCCGCCTCTGATTCCCCGCCTCTGATTCCCCGCGTCTGATTCCCTGCCACTGATTCCCTGCCCCTGATTCCCCACCTCTGATTCCCCATATCTGATTCCCCGCCTCTTTTTCCCCACCTCTGATTCCCCGCCTCTGTTTCCCCATATCTGATTCCCAGCCTCTGATTCCCCAACTCTGATTCCCTTCCTCTAATTCGCCAGCTATGATTCCCCGCCTCTGATTCCCTGCATCTGATACCCTTCCTCTGATTCCCAGCCTCTGATTCCCCTTCTCTGATTCACCACCTCTGAATCCCCACCTCTGATTCCCCATCTCTGATTCCGCACATCCGATTCCCTGCCTCTGATTCCCCGCCTTTTATTCCCGGCCTCTGATTCCCTGCCACTGATTCCCTGCTTCTGATTCTGATTCCCTGCCTCTGATTCCCCATCTCTGATTCCGCACATCTGATTCCCTGCCTCTGATTCCCCACCTCTGATTCCCCATATCTGATTCCCCGCCTCTGTTTCCCCTCCTCTGATTCCCCGCCTCTGTTTCCCCATATCTGATTCCCCGCCTCTGTTTCCCTGCCTCTGATTCCCGGCCTCTGTTTCCCCATATCTGATTCCCCTCCTCTGATTCCCCAACTCTGATTCCCCGCCTCTGATTCCCCAGCTCTGATTCCCCGCCTTTTATTCCCGGCCTCTGATTCCCTGCCACTGATTCCCCGCCCCTGATTCCCCACCTCTGATTCCCCATATCTGATTCCCCGCCTCTGTTTCCCCAGCTCTGATTCCCCACCTCTGATTCCCCAGCTCTGATTCCCTGCCACTGATTCCCCGCCCCTGATTCCCCACCTCTGATTCCCCATATCTGATTCCCCGCCTCTGTTTCCCCAGCTCTGATTCCCTGCCTCTGATTCCCTGCCCTGATTCCCCATCTCTGTTTCACCGCCTTTGATTCGCCACCTCTGATTCCCCATATCTGATTCCCCGCCTCTGTTTCCCCGCCTCTGATTCCCTGCCTCTGATTCCCAACCTCTGATTCCACACCTCTGATTCCCCATATCTGATTCCCCGCCTCTATTTCCCCATATCTGATTCCCCGCCTCTGATTCCCCAACTCTGATTCCCCGCCTCTGATTCCCCAGCTCTGATTCCCCGCCTCTGATTCCCGGCATCCGATTCCCTGCCTCTGATTCCCCGCCTCTGATTCGCCATCTCTGATTCCCCGCCTCTGATTCCCCGTGTCTGATTCCCTGCCTCTGATTCCCCGCCTCAGATTCCCCGCCTCTGATTCCCTGCCACTGATTCCCTGCCCCTGATTCCCCACCTCTGATTCCCCATATCTGATTCCCCGCCTCTGTTTCTCCGCCTCTGATTCCCCGCCTCTGATTCCCCATATCTGATTCCATGCCTCTGATTCCACAACTCTGATTCCCCGCCTCTGATTCCCCAGCTCTGAATCCCCGCCTCTGATTCCCCGTGTCTGATTCCCTCCCTCTGATTCACAACCTCTGATTCCCCACCTCTGATTCCCCATATCTGATTCCCCGCCTCTGTTTCCCCGCCTCTGATTCCCCGCCTCTGATTCCCCATATCTGATTCCCCGGCTCTGATTGCCCACCTCTGATTCCCCGCCTCTGATTCGCCAGCTCTGATTCCCCGCCTCTGAATCCCCGCATCTGATTCCCTGCCTCTGATTCCCCGCCTCTGATTCCCCATCTCTGATTCACCGCCTTTGATTCGCCACCTCTGATTCCCCATATCTGATTCCCCACCTCTGTTTCCCCGCCTCTGATTCCCCGCCTCTGATTCTCCATATCTCATTCCCCGCCTCTGAATCCCCATCTCTGATTCCCCAACTCTGATTCCCCTCCTCTAATTCGCAAGCTATGATTCCCCGCCTCTGATTCCCTGCGTCTGATTCCCTGCCTCTGATTCCCAGCCTCTGATTCCCCTTCTCTGATTCACCACCTCTGAATCCCCACCTCTGATTCCCCATCTCTGATTCCGCACATCCGATTCCCTGCCTCTGATTCCCCGCCTCTGATACCCCGCCTCTGATACGCAACCTCTAATTCCCCACCTCTGATTCCCCATATCTGATTCCCCGCCTCTGTTTCCCTGCCTCTGATTCCCGGCCTCTGTTTCCCCATATCTGATTCCCCTCCTCTGATTCACCAACTCTGATTCCCCGCCTCTGATTCCCCAGCTCTGATTCCCCGCCTTTTATTCCCGGCCTCTGATTCCCTGCCACTGATTCCCCGCCCCTGATTCCCCACCTCTGATTCCCCATATCTGATTCCCCGCCTCTGTTTCCCCAGCTCTGATTCCCCACCTCTGATTCCCCAGCTCTGATTCCCTGCCACTGATTCCCCGCCCCTGATTCCCCTCCTCTGATTCCCCATATCTGATTCCCCGCCTCTGTTTCCCCAGCTCTGATTCCCTGCCTCTGATTCCCTGCCCTGATTCCCCATCTCTGTTTCACCGCCTTTGATTCGCCACCTCTGATTCCCCATATCTGATTCCCCGCCTCTGTTTCCCCGCCTCTGATTCCCTGCCTCTGATTCCCAACCTCTGATTCCACACCTCTGATTCCCCATATCTGATTCCCCGCCTCTATTTCCCCATATCTGATTCCCCGCCTCTGATTCCCCAACTCTGATTCCCCGCCTCTGATTCCCCAGCTCTGATTCCCCGCCTCTGATTCCCGGCGTCCGATTCCCTGCCTCTGATTCCCCGCCTCTGATTCGCCATCTCTGATTCCCCGCCTCTGATTCCCCGTGTCTGATTCCCTGCCTCTGTTTCCCCGCCTCAGATTCCCCGCCTCTGATTCCCTGCCACTGATTCCCTGCCCCTGATTCCCCACCTCTGATTCCCCATATCTGATTCCCCGCCTCTGTTTCTCCGCCTCTGATTCCCCGCCTCTGATTCCCCATATCTGATTCCCTGCCTCTGATTCCCCGCCGTTTCCCCATATCTGATTCCCCATGTCCGATTCCCTGCCTCTGATTCCCCGCCTCTGATTCCCCGCCTCTGATTCCCTGCCACTGATTCCCTGCCCCTGATACCCCACCTCTGATTCCCCATATCTGATTCCCTGCCTCTGTTTCCCCGCCTCTGATTCCCCGCCTCTGATTCCCCATATCTGATTCCCCGCCTCTGATTCCCCAACTCTGATTCCCCGCCTCTGATTCCCCAGCTCTGAATCCCCGCCTCTGATTCCCTGCGTCTGTTTCCCCGCCTCTGATTCCCCGCCTCTGTTTCCCCATATCTAAGTCCCCGACTCTGATTCCCCAACTCTGATTCCCCACCTCTGATTCCCCAGCTCTGATTCCCCGCCTCTGATTCCCCGCATCTGATTCCCTGCATCTGATTCCCAGCCTCTGATTCCCTGCCTCTTATTCCCAACCTCTGATTCCCCACCTCTGATTCCCCATATCTGATTCCCCACCTCTGTTTCCCCGCTTCTGATTCCCCGCCTCTGTTTCCCCATATCTGATTCCCGGCCTCTGATTCTCCGCCTCTGATTCCCCGCCTCTGATTCCCTGCCTCTGATTCCCCATCTCCGATTCCGCACATCGGATTCCCTGCCTCTGATTCCCCGCCTCTGATTCCCCGCCTCTGATTCCCTGCTTCTGATTCCCAACCTCTGATTCCCCACCTCTGATTCCCCATATCTGATTCCCCGCCTCTGTTTCCCCGCCTCTGATTCCCCAACTCTGAATCCCCGCCTCTGATTCCCCAGCTCTGATTCCCCGCCTCTGATTCCCCGTGTTTGATTCCCTGCCTCTGATTCCCTGCCCTGATTCCCCATCTCTGATACACCGCCTTTAATTCGCCACCGCTGATTCCCCATATCTGATTCCCCGCCTCTGATTCCCCAGCTCTGATTCCCTGCCTCTGATTCCCCGCATCTGATTCCCTGCCTCTGATTCCCCGCCTCTGATTCCCTGCTTCTGATTCCCAACCTCTGATTCCCCACCTCTGAATCCCCATATCTGATTCCCCGCCTCTGTTTCCCCGCCTCTGATTCCCCGCCTCTGTTTCCCCATATCTGATTCCCCGCCTCTGATTCCCCAACTCTGATTCCCCTCCTCTGATTCACCAGCTATGATTCCCCGCCTCTGATTCCCTGCATCTGATTCCCTGCATCTGATTCCCCGCCTCTGATTCCCCTTCTCTGATTCGCAACCTCTGATTTCCTGCCTCTGATTCGCAACCTCTAATTCCCCACCTCTGATTCCCCATATCTGATTCCCCGCCTCTGTTTCCCTGCCTCTGATTCCCGGCCTCTTTTTCCCCATATCTGATTCCCCTCCTCTGATTCCCCAACTCTGATTCCCCGCCTCTGATACCCCGCCTCTGATTCCCCATCTCTAATTCATCACATCTGATTCCCCACCTCTTCTTCCCCATCTCTGATTCTCTACCTCTGATTCGCCACCTCTGATTGCCCATATCTGATTCACCGCCTCTGTTTCCCCGCATCTGATTCCCCGCCTCTGATTCCCCATATTTGATTCCCCGCCTCTGATTCCCCATCTCTGATTCCCGGACTCATTCCCCAACTCTGATTCCCCGCCACTGATTCCCCATATTTGATTCCCCTCCTCTGATTTCCCATCTCTGATTCCCGGACTCTGATTCCCCAACTCTGATTTCCCCGCCTCTGAATCCCCAGCTCTGATTTCCCGCCTCTGATTCCCCACCTGTGATAAAACATATCTGATTCCCGGCCTCTGTTTCCCCGACTCTGATTCCCCACCTCTGATTCACCATATCTGATTCCCCGCCTCTGATTCCCCACCACTGATTCCCCTCCTCTGATTCGCCAGTTATGATTGCCCGCCTCTGATTCCCCGTTTCTGATTCCCTGCCTCTGATTCCCCGCCTCTGATTCCCCATGTCTGACTCACCACCTCTGATTCCCCACCTCTGATACCCCATCTCTGATTCCGCACATCCGATTCCCTGCCTCTGATTCCCCGCCTCTGATTCCCCGCCTCTGATTCCCTGCCTCTGATTCGCAACCTCTTATTCCCCACCTCTGATTCCCCATAGCTGATTCCCTGCCTCTGTTTCCCCGCCTCTGATTGGCACCTCTGATACCCCGCCTCTGATTCCCCATCTCTAATTCATCACATCTGATTCCCCACCTCTGCTTCCCCATCTCCGATTCTCTACCTCTGATTCGCCACCTCTGATTCCCAATATCTGATTCACCGCCTCTGTTTCCCTGCCTCTGATTCCCCGCCTCTGATTCCCCATATCTGATTCCCCGCCTCTGATTCCCCATCTCTGATTCCCGGTCTCTGATTCCCCACCTCTGTTTCCCGGCCTCTGATTCCCAATCCCTGATTCACCGCCTCTGACTCCCAGTGTCTGATTCCCTGCCTCTGATTCCCCGCCTCTGAATCCCCTCCTCTGATTCCCTGCCACTGATTCCCCGCCCCTGATTCCCCACCTCTGATACCCCATATCTGATTCCCCGCCTCTGTTTCCCCGCCTCTGATTCCCCACCTCTGATTCCCCATATCTGATTCCCTGCCTCTGATTCCCCAACTCTGATTCCCCGCCTCTGATTCCCCAGCTCTGATTCCCCGCCTCTGATTCCCCACCTCTGATCCAACATATCTGATTCCCCGCCTCTGTTTCCCCGCCTCTGATTCCCCACCTCTGATTCCCCATATCTGATTCCCCGCCTATGATTCCCCACCTCCGATTCCCCGCCTCTGATTCGCCAGCTATGATTCCCCTCCTCTGGTTCCCCGCATCTGATTCCCCGCCTCTGATTCCCCGTGTCTGACCCTGCCTCTGATTCCACGCCTTTGATTCCCCATCTCTGATTCACCACCTCTGATTCCCCACCTCTGATTCCCCATCTCTGATTCTGCACATCCGATTCCCTGCCTCTGATTCCCCGCCTCTGATTCCCCGCCTCTGATTCCCTGCCTCTGATTCGCAACCTGTTATTACCCACCTCTGAATCCCCATATCTGATTCCCCGCCTCTGTTTCCCCATATCTGATTCCCCGCCTCTGTTTCACTGCCTCTGATTGGCACCTCTGATACCCCGCCTCTGATTCCCCATCTCTAATTCATCACATCTGATTCCCCACCTCTGCTTCCCCATCTCTGATTCTCTACCTCTGATTCGCAACCTCTGATTCCGAATATCTCATTCACCGCCTCTGTTTCCCCGCTTCTGATTCCCCGCCTCTGATTCCCCATATCTAATTCCCCGCCTCTGATTCCCCATCTCTGATTCCCGGTCTCTGATTCCCCACCTCTGTTTCCCGGCCTCTCATTCCCCATCCCTGATTCACCGCCTCTGATTCCCAGTGTCTGATTCCCTGCCTCTGATTCCCCGCCTCTGAATCCCCTCCTCTGATTCCCTGCCACTGATTCCCCGCCCCTGATTCCCCACCTCTGATACCCCATATCTGATTCCCCGCCTCTGTTTCCCCGCCTCTGATTCCCCACCTCTGATTTCCCATATCTGATTCCACGCCTCTGATTCCCCGCCTCTGATTGGCCGCCTCTGATACCCCGCCTCTGATTCCCCATCTCTAATTCATCACATCTGATTCCCCACCTCTGCTTCCCCATCTCTGATTCTCAACCTCTGATTCGCCACCTCTGATTCCCCATATCTGATTCACCGCCTCTGTTTCCCCGCCTCTGATTCCCCGCCTCTGATTCCCCATATTTGATTCCCCGCCTCTGATTCCCCATCTCTGATTCCCGGACTCTGATTCCCCAACTCTGATTCCCCGCCTCTGATTCCCCAGCTCTGATTTCCCGCCTCTGATTCCCCACCTCTGCTTCCCCATCTCTGATTCTCTACCTCTGATTCGCCACCTCTGATTGCCCATATCTGATTCACCGCCTCTGTTTCCCCGCCTCTGATTCCCCGCCTCTTATTCCCCATATTTGATTCCCCGCCTCTGATTCCCCATCTCTGATTCCCGGACTCTGATTCCCCATCTCTGATTCCCCGCCTCTGATTCCCCATATTTGATTCCCCTCCTCTGATTTCCCATCTCTGATTCCCGGACTCTGATTCCCCAACTCTGATTTCCCCGCCTCTGATTCCCCAGCTCTGATTTCCCGCCTCTGATTCCCCACCTCTGATACAACATATCTGATTCCCGGCCTCTGTTTCCCCGCCTCTGATTCCCCACCTCTGATTCACCATATCTGATTCCCCGCCTCTGATTCCCCACCACTGATTCCCCTCCGCTGATTCGCCAGTTATGATTGCCCGCCTCTGATTCCCCGTTTCTGATTCCCTGCCTCTGATTCCCCGCCTCTGATTCCCCATCTCTGACTCACCACCTCTGATTCCCCACCTCTGACACCCCATCTCTGATTCCGCACATCCGATTCCCTGCCTATGATTCCCCACCTCTGATTCCCCGCCTCTGATTCCCCATATCTGATTCCCTGCCTCTGTTTCCCCGCTTCTGATTCCCCACCTCTGTTTCCCCATATCTGATTCCCCGCCTCTGATTCCCCAACTCTAATACCCTGCCTCTGATTCCCCAGCTCTGATTCCCCGCCTCTGATTCCCCGCATCTGATTCCCTGCCTCTGATTCCCCGCCTCTGATTCCAGGCCTCTGATTCCCAGCATCTGATTCCGGCCTCTGATTCCCGGCCTCTGATTCCCTGCTTCTGATTCTGATTCCCTGCCTCTGATTCCCCATCTCTGATTCCGCACATCTGATTCCCTGCCTCTGATTCCCCACCTCTGATTCCCCATATCTGATTCCCCGCCTCTGTTTCCCCGCCTCTGATTTCCCGCCTCTGTTTCCCCATATCTGATTCCCCGCCTCTGATTCCCCAAATCTGATTCCCCTCCTCTAATTCGCCAGCTATGATTCCCCGCCTCTGATTCCCTGCGTCTGATTCCATGCCTCTGATTCCCAGCCTCTGATTCCCCTTCTCTGATTCACCACCTCTGAATCCCCACCTCTGATTCCCCATCTCTGATTCCGCACATCCGATTCCCCGCCTCTGATTCCCCTGATTTGATTCCCCGTCTTTTATTCCCGGCCTCTGATTCCCTGCCACTGATACCCCGCCCCTGATTCCCCACCTCTGATTCCCCATATCTGATTCCCCGCCTCTGTTTCCCCACCTCTGATTCCCGGCCTCTAATTCCCAGCATCTGATTCCCGGCCACTGATTCCCTGCCTCTGATTCCCCGCCTCTGATTCCCCATCTCTGATTCCCCGCCTCTGATTCCCCGTGTCTGATTCCCTGCCTCTGATTCCCCGCCTCTGATTCCCCGCGTCTGATTCCCTGCCACTGATTCCCTGCCCCTGATTCCCCACCTCTGATTCCCCATATCTGATTCCCCGCCTCTGTTTCCCCAACTCTGATTCCCTTCCTCTAATTCGCCAGCTATGATTCCCCGCCTCTGATTCCCTGCCACTGATTCCCTGCCCCTGATTCCCCACCTCTGATTCCCCATATATGATTCCCCGCCTCTGATTCCCCAACTCTGATTCCCCTCCTCTAATTCGCCAGCTATGATTCCCCGCCTCTTATTCCCTGCGTCTGATTCCCTGCCTCTGATTCCCAGCCTCTGATTCCCCTTCTCTGATTCACCACCTCTGAATCCCCACCTCTGATACCTCATCTCTGATTCCGCACATCCGATTCCCTGCCTCTGATTCCCCGCCTCTGATTCCCCGCCTCTGATTCCCCGCCTCTGATTCCCCGCGTCTGATTCCCTGCCACTGATTCCCTGCCCCTGATTCCCCACCTCTGATTCCCCATCTCTGATTCCCCGCCTCTTTTTCCCCACCTCTGATTCCCCGCCTCTGTTTCCCCATATCTGATTCCCCGCCTCTGATTCCCCTGCTCTGATTCCCCGCCTTTTATTCCCGGCCTCTGATTCCCTGCCACTGATTCCCCGCCCCTGATTCCCCACCTCTGATTCCCCATATCTGATTCCCCGCCTCTGTTTCCCCAGCTCTGATTCCCCACCTCTGATTCCCCAGCTCTGATTCCCTGCCACTGATTCCCCGCCCCTGATTCCCCACCTCTGATTCCCCATATCTGATTCCCCGCCTCTGTTTCCCCAGCTCTGATTCCCTGCCTCTGATTCCCTGCCCTGATTCCCCATCTCTGTTTCACCGCCTTTGATTCGCCACCTCTGATTCCCCATATCTGATTCCCCGCCTCTGTTTCCCCGCCTCTGATTCCCTGCCTCTGATTCCCAACCTCTGATTCCACACCTCTGATTCCCCATATCTGATTCCCCGCCTCTGATTCCCCACCACTGATTCCCCTCCGCTGATTCGCCAGTTATGATTGCCCGCCTCTGATTCCCCGTTTCTGATTCCCTGCCTCTGATTCCCCGCCTCTGATTCCCCATCTCTGACTCACCACCTCTGATTCCCCACCTCTGACACCCCATCTCTGATTCCGCACATCCGATTCCCTGCCTATGATTCCCCACCTCTGATTCCCCGCCTCTGATTCCCCATATCTGATTCCCTGCCTCTGTTTCCCCGCTTCTGATTCCCCACCTCTGTTTCCCCATATCTGATTCCCCGCCTCTGATTCCCCAACTCTAATACCCTGCCTCTGATTCCCCAGCTCTGATTCCCCGCCTCTGATTCCCCGCATCTGATTCCCTGCCTCTGATTCCCCGCCTCTGATTCCAGGCCTCTGATTCCCAGCATCTGATTCCGGCCTCTGATTCCCGGCCTCTGATTCCCTGCTTCTGATTCTGATTCCCTGCCTCTGATTCCCCATCTCTGATTCCGCACATCTGATTCCCAGCCTCTGATTCCCCACCTCTGATTCCCCATATCTGATTCCCCGCCTCTGTTTCCCCGCCTCTGATTTCCCGCCTCTGATTCCCCATATCTGATTCCCCGCCTCTGATTCCCCAAATCTGATTCCCCTCCTCTAATTCGCCAGCTATGATTCCCCGCCTCTGATTCCCTGCGTCTGATTCCATGCCTCTGATTCCCAGCCTCTGATTCCCCTTCTCTGATTCACCACCTCTGAATCCCCACCTCTGATTCCCCATCTCTGATTCCGCACATCCGATTCCCTGCCTCTGATTCCCCGCCTCTGATTCCCCGCCTCTGATTCACAACCTCTAATTCCCCACCTCTGATTCCCCATATCTGATTCCCCGCCTCTGTTTCCCTGCCTCTGATTCCCGGCCTCTGTTTCCCCATATCTGATTCCCCTCCTCTGATTCCCCAACTCTGATTCCCCGCCTCTGATTCCCATGCTTTGATTCCCCGTCTTTTATTCCCGGCCTCTGATTCCCTGCCACTGATTCCCCGCCCCTGATTCCCCACCTCTGATTCCCCATATCTGATTCCCCGCCTCTGTTTCCCCACCTCTGATTCCCGGCCTCTAATTCCCAGCATCTGATTCCCGGCCACTGATTCCCTGCCTCTGATTCCCCGCCTCTGATTCCCCATCTCTGATTCCCCGCCTCTGATTCCCCGTGTCTGATTCCCTGCCTCTGATTCCCCGCCTCTGATTCCCCGCGTCTGATTCCCTGCCACTGATTCCCTGCCCCTGATTCCCCACCTCTGATTCCCCATATCTGATTCCCCGCCTCTGTTTCCCCAACTCTGATTCCCTTCCTCTAATTCGCCAGCTATGATTCCCCGCCTCTGATTCCCTGCCACTGATTCCCTGCCCCTGATTCCCCACCTCTGATTCCCCATATATGATTCCCCGCCTCTGATTCCCCAACTCTGATTCCCCTCCTCTAATTCGCCAGCTATGATTCCCCGCCTCTTATTCCCTGCGTCTGATTCCCTGCCTCTGATTCCCAGCCTCTGATTCCCCTTCTCTGATTCACCACCTCTGAATCCCCACCTCTTATACCTCATCTCTGATTCCGCACATCCGATTCCCTGCCTCTGATTCCACGCCTCTGATTCCCCGCCTCTGATTCCCCGCCTCTGATTCCCCGCGTCTGATTCCCTGCCACTGATTCCCTGCCCCTGATTCCCCACCTCTGATTCCCCATATCTGATTCCCCGCCTCTTTTTCCCCACCTCTGATTCCCCGCCTCTGTTTCCCCATATCTGATTCCCAGCCTCTGATTCCCCAACTCTGATTCCCTTCCTCTAATTCGCCAGCTATGATTCCCCGCCTCTGATTCCCTGCATCTGATACCCTTCCTCTGATTCCCAGCCTCTGATTCCCCTTCTCTGATTCACCACCTCTGAATCCCCACCTCTGATTCCCCATCTCTGATTCCGCACATCCGATTCCCTGCCTCTGATTCCCCGCCTTTTATTCCCGGCCTCTGATTCCCTGCCACTGATTCCCTGCTTCTGATTCTGATTCCCTGCCTCTGATTCCCCATCTCTGATTCCGCACATCTGATTCCCTGCCTCTGATTCCCCACCTCTGATTCCCCATATCTGATTCCCCGCCTCTGTTTCCCCTCCTCTGATTCCCCGCCTCTGTTTCCCCATATCTGATTCCCCGCCTCTGTTTCCCTGCCTCTGATTCCCGGCCTCTGTTTCCCCATATCTGATTCCCCTCCTCTGATTCCCCAACTCTGATTCCCCGCCTCTGATTCCCCAGCTCTGATTCCCCGCCTTTTATTCCCGGCCTCTGATTCCCTGCCACTGATTCCCCGCCCCTGATTCCCCACCTCTGATTCCCCATATCTGATTCCCCGCCTCTGTTTCCCCAGCTCTGATTCCCCACCTCTGATTCCCCAGCTCTGATTCCCTGCCACTGATTCCCCGCCCCTGATTCCCCACCTCTGATTCCCCATATCTGATTCCCCGCCTCTGTTTCCCCAGCTCTGATTCCCTGCCTCTGATTCCCTGCCCTGATTCCCCATCTCTGTTTCACCGCCTTTGATTCGCCACCTCTGATTCCCCATATCTGATTCCCCGCCTCTGTTTCCCCGCCTCTGATTCCCTGCCTCTGATTCCCAACCTCTGATTCCACACCTCTGATTCCCCATATCTGATTCCCCGCCTCTATTTCCCCATATCTGATTCCCCGCCTCTGATTCCCCAACTCTGATTCTTCGCCTCTGATTCCCCAGCTCTGATTCCCCGCCTCTGATTCCCGGCATCCGATTCCCTGCCTCTGATTCCCCGCCTCTGATTCGCCATCTCTGATTCCCCGCCTCTGATTCCCCGTGTCTGATTCCCTGCCTCTGATTCCCCGCCTCAGATTCCCCGCCTCTGATTCCCTGCCACTGATTCCCTGCCCCTGATTCCCCACCTCTGATTCCCCATATCTGATTCCCCGCCTCTGTTTCTCCGCCTCTGATTCCCCGCCTCTGATTCCCCATATCTGATTCCATGCCTCTGATTCCACAACTCTGATTCCCCGCCTCTGATTCCCCAGCTCTGAATCCCCGCCTCTGATTCCCCGTGTCTGATTCCCTCCCTCTGATTCACAACCTCTGATTCCCCACCTCTGATTCCCCATATCTGATTCCCCGCCTCTGTTTCCCCGCCTCTGATTCCCCGCCTCTGATTCCCCATATCTGATTCCCCGGCTCTGATTGCCCACCTCTGATTCCCCGCCTCTGATTCGCCAGCTCTGATTCCCCGCCTCTGAATCCCCGCATCTGATTCCCTGCCTCTGATTCCCCGCCTCTGATTCCCCATCTCTGATTCACCGCCTTTGATTCGCCACCTCTGATTCCCCATATCTGATTCCCCACCTCTGTTTCCCCGCCTCTGATTCCCCGCCTCTGATTCTCCATATCTCATTCCCCGCCTCTGAATCCCCATCTCTGATTCCCCAACTCTGATTCCCCTCCTCTAATTCGCAAGCTATGATTCCCCGCCTCTGATTCCCTGCGTCTGATTCCCTGCCTCTGATTCCCAGCCTCTGATTCCCCTTCTCTGATTCACCACCTCTGAATCCCCACCTCTGATTCCCCATCTCTGATTCCGCACATCCGATTCCCTGCCTCTGATTCCCCGCCTCTGATACCCCGCCTCTGATACGCAACCTCTAATTCCCCACCTCTGATTCCCCATATCTGATTCCCCGCCTCTGTTTCCCTGCCTCTGATTCCCGGCCTCTGTTTCCCCATATCTGATTCCCCTCCTCTGATTCACCAACTCTGATTCCCCGCCTCTGATTCCCCAGCTCTGATTCCCCGCCTTTTATTCCCGGCCTCTGATTCCCTGCCACTGATTCCCCGCCCCTGATTCCCCACCTCTGATTCCCCATATCTGATTCCCCGCCTCTGTTTCCCCAGCTCTGATTCCCCACCTCTGATTCCCCAGCTCTGATTCCCTGCCACTGATTCCCCGCCCCTGATTCCCCTCCTCTGATTCCCCATATCTGATTCCCCGCCTCTGTTTCCCCAGCTCTGATTCCCTGCCTCTGATTCCCTGCCCTGATTCCCCATCTCTGTTTCACCGCCTTTGATTCGCCACCTCTGATTCCCCATATCTGATTCCCCGCCTCTGTTTCCCCGCCTCTGATTCCCTGCCTCTGATTCCCAACCTCTGATTCCACACCTCTGATTCCCCATATCTGATTCCCCGCCTCTATTTCCCCATATCTGATTCCCCGCCTCTGATTCCCCAACTCTGATTCCCCGCCTCTGATTCCCCAGCTCTGATTCCCCGCCTCTGATTCCCGGCGTCCGATTCCCTGCCTCTGATTCCCCGCCTCTGATTCGCCATCTCTGATTCCCCGCCTCTGATTCCCCGTGTCTGATTCCCTGCCTCTGTTTCCCCGCCTCAGATTCCCCGCCTCTGATTCCCTGCCACTGATTCCCTGCCCCTGATTCCCCACCTCTGATTCCCCATATCTGATTCCCCGCCTCTGTTTCTCCGCCTCTGATTCCCCGCCTCTGATTCCCCATATCTGATTCCCTGCCTCTGATTCCACAACTCTGATTCCCCGCCTCTGATTCCCCAGCTCTGAATCCCCGCCTCTGATTCCCCGCGTCTGATTCCCTCCCTCTGATTCACAACCTCTGATTCCCCACCTCTGATTCCCCATATCTGATTCCCCGCCTCTGTTTCCCCGCCTCTGATTCCCCGCCTCTGATTCCCCATATCTGATTCCCCGGCTCTGATTGCCCACCTCTGATTCCCCGCCTCTGATTCGCCAGCTCTGATTCCCCGCCTCTGAATCCCCGCATCTGATTCCCTGCCTCTGATTCCCCGCCTCTGATTCCCCATCTCTGATTTACCGCCTTTGATTCGCCACCTCTGATTCCCCATATCTGATTCCCCACCTCTGTTTCCCCGCCTCTGATTCCCCGCCTCTGATTCTCCATATCTCATTCCCCGCCTCTGAATCCCCATCTATGATTCCCGGACTCTGATAACCCACCTCTGATTCCCGGCCTCTTATTCCCAGCATCTGATTCCCGGCCTCTGATTCCCGGCCTCTGATTCCCCGCTTCTGATTCTGATTCCCTGCCTCTGATTCCCCATCTCTGATTCCGCACATCTGATTCCCTGCCTCTGATTCCCCACCACTGATTCCCCATATCTGATTCCCCGCCTCTGTTTCCCCGCCTCTGATTCCCCGCCTCTGTTTCCCCATATCTAATTCCCCACCTCTGATGCTCCCAGCATCTGATTCCCGGCCTCTGATTCCCGGCCTCTGATTCCCGGCCTCTGATTCCCCGCTTCTGATTCTGATTCCCTGCCTCTGATTCCCCATCTCTGATTCCGCACATCTGTTTCCCTGCCTCTGATTCCCGGCCTCTGTTTCCCCATATCTGATTCCCCTCCTCTGATTCCCCAACTCTGATTCCCCGCCTCTGATACCCCGCCTCTGATTCCCCATCTCTAATTCATCACATCTGATTCCCCACCTCTTCTTCCCCATCTCTGATTCTCTACCTCTGATTCGCCACCTCTGATTGCCCATATCTGATTCACCGCCTCTGTTTCCCCGCATCTGATTCCCCGCCTCTGATTCCCCATATTTGATTCCCCGCCTCTGATTCCCCATCTCTGATTCCCGGACTCATTCCCCAACTCTGATTCCCCGCCTCTGATTCCCCATATTTGATTCCCCTCCTCTGATTTCCCATCTCTGATTCCTGGACTCTGATTCCCCAACTCTGATTTCCCCGCCTCTGAATCCCCAGCTCTGATTTCCCGCCTCTGATTCCCCACCTGTGATAAAACATATCTGATTCCCGGCCTCTGTTTCCCCGCCTCTGATTCCCCACCTCTGATTCACCATATCTGATTCCCCGCCTTTGATTCCCCACCACTGATTCCCCTCCTCTGATACGCCAGTTATGATTGCCCGCCTCTGATTCCCCGTTTCTGATTCCCTGCCTCTGATTCCCCGCCTCTGATTCCCCATGTCTGACTCACCACCTCTGATTCCCCACCTCTGATACCCCATCTCTGATTCCGCACATCCGATTCCCTGCCTCTGATTCCCCGCCTCTGATTCCCCGCCTCTGATTCCCTGCCTCTGATTCGCAACCTCTTATTCCCCACCTCTGATTCCCCATAGCTGATTCCCTGCCTCTGTTTCCCCGCCTCTGATTGGCACCTCTGATACCCCGCCTCTGATTCCCCATCTCTAATTCATCACATCTGATTCCCCACCTCTGCTTCCCCATCTCCGATTCTCTACCTCTGATTCGCCACCTCTGATTCCCAATATCTGATTCACCGCCTCTGTTTCCCTGCCTCTGATTCCCCGCCTCTGATTCCCCATATCTGATTCCCCGCCTCTGATTCCCCATCTCTGATTCCCGGTCTCTGATTCCCCACCTCTGTTTCCCGGCCTCTGATTCCCAATCCCTGATTCACCGCCTCTGACTCCCAGTGTCTGATTCCCTGCCTCTGATTCCCCGCCTCTGAATCCCCTCCTCTGATTCCCTGCCACTGATTCCCCGCCCCTGATTCCCCACCTCTGATACCCCATATCTGATTCCCCGCCTCTGTTTCCCCGCCTCTGATTCCCCACCTCTGATTCCCCATATCTGATTGCCTGCCTCTGATTCCCCAACTCTGATTCCCCGCCTCTGATTCCCCAGCTCTGATTCCCCGCCTCTGATTCCCCACCTCTGATCCAACATATCTGATTCCCCGCCTCTGTTTCCCCGCCTCTGATTCCCCACCTGTGATTCCCCATATCTGATTCCCCGCCTATGATTCCCCACCTCCGATTCCCCGCCTCTGATTCGCCAGCTATGATTCCCCTCCTCTGGTTCCCCGCATCTGATTCCCCGCCTCTGATTCCCCGTGTCTGACCCTGCCTCTGATTCCACGCCTTTGATTCCCCATCTCTGATTCACCACCTCTGATTCCCCGCCTCTGATTCCCCGCCTCTGATTCCCTGCCTCTGATTCGCAACCTGTTATTACCCACCTCTGAATCCCCATATCTGATTCCCCGCCTCTGTTTCCCCATTACTGATTCCCCGCCTCTGTTTCACTGCCTCTGATTGGCACCTCTGATACCCCGCCTCTGATTCCCCATCTCTAATTCATCACATCTGATTCCCCACCTCTGCTTCCCCATCTCTGATTCTCTACCTCTGATTCGCAACCTCTGATTCCGAATATCTCATTCACCGCCTCTGTTTCCCCGCTTCTGATTCCCCGCCTCTGATTCCCCATATCTAATTCCCCGCCTCTGATTCCCCATCTCTGATTCCCGGTCTCTGATTCCCCACCTCTGTTTCCCGGCCTCTCATTCCCCATCCCTGATTCACCGCCTCTGATTCCCAGTGTCTGATTCCCTGCCTCTGATTCCCCGCCTCTGAATCCCCTCCTCTGATTACCTGCCACTGATTCCCCGCCCCTGATTCCCCACCTCTGATACCCCATATCTGATTCCCCGCCTCTGTTTCCACGCCTCTGATTCCCCACCTCTGATTTCCCATATCTGATTCCACGCCTCTGATTCCCCGCCTCTGATTGGCCGCCTCTGATACCCCGCCTCTGATTCCCCATCTCTAATTCATCACATCTGATTCCCCACCTCTGCTTCCCCATCTCTGATTCTCAACCTCTGATTCGCCACCTCTGATTCCCCATATCTGATTCACCGCCTCTGTTTCCCCGCCTCTGATTCCCCGCCTCTGATTCCCCATATTTGATTCCCCGCCTCTGATTCCCCATCTCTGATTCCCGGACTCTGATTCCCCAACTCTGATTCCCCGCCTCTGATTCCCCAGCTCTGATTTCCCGCCTCTGATTCCCCACCTCTGCTTCCCCATCTCTGATTCTCTACCTCTGATTCGCCACCTCTGATTGCCCATATCTGATTCACCGCCTCTGTTTCCCCGCCTCTGATTCCCCGCCTCTTATTCCCCATATTTGATTCCCCGCCTCTGATTCCCCATCTCTGATTCCCGGACTCTGATTCCCCAACTCTGATTCCCCGCCTCTGATTCCCCATATTTGATTCCCCTCCTCTGATTTCCCATCTCTGATTCCCGGACTCTGATTCCCCAACTCTGATTTCCCCGCCTCTGATTCCCCAGCTCTGATTTCCCGCCTCTGATTCCCCACCTCTGATACAACATATCTGATTCCCGGCCTCTGTTTCCCCGCCTCTGATTCCCCACCTCTGATTCACCATATCTGATTCCCCGCCTCTGATTCCCCACCACTGATTCCCCTCCGCTGATTCGCCAGTTATGATTGCCCGCCTCTGATTCCCCGTTTCTGATTCCCTGCCTCTGATTCCCCGCCTCTGATACCCCATCTCTGACTCACCACCTCTGATTCCCCACCTCTGACACCCCATCTCTGATTCCGCACATCCGATTCCCTGCCTATGATTCCCCACCTCTGATTCCCCGCCTCCGATTCCCCATATCTGATTCCCTGCCTCTGTTTCCCCGCTTCTGATTCCCCACCTCTGTTTCCCCATATCTGATTCCCCGCCTCTGATTCCCCAACTCTAATACCCTGCCTCTGATTCCCCAGCTCTGATTCCCCGCCTCTGATTCCCCGCATCTGATTCCCTGCCTCTGATTCCCCGCCTCTGATTCCAGGCCTCTGATTCCCAGCATCTGATTCCGGCCTCTGATTCCCGGCCTCTGATTCCCTGCTTCTGATTCTGATTCCCTGCCTCTGATTCCCCATCTCTGATTCCGCACATCTGATTCCCTGCCTCTGATTCCCCACCTCTGATTCCCCATATCTGATTCCCCGCCTCTGTTTCCCCGCCTCTGATTTCCCGCCTCTGTTTCCCCATATCTGATTCCCCGCCTCTGATTCCCCAAATCTGATTCCCCTCCTCTGATTCGCCAGTTATGATTGCCCGCCTCTGATTCCCCGTTTCTGATTCCCTGCCTCTGATTCCCCGCCTCTGATTCCCCATGTCTGACTCACCACCTCTGATTCCCCACCTCTGATACCCCATCTCTGATTCCGCACATCCGATTCCCTGCCTCTGATTCCCCGCCTCTGATTCCCCGCCTCTGATTCCCTGCCTCTGATTCGCAACCTCTTATTCCCCACCTCTGATTCCCCATAGCTGATACCCTGCCTCTGTTTCCCCACCTCTGATTGGCACCTCTGATACCCCGCCTCTGATTCCCCATCTCTAATTCATCACATCTGATTCCCCACCTCTGCTTCCCCATCTCCGATTCTCTACCTCTGATTCGCCACCTCTGATTCCCAATATCTGATTCACCGCCTCTGTTTCCCTGCCTCTGATTCCCCGCCTCTGATTCCCCATATCTGATTCCCCGCCTCTGATTCCCCATCTCTGATTCCCGGTCTCTGATTCCCCACCTCTGTTTCCCGGCCTCTGATTCCCAATCCCTGATTCACCGCCTCTGACTCCCAGTGTCTGATTCCCTGCCTCTGATTCCCCGCCTCTGAATCCCCTCCTCTGATTCCCTGCCACTGATTCCCCGCCCCTGATTCCCCACCTCTGATACCCCATATCTGATTCCCCGCCTCTGTTTCCCCGCCTCTGATTCCCCACCTCTGATTCCCCATATCTGATTGCCTGCCTCTGATTCCCCAACTCTGATTCCCCGCCTCTGATTCCCCAGCTCTGATTCCCCGCCTCTGATTCCCCACCTCTGATCCAACATATCTGATTCCCCGCCTCTGTTTCCCCGCCTCTGATTCCCCACCTCTGATTCCCCATATCTGATTCCCCGCCTATGATTCCCCACCTCCGATTCCCCGCCTCTGATTCGCCAGCTATGATTCCCCTCCTCTGGTTCCCCGCATCTGATTCCCCGCCTCTGATTCCCCGTGTCTGACCCTGCCTCTGATTCCACGCCTTTGATTCCCCATCTCTGATTCACCACCTCTGATTCCCCACCTCTGATTCCCCATCTCTGATTCTGCACATCCGATTCCCTGCCTCTGATTCCCCGCCTCTGATTCCCCGCCTCTGATTCCCTGCCTCTGATTCGCAACCTGTTATTACCCACCTCTGAATCCCCATATCTGATTCCCCGCCTCTGTTTCCCCATTACTGATTCCCCGCCTCTGTTTCACTGCCTCTGATTGGCACCTCTGATACCCCGCCTCTGATTCCCCATCTCTAATTCATCACATCTGATTCCCCACCTCTGCTTCCCCATCTCTGATTCTCTACCTCTGATTCGCAACCTCTGATTCCGAATATCTCATTCACCGCCTCTGTTTCCCCGCTTCTGATTCCCCGCCTCTGATTCCCCATATCTAATTCCCCGCCTCTGATTCCCCATCTCTGATTCCCGGTCTCTGATTCCCCACCTCTGTTTCACGGCCTCTCATTCCCCATCCCTGATTCACCGCCTCTGATTCCCAGTGTCTGATTCCCTGCCTCTGATTCCCCGCCTCTGAATCCCCTCCTCTGATTACCTGCCACTGATTCCCCGCCCCTGATTCCCCACCTCTGATACCCCATATCTGATTCCCCGCCTCTGTTTCCCCGCCTCTGATTCCCCACCTCTGATTTCCCATATCTGATTCCACGCCTCTGATTCCCCGCCTCTGATTGGCCGCCTCTGATACCCCGCCTCTGATTCCCCATCTCTAATTCATCACATCTGATTCCCCACCTCTGCTTCCCCATCTCTGATTCTCAACCTCTGATTCGCCACCTCTGATTCCCCATATCTGATTCACCGCCTCTGTTTCCCCGCCTCTGATTCCCCGCCTCTGATTCCCCATATTTGATTCCCCGCCTCTGATTCCCCATCTCTGATTCCCGGACTCTGATTCCCCAACTCTGATTCCCCGCCTCTGATTCCCCAGCTCTGATTTCCCGCCTCTTATTCCCCACCTCTGCTTCCCCATCTCTGATTCTCTACCTCTGATTCGCCACCTCTGATTGCCCATATCTGATTCACCGCCTCTGTTTCCCCGCCTCTGATTCCCCGCCTCTTATTCCCCATATTTGATTCCCCGCCTCTGATTCCCCATCTCTGATTCCCGGACTCTGATTCCCCAACTCTGATTCCCCGCCTCTGATTCCCCATATTTGATTCCCCTCCTCTGATTTCCCATCTCTGATTCCCGGACTCTGATTCCCCAACTCTGATTTCCCCGCCTCTGATTCCCCAGCTCTGATTTCCCGCCTCTGATTCCCCACCTCTGATACAACATATCTGATTCCCGGCCTCTGTTTCCCCGCCTCTGATTCCCCACCTCTGATTCACCATATCTGATTCCCCGCCTCTGATTCCCCACCACTGATTCCCCTCCGCTGATTCGCCAGTTATGATTGCCCGCCTCTGATTCCCCGTTTCTGATTCCCTGCCTCTGATTCCCCGCCTCTGATTCCCCATCTCTGACTCACCACCTCTGATTCCCCACCTCTGACACCCCATCTCTGATTCCGCACATCCGATTCCCTGCCTATGATTCCCCACCTCTGATTCCCCGCCTCTGATTCCCCATATCTGATTCCCTGCCTCTGTTTCCCCGCTTCTGATTCCCCACCTCTGTTTCCCCATATCTGATTCCCCGCCTCTGATTCCCCAACTCTAATACCCTGCCTCTGATTCCCCAGCTCTGATTCCCCGCCTCTGATTCCCCGCATCTGATTCCCTGCCTCTGATTCCCCGCCTCTGATTCCAGGCCTCTGATTCCCAGCATCTGATTCCGGCCTCTGATTCCCGGCCTCTGATTCCCTGCTTCTGATTCTGATTCCCTGCCTCTGATTCCCCATCTCTGATTCCGCACATCTGATTCCCTGCCTCTGATTCCCCACCTCTGATTCCCCATATCTGATTCCCCGCCTCTGTTTCCCCGCCTCTGATTTCCCGCCTCTGTTTCCCCATATCTGATTCCCCGCCTCTGATTCCCCAAATCTGATTCCCCTCCTCTAATTCGCCAGCTATGATTCCCCGCCTCTGATTCCCTGCGTCTGATTCCATGCCTCTGATTCCCAGCCTCTGATTCCCCTTCTCTGATTCACCACCTCTGAATCCCCACCTCTGATTCCCCATCTCTGATTCCGCACATCCGATTCCCTGCCTCTGATTCCCCGCCTCTGATTCCCCGCCTCTGATTCACAACCTCTAATTCCCCACCTCTGATTCCCCATATCTGATTCCCTGCCTCTGTTTCCCTGCCTCTGATTCCCGGCCTCTGTTTCCCCATATCTGATTCCCCTCCTCTGATTCCCCAACTCTGATTCCCCGCCTCTGATTCCCCAGCTTTGATTCCCCGTCTTTTATTCCCGGCCTCTGATTCCCTGCCACTGATTCCCCGCCCCTGATTCCCCACCTCTGATTCCCCATATCTGATTCCCCGCCTCTGTTTCCCCACCTCTGATTCCCGGCCTCTAATTCCCAGCATCTGATTCCCGGCCACTGATTCCCTGCCTCTGATTCCCCGCCTCTGATTCCCCATCTCTGATTCCCCGCCTCTGATTCCCCGTGTCTGATTCCCTGCCTCTGATTCCCCGCCTCTGATTCCCCGCGTCTGATTCCCTGCCACTGATTCCCTGCCCCTGATTCCCCACCTCTGATTCCCCATATCTGATTCCCCGCCTCTGTTTCCCCAACTCTGATTCCCTTCCTCTAATTCGCCAGCTATGATTCCCCGCCTCTGATTCCCTGCCACTGATTCCCTGCCCCTGATTCCCCACCTCTGATTCCCCATATATGATTCCCCGCCTCTGATTCCCCAACTCTGATTCCCCTCCTCTAATTCGCCAGCTATGATTCCCCGCCTCTTATTCCCTGCGTCTGATTCCCTGCCTCTGATTCCCAGCCTCTGATTCCCCTTCTCTGATTCACCACCTCTGAATCCCCACCTCTGATACCTCATCTCTGATTCCGCACATCCGATTCCCTGCCTCTGATTCCCCGCCTCTGATTCCCTGCCTCTGATTCCCCGCCTCTGATTCCCCGCGTCTGATTCCCTGCCACTGATTCCCTGCCCCTGATTCCCCACCTATGATTCCCCATCTCTGATTCCCCGCCTCTTTTTCCCCACCTCTGATTCCCCGCCTCTGTTTCCCCATATCTGATTCCCCGCCTCTGATTCCCCAACTCTGATTCCCTTCCTCTAATTCGCCAGCTATGATTCCCCGCCTCTGATTCCCTGCATCTGATACCCTGCCTCTGATTCCCAGCCTCAGATTCCCCTTCTCTGATTCACCACATCTGAATCCCCACCTCTGATTCCCCATCTCTGATTCCGCACATCCGATTCCCTGCCTCTGATTCCCCGCCTTTTATTCCCGGCCTCTGATTCCCTGCCACTGATTCCCTGCTTCTGATTCTGATTCCCTGCCTCTGATTCCCCATCTCTGATTCCGCACATCTGATTCCCTGCCTCTGATTCCCCACCTCTGATTCCCCATATCTGATTCCCCGCCTCTGTTTCCCCTCCTCTGATTCCCCGCCTCTGTTTCCCCATATCTGATTCCCCGCCTCTGTTTCCCTGCCTCTGATTCCCGGCCTCTGTTTCCCCATATCTGATTCCCCTCCTCTGATTCCCCAACTCTGATTCCCCGCCTCTGATTCCCCAGCTCTGATTCCCCGCCTTTTATTCCCGGCCTCTGATTCCCTGCCACTGATTCCCCGCCCCTGATTCCCCACCTCTGATTCCCCATATCTGATTCCCCGCCTCTGTTTCCCCAGCTCTGATTCCCCACCTCTGATTCCCCAGCTCTGATTCCCTGCCACTGATTCCCCGCCCCTGATTCCCAACCTCTGATTCCCCATATCTGATTCCCCGCCTCTGTTTCCCCAGCTCTGATTCCCTGCCTCTGATTCCCTGCCCTGATTCCCCATCTCTGTTTCACCGCCTTTGATTCGCCACCTCTGATTCCCCATATCTGATTCCCCGCCTCTGTTTCCCCGCCTCTGATTCCCTGCCTCTGATTCCCAACCTCTGATTCCACACCTCTGATTCCCCATATCTGATTCCCCGCCTCTATTTCCCCATATCTGATTCCCCGCCTCTGATTCCCCAACTCTGATTCCCCGCCTCTGATTCCCCAGCTCTGATTCCCCGCCTCTGATTCGCGGCATCCGATTCCCTGCCTCTGATTCCCCGCCTCTGATTCGCCATCTCTGATTCCCCGCCTCTGATTCCCCGTGTCTGATTCCCTGCCTCTGATTCCCCGCCTCAGATTCCCCGCCTCTGATTCCCTGCCACTGATTCCCTGCGCCTGATTCCCCACCTCTGATTCCCCATATCTGATTCCCCGCCTCTGTTTCTCCGCCTCTGATTCCCCGCCTCTGATTCACCATATCTGATTCCCTGCCTCTGATTCCACAACTCTGATTCCCCGCCTCTGATTCCCCAGCTCTGAATCCCCGCCTCTGATTCCCCGCGTCTGATTCCCTCCCTCTGATTCACAACCTCTGATTCCCCACCTCTGATTCCCCATATCTGATTCCCCGCCTCTGTTTCCCCGCCTCTGATTCCCCGCCTCTGATTCCCCATATCTGATTCCCTGGCTCTGATTGCCCACCTCTGATTCCCCGCCTCTGATTCGCCAGCTCTGATTCCCCGCCTCTGAATCCCCGCATCTGATTCCCTGCCTCTGATTCCCCGCCTCTGATTCCCCATCTCTGATTCACCGCCTTTGATTCGCCACCTCTGATTCCCCATATCTGATTCCCCACCTCTGTTTCCCCGCCTCTGATTCCCCGCCTCTGATTCTCCATATCTCATTCCCCGCCTCTGAATCCCCATCTCTGATTCCCCAACTCTGATTCCCTTCCTCTAATTCGCAAGCTATGATTCACCGCCTCTGATTCCCTGCGTCTGATTCCCTGCCTCTGATTCCCAGCCTCTGATTCCCCTTCTCTGATTCACCACCTCTGAATCCCCACCTCTGATTCCCCATCTCTGATTCCGCACATCCGATTCCCTGCCTCTGATTCCCCGCCTCTGATACCCCGCCTCTGATACGCAACCTCTAATTCCCCACCTCTGATTCCCCATATCTGATTCCCCGCCTCTGTTTCCCTGCCTCTGATTCCCGGCCTCTGTTTCCCCATATCTGATTCCCCTCCTCTGATTCCCCAACTCTGATTCCCCGCCTCTGATTCCCCAGCTCTGATTCCCCGCCTTTTATTCCCGGCCTCTGATTCCCTGCCACTGATTCCCCGCCCCTGATTCCCCACCTCTGATTCCCCATATCTGATTCCCCGCCTCTGTTTCCCCAGCTCTGATTCCCCACCTCTGATTCCCCAGCTCTGATTCCCTGCCACTGATTCCCCGCCCCTGATTCCCCTCCTCTGATTCCCCATATCTGATTCCCCGCCTCTGTTTCCCCAGCTCTGATTCCCTGCCTCTGATTCCCTGCCCTGATTCCCCATCTCTGTTTCACCGCCTTTGATTCGCCACCTCTGATTCCCCATATCTGATTCCCCGCCTCTGTTTCCCCGCCTCTGATTCCCTGCCTCTGATTCCCAACCTCTGATTCCACACCTCTGATTCCCCATATCTGATTCCCCGCCTCTATTTCCCCATATCTGATACCCCGCCTCTGATTCCCCAACTCTGATTCCCCGCCTCTGATTCCCCAGCTCTGATTCCCCGCCTCTGATTCCTGGCGTCCGATTCCCTGCCTCTGATTCCCCGCCTCTGATTCGCCATCTCTGATTCCCCGCCTCTGATTCCCCGTGTCTGATTCCACGCCTCTGATTCCCCGCCTCAGATTCCCCGCCTCTGATTCCCTGCCACTGATTCCCTGCCCCTGATTCCCCACCTCTGATTCCCCATATCTGATTCCCCGCCTCTGTTTCTCCGCCTCTGATTCCCCGCCTCTGATTCCCCATATCTGATTCCCTGCCTCTGATTCCACAACTCTGATTCCCCGCCTCTGATTCCCCAGCTCTGAATCCCCGCCTCTGATTCCCCGCGTCTGATTCCCTCCCTCTGATTCACAACCTCTGATTCCCCACCTCTGATTCCCCATATCTGATTCCCCGCCTCTGTTTCCCCGCCTCTGATTCCCCGCCTCTGATTCCCCATATCTGATTCCCCGGCTCTGATTGCCCACCTCTGATTCCCGCCTCTGATTCGCCAGCTCTGATTCCCCGCCTCTGAATCCCCGCATCTGATTCCCTGCCTCTGATTCCCCGCCTCTGATTCCCCATCTCTGATTTACCGCCTTTGATTCGCCACCTCTGATTCCCCATATCTGATTCCCCACCTCTGTTTCCCCGCCTCTGATTCCCCGCCTCTGATTCTCCATATCTCATTCCCCGCCTCTGAATCCCCATCTCTGATTCCCGGACTCTGATAACCCACCTCTGATTCCCGGCCTCTTATTCCCAGCATCTGATTCCCGGCCTCTGATTCCCGGCCTCTGATTCCCCGCTTCTGATTCTGATTCCCTGCCTCTGATTCCCCATCTCTGATTCCGCACATCTGATTCCCTGCCTCTGATTCCCCACCTCTGATTCCCCATATCTGATTCCCCGCCTCTGTTTCCCCGCCTCTGATTCCCCGCCTCTGTTTCCCCATATCTAATTCCCCACCTCTGATGCTCCCAGCTCTGATTCCCCGCCTCTGATTCCCCACATCCGATTCCCCATGTCTGATTCCCCGCCTCTGTTTCCCCGCCTCTGATTCCCCGCGTCTGATTCCCTCCCTCTGATTCACAACCTCTGATTCCCCACCTCTGATTCCCCATATCTGATTCCCCGCCTCTGTTTCCCCGCCTCTGATTCCCCACCTCTGATTCCCCATATCTGATTCCCCGGCTCTGATTGCCCACCTCTGATTCCCCGCCTCTGATTCGCCAGCTCTGATTCCCCGCCTCTGAATCCCCGCATCTGATTCCCTGCCTCTGATTCCCCGCCTCTGATTCCCCATCTCTGATTCACCGCCTTTGATTCGCCACCTCTGATTCCCCATATCTGTTTCCCCGCCTCTGATTCCCTGCCTCTGATTCCCAACCTCTGATTCCACACCTCTGATTCCCCATATCTGATTCCCCGCCTCTATTTCCCCATATCTGATTCCCCGCCTCTGATTCCCCAACTCTGATTCCCCGCCTCTGATTCCCCAGCTCTGATTCCCCGCCTCTGATTCGCGGCATCCGATTCCCTGCCTCTGATTCCCCGCCTCTGATTCGCCATCTCTGATTCCCCGCCTCTGATTCCCCGTGTCTGATTCCCTGCCTCTGATTCCCTGCCTCAGATTCCCCGCCTCTGATTCCCTGCCACTGATTCCCTGCCCCTGATTCCCCACCTCTGATTCCCCATATCTGATTCCCCGCCTCTGTTTCTCCGCCTCTGATTCCCCGCCTCTGATTCCCCATATCTGATTCCCTGCCTCTGATTCCACAACTCTGATTCCCCGCCTCTGATTCCCCAGCTCTGAATCCCCGCCTCTGATTCCCCGCCTCTGTTTCCCCGCCTCTGATTCCCCGCCTCTGATTCCCCATATCTGATTCCCTGGCTCTGATTGCCCACCTCTGATTCCCCGCCTCTGATTCGCCAGCTCTGATTCCCCGCCTCTGAATCCCCGCATCTGATTCCCTGCCTCTGATTCCCCGCCTCTGATTCCCCATCTCTGATTCACCGCCTTTGATTCGCCACCTCTGATTCCCCATATCTGATTCCCCACCTCTGTTTCCCCGCCTCTGATTCCCCGCCTCTGATTCTCCATATCTCATTCCCCGCCTCTGAATCCCCATCTCTGATTCCCCAACTCTGATTCCCCTCCTCTAATTCGCAAGCTATGATTCACCGCCTCTGATTCCCTGCGTCTGATTCCCTGCCTCTGATTCCCAGCCTCTGATTCCCCTTCTCTGATTCACCACCTCTGAATCCCCACCTCTGATTCCCCATCTCTGATTCCGCACATCCGATTCCCTGCCTCTGATTCCCCGCCTCTGATACCCCGCCTCTGATACGCAACCTCCAATTCCCCACCTCTGATTCCCCATATCTGATTCCCCGCCTCTGTTTCCCTGCCTCTGATTCCCGGCCTCTGTTTCCCCATATCTGATTCCCCTCCTCTGATTCCCCAACTCTGATTCCCCGCCTCTGATTCCCCAGCTCTGATTCCCCGCCTTTTATTCCCGGCCTCTGATTCCCTGCCACTGATTCCCCGCCCCTGATTCCCCACCTCTGATTCCCCATATCTGATTCCCCGCCTCTGTTTCCCCAGCTCTGATTCCCCACCTCTGATTCCCCAGCTCTGATTCCCTGCCACTGATTCCCCGCCCCTGATTCCCCTCCTCTGATTCCCCATATCTGATTCCCCGCCTCTGTTTCCCCAGCTCTGATTCCCTGCCTCTGATTCCCTGCCCTGATTCCCCATCTCTGTTTCACCGCCTTTGATTCGCCACCTCTGATTCCCCATATCTGATTCCCCGCCTCTGTTTCCCCGCCTCTGATTCCCTGCCTCTGATTCCCAACCTCTGATTCCACACCTCTGATTCCCCATATCTGATTCCCCGCCTCTATTTCCCCATATCTGATTCCCCGCCTCTGATTCCCCAACTCTGATTCCCCGCCTCTGATTCCCCAGCTCTGATTCCCCGCCTCTGATTCGCGGCATCCGATTCCCTGCCTCTGATTCCCCGCCTCTGATTCGCCATCTCTGATTCCCCGCCTCTGATTCCCCGTGTCTGATTCCCTGCCTCTGATTCCCCGCCTCAGATTCCCCGCCTCTGATTCCCTGCCACTGATTCCCTGCCCCTGATTCCCCACCTCTGATTCCCCATATCTGATTCCCCGCCTCTGTTTCTCCGCCTCTGATTCCCCGCCTCTGATTCCCCATATCTGATTCCCTGCCTCTGATTCCACAACTCTGATTCCCCGCCTCTGATTCCCCAGCTCTGAATCCCCGCCTCTGATACCCCGCGTCTGATTCCCTCCCTCTGATTCACAACCTCTGATTCCCCACCTCTGATTCCCCATATCTGATTCCCCGCCTCTGTTTCCCCGCCTCTGATTCCCCGCCTCTGATTCCCCATATCTGATTCCCTGGCTCTGATTGCCCACCTCTGATTCCCCGCCTCTGATTCGCCAGCTCTGATTCCCCGCCTCTGAATCCCCGCATCTGATTCCCTGCCTCTGATTCCCCGCCTCTGATTCCCCATCTCTGATTCACCGCCTTTGATTCGCCACCTCTGATTCCCCATATCTGATTCCCCACCTCTGTTTCCCCGCCTCTGATTCCCCGCCTCTGATTCTCCATATCTCATTCCCCGCCTCTGAATCCCCATCTCTGATTCCCCAACTCTGATTCCCCTCCTCTAATTCGCAAGCTATGATTCACCGCCTCTGATTCCCTGCGTCTGATTCCCTGCCTCTGATTCCCAGCCTCTGATTCCCCTTCTCTGATTCACCACCTCTGAATCCCCACCTCTGATTCCCCATCTCTGATTCCGCACATCCGATTCCCTGCCTCTGATTCCCCGCCTCTGATACCCCGCCTCTGATACGCAACCTCTAATTCCCCACCTCTGATTCCCCATATCTGATTCCCCGCCTCTGTTTCCCTGCCTCTGATTCCCGGCCTCTGTTTCCCCATATCTGATTCCCCTCCTCTGATTCCCCAACTCTGATTCCCCGCCTCTGATTCCCCAGCTCTGATTCCCCGCCTTTTATTCCCGGCCTCTGATTCCCTGCCACTGATTCCCCGCCCCTGATTCCCCACCTCTGATTCCCCATATCTGATTCCCCGCCTCTGTTTCCCCAGCTCTGATTCCCCAGCTCTGATTCCCCAGCTCTGATTCCCTGCCACTGATTCCCCGCCCCTGATTCCCCTCCTCTGATTCCCCATATCTGATTCCCCGCCTCTGTTTCCCCAGCTCTGATTCCCTGCCTCTGATTCCCTGCCCTGATTCCCCATCTCTGTTTCACCGCCTTTGATTCGCCACCTCTGATTCCCCATATCTGATTCCCCGCCTCTGTTTCCCCGCCTCTGATTCCCTGCCTCTGATTCCCAACCTCTGATTCCACACCTCTGATTCCCCATATCTGATTCCCCGCCTCTATTTCCCCATATCTGATACCCCGCCTCTGATTCCCCAACTCTGATTCCCCGCCTCTGATTCCCCAGCTCTGATTCCCCGCCTCTGATTCCTGGCGTCCGATTCCCTGCCTCTGATTCCCCGCCTCTGATTCGCCATCTCTGATTCCCCGCCTCTGATTCCCCGTGTCTGATTCCACGCCTCTGATTCCCCGCCTCAGATTCCCCGCCTCTGAATCCCCGCATCTGATTCCCTGCCTCTGATTCCCCGCCTCTGATTCCCCATCTCTGATTTACCGCCTTTGATTCGCCACCTCTGATTCCCCATATCTGATTCCCCACCTCTGTTTCCCCGCCTCTGATTCCCCGCCTCTGATTCTCCATATCTCATTCCCCGCCTCTGAATCCCCATCTCTGATTCCCGGACTCTGATAACCCACCTCTGATTCCCGGCCTCTTATTCCCAGCATCTGATTCCCGGCCTCTGATTCCCGGCCTCTGATTCCCCGCTTCTGATTCTGATTCCCTGCCTCTGATTCCCCATCTCTGATTCCGCACATCTGATTCCCTGCCTCTGATTCCCCACCTCTGATTCCCCATATCTGATTCCCCGCCTCTGTTTCCCCGCCTCTGATTCCCCGCCTCTGTTTCCCCATATCTAATTCCCCACCTCTGATGCTCCCAGCTCTGATTCCCCGCCTCTGATTCCCCACATCCGATTCCCCATGTCTGATTCCCCGCCTCTGTTTCCCCGCCTCTGATTCCCCGCGTCTGATTCCCTCCCTCTGATTCACAACCTCTGATTCCCCACCTCTGATTCCCCATATCTGATTCCCCGCCTCTGTTTCCCCGCCTCTGATTCCCCACCTCTGATTCCCCATATCTGATTCCCCGGCTCTGATTGCCCACCTCTGATTCCCCGCCTCTGATTCGCCAGCTCTGATTCCCCGCCTCTGAATCCCCGCATCTGATTCCCTGCCTCTGATTCCCCGCCTCTGATTCCCCATCTCTGATTCACCGCCTTTGATTCGCCACCTCTGATTCCCCATATCTGTTTCCCCGCCTCTGATTCCCTGCCTCTGATTCCCAACCTCTGATTCCACACCTCTGATTCCCCATATCTGATTCCCCGCCTCTATTTCCCCATATCTGATTCCCCGCCTCTGATTCCCCAACTCTGATTCCCCGCCTCTGATTCCCCAGCTCTGATTCCCCGCCTCTGATTCGCGGCATCCGATTCCCTGCCTCTGATTCCCCGCCTCTGATTCGCCATCTCTGATTCCCCGCCTCTGATTCCCCGTGTCTGATTCCCTGCCTCTGATTCCCTGCCTCAGATTCCCCGCCTCTGATTCCCTGCCACTGATTCCCTGCCCCTGATTCCCCACCTCTGATTCCCCATATCTGATTCCCCGCCTCTGTTTCTCCGCCTCTGATTCCCCGCCTCTGATTCCCCATATCTGATTCCCTGCCTCTGATTCCACAACTCTGATTCCCCGCCTCTGATTCCCCAGCTCTGAATCCCCGCCTCTGATTCCCCGCGTCTGATTCCCTCCCTCTGATTCACAACCTCTGATTCCCCACCTCTGATTCCCCATATCTGATTCCCCGCCTCTGTTTCCCCGCCTCTGATTCCCCGCCTCTGATTCCCCATATCTGATTCCCTGGCTCTGATTGCCCACCTCTGATTCCCCGCCTCTGATTCGCCAGCTCTGATTCCCCGCCTCTGAATCCCCGCATCTGATTCCCTGCCTCTGATTCCCCGCCTCTGATTCCCCATCTCTGATTCACCGCCTTTGATTCGCCACCTCTGATTCCCCATATCTGATTCCCCACCTCTGTTTCCCCGCCTCTGATTCCCCGCCTCTGATTCTCCATATCTCATTCCCCGCCTCTGAATCCCCATCTCTGATTCCCCAACTCTGATTCCCCTCCTCTAATTCGCAAGCTATGATTCACCGCCTCTGATTCCCTGCGTCTGATTCCCTGCCTCTGATTCCCAGCCTCTGATTCCCCTTCTCTGATTCACCACCTCTGAATCCCCACCTCTGATTCCCCATCTCTGATTCCGCACATCCGATTCCCTGCCTCTGATTCCCCGCCTCTGATACCCCGCCTCTGATACGCAACCTCTAATTCCCCACCTCTGATTCCCCATATCTGATTCCCCGCCTCTGTTTCCCTGCCTCTGATTCCCGGCCTCTGTTTCCCCATATCTGATTCCCCTCCTCTGATTCCCCAACTCTGATTCCCCGCCTCTGATTCCCCAGCTCTGATTCCCCGCCTTTTATTCCCGGCCTCTGATTCCCTGCCACTGATTCCCCGCCCCTGATTCCCCACCTCTGATTCCCCATATCTGATTCCCCGCCTCTGTTTCCCCAGCTCTGATTCCCCACCTCTGATTCCCCAGCTCTGATTCCCTGCCACTGATTCCCCGCCCCTGATTCCCCTCCTCTGATTCCCCATATCTGATTCCCCGCCTCTGTTTCCCCAGCTCTGATTCCCTGCCTCTGATTCCCTGCCCTGATTCCCCATCTCTGTTTCACCGCCTTTGATTCGCCACCTCTGATTCCCCATATCTGATTCCCCGCCTCTGTTTCCCCGCCTCTGATTCCCTGCCTCTGATTCCCAACCTCTGATTCCACACCTCTGATTCCCCATATCTGATTCCCCGCCTCTATTTCCCCATATCTGATTCCCCGCCTCTGATTCCCCAACTCTGATTCCCCGCCTCTGATTCCCCAGCTCTGATTCCCCGCCTCTGATTCGCGGCATCCGATTCCCTGCCTCTGATTCCCCGCCTCTGATTCGCCATCTCTGATTCCCCGCCTCTGATTCCCCGTGTCTGATTCCCTGCCTCTGATTCCCCGCCTCAGATTCCCCGCCTCTGATTCCCTGCCACTGATTCCCTGCCCCTGATTCCCCACCTCTGATTCCCCATATCTGATTCCCCGCCTCTGTTTCTCCGCCTCTGATTCCCCGCCTCTGATTCCCCATATCTGATTCCCTGCCTCTGATTCCACAACTCTGATTCCCCGCCTCTGATTCCCCAGCTCTGAATCCCCGCCTCTGATACCCCGCGTCTGATTCCCTCCCTCTGATTCACAACCTCTGATTCCCCACCTCTGATTCCCCATATCTGATTCCCCGCCTCTGTTTCCCCGCCTCTGATTCCCCGCCTCTGATTCCCCATATCTGATTCCCTGGCTCTGATTGCCCACCTCTGATTCCCCGCCTCTGATTCGCCAGCTCTGATTCCCCGCCTCTGAATCCCCGCATCTGATTCCCTGCCTCTGATTTCCCGCCTCTGATTCCCCATCTCTGATTCACCGCCTTTGATTCGCCACCTCTGATTCCCCATATCTGATTCCCCACCTCTGTTTCCCCGCCTCTGATTCCCCGCCTCTGATTCTCCATATCTCATTCCCCGCCTCTGAATCCCCATCTCTGATTCCCCAACTCTGATTCCCCTCCTCTAATTCGCAAGCTATGATTCACCGCCTCTGATTCCCTGCGTCTGATTCCCTGCCTCTGATTCCCAGCCTCTGATTCCCCTTCTCTGATTCACCACCTCTGAATCCCCACCTCTGATTCCCCATCTCTGATTCCGCACATCCGATTCCCTGCCTCTGATTCCCCGCCTCTGATACCCCGCCTCTGATACGCAACCTCTAATTCCCCACCTCTGATTCCCCATATCTGATTCCCCGCCTCTGTTTCCCTGCCTCTGATTCCCGGCCTCTGTTTCCCCATATCTGATTCCCCTCCTCTGATTCCCCAACTCTGATTCCCCGCCTCTGATTCCCCAGCTCTGATTCCCCGCCTTTTATTCCCGGCCTCTGATTCCCTGCCACTGATTCCCCGCCCCTGATTCCCCACCTCTGATTCCCCATATCTGATTCCCCGCCTCTGTTTCCCCAGCTCTGATTCCCCAGCTCTGATTCCCCAGCTCTGATTCCCTGCCACTGATTCCCCGCCCCTGATTCCCCTCCTCTGATTCCCCATATCTGATTCCCCGCCTCTGTTTCCCCAGCTCTGATTCCCTGCCTCTGATTCCCTGCCCTGATTCCCCATCTCTGTTTCACCGCCTTTGATTCGCCACCTCTGATTCCCCATATCTGATTCCCCGCCTCTGTTTCCCCGCCTCTGATTCCCTGCCTCTGATTCCCAACCTCTGATTCCACACCTCTGATTCCCCATATCTGATTCCCCGCCTCTATTTCCCCATATCTGATACCCCGCCTCTGATTCCCCAACTCTGATTCCCCGCCTCTGATTCCCCAGCTCTGATTCCCCGCCTCTGATTCCTGGCGTCCGATTCCCTGCCTCTGATTCCCCGCCTCTGATTCGCCATCTCTGATTCCCCGCCTCTGATTCCCCGTGTCTGATTCCACGCCTCTGATTCCCCGCCTCAGATTCCCCGCCTCTGATTCCCTGCCACTGATTCCCTGCCCCTTATTCCCCACCTCTGATTCCCCATATCTGATTCCCCGCCTCTGTTTCTCCGCCTCTGATTCCCCGCCTCTGATTCCCCATATCTGATTCCCTGCCTCTGATTCCACAACTCTGATTCCCCGCCTCTGATTCCCCAGCTCTGATTCCCCGCCTCTGATTCCCCATCTCTGATTTACCGCCTTTGATTCGCCACCTCTGATTCCCCATATCTGATTCCCCACCTCTGTTTCCCCGCCTCTGATTCCCCGCCTCTGATTCTCCATATCTCATTCCCCGCCTCTGAATCCCCATCTATGATTCCCGGACTCTGATAACCCACCTCTGATTCCCGGCCTCTTATTCCCAGCATCTGATTCCCGGCCTCTGATTCCCGGCCTCTGATTCCCCGCTTCTGATTCTGATTCCCTGCCTCTGATTCCCCATCTCTGATTCCGCACATCTGATTCCCTGCCTCTGATTCCCCACCACTGATTCCCCATATCTGATTCCCCGCCTCTGTTTCCCCGCCTCTGATTCCCCGCCTCTGTTTCCCCATATCTAATTCCCCACCTCTGATGCTCCCAGCATCTGATTCCCGGCCTCTGATTCCCGGCCTCTGATTCCCGGCCTCTGATTCCCCGCTTCTGATTCTGATTCCCTGCCTCTGATTCCCCATCTCTGATTCCGCACATCTGTTTCCCTGCCTCTGATTCCCGGCCTCTGTTTCCCCATATCTGATTCCCCTCCTCTGATTCCCCAACTCTGATTCCCCGCCTCTGATACCCCGCCTCTGATTCCCCATCTCTAATTCATCACATCTGATTCCCCACCTCTTCTTCCCCATCTCTGATTCTCTACCTCTGATTCGCCACCTCTGATTGCCCATATCTGATTCACCGCCTCTGTTTCCCCGCATCTGATTCCCCGCCTCTGATTCCCCATATTTGATTCCCCGCCTCTGATTCCCCATCTCTGATTCCCGGACTCATTCCCCAACTCTGATTCCCCGCCTCTGATTCCCCATATTTGATTCCCCTCCTCTGATTTCCCATCTCTGATTCCTGGACTCTGATTCCCCAACTCTGATTTCCCCGCCTCTGAATCCCCAGCTCTGATTTCCCGCCTCTGATTCCCCACCTGTGATAAAACATATCTGATTCCCGGCCTCTGTTTCCCCGCCTCTGATTCCCCACCTCTGATTCACCATATCTGATTCCCCGCCTTTGATTCCCCACCACTGATTCCCCTCCTCTGATTCGCCAGTTATGATTGCCCGCCTCTGATTCCCCGTTTCTGATTCCCTGCCTCTGATTCCCCGCCTCTGATTCCCCATGTCTGACTCACCACCTCTGATTCCCCACCTCTGATACCCCATCTCTGATTCCGCACATCCGATTCCCTGCCTCTGATTCCCCGCCTCTGATTCCCCGCCTCTGATTCCCTGCCTCTGATTCGCAACCTCTTATTCCCCACCTCTGATTCCCCATAGCTGATTCCCTGCCTCTGTTTCCCCGCCTCTGATTGGCACCTCTGATACCCCGCCTCTGATTCCCCATCTCTATTTCATCACATCTGATTCCCCACCTCTGCTTCCCCATCTCCGATTCTCTACCTCTGATTCGCCACCTCTGATTCCCAATATCTGATTCACCGCCTCTGTTTCCCTGCCTCTGATTCCCCGCCTCTGATTCCCCATATCTGATTCCCCGCCTCTGATTCCCCATCTCTGATTCCCGGTCTCTGATTCCCCACCTCTGTTTCCCGGCCTCTGATTCCCAATCCCTGATTCACCGCCTCTGACTCCCAGTGTCTGATTCCCTGCCTCTGATTCCCCGCCTCTGAATCCCCTCCTCTGATTCCCTGCCACTGATTCCCCGCCCCTGATTCCCCACCTCTGATACCCCATATCTGATTCCCCGCCTCTGTTTCCCCGCCTCTGATTCCCCACCTCTGATTCCCCATATCTGATTGCCTGCCTCTGATTCCCCAACTCTGATTCCCCGCCTCTGATTCCCCAGCTCTGATTCCCCGCCTCTGATTCCCCACCTCTGATCCAACATATCTGATTCCCCGCCTCTGTTTCCCCGCCTCTGATTCCCCACCTCTGATTCCCCATATCTGATTCCCCGCCTATGATTCCCCACCCCCGATTCCCCGCCTCTGATTCGCCAGCTATGATTCCCCTCCTCTGGTTCCCCGCATCTGATTCCCCGCCTCTGATTCCCCGTGTCTGACCCTGCCTCTGATTCCACGCCTTTGATTCCCCATCTCTGATTCACCACCTCTGATTCCCCACCTCTGATTCCCCATCTCTGATTCTGCACATCCGATTCCCTGCCTCTGATTCCCCGCCTCTGATTCCCCGCCTCTGATTCCCTGCCTCTGATTCGCAACCTGTTATTACCCACCTCTGAATCCCCATATCTGATTCCCCGCCTCTGTTTCCCCATTACTGATTCCCCGCCTCTGTTTCACTGCCTCTGATTGGCACCTCTGATACCCCGCCTCTGATTCCCCATCTCTAATTCATCACATCTGATTCCCCACCTCTGCTTCCCCATCTCTGATTCTCTACCTCTGATTCGCAACCTCTGATTCCGAATATCTCATTCACCGCCTCTGTTTCCCCGCTTCTGATTCCCCGCCTCTGATTCCCCATATCTAATTCCCCGCCTCTGATTCCCCATCTCTGATTCCCGGTCTCTGATTCCCCACCTCTGTTTCCCGGCCTCTCATTCCCCATCCCTGATTCACCGCCTCTGATTCCCAGTGTCTGATTCCCTGCCTCTGATTCCCCGCCTCTGAATCACCTCCTCTGATTACCTGCCACTGATTCCCCGCCCCTGATTCCCCACCTCTGATACCCCATATCTGATTCCCCGCCTCTGTTTCCACGCCTCTGATTCCCCACCTCTGATTTCCCATATCTGATTCCACGCCTCTGATTCCCCGCCTCTGATTGGCCGCCTCTGATACCCCGCCTCTGATTCCCCATCTCTAATTCATCACATCTGATTCCCCACCTCTGCTTCCCCATCTCTGATTCTCAACCTCTGATTCGCCACCTCTGATTCCCCATATCTGATTCACCGCCTCTGTTTCCCCGCCTCTGATTCCCCGCCTCTGATTCCCCATATTTGATTCCCCGCCTCTGATTCCCCATCTCTGATTCCCGGACTCTGATTCCCCAACTCTGATTCCCCGCCTCTGATTCCCCAGCTCTGATTTCCCGCCTCTGATTCCCCACCTCTGCTTCCCCATCTCTGATTCTCTACCTCTGATTCGCCACCTCTGATTGCCCATATCTGATTCACCGCCTCTGTTTCCCCGCCTCTGATTCCCCGCCTCTTATTCCCCATATTTGATTCCCCGCCTCTGATTCCCCATCTCTGATTCCCGGACTCTGATTCCCCAACTCTGATTCCCCGCCTCTGATTCCCCATATTTGATTCCCCTCCTCTGATTTCCCATCTCTGATTCCCGGACTCTGATTCCCCAACTCTGATTTCCCCGCCTCTGATTCCCCAGCTCTGATTTCCCGCCTCTGATTCCCCACCTCTGATACAACATATCTGATTCCCGGCCTCTGTTTCCCCGCCTCTGATTCCCCACCTCTGATTCACCATATCTGATTCCCCGCCTCTGATTCCCCACCACTGATTCCCCTCCGCTGATTCGCCAGTTATGATTGCCCGCCTCTGATTCCCCGTTTCTGATTCCCTGCCTCTGATTCCCCGCCTCTGATACCCCATCTCTGACTCACCACCTCTGATTCCCCACCTCTGACACCCCATCTCTGATTCCGCACATCCGATTCCCTGCCTATGATTCCCCACCTCTGATTCCCCGCCTCTGATTCCCCATATCTGATTCCCTGCCTCTGTTTCCCCGCTTCTGATTCCCCACCTCTGTTTCCCCATATCTGATTCCCCGCCTCTGATTCCCCAACTCTAATACCCTGCCTCTGATTCCCCAGCTCTGATTCCCCGCCTCTGATTCCCCGCATCTGATTCCCTGCCTCTGATTCCCCGCCTCTGATTCCAGGCCTCTGATTCCCAGCATCTGATTCCGGCCTCTGATTCCCGGCCTCTGATTCCCTGCTTCTGATTCTGATTCCCTGCCTCTGATTCCCCATCTCTGATTCCGCACATCTGATTCCCTGCCTCTGATTCCCCACCTCTGATTCCCCATATCTGATTCCCCGCCTCTGTTTCCCCGCCTCTGATTTCCCGCCTCTGTTTCCCCATATCTGATTCCCCGCCTCTGATTCCCCAAATCTGATTCCCCTCCTCTGATTCGCCAGTTATGATTGCCCGCCTCTGATTCCCCGTTTCTGATTCCCTGCCTCTGATTCCCCGCCTCTGATTCCCCATGTCTGACTCACCACCTCTGATTCCCCACCTCTGATACCCCATCTCTGATTCCGCACATCCGATTCCCTGCCTCTGATTCCCCGCCTCTGATTCCCCGCCTCTGATTCCCTGCCTCTGATTCGCAACCTCTTATTCCCCACCTCTGATTCCCCATAGCTGATACCCTGCCTCTGTTTCCCCGCCTCTGATTGGCACCTCTGATACCCCGCCTCTGATTCCCCATCTCTAATTCATCACATCTGATTCCCCACCTCTGCTTCCCCATCTCCGATTCTCTACCTCTGATTCGCCACCTCTGATTCCCAATATCTGATTCACCGCCTCTGTTTCCCTGCCTCTGATTCCCCGCCTCTGATTCCCCATATCTGATTCCCCGCCTCTGATTCCCCATCTCTGATTCCCGGTCTCTGATTCCCCACCTCTGTTTCCCGGCCTCTGATTCCCAATCCCTGATTCACCGCCTCTGACTCCCAGTGTCTGATTCCCTGCCTCTGATTCCCCGCCTCTGAATCCCCTCCTCTGATTCCCTGCCACTGATTCCCCGCCCCTGATTCCCCACCTCTGATACCCCATATCTGATTCCCCGCCTCTGTTTCCCCGCCTCTGATTCCCCACCTCTGATTCCCCATATCTGATTGCCTGCCTCTGATTCCCCAACTCTGATTCCCCGCCTCTGATTCCCCAGCTCTGATTCCCCGCCTCTGATTCCCCACCTCTGATCCAACATATCTGATTCCCCGCCTCTGTTTCCCCGCCTCTGATTCCCCACCTCTGATTCCCCATATCTGATTCCCCGCCTATGATTCCCCACCTCCGATTCCCCGCCTCTGATTCGCCAGCTATGATTCCCCTCCTCTGGTTCCCCGCATCTGATTCCCCGCCTCTGATTCCCCGTGTCTGACCCTGCCTCTGATTCCACGCCTTTGATTCCCCATCTCTGATTCACCACCTCTGATTCCCCACCTCTGATTCCCCATCTCTGATTCTGCACATCCGATTCCCTGCCTCTGATTCCCCGCCTCTGATTCCCCGCCTCTGATTCCCTGCCTCTGATTCGCAACCTGTTATTACCCACCTCTGAATCCCCATATCTGATTCCCCGCCTCTGTTTCCCCATTACTGATTCCCCGCCTCTGTTTCACTGACTCTGATTGGCACCTCTGATACCCCGCCTCTGATTCCCCATCTCTAATTCATCACATCTGATTCCCCACCTCTGCTTCCCCATCTCTGATTCTCTACCTCTGATTCGCAACCTCTGATTCCGAATATCTCATTCACCGCCTCTGTTTCCCCGCTTCTGATTCCCCGCCTCTGATTCCCCATATCTAATTCCCCGCCTCTGATTCCCCATCTCTGATTCCCGGTCTCTGATTCCCCACCTCTGTTTCACGGCCTCTCATTCCCCATCCCTGATTCACCGCCTCTGATTCCCAGTGTCTGATTCCCTGCCTCTGATTCCCCGCCTCTGAATCCCCTCCTCTGATTACCTGCCACTGATTCCCCGCCCCTGATTCCCCACCTCTGATACCCCATATCTGATTCCCCGCCTCTGTTTCCCCGCCTCTGATTCCCCACATCTGATTTCCCATATCTGATTCCACGCCTCTGATTCCCCGCCTCTGATTGGCCGCCTCTGATACCCCGCCTCTGATTCCCCATCTCTAATTCATCACATCTGATTCCCCACCTCTGCTTCCCCATCTCTGATTCTCAACCTCTGATTCGCCACCTCTGATTCCCCATATCTGATTCACCGCCTCTGTTTCCCCGCCTCTGATTCCCCGCCTCTGATTCCCCATATTTGATTCCCCGCCTCTGATTCCCCATCTCTGATTCCCGGACTCTGATTCCCCAACTCTGATTCCCCGCCTCTGATTCCCCAGCTCTGATTTCCCGCCTCTTATTCCCCACCTCTGCTTCCCCATCTCTGATTCTCTACCTCTGATTCGCCACCTCTGATTGCCCATATCTGATTCACCGCCTCTGTTTCCCCGCCTCTGATTCCCCGCCTCTTATTCCCCATATTTGATTCCCCGCCTCTGATTCCCCATCTCTGATTCCCGGACTCTGATTCCCCAACTCTGATTCCCCGCCTCTGATTCCCCATATTTGATTCCCCTCCTCTGATTTCCCATCTCTGATTCCCGGACTCTGATTCCCCAACTCTGATTTCCCCGCCTCTGATTCCCCAGCTCTGATTTCCCGCCTCTGATTCCCCACCTCTGATACAACATATCTGATTCCCGGCCTCTGTTTCCCCGCCTCTGATTCCCCACCTCTGATTCACCATATCTGATTCCCCGCCTCTGATTCCCCACCACTGATTCCCCTCCGCTGATTCGCCAGTTATGATTGCCCGCCTCTGATTCCCCGTTTCTGATTCCCTGCCTCTGATTCCCCGCCTCTGATTCCCCATCTCTGACTCACCACCTCTGATTCCCCACCTCTGACACCCCATCTCTGATTCCGCACATCCGATTCCCTGCCTATGATTCCCCACCTCTGATTCCCCGCCTCTGATTCCCCATATCTGATTCCCTGCCTCTGTTTCCCCGCTTCTGATTCCCCACCTCTGTTTCCCCATATCTGATTCCCCGCCTCTGATTCCCCAACTCTAATACCCTGCCTCTGATTCCCCAGCTCTGATTCCCCGCCTCTGATTCCCCGCATCTGATTCCCTGCCTCTGATTCCCCGCCTCTGATTCCAGGCCTCTGATTCCCAGCATCTGATTCCGGCCTCTGATTCCCGGCCTCTGATTCCCTGCTTCTGATTCTGATTCCCTGCCTCTGATTCCCCATCTCTGATTCCGCACATCTGATTCCCTGCCTCTGATTCCCCACCTCTGATTCCCCATATCTGATTCCCCGCCTCTGTTTCCCCGCCTCTGATTTCCCGCCTCTGTTTCCCCATATCTGATTCCCCGCCTCTGATTCCCCAAATCTGATTCCCCTCCTCTAATTCGCCAGCTATGATTCCCCGCCTCTGATTCCCTGCGTCTGATTCCATGCCTCTGATTCCCAGCCTCTGATTCCCCTTCTCTGATTCACCACCTCTGAATCCCCACCTCTGATTCCCCATCTCTGATTCCGCACATCCGATTCCCTGCCTCTGATTCCCCGCCTCTGATTCCCCGCCTCTGATTCACAACCTCTAATTCCCCACCTCTGATTCCCCATATCTGATTCCCTGCCTCTGTTTCCCTGCCTCTGATTCCCGGCCTCTGTTTCCCCATATCTGATTCCCCTCCTCTGATTCCCCAACTCTGATTCCCCGCCTCTGATTCCCCAGCTTTGATTCCCCGTCTTTTATTCCCGGCCTCTGATTCCCTGCCACTGATTCCCCGCCCCTGATTCCCCACCTCTGATTCCCCATATCTGATTCCCCGCCTCTGTTTCCCCACCTCTGATTCCCGGCCTCTAATTCCCAGCATCTGATTCCCGGCCACTGATTCCCTGCCTCTGATTCCCCGCCTCTGATTCCCCATCTCTGATTCCCCGCCTCTGATTCCCCGTGTCTGATTCCCTGCCTCTGATTCCCCGCCTCTGATTCCCCGCGTCTGATTCCCTGCCACTGATTCCCTGCCCCTGATTCCCCACCTCTGATTCCCCATATCTGATTCCCCTCCTCTGTTTCCCCAACTCTGATTCCCTTCCTCTAATTCGCCAGCTATGATTCCCCGCCTCTGATTCCCTGCCACTGATTCCCTGCCCCTGATTCCCCACCTCTGATTCCCCATATATGATTCCCCGCCTCTGATTCCCCAACTCTGATTCCCCTCCTCTAATTCGCCAGCTATGATTCCCCGCCTCTTATTCCCTGCGTCTGATTCCCTGCCTCTGATTCCCAGCCTCTGATTCCCCTTCTCTGATTCACCACCTCTGAATCCCCACCTCTGATACCTCATCTCTGATTCCGCACATCCGATTCCCTGCCTCTGATTCCCCGCCTCTGATTCCCTGCCTCTGATTCCCCGCCTCTGATTCCCCGCGTCTGATTCCCTGCCACTGATTCCCTGCCCCTGATTCCCCACCTATGATTCCCCATCTCTGATTCCCCGCCTCTTTTTCCCCACCTCTGATTCCCCGCCTCTGTTTCCCCATATCTGATTCCCCGCCTCTGATTCCCCAACTCTGATTCCCTTCCTCTAATTCGCCAGCTATGATTCCCCGCCTCTGATTCCCTGCATCTGATACCCTGCCTCTGATTCCCAGCCTCTGATTCCCCTTCTCTGATTCACCACATCTGAATCCCCACCTCTGATTCCCCATCTCTGATTCCGCACATCCGATTCCCTGCCTCTGATTCCCCGCCTTTTATTCCCGGCCTCTGATTCCCTGCCACTGATTCCCTGCTTCTGATTCTGATTCCCTGCCTCTGATTCCCCATCTCTGATTCCGCACATCTGATTCCCTGCCTCTGATTCCCCACCTCTGATTCCCCATATCTGATTCCCCGCCTCTGTTTCCCCTCCTCTGATTCCCCGCCTCTGTTTCCCCATATCTGATTCCCCGCCTCTGTTTCCCTGCCTCTGATTCCCGGCCTCTGTTTCCCCATATCTGATTCCCCTCCTCTGATTCCCCAACTCTGATTCCCCGCCTCTGATTCCCCAGCTCTGATTCCCCGCCTTTTATTCCCGGCCTCTGATTCCCTGCCACTGATTCCCCGCCCCTGATTCCCCACCTCTGATTCCCCATATCTGATTCCCCGCCTCTGTTTCCCCAGCTCTGATTCCCCACCTCTGATTCCCCAGCTCTGATTCCCTGCCACTGATTCCCCGCCCCTGATTCCCAACCTCTGATTCCCCATATCTGATTCCCCGCCTCTGTTTCCCCAGCTCTGATTCCCTGCCTCTGATTCCCTGCCCTGATTCCCCATCTCTGTTTCACCGCCTTTGATTCGCCACCTCTGATTCCCCATATCTGATTCCCCGCCTCTGTTTCCCCGCCTCTGATTCCCTGCCTCTGATTCCCAACCTCTGATTCCACACCTCTGATTCCCCATATCTGATTCCCCGCCTCTATTTCCCCATATCTGATTCCCCGCCTCTGATTCCCCAACTCTGATTCCCCGCCTCTGATTCCCCAGCTCTGATTCCCCGCCTCTGATTCGCGGCATCCGATTCCCTGCCTCTGATTCCCCGCCTCTGATTCGCCATCTCTGATTCCCCGCCTCTGATTCCCCGTGTCTGATTCCCTGCCTCTGATTCCCCGCCTCAGATTCCCCGCCTCTGATTCCCTGCCACTGATTCCCTGCCCCTGATTCCCCACCTCTGATTCCCCATATCTGATTCCCCGCCTCTGTTTCTCCGCCTCTGATTCCCCGCCTCTGATTCACCATATCTGATTCCCTGCCTCTGATTCCACAACTCTGATTCCCCGCCTCTGATTCCCCAGCTCTGAATCCCCGCCTCTGATTCCCCGCGTCTGATTCCCTCCCTCTGATTCACAACCTCTGATTCCCCACCTCTGATTCCCCATATCTGATTCCCCGCCTCTGTTTCCCCGCCTCTGATTCCCCGCCTCTGATTCCCCATATCTGATTCCCTGGCTCTGATTGCCCACCTCTGATTCCCCGCCTCTGATTCGCCAGCTCTGATTCCCCGCCTCTGAATCCCCGCATCTGATTCCCTGCCTCTGATTCCCCGCCTCTGATTCCCCATCTCTGATTCACCGCCTTTGATTCGCCACCTCTGATTCCCCATATCTGATTCCCCACCTCTGTTTCCCCGCCTCTGATTCCCCGCCTCTGATTCTCCATATCTCATTCCCCGCCTCTGAATCCCCATCTCTGATTCCCCAACTCTGATTCCCTTCCTCTAATTCGCAAGCTATGATTCACCGCCTCTGATTCCCTGCGTCTGATTCCCTGCCTCTGATTCCCAGCCTCTGATTCCCCTTCTCTGATTCACCACCTCTGAATCCCCACCTCTGATTCCCCATCTCTGATTCCGCACATCCGATTCCCTGCCTCTGATTCCCCGCCTCTGATACCCCGCCTCTGATACGCAACCTCTAATTCCCCACCTCTGATTCCCCATATCTGATTCCCCGCCTCTGTTTCCCTGCCTCTGATTCCCGGCCTCTGTTTCCCCATATCTGATTCCCCTCCTCTGATTCCCCAACTCTGATTCCCCGCCTCTGATTCCCCAGCTCTGATTCCCCGCCTTTTATTCCCGGCCTCTGATTCCCTGCCACTGATTCCCCGCCCCTGATTCCCCACCTCTGATTCCCCATATCTGATTCCCCGCCTCTGTTTCCCCAGCTCTGATTCCCCACCTCTGATTCCCCAGCTCTGATTCCCTGCCACTGATTCCCCGCCCCTGATTCCCCTCCTCTGATTCCCCATATCTGATTCCCCGCCTCTGTTTCCCCAGCTCTGATTCCCTGCCTCTGATTCCCTGCCCTGATTCCCCATCTCTGTTTCACCGCCTTTGATTCGCCACCTCTGATTCCCCATATCTGATTCCCCGCCTCTGTTTCCCCGCCTCTGATTCCCTGCCTCTGATTCCCAACCTCTGATTCCACACCTCTGATTCCCCATATCTGATTCCCCGCCTCTATTTCCCCATATCTGATACCCCGCCTCTGATTCCCCAACTCTGATTCCCCGCCTCTGATTCCCCAGCTCTGATTCCCCGCCTCTGATTCCTGGCGTCCGATTCCCTGCCTCTGATTCCCCGCCTCTGATTCGCCATCTCTGATTCCCCGCCTCTGATTCCCCGTGTCTGATTCCACGCCTCTGATTCCCCGCCTCAGATTCCCCGCCTCTGATTCCCTGCCACTGATTCCCTGCCCCTGATTCCCCACCTCTGATTCCCCATATCTGATTCCCCGCCTCTGTTTCTCCGCCTCTGATTCCCCGCCTCTGATTCCCCATATCTGATTCCCTGCCTCTGATTCCACAACTCTGATTCCCCGCCTCTGATTCCCCAGCTCTGAATCCCCGCCTCTGATTCCCCGCGTCTGATTCCCTCCCTCTGATTCACAACCTCTGATTCCCCACCTCTGATTCCCCATATCTGATTCCCCGCCTCTGTTTCCCCGCCTCTGATTCCCCGCCTCTGATTCCCCATATCTGATTCCCTGGCTCTGATTGCCCACCTCTGATTCCCGCCTCTGATTCCCCATATCTGATTCCCTGGCTCTGATTGCCCACCTCTGATTCCCCGCCTCTGATTCGCCAGCTCTGATTCCCCGCCTCTGAATCCCCGCATCTGATTCCCTGCCTCTGATTCCCCGCCTCTGATTCCCCATCTCTGATTCACCGCCTTTGATTCGCCACCTCTGATTCCCCATATCTGATTCCCCACCTCTGTTTCCCCGCCTCTGATTCCCCGCCTCTGATTCTCCATATCTCATTCCCCGCCTCTGAATCCCCATCTCTGATTCCCCAACTCTGATTCCCTTCCTCTAATTCGCAAGCTATGATTCACCGCCTCTGATTCCCTGCGTCTGATTCCCTGCCTCTGATTCCCAGCCTCTGATTCCCCTTCTCTGATTCACCACCTCTGAATCCCCACCTCTGATTCCCCATCTCTGATTCCGCACATCCGATTCCCTGCCTCTGATTCCCCGCCTCTGATACCCCGCCTCTGATACGCAACCTCTAATTCCCCACCTCTGATTCCCCATATCTGATTCCCCGCCTCTGTTTCCCTGCCTCTGATTCCCGGCCTCTGTTTCCCCATATCTGATTCCCCTCCTCTGATTCCCCAACTCTGATTCCCCGCCTCTGATTCCCCAGCTCTGATTCCCCGCCTTTTATTCCCGGCCTCTGATTCCCTGCCACTGATTCCCCGCCCCTGATTCCCCACCTCTGATTCCCCATATCTGATTCCCCGCCTCTGTTTCCCCAGCTCTGATTCCCCACCTCTGATTCCCCAGCTCTGATTCCCTGCCACTGATTCCCCGCCCCTGATTCCCCTCCTCTGATTCCCCATATCTGATTCCCCGCCTCTGATTCCCAGTGTCTGATTCCCTGCCTCTGATTCCCCGCCTCTGAATCACCTCCTCTGATTACCTGCCACTGATTCCCCGCCCCTGATTCCCCACCTCTGATACCCCATATCTGATTCCCCGCCTCTGTTTCCACGCCTCTGATTCCCCACCTCTGATTTCCCATATCTGATTCCACGCCTCTGATTCCCCGCCTCTGATTGGCCGCCTCTGATACCCCGCCTCTGATTCCCCATCTCTAATTCATCACATCTGATTCCCCACCTCTGCTTCCCCATCTCTGATTCTCAACCTCTGATTCGCCACCTCTGATTCCCCATATCTGATTCACCGCCTCTGTTTCCCCGCCTCTGATTCCCCGCCTCTGATTCCCCATATTTGATTCCCCGCCTCTGATTCCCCATCTCTGATTCCCGGACTCTGATTCCCCAACTCTGATTCCCCGCCTCTGATTCCCCAGCTCTGATTTCCCGCCTCTGATTCCCCACCTCTGCTTCCCCATCTCTGATTCTCTACCTCTGATTCGCCACCTCTGATTGCCCATATCTGATTCACCGCCTCTGTTTCCCCGCCTCTGATTCCCCGCCTCTTATTCCCCATATTTGATTCCCCGCCTCTGATTCCCCATCTCTGATTCCCGGACTCTGATTCCCCAACTCTGATTCCCCGCCTCTGATTCCCCATATTTGATTCCCCTCCTCTGATTTCCCATCTCTGATTCCCGGACTCTGATTCCCCAACTCTGATTTCCCCGCCTCTGATTCCCCAGCTCTGATTTCCCGCCTCTGATTCCCCACCTCTGATACAACATATCTGATTCCCGGCCTCTGTTTCCCCGCCTCTGATTCCCCACCTCTGATTCACCATATCTGATTCCCCGCCTCTGATTCCCCACCACTGATTCCCCTCCGCTGATTCGCCAGTTATGATTGCCCGCCTCTGATTCCCCGTTTCTGATTCCCTGCCTCTGATTCCCCGCCTCTGATACCCCATCTCTGACTCACCACCTCTGATTCCCCACCTCTGACACCCCATCTCTGATTCCGCACATCCGATTCCCTGCCTATGATTCCCCACCTCTGATTCCCCGCCTCTGATTCCCCATATCTGATTCCCTGCCTCTGTTTCCCCGCTTCTGATTCCCCACCTCTGTTTCCCCATATCTGATTCCCCGCCTCTGATTCCCCAACTCTAATACCCTGCCTCTGATTCCCCAGCTCTGATTCCCCGCCTCTGATTCCCCGCATCTGATTCCCTGCCTCTGATTCCCCGCCTCTGATTCCAGGCCTCTGATTCCCAGCATCTGATTCCGGCCTCTGATTCCCGGCCTCTGATTCCCTGCTTCTGATTCTGATTCCCTGCCTCTGATTCCCCATCTCTGATTCCGCACATCTGATTCCCTGCCTCTGATTCCCCACCTCTGATTCCCCATATCTGATTCCCCGCCTCTGTTTCCCCGCCTCTGATTTCCCGCCTCTGTTTCCCCATATCTGATTCCCCGCCTCTGATTCCCCAAATCTGATTCCCCTCCTCTGATTCGCCAGTTATGATTGCCCGCCTCTGATTCCCCGTTTCTGATTCCCTGCCTCTGATTCCCCGCCTCTGATTCCCCATGTCTGACTCACCACCTCTGATTCCCCACCTCTGATACCCCATCTCTGATTCCGCACATCCGATTCCCTGCCTCTGATTCCCCGCCTCTGATTCCCCGCCTCTGATTCCCTGCCTCTGATTCGCAACCTCTTATTCCCCACCTCTGATTCCCCATAGCTGATACCCTGCCTCTGTTTCCCCGCCTCTGATTGGCACCTCTGATACCCCGCCTCTGATTCCCCATCTCTAATTCATCACATCTGATTCCCCACCTCTGCTTCCCCATCTCCGATTCTCTACCTCTGATTCGCCACCTCTGATTCCCAATATCTGATTCACCGCCTCTGTTTCCCTGCCTCTGATTCCCCGCCTCTGATTCCCCATATCTGATTCCCCGCCTCTGATTCCCCATCTCTGATTCCCGGTCTCTGATTCCCCACCTCTGTTTCCCGGCCTCTGATTCCCAATCCCTGATTCACCGCCTCTGACTCCCAGTGTCTGATTCCCTGCCTCTGATTCCCCGCCTCTGAATCCCCTCCTCTGATTCCCTGCCACTGATTCCCCGCCCCTGATTCCCCACCTCTGATACCCCATATCTGATTCCCCGCCTCTGTTTCCCCGCCTCTGATTCCCCACCTCTGATTCCCCATATCTGATTGCCTGCCTCTGATTCCCCAACTCTGATTCCCCGCCTCTGATTCCCCAGCTCTGATTCCCCGCCTCTGATTCCCCACCTCTGATCCAACATATCTGATTCCCCGCCTCTGTTTCCCCGCCTCTGATTCCCCACCTCTGATTCCCCATATCTGATTCCCCGCCTATGATTCCCCACCTCCGATTCCCCGCCTCTGATTCGCCAGCTATGATTCCCCTCCTCTGGTTCCCCGCATCTGATTCCCCGCCTCTGATTCCCCGTGTCTGACCCTGCCTCTGATTCCACGCCTTTGATTCCCCATCCCTGATTCACCACCTCTGATTCCCCACCTCTGATTCCCCATCTCTGATTCTGCACATCCGATTCCCTGCCTCTGATTCCCCGCCTCTGATTCCCCGCCTCTGATTCCCTGCCTCTGATTCGCAACCTGTTATTACCCACCTCTGAATCCCCATATCTGATTCCCCGCCTCTGTTTCCCCATTACTGATTCCCCGCCTCTGTTTCACTGCCTCTGATTGGCACCTCTGATACCCCGCCTCTGATTCCCCATCTCTAATTCATCACATCTGATTCCCCACCTCTGCTTCCCCATCTCTGATTCTCTACCTCTGATTCGCAACCTCTGATTCCGAATATCTCATTCACCGCCTCTGTTTCCCCGCTTCTGATTCCCCGCCTCTGATTCCCCATATCTAATTCCCCGCCTCTGATTCCCCATCTCTGATTCCCGGTCTCTGATTCCCCACCTCTGTTTCACGGCCTCTCATTCCCCATCCCTGATTCACCGCCTCTGATTCCCAGTGTCTGATTCCCTGCCTCTGATTCCCCGCCTCTGAATCCCCTCCTCTGATTACCTGCCACTGATTCCCCGCCCCTGATTCCCCACCTCTGATACCCCATATCTGATTCCCCGCCTCTGTTTCCCCGCCTCTGATTCCCCACATCTGATTTCCCATATCTGATTCCACGCCTCTGATTCCCCGCCTCTGATTGGCCGCCTCTGATACCCCGCCTCTGATTCCCCATCTCTAATTCATCACATCTGATTCCCCACCTCTGCTTCCCCATCTCTGATTCTCAACCTCTGATTCGCCACCTCTGATTCCCCATATCTGATTCACCGCCTCTGTTTCCCCGCCTCTGATTCCCCGCCTCTGATTCCCCATATTTGATTCCCCGCCTCTGATTCCCCATCTCTGATTCCCGGACTCTGATTCCCCAACTCTGATTCCCCGCCTCTGATTCCCCAGCTCTGATTTCCCGCCTCTTATTCCCCACCTCTGCTTCCCCATCTCTGATTCTCTACCTCTGATTCGCCACCTCTGATTGCCCATATCTGATTCACCGCCTCTGTTTCCCCGCCTCTGATTCCCCGCCTCTTATTCCCCATATTTGATTCCCCGCCTCTGATTCCCCATCTCTGATTCCCGGACTCTGATTCCCCAACTCTGATTCCCCGCCTCTGATTCCCCATATTTGATTCCCCTCCTCTGATTTCCCATCTCTGATTCCCGGACTCTGATTCCCCAACTCTGATTTCCCCGCCTCTGATTCCCCAGCTCTGATTTCCCGCCTCTGATTCCCCACCTCTGATACAACATATCTGATTCCCGGCCTCTGTTTCCCCGCCTCTGATTCCCCACCTCTGATTCACCATATCTGATTCCCCGCCTCTGATTCCCCACCACTGATTCCCCTCCGCTGATTCGCCAGTTATGATTGCCCGCCTCTGATTCCCCGTTTCTGATTCCCTGCCTCTGATTCCCCGCCTCTGATTCCCCATCTCTGACTCACCACCTCTGATTCCCCACCTCTGACACCCCATCTCTGATTCCGCACATCCGATTCCCTGCCTATGATTCCCCACCTCTGATTCCCCGCCTCTGATTCCCCATATCTGATTCCCTGCCTCTGTTTCCCCGCTTCTGATTCCCCACCTCTGTTTCCCCATATCTGATTCCCCGCCTCTGATTCCCCAACTCTAATACCCTGCCTCTGATTCCCCAGCTCTGATTCCCCGCCTCTGATTCCCCGCATCTGATTCCCTGCCTCTGATTCCCCGCCTCTGATTCCAGGCCTCTGATTCCCAGCATCTGATTCCGGCCTCTGATTCCCGGCCTCTGATTCCCTGCTTCTGATTCTGATTCCCTGCCTCTGATTCCCCATCTCTGATTCCGCACATCTGATTCCCTGCCTCTGATTCCCCACCTCTGATTCCCCATATCTGATTCCCCGCCTCTGTTTCCCCGCCTCTGATTTCCCGCCTCTGTTTCCCCATATCTGATTCCCCGCCTCTGATTCCCCAAATCTGATTCCCCTCCTCTAATTCGCCAGCTATGATTCCCCGCCTCTGATTCCCTGCGTCTGATTCCATGCCTCTGATTCCCAGCCTCTGATTCCCCTTCTCTGATTCACCACCTCTGAATCCCCACCTCTGATTCCCCATCTCTGATTCCGCACATCCGATTCCCTGCCTCTGATTCCCCGCCTCTGATTCCCCGCCTCTGATTCACAACCTCTAATTCCCCACCTCTGATTCCCCATATCTGATTCCCTGCCTCTGTTTCCCTGCCTCTGATTCCCGGCCTCTGTTTCCCCATATCTGATTCCCCTCCTCTGATTCCCCAACTCTGATTCCCCGCCTCTGATTCCCCAGCTTTGATTCCCCGTCTTTTATTCCCGGCCTCTGATTCCCTGCCACTGATTCCCCGCCCCTGATTCCCCACCTCTGATTCCCCATATCTGATTCCCCGCCTCTGTTTCCCCACCTCTGATTCCCGGCCTCTAATTCCCAGCATCTGATTCCCGGCCACTGATTCCCTGCCTCTGATTCCCCGCCTCTGATTCCCCATCTCTGATTCCCCGCCTCTGATTCCCCGTGTCTGATTCCCTGCCTCTGATTCCCCGCCTCTGATTCCCCGCGTCTGATTCCCTGCCACTGATTCCCTGCCCCTGATTCCCCACCTCTGATTCCCCATATCTGATTCCCCTCCTCTGTTTCCCCAACTCTGATTCCCTTCCTCTAATTCGCCAGCTATGATTCCCCGCCTCTTGATTCCCTGCCACTGATTCCCTGCCCCTGATTCCCCACCTCTGATTCCCCATATATGATTCCCCGCCTCTGATTCCCCAACTCTGATTCCCCTCCTCTAATTCGCCAGCTATGATTCCCCGCCTCTTATTCCCTGCGTCTGATTCCCTGCCTCTGATTCCCAGCCTCTGATTCCCCTTCTCTGATTCACCACCTCTGAATCCCCACCTCTGATACCTCATCTCTGATTCCGCACATCCGATTCCCTGCCTCTGATTCCCCGCCTCTGATTCCCTGCCTCTGATTCCCCGCCTCTGATTCCCCGCGTCTGATTCCCTGCCACTGATTCCCTGCCCCTGATTCCCCACCTATGATTCCCCATCTCTGATTCCCCGCCTCTTTTTCCCCACCTCTGATTCCCCGCCTCTGTTTCCCCATATCTGATTCCCCGCCTCTGATTCCCCAACTCTGATTCCCTTCCTCTAATTCGCCAGCTATGATTCCCCGCCTCTGATTCCCTGCATCTGATACCCTGCCTCTGATTCCCAGCCTCTGATTCCCCTTCTCTGATTCACCACATCTGAATCCCCACCTCTGATTCCCCATCTCTGATTCCGCACATCCGATTCCCTGCCTCTGATTCCCCGCCTTTTATTCCCGGCCTCTGATTCCCTGCCACTGATTCCCTGCTTCTGATTCTGATTCCCTGCCTCTGATTCCCCATCTCTGATTCCGCACATCTGATTCCCTGCCTCTGATTCCCCACCTCTGATTCCCCATATCTGATTCCCCGCCTCTGTTTCCCCTCCTCTGATTCCCCGCCTCTGTTTCCCCATATCTGATTCCCCGCCTCTGTTTCCCTGCCTCTGATTCCCGGCCTCTGTTTCCCCATATCTGATTCCCCTCCTCTGATTCCCCAACTCTGATTCCCCGCCTCTGATTCCCCAGCTCTGATTCCCCGCCTTTTATTCCCGGCCTCTGATTCCCTGCCACTGATTCCCCGCCCCTGATTCCCCACCTCTGATTCCCCATATCTGATTCCCCGCCTCTGTTTCCCCAGCTCTGATTCCCCACCTCTGATTCCCCAGCTCTGATTCCCTGCCACTGATTCCCCGCCCCTGATTCCCAACCTCTGATTCCCCATATCTGATTCCCCGCCTCTGTTTCCCCAGCTCTGATTCCCTGCCTCTGATTCCCTGCCCTGATTCCCCATCTCTGTTTCACCGCCTTTGATTCGCCACCTCTGATTCCCCATATCTGATTCCCCGCCTCTGTTTCCCCGCCTCTGATTCCCTGCCTCTGATTCCCAACCTCTGATTCCACACCTCTGATTCCCCATATCTGATTCCCCGCCTCTATTTCCCCATATCTGATTCCCCGCCTCTGATTCCCCAACTCTGATTCCCCGCCTCTGATTCCCCAGCTCTGATTCCCCGCCTCTGATTCGCGGCATCCGATTCCCTGCCTCTGATTCCCCGCCTCTGATTCGCCATCTCTGATTCCCCGCCTCTGATTCCCCGTGTCTGATTCCCTGCCTCTGATTCCCCGCCTCAGATTCCCCGCCTCTGATTCCCTGCCACTGATTCCCTGCCCCTGATTCCCCACCTCTGATTCCCCATATCTGATTCCCCGCCTCTGTTTCTCCGCCTCTGATTCCCCGCCTCTGATTCACCATATCTGATTCCCTGCCTCTGATTCCACAACTCTGATTCCCCGCCTCTGATTCCCCAGCTCTGAATCCCCGCCTCTGATTCCCCGCGTCTGATTCCCTCCCTCTGATTCACAACCTCTGATTCCCCACCTCTGATTCCCCATATCTGATTCCCCGCCTCTGTTTCCCCGCCTCTGATTCCCCGCCTCTGATTCCCCATATCTGATTCCCTGGCTCTGATTGCCCACCTCTGATTCCCCGCCTCTGATTCGCCAGCTCTGATTCCCCGCCTCTGAATCCCCGCATCTGATTCCCTGCCTCTGATTCCCCGCCTCTGATTCCCCATCTCTGATTCACCGCCTTTGATTCGCCACCTCTGATTCCCCATATCTGATTCCCCACCTCTGTTTCCCCGCCTCTGATTCCCCGCCTCTGATTCTCCATATCTCATTCCCCGCCTCTGAATCCCCATCTCTGATTCCCCAACTCTGATTCCCTTCCTCTAATTCGCAAGCTATGATTCACCGCCTCTGATTCCCTGCGTCTGATTCCCTGCCTCTGATTCCCAGCCTCTGATTCCCCTTCTCTGATTCACCACCTCTGAATCCCCACCTCTGATTCCCCATCTCTGATTCCGCACATCCGATTCCCTGCCTCTGATTCCCCGCCTCTGATACCCCGCCTCTGATACGCAACCTCTAATTCCCCACCTCTGATTCCCCATATCTGATTCCCCGCCTCTGTTTCCCTGCCTCTGATTCCCGGCCTCTGTTTCCCCATATCTGATTCCCCTCCTCTGATTCCCCAACTCTGATTCCCCGCCTCTGATTCCCCAGCTCTGATTCCCCGCCTTTTATTCCCGGCCTCTGATTCCCTGCCACTGATTCCCCGCCCCTGATTCCCCACCTCTGATTCCCCATATCTGATTCCCCGCCTCTGTTTCCCCAGCTCTGATTCCCCACCTCTGATTCCCCAGCTCTGATTCCCTGCCACTGATTCCCCGCCCCTGATTCCCCTCCTCTGATTCCCCATATCTGATTCCCCGCCTCTGTTTCCCCAGCTCTGATTCCCTGCCTCTGATTCCCTGCCCTGATTCCCCATCTCTGTTTCACCGCCTTTGATTCGCCACCTCTGATTCCCCATATCTGATTCCCCGCCTCTGTTTCCCCGCCTCTGATTCCCTGCCTCTGATTCCCAACCTCTGATTCCACACCTCTGATTCCCCATATCTGATTCCCCGCCTCTATTTCCCCATATCTGATACCCCGCCTCTGATTCCCCAACTCTGATTCCCCGCCTCTGATTCCCCAGCTCTGATTCCCCGCCTCTGATTCCTGGCGTCCGATTCCCTGCCTCTGATTCCCCGCCTCTGATTCGCCATCTCTGATTCCCCGCCTCTGATTCCCCGTGTCTGATTCCACGCCTCTGATTCCCCGCCTCAGATTCCCCGCCTCTGATTCCCTGCCACTGATTCCCTGCCCCTGATTCCCCACCTCTGATTCCCCATATCTGATTCCCCGCCTCTGTTTCTCCGCCTCTGATTCCCCGCCTCTGATTCCCCATATCTGATTCCCTGCCTCTGATTCCACAACTCTGATTCCCCGCCTCTGATTCCCCAGCTCTGAATCCCCGCCTCTGATTCCCCGCGTCTGATTCCCTCCCTCTGATTCACAACCTCTGATTCCCCACCTCTGATTCCCCATATCTGATTCCCCGCCTCTGTTTCCCCGCCTCTGATTCCCCGCCTCTGATTCCCCATATCTGATTCCCTGGCTCTGATTGCCCACCTCTGATTCCCGCCTCTGATTCCCCATATCTGATTCCCTGGCTCTGATTGCCCACCTCTGATTCCCCGCCTCTGATTCGCCAGCTCTGATTCCCCGCCTCTGAATCCCCGCATCTGATTCCCTGCCTCTGATTCCCCGCCTCTGATTCCCCATCTCTGATTCACCGCCTTTGATTCGCCACCTCTGATTCCCCATATCTGATTCCCCACCTCTGTTTCCCCGCCTCTGATTCCCCGCCTCTGATTCTCCATATCTCATTCCCCGCCTCTGAATCCCCATCTCTGATTCCCCAACTCTGATTCCCTTCCTCTAATTCGCAAGCTATGATTCACCGCCTCTGATTCCCTGCGTCTGATTCCCTGCCTCTGATTCCCAGCCTCTGATTCCCCTTCTCTGATTCACCACCTCTGAATCCCCACCTCTGATTCCCCATCTCTGATTCCGCACATCCGATTCCCTGCCTCTGATTCCCCGCCTCTGATACCCCGCCTCTGATACGCAACCTCTAATTCCCCACCTCTGATTCCCCATATCTGATTCCCCGCCTCTGTTTCCCTGCCTCTGATTCCCGGCCTCTGTTTCCCCATATCTGATTCCCCTCCTCTGATTCCCCAACTCTGATTCCCCGCCTCTGATTCCCCAGCTCTGATTCCCCGCCTTTTATTCCCGGCCTCTGATTCCCTGCCACTGATTCCCCGCCCCTGATTCCCCACCTCTGATTCCCCATATCTGATTCCCCGCCTCTGTTTCCCCAGCTCTGATTCCCCACCTCTGATTCCCCAGCTCTGATTCCCTGCCACTGATTCCCCGCCCCTGATTCCCCTCCTCTGATTCCCCATATCTGATTCCCCGCCTCTGTTTCCCCAGCTCTGATTCCCTGCCTCTGATTCCCTGCCCTGATTCCCCATCTCTGTTTCACCGCCTTTGATTCGCCACCTCTGATTCCCCATATCTGATTCCCCGCCTCTGTTTCCCCGCCTCTGATTCCCTGCCTCTGATTCCCAACCTCTGATTCCACACCTCTGATTCCCCATATCTGATTCCCCGCCTCTATTTCCCCATATCTGATACCCCGCCTCTGATTCCCCAACTCTGATACCCCGCCTCTGATTCCCCAGCTCTGATTCCCCGCCTCTGATTCCTGGCGTCCGATTCCCTGCCTCTGATTCCCCGCCTCTGATTCGCCATCTCTGATTCCCCGCCTCTGATTCCCCGTGTCTGATTCCACGCCTCTGATTCCCCGCCTCAGATTCCCCGCCTCTGATTCCCTGCCACTGATTCCCTGCCCCTGATTCCCCACCTCTGATTCCCCATATCTGATTCCCCGCCTCTGTTTCTCCGCCTCTGATTCCCCGCCTCTGATTCCCCATATCTGATTCCCTGCCTCTGATTCCACAACTCTGATTCCCCGCCTCTGATTCCCCAGCTCTGAATCCCCGCCTCTGATTCCCCGCGTCTGATTCCCTCCCTCTGATTCACAACCTCTGATTCCCCACCTCTGATTCCCCATATCTGATTCCCCGCCTCTGTTTCCCCGCCTCTGATTCCCCGCCTCTGATTCCCCATATCTGATTCCCCGGCTCTGATTGCCCACCTCTGATTCCCGCCTCTGATTCGCCAGCTCTGATTCCCCGCCTCTGAATCCCCGCATCTGATTCCCTGCCTCTGATTCCCCGCCTCTGATTCCCCATCTCTGATTTACCGCCTTTGATTCGCCACCTCTGATTCCCCATATCTGATTCCCCACCTCTGTTTCCCCGCCTCTGATTCCCCGCCTCTGATTCTCCATATCTCATTCCCCGCCTCTGAATCCCCATCTCTGATTCCCGGACTCTGATAACCCACCTCTGATTCCCGGCCTCTTATTCCCAGCATCTGATTCCCGGCCTCTGATTCCCGGCCTCTGATTCCCCGCTTCTGATTCTGATTCCCTGCCTCTGATTCCCCATCTCTGATTCCGCACATCTGATTCCCTGCCTCTGATTCCCCACCTCTGATTCCCCATATCTGATTCCCCGCCTCTGTTTCCCCGCCTCTGATTCCCCGCCTCTGTTTCCCCATATCTAATTCCCCACCTCTGATGCTCCCAGCTCTGATTCCCCGCCTCTGATTCCCCACATCCGATTCCCCATGTCTGATTCCCCGCCTCTGTTTCCCCGCCTCTGATTCCCCGCGTCTGATTCCCTCCCTCTGATTCACAACCTCTGATTCCCCACCTCTGATTCCCCATATCTGATTCCCCGCCTCTGTTTCCCCGCCTCTGATTCCCCACCTCTGATTCCCCATATCTGATTCCCCGGCTCTGATTGCCCACCTCTGATTCCCCGCCTCTGATTCGCCAGCTCTGATTCCCCGCCTCTGAATCCCCGCATCTGATTCCCTGCCTCTGATTCCCCGCCTCTGATTCCCCATCTCTGATTCACCGCCTTTGATTCGCCACCTCTGATTCCCCATATCTGTTTCCCCGCCTCTGATTCCCTGCCTCTGATTCCCAACCTCTGATTCCACACCTCTGATTCCCCATATCTGATTCCCCGCCTCTATTTCCCCATATCTGATTCCCCGCCTCTGATTCCCCAACTCTGATTCCCCGCCTCTGATTCCCCAGCTCTGATTCCCCGCCTCTGATTCGCGGCATCCGATTCCCTGCCTCTGATTCCCCGCCTCTGATTCGCCATCTCTGATTCCCCGCCTCTGATTCCCCGTGTCTGATTCCCTGCCTCTGATTCCCTGCCTCAGATTCCCCGCCTCTGATTCCCTGCCACTGATTCCCTGCCCCTGATTCCCCACCTCTGATTCCCCATATCTGATTGCCCGCCTCTGTTTCTCCGCCTCTGATTCCCCGCCTCTGATTCCCCATATCTGATTCCCTGCCTCTGATTCCACAACTCTGATTCCCCGCCTCTGATTCCCCAGCTCTGAATCCCCGCCTCTGATTCCCCGCGTCTGATTCCCTCCCTCTGATTCACAACCTCTGATTCCCCACCTCTGATTCCCCATATCTGATTCCCCGCCTCTGTTTCCCCGCCTCTGATTCCCCGCCTCTGATTCCCCATATCTGATTCCCTGGCTCTGATTGCCCACCTCTGATTCCCCGCCTCTGATTCGCCAGCTCTGATTCCCCGCCTCTGAATCCCCGCATCTGATTCCCTGCCTCTGATTCCCCGCCTCTGATTCCCCATCTCTGATTCACCGCCTTTGATTCGCCACCTCTGATTCCCCATATCTGATTCCCCACCTCTGTTTCCCCGCCTCTGATTCCCCGCCTCTGATTCTCCATATCTCATTCCCCGCCTCTGAATCCCCATCTCTGATTCCCCAACTCTGATTCCCCTCCTCTAATTCGCAAGCTATGATTCACCGCCTCTGATTCCCTGCGTCTGATTCCCTGCCTCTGATTCCCAGCCTCTGATTCCCCTTCTCTGATTCACCACCTCTGAATCCCCACCTCTGATTCCCCATCTCTGATTCCGCACATCCGATTCCCTGCCTCTGATTCCCCGCCTCTGATACCCCGCCTCTGATACGCAACCTCTAATTCCCCACCTCTGATTCCCCATATCTGATTCCCCGCCTCTGTTTCCCTGCCTCTGATTCCCGGCCTCTGTTTCCCCATATCTGATTCCCCTCCTCTGATTCCCCAACTCTGATTCCCCGCCTCTGATTCCCCAGCTCTGATTCCCCGCCTTTTATTCCCGGCCTCTGATTCCCTGCCACTGATTCCCCGCCCCTGATTCCCCACCTCTGATTCCCCATATCTGATTCCCCGCCTCTGTTTCCCCAGCTCTGATTCCCCACCTCTGATTCCCCAGCTCTGATTCCCTGCCACTGATTCCCCGCCCCTGATTCCCCTCCTCTGATTCCCCATATCTGATTCCCCGCCTCTGTTTCCCCAGCTCTGATTCCCTGCCTCTGATTCCCTGCCCTGATTCCCCATCTCTGTTTCACCGCCTTTGATTCGCCACCTCTGATTCCCCATATCTGATTCCCCGCCTCTGTTTCCCCGCCTCTGATTCCCTGCCTCTGATTCCCAACCTCTGATTCCACACCTCTGATTCCCCATATCTGATTCCCCGCCTCTATTTCCCCATATCTGATTTCCCGCCTCTGATTCCCCAACTCTGATTCCCCGCCTCTGATTCCCCAGCTCTGATTCCCCGCCTCTGATTCGCGGCATCCGATTCCCTGCCTCTGATTCCCCGCCTCTGATTCGCCATCTCTGATTCCCCGCCTCTGATTCCCCGTGTCTGATTCCCTGCCTCTGATTCCCCGCCTCAGATTCCCCGCCTCTGATTCCCTGCCACTGATTCCCTGCCCCTGATTCCCCACCTCTGATTCCCCATATCTGATTCCCCGCCTCTGTTTCTCCGCCTCTGATTCCCCGCCTCTGATTCCCCATATCTGATTCCCTGCCTCTGATTCCACAACTCTGATTCCCCGCCTCTGATTCCCCAGCTCTGAATCCCCGCCTCTGATACCCCGCGTCTGATTCCCTCCCTCTGATTCACAACCTCTGATTCCCCACCTCTGATTCCCCATATCTGATTCCCCGCCTCTGTTTCCCCGCCTCTGATTCCCCGCCTCTGATTCCCCATATCTGATTCCCTGGCTCTGATTGCCCACCTCTGATTCCCCGCCTCTGATTCGCCAGCTCTGATTCCCCGCCTCTGAATCCCCGCATCTGATTCCCTGCCTCTGATTCCCCGCCTCTGATTCCCCATCTCTGATTCACCGCCTTTGATTCGCCACCTCTGATTCCCCATATCTGATTCCCCACCTCTGTTTCCCCGCCTCTGATTCCCCGCCTCTGATTCTCCATATCTCATTCCCCGCCTCTGAATCCCCATCTCTGATTCCCCAACTCTGATTCCCCTCCTCTAATTCGCAAGCTATGATTCACCGCCTCTGATTCCCTGCGTCTGATTCCCTGCCTCTGATTCCCAGCCTCTGATTCCCCTTCTCTGATTCACCACCTCTGAATCCCCACCTCTGATTCCCCATCTCTGATTCCGCACATCCGATTCCCTGCCTCTGATTCCCCGCCTCTGATACCCCGCCTCTGATACGCAACCTCTAATTCCCCACCTCTGATTCCCCATATCTGATTCCCCGCCTCTGTTTCCCTGCCTCTGATTCCCGGCCTCTGTTTCCCCATATCTGATTCCCCTCCTCTGATTCCCCAACTCTGATTCCCCGCCTCTGATTCCCCAGCTCTGATTCCCCGCCTTTTATTCCCGGCCTCTGATTCCCTGCCACTGATTCCCCGCCCCTGATTCCCCACCTCTGATTCCCCATATCTGATTCCCCGCCTCTGTTTCCCCAGCTCTGATTCCCCAGCTCTGATTCCCCAGCTCTGATTCCCTGCCACTGATTCCCCGCCCCTGATTCCCCTCCTCTGATTCCCCATATCTGATTCCCCGCCTCTGTTTCCCCAGCTCTGATTCCCTGCCTCTGATTCCCTGCCCTGATTCCCCATCTCTGTTTCACCGCCTTTGATTCGCCACCTCTGATTCCCCATATCTGATTCCCCGCCTCTGTTTCCCCGCCTCTGATTCCCTGCCTCTGATTCCCAACCTCTGATTCCACACCTCTGATTCCCCATATCTGATTCCCCGCCTCTATTTCCCCATATCTGATACCCCGCCTCTGATTCCCCAACTCTGATTCCCCGCCTCTGATTCCCCAGCTCTGATTCCCCGCCTCTGATTCCTGGCGTCCGATTCCCTGCCTCTGATTCCCCGCCTCTGATTCGCCATCTCTGATTCCCCGCCTCTGATTCCCCGTGTCTGATTCCACGCCTCTGATTCCCCGCCTCAGATTCCCCGCCTCTGAATCCCCGCATCTGATTCCCTGCCTCTGATTCCCCGCCTCTGATTCCCCATCTCTGATTTACCGCCTTTGATTCGCCACCTCTGATTCCCCATATCTGATTCCCCACCTCTGTTTCCCCGCCTCTGATTCCCCGCCTCTGATTCTCCATATCTCATTCCCCGCCTCTGAATCCCCATCTCTGATTCCCGGACTCTGATAACCCACCTCTGATTCCCGGCCTCTTATTCCCAGCATCTGATTCCCGGCCTCTGATTCCCGGCCTCTGATTCCCCGCTTCTGATTCTGATTCCCTGCCTCTGATTCCCCATCTCTGATTCCGCACATCTGATTCCCTGCCTCTGATTCCCCACCTCTGATTCCCCATATCTGATTCCCCGCCTCTGTTTCCCCGCCTATGATTCCCCGCCTCTGTTTCCCCATATCTAATTCCCCACCTCTGATGCTCCCAGCTCTGATTCCCCGCCTCTGATTCCCCACATCCGATTCCCCATGTCTGATTCCCCGCCTCTGTTTCCCCGCCTCTGATTCCCCGCGTCTGATTCCCTCCCTCTGATTCACAACCTCTGATTCCCCACCTCTGATTCCCCATATCTGATTCCCCGCCTCTGTTTCCCCGCCTCTGATTCCCCACCTCTGATTCCCCATATCTGATTCCCCGGCTCTGATTGCCCACCTCTGATTCCCCGCCTCTGATTCGCCAGCTCTGATTCCCCGCCTCTGAATCCCCGCATCTGATTCCCTGCCTCTGATTCCCCGCCTCTGATTCCCCATCTCTGATTCACCGCCTTTGATTCGCCACCTCTGATTCCCCATATCTGTTTCCCCGCCTCTGATTCCCTGCCTCTGATTCCCAACCTCTGATTCCACACCTCTGATTCCCCATATCTGATTCCCCGCCTCTATTTCCCCATATCTGATTCCCCGCCTCTGATTCCCCAACTCTGATTCCCCGCCTCTGATTCCCCAGCTCTGATTCCCCGCCTCTGATTCGCGGCATCCGATTCCCTGCCTCTGATTCCCCGCCTCTGATTCGCCATCTCTGATTCCCCGCCTCTGATTCCCCGTGTCTGATTCCCTGCCTCTGATTCCCTGCCTCAGATTCCCCGCCTCTGATTCCCTGCCACTGATTCCCTGCCCCTGATTCCCCACCTCTGATTCCCCATATCTGATTCCCCGCCTCTGTTTCTCCGCCTCTGATTCCCCGCCTCTGATTCCCCATATCTGATTCCACAACTCTGATTCCCCGCCTCTGATTCCCCAGCTCTGAATCCCCGCCTCTGATTCCCCGCGTCTGATTCCCTCCCTCTGATTCACAACCTCTGATTCCCCACCTCTGATTCCCCATATCTGATTCCCCGCCTCTGTTTCCCCGCCTCTGATTCCCCGCCTCTGATTCCCCATATCTGATTCCCTGGCTCTGATTGCCCACCTCTGATTCCCCGCCTCTGATTCGCCAGCTCTGATTCCCCGCCTCTGAATCCCCGCATCTGATTCCCTGCCTCTGATTCCCCGCCTCTGATTCCCCATCTCTGATTCACCGCCTTTGATTCGCCACCTCTGATTCCCCATATCTGATTCCCCACCTCTGTTTCCCCGCCTCTGATTCCCCGCCTCTGATTCTCCATATCTCATTCCCCGCCTCTGAATCCCCATCTCTGATTCCCCAACTCTGATTCCCCTCCTCTAATTCGCAAGCTATGATTCACCGCCTCTGATTCCCTGCGTCTGATTCCCTGCCTCTGATTCCCAGCCTCTGATTCCCCTTCTCTGATTCACCACCTCTGAATCCCCACCTCTGATTCCCCATCTCTGATTCCGCACATCCGATTCCCTGCCTCTGATTCCCCGCCTCTGATACCCCGCCTCTGATACGCAACCTCTAATTCCCCACCTCTGATTCCCCATATCTGATTCCCCGCCTCTGTTTCCCTGCCTCTGATTCCCGGCCTCTGTTTCCCCATATCTGATTCCCCTCCTCTGATTCCCCAACTCTGATTCCCCGCCTCTGATTCCCCAGCTCTGATTCCCCGCCTTTTATTCCCGGCCTCTGATTCCCTGCCACTGATTCCCCGCCCCTGATTCCCCACCTCTGATTCCCCATATCTGATTCCCCGCCTCTGTTTCCCCAGCTCTGATTCCCCACCTCTGATTCCCCAGCTCTGATTCCCTGCCACTGATTCCCCGCCCCTGATTCCCCTCCTCTGATTCCCCATATCTGATTCCCCGCCTCTGTTTCCCCAGCTCTGATTCCCTGCCTCTGATTCCCTGCCCTGATTCCCCATCTCTGTTTCACCGCCTTTGATTCGCCACCTCTGATTCCCCATATCTGATTCCCCGCCTCTGTTTCCCCGCCTCTGATTCCCTGCCTCTGATTCCCAACCTCTGATTCCACACCTCTGATTCCCCATATCTGATTCCCCGCCTCTATTTCCCCATATCTGATTCCCCGCCTCTGATTCCCCAACTCTGATTCCCCGCCTCTGATTCCCCAGCTCTGATTCCCCGCCTCTGATTCGCGGCATCCGATTCCCTGCCTCTGATTCCCCGCCTCTGATTCGCCATCTCTGATTCCCCTCCTCTGATTCCCCGTGTCTGATTCCCTGCCTCTGATTCCCCGCCTCAGATTCCCCGCCTCTGATTCCCTGCCACTGATTCCCTGCCCCTGATTCCCCACCTCTGATTCCCCATATCTGATTCCCCGCCTCTGTTTCTCCGCCTCTGATTCCCCGCCTCTGATTCCCCATATCTGATTCCCTGCCTCTGATTCCACAACTCTGATTCCCCGCCTCTGATTCCCCAGCTCTGAATCCCCGCCTCTGATACCCCGCGTCTGATTCCCTCCCTCTGATTCACAACCTCTGATTCCCCACCTCTGATTCCCCATATCTGATTCCCCGCCTCTGTTTCCCCGCCTCTGATTCCCCGCCTCTGATTCCCCATATCTGATTCCCTGGCTCTGATTGCCCACCTCTGATTCCCCGCCTCTGATTCGCCAGCTCTGATTCCCCGCCTCTGAATCCCCGCATCTGATTCCCTGCCTCTGATTTCCCGCCTCTGATTCCCCATCTCTGATTCACCGCCTTTGATTCGCCACCTCTGATTCCCCATATCTGATTCCCCACCTCTGTTTCCCCGCCTCTGATTCCCCGCCTCTGATTCTCCATATCTCATTCCCCGCCTCTGAATCCCCATCTCTGATTCCCCAACTCTGATTCCCCTCCTCTAATTCGCAAGCTATGATTCACCGCCTCTGATTCCCTGCGTCTGATTCCCTGCCTCTGATTCCCAGCCTCTGATTCCCCTTCTCTGATTCACCACCTCTGAATCCCCACCTCTGATTCCCCATCTCTGATTCCGCACATCCGATTCCCTGCCTCTGATTCCCCGCCTCTGATACCCCGCCTCTGATACGCAACCTCTAATTCCCCACCTCTGATTCCCCATATCTGATTCCCCGCCTCTGTTTCCCTGCCTCTGATTCCCGGCCTCTGTTTCCCCATATCTGATTCCCCTCCTCTGATTCCCCAACTCTGATTCCCCGCCTCTGATTCCCCAGCTCTGATTCCCCGCCTTTTATTCCCGGCCTCTGATTCCCTGCCACTGATTCCCCGCCCCTGATTCCCCACCTCTGATTCCCCATATCTGATTCCCCGCCTCTGTTTCCCCAGCTCTGATTCCCCAGCTCTGATTCCCCAGCTCTGATTCCCTGCCACTGATTCCCCGCCCCTGATTCCCCTCCTCTGATTCCCCATATCTGATTCCCCGCCTCTGTTTCCCCAGCTCTGATTCCCTGCCTCTGATTCCCTGCCCTGATTCCCCATCTCTGTTTCACCGCCTTTGATTCGCCACCTCTGATTCCCCATATCTGATTCCCCGCCTCTGTTTCCCCGCCTCTGATTCCCTGCCTCTGATTCCCAACCTCTGATTCCACACCTCTGATTCCCCATATCTGATTCCCCGCCTCTATTTCCCCATATCTGATACCCCGCCTCTGATTCCCCAACTCTGATTCCCCGCCTCTGATTCCCCAGCTCTGATTCCCCGCCTCTGATTCCTGGCGTCCGATTCCCTGCCTCTGATTCCCCGCCTCTGATTCGCCATCTCTGATTCCCCGCCTCTGATTCCCCGTGTCTGATTCCACGCCTCTGATTCCCCGCCTCAGATTCCCCGCCTCTGATTCCCTGCCACTGATTCCCTGCCCCTTATTCCCCACCTCTGATTCCCCATATCTGATTCCCCGCCTCTGTTTCTCCGCCTCTGATTCCCCGCCTCTGATTCCCCATATCTGATTCCCTGCCTCTGATTCCACAACTCTGATTCCCCGCCTCTGATTCCCCAGCTCTGAATCCCCGCCTCTGATTCCCCGCGTCTGATTCCCTCCCTCTGATTCACAACCTCTGATTCCCCACCTCTGATTCCCCATATCTGATTCCCCGCCTCTGTTTCCCCGCCTCTGATTCCCCGCCTCTGATTCCCCATATCTGATTCCCCGGCTCTGATTGCCCACCTCTGATTCCCGCCTCTGATTCGCCAGCTCTGATTCCCCGCCTCTGAATCCCCGCATCTGATTCCCTGCCTCTGATTCCCCGCCTCTGATTCCCCATCTCTGATTTACCGCCTTTGATTCGCCACCTCTGATTCCCCATATCTGATTCCCCACCTCTGTTTCCCCGCCTCTGATTCCCCGCCTCTGATTCTCCATATCTCATTCCCCGCCTCTGAATCCCCATCTCTGATTCCCGGACTCTGATAACCCACCTCTGATTCCCGGCCTCTTATTCCCAGCATCTGATTCCCGGCCTCTGATTCCCGGCCTCTGATTCCCCGCTTCTGATTCTGATTCCCTGCCTCTGATTCCCCATCTCTGATTCCGCACATCTGATTCCCTGCCTCTGATTCCCCACCTCTGATTCCCCATATCTGATTCCCCGCCTCTGTTTCCCCGCCTCTGATTCCCCGCCTCTGTTTCCCCATATCTAATTCCCCACCTCTGATGCTCCCAGCTCTGATTCCCCGCCTCTGATTCCCCGCATCCGATTCCCCATGTCTGATTCCCCGCCTCTGTTTCCCCGCCTCTGATTCCCCGCGTCTGATTCCCTCCCTCTGATTCACAACCTCTGATTCCCCACCTCTGATTCCCCATATCTGATTCCCCGCCTCTGTTTCCCCGCCTCTGATTCCCCACCTCTGATTCCCCATATCTGATTCCCCGGCTCTGATTGCCCACCTCTGATTCCCCGCCTCTGATTCGCCAGCTCTGATTCCCCGCCTCTGAATCCCCGCATCTGATTCCCTGCCTCTGATTCCCCGCCTCTGATTCCCCATCTCTGATTCACCGCCTTTGATTCGCCACCTCTGATTCCCCATATCTGATTCCCCACCTCTGTTTCCCTGCCTCTGATTCCCCGCCTCTGATTCTCCATATCTCATTCCCCGCCTCTGAATCCCCATCTCTGATTCCCCAACTCTGATTCCCCTCCTCTAATTCGCAAGCTATGATTCCCCGCCTCTGATTCCCTGCGTCTGATTCCCTGCCTCTGATTCCCAGCCTCTGATTCCCCTTCTCTGATTCACCACCTCTGAATCCCCACCTCTGATTCCCCATCTCTGATTCCGCACATCCGATTCCCTGCCTCTGATTCCCCGCCTCTGATACCCCGCCTCTGATACGCAACCTCTAATTCCCCACCTCTGATTCCCCATATCTGATTCCCCGCCTCTGTTTCCCTGCCTCTGATTCCCGGCCTCTGTTTCCCCATATCTGATTCCCCTCCTCTGATTCCCCAACTCTGATTCCCCGCCTCTGATTCCCCAGCTCTGATTCCCCGCCTTTTATTCCCGGCCTCTGATTCCCTGCCACTGATTCCCCGCCCCTGATTCCCCACCTCTGATTCCCCATATCTGATTCCCCGCCTCTGTTTCCCCAGCTCTGATTCCCCACCTCTGATTCCCCAGCTCTGATTCCCTGCCACTGATTCCCCGCCCCTGATTCCCCTCCTCTGATTCCCCATATCTGATTCCCCGCCTCTGTTTCCCCAGCTCTGATTCCCTGCCTCTGATTCCCTGTCCTGATTCCCCATCTCTGTTTCACCGCCTTTGATTCGCCACCTCTGATTCCCCATATCTGATTCCCCGCCTCTGTTTCCCCGCCTCTGATTCCCTGCCTCTGATTCCCAACCTCTGATTCCACACCTCTGATTCCCCATATCTGATTCCCCGCCTCTATTTCCCCATATCTGATTCCCCGCCTCTGATTCCCCAACTCTGATTCCCCGCCTCTGATTCCCCAGCTCTGATTCCCCGCCTCTGATTCCCGGCGTCCGATTCCCTGCCTCTGATTCCCCGCCTCTGATTCGCCATCTCTGATTCCCCGCCTCTTATTCCCCGTGTCTGATTCCCTGCCTCTGATTCCCCGCCTCAGATTCCCCGCCTCTGATTCCCTGCCACTGATTCCCTGCCCCTGATTCCCCACCTCTGATTCCCCATATCTGATTCCCCGCCTCTGTTTCTCCGCCTCTGATTCCCCGCCTCTGATTCCCCATATCTGATTCCCTGCCTCTGATTCCACAACTCTGATTCCCCGCCTCTGATTCCCCAGCTCTGAATCCCCGCCTCTGATTCCCCGCGTCTGATTCCCTCCCTCTGATTCACAACCTCTGATTCCCCACCTCTGATTCCCCATATCTGATTCCCCGCCTCTGTTTCCCCGCCTCTGATTCCCCGCCTCTGATTCCCCATATCTGATTCCCCGGCTCTGATTGCCCACCTCTGATTCCCCGCCTCTGATTCGCCAGCTCTGATTCCCCGCCTCTGAATCCCCGCATCTGATTCCCTGCCTCTGATTCCCCGCCTCTGATTCCCCATCTCTGATTTACCGCCTTTGATTCGCCACCTCTGATTCCCCATATCTGATTCCCCACCTCTGTTTCCCCGCCTCTGATTCCCCGCCTCTGATTCTCCATATCTCATTCCCCGCCTCTGAATCCCCATCTCTGATTCCCGGACTCTGATAACCCACCTCTGATTCCCGGCTTCTTATTCCCAGCATCTGATTCCCGGCCTCTGATTCCCGGCCTCTGATTCCCCGCTTCTGATTCTGATTCCCTGCCTCTGATTCCCCATCTCTGATTCCGCACATCTGATTCCCTGCCTCTGATTCCCCACCTCTGATTCCCCATATCTGATTCCCCGCCTCTGTTTCCCTGCCTCTGATTCCCCGCCTCTGTTTCCCCATATCTAATTCCCCACCTCTGATGCTCCCAGCTCTGATTCCCCGCCTCTGATTCCCCGCATCCGATTCCCCATGTCTGATTCCCCGCCTCTGTTTCCCCGCCTCTGATTCCCCGCCTCTGTTTCCCCATATCTGATTCCCCGCCTCTGATTCCCCAGCTCTGATTCCCTGCCTCTGATTCACCGCGTTCTATTCGCTGCCTCTGATTCCCCGCCTGTGATTCCCCATCTCTGATTCACCACCTCTGATTCCCCACCTCTGATTCCCCATATCTAATTCCCCGCCTCTGCTTGCCCGCCTCTCATTCCCCGCCTCTGTTTCCCCATATCTGATTCCCCGCCTCTGAATCCCCAACTCTGATTCCCTGCCTCTGATTCACCAGCTCTGATTCCCCGCCTTTGATTCCCCCCGTCTGATTCCCAGCCTCTGAATCCCCGTCTGATTTCTTGCCTCTGATTCCCCGCCTCTGATTCCCCATCTCTGATTCACTGACTCTGATTCCCCACATCTGATTCCCCATCTCTGATTCCGCACAACCGATTCCCTGCCTCTGATTCCCCGACTCTGATTCCCCACCTCTGATTCCCCAACTCTGATTCCCCGCCTCTGATTCCCCGCCTCTGATTCCCTGCCACTGATTCCCCGCCCCTGATTCCCCACATCTGATTCCCCATATCTTATTCCCCGCCTCTGTTTCCCCCCCTCTGATTCCCAGCCTCTGATTCCCCATATCTGATTCCCCGCCTCTGATTCCCCATATCTGATTCCCCGCCTCTATTTCCCCATATCTGCTTCGCCGCCTCTGATTCCCCAGCTCTGATTCCCCGCCTCTGATTCCCCGCGTCTGATTCCCTGCCTGTGATTCCCCGCCTCTGATTCCCCATCTCTGATTCCCCACCTCTGATTCCCCGTGTCTGATTCCCTTCCTTTGATTCCCCGCCTCTGATTCCCCGCCTCTGATTCCCTGCCACTGATTCCCCGCCCCTGATTCCCCACATCTGATTCCCCATATATTATTCCCCGCCTCTGTTTCGCGGCATCCGATTCCCTGCCTCTGATTCCCCGCCTCTGATTCGCCATCTCTGATTCCCCTCCTCTGATTCCCCGTGTCTGATTCCCTGCCTCTGATTCCCCGCCTCAGATTCCCCGCCTCTGATTCCCTGCCACTGATTCCCTGCCCCTGATTCCCCACCTCTGATTCCCCATATCTGATTCCCCGCCTCTGTTTCTCCGCCTCTGATTCCCCGCCTCTGATTCCCCATATCTGATTCCCTGCCTCTGATTCCACAACTCTGATTCCCCGCCTCTGATTCCCCAGCTCTGAATCCCCGCCTCTGATACCCCGCGTCTGATTCCCTCCCTCTGATTCACAACCTCTGATTCCCCACCTCTGATTCCCCATATCTGATTCCCCGCCTCTGTTTCCCCGCCTCTGATTCCCCGCCTCTGATTCCCCATATCTGATTCCCTGGCTCTGATTGCCCACCTCTGATTCCCCGCCTCTGATTCGCCAGCTCTGATTCCCCGCCTCTGAATCCCCGCATCTGATTCCCTGCCTCTGATTTCCCGCCTCTGATTCCCCATCTCTGATTCACCGCCTTTGATTCGCCACCTCTGATTCCCCATATCTGATTCCCCACCTCTGTTTCCCCGCCTCTGATTCCCCGCCTCTGATTCTCCATATCTCATTCCCCGCCTCTGAATCCCCATCTCTGATTCCCCAACTCTGATTCCCCTCCTCTAATTCGCAAGCTATGATTCACCGCCTCTGATTCCCTGCGTCTGATTCCCTGCCTCTGATTCCCAGCCTCTGATTCCCCTTCTCTGATTCACCACCTCTGAATCCCCACCTCTGATTCCCCATCTCTGATTCCGCACATCCGATTCCCTGCCTCTGATTCCCCGCCTCTGATACCCCGCCTCTGATACGCAACCTCTAATTCCCCACCTCTGATTCCCCATATCTGATTCCCCGCCTCTGTTTCCCTGCCTCTGATTCCCGGCCTCTGTTTCCCCATATCTGATTCCCCTCCTCTGATTCCCCAACTCTGATTCCCCGCCTCTGATTCCCCAGCTCTGATTCCCCGCCTTTTATTCCCGGCCTCTGATTCCCTGCCACTGATTCCCCGCCCCTGATTCCCCACCTCTGATTCCCCATATCTGATTCCCCGCCTCTGTTTCCCCAGCTCTGATTCCCCAGCTCTGATTCCCCAGCTCTGATTCCCTGCCACTGATTCCCCGCCCCTGATTCCCCTCCTCTGATTCCCCATATCTGATTCCCCGCCTCTGTTTCCCCAGCTCTGATTCCCTGCCTCTGATTCCCTGCCCTGATTCCCCATCTCTGTTTCACCGCCTTTGATTCGCCACCTCTGATTCCCCATATCTGATTCCCCGCCTCTGTTTCCCCGCCTCTGATTCCCTGCCTCTGATTCCCAACCTCTGATTCCACACCTCTGATTCCCCATATCTGATTCCCCGCCTCTATTTCCCCATATCTGATACCCCGCCTCTGATTCCCCAACTCTGATTCCCCGCCTCTGATTCCCCAGCTCTGATTCCCCGCCTCTGATTCCTGGCGTCCGATTCCCTGCCTCTGATTCCCCGCCTCTGATTCGCCATCTCTGATTCCCCGCCTCTGATTCCCCGTGTCTGATTCCACGCCTCTGATTCCCCGCCTCAGATTCCCCGCCTCTGATTCCCTGCCACTGATTCCCTGCCCCTTATTCCCCACCTCTGATTCCCCATATCTGATTCCCCGCCTCTGTTTCTCCGCCTCTGATTCCCCGCCTCTGATTCCCCATATCTGATTCCCTGCCTCTGATTCCACAACTCTGATTCCCCGCCTCTGATTCCCCAGCTCTGAATCCCCGCCTCTGATTCCCCGCGTCTGATTCCCTCCCTCTGATTCACAACCTCTGATTCCCCACCTCTGATTCCCCATATCTGATTCCCCGCCTCTGTTTCCCCGCCTCTGATTCCCCGCCTCTGATTCCCCATATCTGATTCCCCGGCTCTGATTGCCCACCTCTGATTCCCGCCTCTGATTCGCCAGCTCTGATTCCCCGCCTCTGAATCCCCGCATCTGATTCCCTGCCTCTGATTCCCCGCCTCTGATTCCCCATCTCTGATTTACCGCCTTTGATTCGCCACCTCTGATTCCCCATATCTGATTCCCCACCTCTGTTTCCCCGCCTCTGATTCCCCGCCTCTGATTCTCCATATCTCATTCCCCGCCTCTGAATCCCCATCTCTGATTCCCGGACTCTGATAACCCACCTCTGATTCCCGGCCTCTTATTCCCAGCATCTGATTCCCGGCCTCTGATTCCCGGCCTCTGATTCCCCGCTTCTGATTCTGATTCCCTGCCTCTGATTCCCCATCTCTGATTCCGCACATCTGATTCCCTGCCTCTGATTCCCCACCTCTGATTCCCCATATCTGATTCCCCGCCTCTGTTTCCCCGCCTCTGATTCCCCGCCTCTGTTTCCCCATATCTAATTCCCCACCTCTGATGCTCCCAGCTCTGATTCCCCGCCTCTGATTCCCCGCATCCGATTCCCCATGTCTGATTCCCCGCCTCTGTTTCCCCGCCTCTGATTCCCCGCGTCTGATTCCCTCCCTCTGATTCACAACCTCTGATTCCCCACCTCTGATTCCCCATATCTGATTCCCCGCCTCTGTTTCCCCGCCTCTGATTCCCCACCTCTGATTCCCCATATCTGATTCCCCGGCTCTGATTGCCCACCTCTGATTCCCCGCCTCTGATTCGCCAGCTCTGATTCCCCGCCTCTGAATCCCCGCATCTGATTCCCTGCCTCTGATTCCCCGCCTCTGATTCCCCATCTCTGATTCACCGCCTTTGATTCGCCACCTCTGATTCCCCATATCTGATTCCCCACCTCTGTTTCCCTGCCTCTGATTCCCCGCCTCTGATTCTCCATATCTCATTCCCCGCCTCTGAATCCCCATCTCTGATTCCCCAACTCTGATTCCCCTCCTCTAATTCGCAAGCTATGATTCCCCGCCTCTGATTCCCTGCGTCTGATTCCCTGCCTCTGATTCCCAGCCTCTGATTCCCCTTCTCTGATTCACCACCTCTGAATCCCCACCTCTGATTCCCCATCTCTGATTCCGCACATCCGATTCCCTGCCTCTGATTCCCCGCCTCTGATACCCCGCCTCTGATACGCAACCTCTAATTCCCCACCTCTGATTCCCCATATCTGATTCCCCGCCTCTGTTTCCCTGCCTCTGATTCCCGGCCTCTGTTTCCCCATATCTGATTCCCCTCCTCTGATTCCCCAACTCTGATTCCCCGCCTCTGATTCCCCAGCTCTGATTCCCCGCCTTTTATTCCCGGCCTCTGATTCCCTGCCACTGATTCCCCGCCCCTGATTCCCCACCTCTGATTCCCCATATCTGATTCCCCGCCTCTGTTTCCCCAGCTCTGATTCCCCACCTCTGATTCCCCAGCTCTGATTCCCTGCCACTGATTCCCCGCCCCTGATTCCCCTCCTCTGATTCCCCATATCTGATTCCCCGCCTCTGTTTCCCCAGCTCTGATTCCCTGCCTCTGATTCCCTGTCCTGATTCCCCATCTCTGTTTCACCGCCTTTGATTCGCCACCTCTGATTCCCCATATCTGATTCCCCGCCTCTGTTTCCCCGCCTCTGATTCCCTGCCTCTGATTCCCAACCTCTGATTCCACACCTCTGATTCCCCATATCTGATTCCCCGCCTCTATTTCCCCATATCTGATTCCCCGCCTCTGATTCCCCAACTCTGATTCCCCGCCTCTGATTCCCCAGCTCTGATTCCCCGCCTCTGATTCCCGGCGTCCGATTCCCTGCCTCTGATTCCCCGCCTCTGATTCGCCATCTCTGATTCCCCGCCTCTTATTCCCCGTGTCTGATTCCCTGCCTCTGATTCCCCGCCTCAGATTCCCCGCCTCTGATTCCCTGCCACTGATTCCCTGCCCCTGATTCCCCACCTCTGATTCCCCATATCTGATTCCCCGCCTCTGTTTCTCCGCCTCTGATTCCCCGCCTCTGATTCCCCATATCTGATTCCCTGCCTCTGATTCCACAACTCTGATTCCCCGCCTCTGATTCCCCAGCTCTGAATCCCCGCCTCTGATTCCCCGCGTCTGATTCCCTCCCTCTGATTCACAACCTCTGATTCCCCACCTCTGATTCCCCATATCTGATTCCCCGCCTCTGTTTCCCCGCCTCTGATTCCCCGCCTCTGATTCCCCATATCTGATTCCCCGGCTCTGATTGCCCACCTCTGATTCCCCGCCTCTGATTCGCCAGCTCTGATTCCCCGCCTCTGAATCCCCGCATCTGATTCCCTGCCTCTGATTCCCCGCCTCTGATTCCCCATCTCTGATTTACCGCCTTTGATTCGCCACCTCTGATTCCCCATATCTGATTCCCCACCTCTGTTTCCCCGCCTCTGATTCCCCGCCTCTGATTCTCCATATCTCATTCCCCGCCTCTGAATCCCCATCTCTGATTCCCGGACTCTGATAACCCACCTCTGATTCCCGGCTTCTTATTCCCAGCATCTGATTCCCGGCCTCTGATTCCCGGCCTCTGATTCCCCGCTTCTGATTCTGATTCCCTGCCTCTGATTCCCCATCTCTGATTCCGCACATCTGATTCCCTGCCTCTGATTCCCCACCTCTGATTCCCCATATCTGATTCCCCGCCTCTGTTTCCCTGCCTCTGATTCCCCGCCTCTGTTTCCCCATATCTAATTCCCCACCTCTGATGCTCCCAGCTCTGATTCCCCGCCTCTGATTCCCCGCATCCGATTCCCCATGTCTGATTCCCCGCCTCTGTTTCCCCGCCTCTGATTCCCCGCCTCTGTTTCCCCATATCTGATTCCCCGCCTCTGATTCCCCAGCTCTGATTCCCTGCCTCTGATTCACCGCGTTCTATTCGCTGCCTCTGATTCCCCGCCTGTGATTCCCCATCTCTGATTCACCACCTCTGATTCCCCACCTCTGATTCCCCATATCTAATTCCCCGCCTCTGCTTGCCCGCCTCTCATTCCCCGCCTCTGTTTCCCCATATCTGATTCCCCGCCTCTGAATCCCCAACTCTGATTCCCTGCCTCTGATTCACCAGCTCTGATTCCCCGCCTTTGATTCCCCCCGTCTGATTCCCAGCCTCTGAATCCCCGTCTGATTTCTTGCCTCTGATTCCCCGCCTCTGATTCCCCATCTCTGATTCACTGACTCTGATTCCCCACATCTGATTCCCCATCTCTGATTCCGCACAACCGATTCCCTGCCTCTGATTCCCCGACTCTGATTCCCCACCTCTGATTCCCCAACTCTGATTCCCCGCCTCTGATTCCCCGCCTCTGATTCCCTGCCACTGATTCCCCGCCCCTGATTCCCCACATCTGATTCCCCATATCTTATTCCCCGCCTCTGTTTCCCCCCCTCTGATTCCCAGCCTCTGATTCCCCATATCTGATTCCCCGCCTCTGATTCCCCATATCTGATTCCCCGCCTCTATTTCCCCATATCTGCTTCGCCGCCTCTGATTCCCCAGCTCTGATTCCCCGCCTCTGATTCCCCGCGTCTGATTCCCTGCCTGTGATTCCCCGCCTCTGATTCCCCATCTCTGATTCCCCACCTCTGATTCCCCGTGTCTGATTCCCTTCCTTTGATTCCCCGCCTCTGATTCCCCGCCTCTGATTCCCTGCCACTGATTCCCCGCCCCTGATTCCCCACATCTGATTCCCCATATATTATTCCCCGCCTCTGTTTCCCCCCCTCTGATTCCCAGCCTCTGATTCCCCATATCTGATTCCCCGCCTCTGATTCCCCATATCTGATTCCCCGCCTCTATTTCCCCATATCTGCTTCGCCGCATCTGATTCCCCAACTCTGATTCCCCGCCTCTGATTCCCCAGCTCTGATTTCCCGCCTCTGATTCCCGGCATCCGATTCCCTGCCTCTGATTCCCCGCCTCTGATTCCCCGCCTCTGATTCCCCGCCTCTGATTCCCCGTGTCTGATTCCCTGCCTCTGATTCCCCAGCTCTGAATCCCCGCCTCTGATTCCCCGCGTCTGATTCCCTGCCTCTGATTCCCCGCCTCTGATTCCCCATCTGTGATTCACAACCTCTGATGCCCCACCTCTGATTCCCCATATCTGATTCCCCGCCTCTGTTTCCCCGCCTCTGATTCCCCGCCTCTGATTCCCCATATCTGATTCCCCGCCTCTGATTGCCCACCTCTGATTCCCCGCGTCTGATTCCCTGCCTCTGATTCCCCGCCTCTGATTCCCCATCTCTGATTCACCACCTCTGATTCCCGGCCTCTGATTCCCCATCTCTGATTCCGCACATCCGATTCCCTGCCTATGATTCCCCACCTCTGATTCCCCGCCTCTGATTCCCCATATCTGATTCCCTGCCTCTGTTTCCCCGCCTCTGATTCCCCACCTCTGTTTCCCAATATCTGATTCCCCGCCTCTGATTCCCCAACTCTAATACCCCGCCTCTGATTCCCCAGCTCTGATTCCCCGCCTCTGATTCCCCGCATCTGATTCCCTGCCTCTGATTCCCCGCCTCTGATTCCAGGCCTCTGATTCCCAGCATTTGATTCCGGCCTCTGATTCCCGGCCTCTGATTCCCTGCTTCTGATTCTGATTCCCTGCCTCTGATTCCCCATCTCTGATTCCGCACATCTGATTCCTTGCCTCTGATTCCCCACCTCTGATTCCCCATATCTGATTCCCCGCCTGGGTTTCCCCGCCTCTGATTCCCCGCCTCTGTTTCCCAATATCTAAGTCCCCGCCTCTGATTCCCCAAATCTGATTCCCCACCTCTGATTCCCCATCTCTGATTCCCCGCCTCTGATTCCCCGCATCTGATTCCCTGCATCTGATTCCAAGCCTCTGATTCCCTGCCTCTGATTCCCAACCTCTGATTCCCCACCTCTGATTCCCCATATCTGATTCCCCGCCTCTGTTTCCCCGCCTCGGATTCCCCGCCTCTGTTTCCCCATATCTGATTCCCGGCCTCTGATTCCCCGCCTCTGTTTCCCCATATCTGATTCCCCGCCTCTGATTCCCCAACTCTGATGCTCCTCTTATGCTCCTCTGATGCTCCTGCTCCTGCTCCTGCTCCTGCTCCTGCTCCTGCTCCTGCTCCTGCTCCTGCTCCTGCTCCTGCTCCTGCTCCTGCTCCTGCTCCTGCTCCTGCTCCTGTTCCTGCTCCTGCTCCTGCTTCTGCACCTCTGATGCTCCTCTGATGCACCTCTGATACTCCTCTGATGCTCCTCTGATGCTCCTCTGATGCCCCTCCTATGCTCCTCTGATGCTCCTGCTCCTGCTCCTGCTCCTGCTCCTGCTCCTGCTCCTGCTCCTGCTCCTGCTCCTGCTCCTGCTCCTGCTCCTGCTCCTGCTCCTGCTCCTGCTCCTGCTCCTGCTCCTGTTCCTGCTCCTGCTCCTGCTCCTGCACCTCTGATGCTCCTCTGATGCACCTCTGATACTCCTCTGATGCTCCTCAGATGCTCCTCTGATGCTCCTCTGATGCTCCTCTGATGCACCTCTGATGCTCCTCTGATGCTCCTCTGATACTCCTCTGATGCTCCTCAGATGCTCCTCTGATGCTCCTCTGATGCTCCTCTGATGCTCCTCTGATGCTCCTCTGATGCACCTCTGATGCTCCTCTGATGCTCCTCTGATAATCCTCTGATGCTCCTCAGATGCTCCTCTGATGCTCCTCTGATGCTCCTCTGATGCTCCTCTGATGCTCCTCTGATGCTCCTCTGATGCTCATGCTCCTACTCCTGCTCCTCTGATGCTCCTCTGATGCTCCTCTGATCCTCCTCTGATGCTCCTCTGATGCTCCTCTGATGCTCCTCTGATGCTCCTCTGATGCTCCTCTGAGGCTCCTCTGATGCTCCTCTGAGGCTCCTCTGATGCTCCTCTGATGCTCCTCTGATGCTCCTCTGATGCTCCTCTGATGCTCCTCTGATGCTCCTCTGATGCTCCTCTGATGCTCCTCTGATGCTCCTCTGATGCTCCTCTGATCCTCCTCTGATGCTCCACTGATGCTCCTCTGATGCTCCACTGATGCTCCTCTGATGCTCCTCTGATGCTCCTCTGATGCTCCTCTGATGCTCCACTGATGCTCCTCTGATGCTCCTCTGATGCTCCTGCTCCTGCTCCTGCTCCTCTGATGCTCCTCTGATGACCTCTGATGCTCCTGCTCCTGCTCCTGCTCCTGCTCCTGCTCCTGCTCCTCTGATGCTCCTCTGATGCTCCTCTGATGCTCCACTGATGCTCCTCTGATGCTCCTCTGATGGTCCTCTGATGCTCCTCTGATGCTCCTCTGATCCTCCTCTGATCCTCCTCTGATGCTCCTCTGATGCTCCTCTGATGCTCCTCTGATGCTCCTCTGATGCTCCTCTGATCCTCCTCTGATGCTCCTCTGATGCTCCTCTGATGCTCCTCTGATGCTCCTCTGAGGCTCCTCTGAGGCTCCTCTGAGGCTCCTCTGATGCTCCTCTGATGCTCCTCTGATGCTCCTCTGATGCTCCTGTGATGCTCCTCTGATGCTCTTCTGATGCTCCTCTGATGCTCCTGTGATGCTCCTCTGATGCTCCTCTGCTGCTCCTCTGATGCTGATCTGATTCTCCTCTGATGCTCCTCTGATGCTCCTCTGATGCTCCTCTGATGCTCCGCTGATGCTCCTCTGATGCTCCTCTGATGCTCCTCTGATGCTCCTCTGATACTCCTCTGATGCTCCTCTGATGCTCCTGTGATGCTCCTCTGATGCTCCTCTGCTGCTCCTCTGATGCTCATCTGATGCTCATCTGATTCTCCTCTGATGCTCCTCTGATGCTCCTCTGATGCTCCTCTGATCCACCTCTGATGCTCCTCTGATGCTCCTCTGATGCTCCTCTGATGCTCCTCTGATGCTCCTGTGATGCTCCTCTGATGCTCCTCTGCTGCTCCTCTGATGCTCATCTGATGCTCCTCTGATTCTCCTCTGATGCTCCTCTGATGCTCCTCTGATGCTCCTCTTATGCTCCTCTGATCCTCCTCTGATGCTCATCTGATGCTCCTCTAATGCTCCTCTGATGCTCCTCTGATGCTCCTCTGATGCTCCTCTGATGCTACTCTGATGCTACTCTGATGCTCCTCTGATGCTCCTCTGATGCTCCTCTGATGCTCCTCTGATGCTCCTCTGATGCTCCTCTGATGCTCCTCTGATCCTCCTCTGATGCTCCTCTGATGCTCCTCTGATGATCCTCTGATGCTCCTCTGATGCTCCTCTGATGCTCCTCTGAGGCTCCTCTGATGCTCCTCTGATGCTCCTCTGATGCTCCTCTGATGCTCCTCTGATGCTCCTCTGATGCTCCTCTGATGCTCCTCTGATCCTCCTCTGATGCTCCTCTGATGCTCCTCTGATGCTCCTCTGATCCTCCTCTGATGCTCCTCTGATGCTCCTCTGATGCTCCTCTGATGCTCCTCTGATGCTCCTCTGATGCTCCTCTGAGGCTCCTCTGAGGCTCCTCTGATTCTCTTCTGATGCTCCTCTGATGCTCCTCTGATGCTCCTCTGATGCTCCTGTGATGCTCCTGTGATGCTCCTCTGATGCTCCTGTGATGCTCCTCTGATGCTCCTCTGATACTCCTCTGATGCTCCTCTGATGCTCCTCTGATGCTCCTCTGAGGCTCCTCTGATGCTCCTCTGATACTCCTCTGATCCTCATCTGATGCTCCTCTGATGCTCCTCTGATGCTCCTCTGATGCTCCTCTGATGCTCGTCTGATGCTCCTCTGATGCTCCTGTGATGCTCCTCTGATGCTCCTCTGATCCTCCTCTGATCCTCCTCTGATGCTCCTCTGATGCTCCTCTGATGCTCCTCTGATGCTCCTCTGATGCTCCTGCTCCTGCTCCTGCTCCTGCTCCTGCTCCTGCTCCTGCTCCTGCTCCTGCTCCTGCTCCTGCTCCTGCTCCTGCTCCTGCTCCTGCTCCTGTTCCTGCTCCTGCTCCTGCTCCTGCTCCTGCACCTCTGATGCTCCTCTGATGCACCTCTGATGCTCCTCTGATGCTCCTCTGATACTCCTCTGATGCTCCTTAGATGCTCCTCTGATGCTCCTCTGATGCTCCTCTGTTGCTCCTCTGATGCCTCTGTGATGCTCCTCTGATGCTCCTCTGATTCTCCTCTGATGCTCCGCTGATGCTCCTCTGATGCTCCTCTGATGCTCCTCTGATTCTCCTCTGATGCTCCGCTGATGCTCCTCTGATGCTCCTGTGATGCTCCTGTGATGCTTCTCTGATTCTCCTCTGATGCTCCTCTGATGCTCCTCTGATGCTCCTCTGATGCTCCTCTGATGCTCCTCTGATGCTCCTCTGATGCTCCTCTGATCCTCCTGCTCCTGCTCCTGCTCCTACTCCTGCTCCTGCTCCTGCTCCTGCTCCTGCTCCTGCTCCTGCTCCTGCTCCTGCTCCTGCTCCTGCTCCTGCTCCTGCTCCTGCTCCTGCTCCTGCTCCAGCTCCTGCTCCTGCCCCTGCCCCTGCTCCTGCTACTGCTCCTGCTCCTGCTCCTGCTCCTGCTCCTGCTCCTGCTCCGGCTCCTGCTCCTGCACCTCTGATGCTCCTGCTCCTGCTCGATGCTCCTCTGATGCACCTCTGATGCTCCTCTGATGCTCCTCTGATGCTCCTCTGATGCTCCTCAGATGCTCCTCTGATGCACCTCTGATGCTCCTCTGATGCTCCTCTGATGCTCCTCAGATGCTCCTCTGATGCACCTCTGATGCTCCTCTGATGCTCCTCTGATACTCCTCTGATGCTCCTCTGATGCTCCTCTGATGCTCCTCTGATGCTCCTCTGATGCTCCTCTGATGCTCCTCTGATACTCCTCTGATGCTCCTCTGATGCTCCTCTGATGCTCCAATGATGCTCCAATGATGCTCCTCTGATGCTCCTGTGATGCTCCTCTGATGATCCTCTGATGCTCCTCTGATGCTCCTCTGATGCTCCTCTGATGCTCCTCTGATGCTCCTCTGAGGCTCCTCTGATGCTCCTCTGATGCTCCGCTGATGCTCCTCTGATGCTCCTCTGATGCTCCTCTGATGCTCCCCTGATGCTCCTCTGATGCTCCTCTGATGCTCCTCTGATGCTCCTGCTCCTGCTCCTGCTCCACTGATGCTCCTCTGATACTCCTCTGATGCTCCTGCTCCTGCTCCTGCTCCTGCTCCTGCTCATCTGATGCTCCTCTGATGCTCCTGCTCCTGCTCCTGCTCCTGCTCCTGCTCCTGCTCCTGCTCCTGCTCCTGCTCCTGCTCCTGCTCCTGCTCCTCTGATGTTCCTCTGATTCTCCTCTGATGCTCCTCTGATGTTCCTCTGATGCTCCTCTGATGCTCCACTGATGCTCCTCTGATGCTCCTCTGATGCTCCTCTGATGCTCCTCTGATGCTCCTCTGATGCTCCTCTGATGCTCCTCTGTTGCTCCTCTGATGCTCCCCTGATGCTCCTCTGATGCTCCTCTGATGCTCCACTGATTCTCTTCTGATGCTCCTCTGATGCTCCTCTGATGCTCCTCTGATGCTCCTCTGATGCTCCTCTGAGGCTCCTCTGAGGCTCCTCTGAGGCTCCTCTGAGGCTCCTCTGATGCTCCTCTGATGCTCCTCTGAGGCTCCTCTGATGCTCCTCTGATGCTCCTCTGATGCTCCTCTGATGCTCCTCTGAGGCTCCTCTGATGCTCCTCTGATGCTCCTCTGATGCTCCTCTGATGCTCCTCTGATGCTCCTGTGATGCTCCTCTGATGCTCCTGTGATCCTCCACTGATGCTCCTCTGATGCTCCTCTGATGCTCCTCTGATCCTCCTCTGATGCTCCTCTGATGCTCCTCTGATGCTCCTCTGATGCTCCTCTGATGCTCCTCTGATGCTCCTCTGATGCTCCTCTGAGGCTCCTCTGATTCTCTTCTGATGCTCCTCTGATGCTCCTCTGATGCTCCTCTGATGCTCCTGTGATGCTCCTGTGATGCTCCTCTGATGCTCCTGTAATGCTCCTCTTCTGTTCCTCTGCTGTTCCTCTGATGCTCCTTTGATGCTCCTCTGATGCTCCTCTGAGGCTCCTCTGATGCTCCTCTGATGCTCCTCTGATCCTCATCTGATGCTCCTCTGATGCTCCTATGATGCTCCTCTGATGCTCCTCTGATGCTCCTCTGATCCTCCTCTGATGCTCCTCTGATGCTCCTCTCATGCTCCTCTGATGCTCCTCTGATGCTCCTCTGATGCTCCTGCTCCTGCTCCTGCTCCTGCTCCTGCTCCTGCTCCTGCTCCTGCTCCTGCTCCTGCTCCTGCTCCTGCTCCTGCTCCTGCTCCTGCTCCTTTTCCTGCTCCTGCTCCTGCTCCTGCTCCTGCTCCTGCTCCTGTTCCTGCTCCTGCTCCTGCTCCTGCTCCTGCACCTCTGATGCTCCTCTGATGCACGTCTGATGCTCCTCTGATGCTCCTCTGATACTCCTCTGATGCTCCTTAGATGCTCCTCTGATGCTCCTCTAATGCTCCTCTGTTGCTAATCTGATGCCTCTGTGATGCTCCTCTGATGCTCCTCTGATTCTCCTCTGATGCTCCGCTGATGCTCCTCTGATGCTCCTCTGATGCTCCTCTGATGATCCTCTGATCCTCCTCTGATGCTCCACTGATGCTCCTGTGATGCTCCTGTGATGCTCCTGTGATGCTTCTCTGATTCTCCTCTGATGCTCCTCTGATGCTCCTCTGATGCTCCTCTGATGCTCCTCTGATGTTCCTCTGATGCTCCTCTGATGCTCCTCTGATGTTCCTCTGATGCTCCTGTGATGCTCCTCTGATGCTCCTGCTCCTGCTCCTGCTCCTGCTCCTGCTCCTGCTCCTGCTCCTGCTCCTGCTCCTTCTCCTGCTCCTGCTCCTGCTCCTGCTCCTGCTCCTGCCCCTGCTCCTGCTCCTGCTCCTGCCCCTGCTCCTGCTCCTGCTACTGCTCCTGCTCCTGCTCCTGCTCCTGCTCCTGCTCCTGCTCCGGCTCCTGCTCCTGCACCTCTGATGCTCCTGCTCCTGCTCGATGCTCCTCTGATGCACCTCTGATGCTCCTCTGATGCTCCTCTGATGCTCCTCTGATGCTCCTCAGATGCTCCTCTGATGCACCTCTGATGCTCCTCTGATGCTCCTCTGATGCTCCACTGATGCTCCTCAGATGCTCCTCTGATGCACCTCTGATGCTCCTCTGATGCTCCTCTGATGCTCCTCTGATGCTCCTCTGTTGCTCCTCTGATGCTCCTCTGATGCTCCTCTGATGCTCCTCTGATGCTCCAATGATGCTCCGATGATGCTCCTCTGATGCTCCTGTGATGCTCCTCTGATGCTCCTTTGATGCTCCTCTGATGCTCCTCTGATGCTCCTCTGATGCTCCTCTGATGCTCCTCTGATGCTCCTCTCATGCTCCTCTGATCCTCCTCTGATCCTCCTCTGATGCTCCTCTGATGCTCCTCTGATGCTCCTCTGATGCTCCTCTGATGCTCTTCTGATCCTCCTCTGATGCTCCTCTGATGCTCCTCTGATGCTCCTCTAATGCTCCTCTGTTGCTCCTCTGATGATCCTCTGATGCTCCTCTGATGCTCCTCTGATGCTCCTCTGATGCTCCTCTGATGCTCCTCTGATGCTCCTCTGATGCTCCTCTGATGCTCCTCTGAGGCTCCTCTGATGCTCCTCTGATGCTCCTCTGATGCTCCTCTGATGCTCCTCTGATGCTCCTCTGAGGCTCCTCTGAGGCTCCTCTGGGGCTCCTCTGATGCTCCTCTGATGCTCCTCTGATGCTCCTCTGATGCTCCTCTGATGCTCCTCTGATGCTCCTCTGAGGCTCCTCTGATGCTCCTGCTCCTGCTCCTGCTCCACTGATGCTCCTCTGATACTCCTCTGATGATCCTGCTCCTGCTCCTGCTCCTGCTCCTGCTCATGTGATGCTCCTCTGATGCTCCTGCTCCTGCTCCTGCTCCTGCTCCTGCTCCTGCTCCTGCTCCTGCTCCTGCTCCTGCTCCTCTGATGCTCCTCTGATGCTCCTCTGATGCTCCTCTGATGTTCCTCTGATGCTCCTCTGATGCTCCACTGATGCTCCTCTGATGCTCCTCTGATGCTCCTCTGATGCTCCTCTGATGCTCCTCTGATGCTCCTCTGATGCTCCTCTGTTGCTCCTCTGATGCTCCCCTGATGCTCCTCTGATGCTCCTCTGATGCTCCACTGATGCTCTTCTGATGCTCCTCTGATGCTCCTCTGATGCTCCTCTGATGCTCCTCTGATGCTCCTCTGAGTCTCCTCTGAGGCTCCTCTGAGGCTCCTCTGATGCTCCTCTGATGCTCCTCTGATGCTCCTCTGATGCTCCTTTGAGGCTCCTCTGATGCTCCTCTGATGCTCCTCTGATGCTCCTCTGATGCTCCTCTGATGCTCCTCTGATGCTCCTCTGATGCTCCTCTGATGCTCCTCTGATGCTCCTCTGATCCTCCTCTGATGCTCCTCTGATGCTCCTATGATGCTCATCTGATGCTCTTCTGATACTCCTCTGATGCTCCTCTGAGGCTCCTCTGATGCTCCTCTGATGCTCCACTGATGCTCCTCTGATTCTCCTCTGATGCTCCTCTGATGCTCCTGTGATCCTCCTCTGATGCTCCTGTGCTGCTCCTCTGATGCTCCTCTGATGCTCCTCTGATGCTCCTCTGATGCTCCTCTGAGGCTCCTCTGATGCTCCTCTGATGCTCCTCTGATCCTCCTCTGATGCTCCTCTGATGCTCCTCTGATGCTCCTCTGATGCTTCTCTGATGCTCCTCTGATGCTCCTCTGATGCTCCTATGATGCTCCTCTGATGCTCCTCTGATGCTCCTCTGATGCTCCTCTAATCCTCCTCTGATGCTCCTCTGATGCTCCTCTGATGCTCCTCTGATGCTCCTCTTATGCTCCTCTGATGCTCCTCTGATGCTCCTGTGATGCTCCTGTGATGCTCCTCTGATGCTCCTGTGATGCTCCTCTTCTGTTCCTCTGCTGTTCCTCTGATGCTCCTCTGATGCTCCTCTGATGCTCCTCTGAGGCTCCTCTGATGCTCCTCTGATGCTCCTCTGATCCTCATCTGATGCTCCTCTGATGCTCCTATGATGCTCCTCTGATGCTCCTCTGATGCTCCTCTGATGCTCCTCTGATGCTCCTCTGATGCTCCTCTGATGCTCCTCTGATCCTCCTCTGATGCTCCTCTGATCCTCCTCTGATGCTCCTCTGATGCTCCTCTAATGCTCCTCTGATGCTCCTCTCATGCTCCTCTGATGCTCCTCTGATGCTCCTCTGATGCTCCTGCTCCTGCTCCTGCTCCTGCTCCTGCTCCTGCTCCTGCTCCTGCTCCTGCTCCTGCTCCTGCTCCTGCTCCTGCTCCTGCTCCTGCTCCTGCTCCTGCTCCTGCTCCTGCTCCTGTTCCTGCTCCTGCTCCTGCTCCTGCTCCTGCACCTCTGATGCTCCTCTGATGCACGTCTGATGCTCCTCTGATGCTCCTCTGATACTCCTCTGATGCTCCTTAGATGCTCCTCTGATGCTCCTCTAATGCTCCTCTGTTGCTAATCTGATGCCTCTGTGATGCTCCTCTGATGCTCCTCTGATTCTCCTCTGATGCTCCGCTGATGCTCCTCTGATGCTCCTCTGATGCTCCTCTGATGATCCTCTGATCCTCCTCTGATGCTCCACTGATGCTCCTGTGATGCTCCTGTGATGCTCCTGTGATGCTTCTCTGATTTTCCTCTGATGCTCCTCTGATGCTCCTCTGATGCTCCTCTGATGCTCCTCTGATGCTCCTCTGATGCTCCTCTGATGCTCCTCTGATGTTCCTCTGATGCTCCTGTGATGCTCCTCTGATGCTCCTGCTCCTGCTCCTGCTCCTGCTCCTGCTCCTGCTCCTGCTCCTGCTCCTGCTCCTGCTCCTGCTCCTGCTCCTGCTCCTGCTCCTGCTCCTGCCCCTGCTCCTGCTCCTGCTCCTGCCCCTGCTCCTGCTCCTGCTACTGCTCCTGCTCCTGCTCCTGCTCCTGCTCCTGCTCCTGCTCCGGCTCCTGCTCCTGCACCTCTGATGCTCCTGCTCCTGCTCGATGCTCCTCTGATGCACCTCTGATGCTCCTCTGATGCTCCTCTGATGCTCCTCTGATGCTCCTCAGATGCTCCTCTGATGCACCTCTGATGCTCCTCTGATGCTCCTCTGATGCTCCACTGATGCTCCTCAGATGCTCCTCTGATGCACCTCTGATGCTCCTCTGATGCTCCTCTGATGCTCCTCTGATGCTCCTCTGTTGCTCCTCTGATGCTCCTCTGATGCTCCTCTGATGCTCCTCTGATGCTCCAATGATGCTCCAATGATGCTCCTCTGATGCTCCTGTGATGCTCCTCTGATGCTCCTTTGATGCTCCTCTGATGCTCCTCTGATGCTCCTCTGATGCTCCTCTGATGCTCCTCTGATGCTCCTCTGATGCTCCTCTGATCCTCCTCTGATCCTCCTCTGATGCTCCTCTGATGCTCCTCTGATGCTCTTCTGATGCTCCTCTGATGCTCTTCTGATCCTCCTCTGATGCTCCTCTGATGCTCCTCTGATGCTCCTCTAATGCTCCTCTGTTGCTCCTCTGATGATCCTCTGATGCTCCTCTGATGCTCCTCTGATGCTCCTCTGATGCTCCTCTGATGCTCCTCTGATGCTCCTCTGATGCTCCTCTGATGCTCCTCTGAGGCTCCTCTGATGCTCCTCTGATGCTCCTCTGATGCTCCTCTGATGCTCCTCTGAGGCTCCTCTGAGGCTCCTCTGAGGCTCCTCTGGGGCTCCTCTGATGCTCCTCTGATGCTCCTCTGATGCTCCTCTGATGCTCCTCTGATGCTCCTCTGATGCTCCTCTGAGGCTCCTCTGATGCTCCTGCTCCTGCTCCTGCTCCACTGATGCTCCTCTGATACTCCTCTGATGATCCTGCTCCTGCTCCTGCTCCTGCTCCTGCTCATGTGATGCTCCTCTGATGCTCCTGCTCCTGCTCCTGCTCCTGCTCCTGCTCCTGCTCCTGCTCCTGCTCCTGCTCCTGCTCCTCTGATGCTCCTCTGATGCTCCTCTGATGCTCCTCTGATGCTCCTCTGATGCTCCTCTGATGCTCCACTGATGCTCCTCTGATGCTCCTCTGATGCTCCTCTGATGCTCCTCTGATGCTCCTCTGATGCTCCTCTGATGCTCCTCTGTTGCTCCTCTGATGCTCCTCTGTTGCTCCTCTGATGCTCCCCTGATGCTCCTCTGATGCTCCTCTGATGCTCCACTGATGCTCTTCTGATGCTCCTCTGATGCTCCTCTGAGTCTCCTCTGAGTCTCCTCTGAGGCTCCTCTGAGTCTCCTCTGATGCTCCTCTGAGGCTCCTCTGATGCTCCTCTGAGGCTCCTCTGATGCTCCTCTGATGCTCCTCTGATGCTCCTCTGATGCTCCTCTGATGCTCCTCTGATGCTCCTCTGATGCTCCTCTGATGCTCCTCTGATGCTCCTCTGATCCTCCTCTGATCCTCCTCTGATGCTCCTCTGATCCTCCTCTGATGCTCTTCTGATACTCCTCTGATGCTCCTCTGAGGCTCCTCTGATGCTCCTCTGAGGCTCCTCTGATGCTCCTCTGATGCTCCTCTGATGCTCCTCTGATTCTCCTCTGATCCTCCTCTGATGCTCCTGTGCTGCTCCTCTGATGCTCCTGTGCTGCTCCTCTGATGCTCCTCTGATGCTCCTCTGATGCTCCTCTGATGCTCCTCTGATGCTCCTCTGATCCTCCTCTGATGCTCCTCTGATGCTCCTCTGATGCTCCTCTGATGCTTCTCTGATGCTCCTCTGATGCTCCTCTGATGCTCCTATGATGCTCCTCTGATGCTCCTCTGATGCTCCTCTGATGCTCCTCTAATCCTCCTCTGATGCTCCTCTGATGCTCCTCTGATGCTCCTCTGATGCTCCTCTTATGCTCCTCTGATGCTCCTCTGAGGCTTCTCTGAGGCTCCTCTGAGTCTCCTCTGATGCTCCTCTGATTCTCCTCTGATGCTCCTCTGATGCTCATCTGATGCTCCTGTGATGCTCCTCTGATGCTCCTCTGATGCTCCTGTGATGCTCCTCTGATGCTCCTCTGCTGTTCCTCTGATGCTCCTCTGATGCTCCTCTGATGCTCCTCTGATGCTCCTCTGAGGCTCCTCTGATGCTCCTCTGATGCTCCTCTGATGCTCCTCTGATGCTCCTCTGATGCTCCTCTGATGCTCCTCTGATGCTCCTCTAATGCTCCTCTGATGCTCCTCTGATCCTCCTCTGATGCTCCTCTGATGCTCCTCTGATGCTCCTCTGATGCTCCTCTGATGCTCCTCTGATGCTCCTCTGATGCTCCTCTGATGCTCCTCTGATCCTCCTCTGATGCTCCACTGATGCTCCTCTGATGCTGCTCTGATGCTCCTCTGATGCTCCTCTGATGCTCCTGCTCCTGCTCCTGCTCCTGCTCCTGCTCCTGCTCCTCTGATGCTCCTCTGATGCTCCTCTGATGCTCCTCTGATGCTCCTCTGATGCTCCTCTGATGCTCCTCTGATGCTCCTCTGATCCTCCTATGATGCTCCACTGATGCTCCTCTGATGCTCCACTGATGCTCCTCTGATGCTCCTCTGATGCTCCTCTGACGCTCCTCTGATGCTCCTCTGATGCTCCTCTGACGCTCCTCTGAAACTCCTCTGATGCTCCTCTGATGCTCCTGCTCCTGCTCCTGCTCCTCTGATGCTCCTCTGATGACCTCTCATGCTCCTGCTCCTGCTCCTGCTCCTGCTCCTGCTCCTGCTCCTCTGATGCTCCTCTGATGCTCCTCTGATCCTCCTCTGATGCTCCTCTGATGCTCCTCTGATGCTCCTCTGATGCTCCTCTGAGGCTCCTCGGATGCTCCTCTGATGCTCCTCTGATCCTCCTCTGATGCTCCTCTGATGCTCCTGTGATGCTCCTCTGATGCTCCTCTGATGCTCCTCTGATGCTCCTGTGATGCTCCTCTGATGCTCCTCTGATGCTCCTCTGATGCTCCTGTGATGCTCCTCTGATGCTCCTCTGATGCTCCTCTGATGCTCCTGTGATGCTCCTCTGATGCTCCTCTGATGCTCCTCTGATGCTCCTCTGATGCTCCTGTGATGCTCCTCTGATGCTCCTCTGATGCTCCTCTGATGCTCCTCTGATGCTCCTCTGATCCTCCTCTGATGCTACTCTGATGCTCCTCTGATGCTCCTCTGATGCTCCTCTGAGGCTCCTCTGATGCTCCTCTGATGCTCCTCTGATGCTCCTCTGATGCTCCTCTGATGCTCCTCTGATACTCCTCTGATGCTCCTCTGATGCTCCTGTGATGCTCCTCTGATGCTCCTCTGCTGCTCCTCTGATGCTCATCTGATGCTCCTCTGATTCTCCTCTGATGCTCCTCTGATGCTCCTCTGATGCTCCTCTGATGCTCCTCTGATCCACCTCTGATGCTCGTCTGATGCTCCTCTGATGCTCATCTGATGCTCCTGTGATGCTCCTCTGATGCTCCTCTGCTGCTCCTCTGCTGCTCCTCTGATGCTCATATGATTCTCCTCTGATTCTCCTCTGATGCTCCTCTGATGCTCCTCTGATGCTCCTCTTATGCTCCTCTGATCCTCCTCTGATGCTCCTCTGATGCTCCTCTGATGCTCCTCTGATGCTCCTCTGATGCTACTCTGATGCTCCTCTGATGCTCCTCTGATGCTCCTCTGATGCTCCTCTGATCCTCCTCTGATGCTCCTCTGATCCTCCTCTGCTGCTCCTCTGATGCTCCTCTGATGCTCCTCTGATGCTCCTCTGATGCTCCTCTGATGCTCCTCTGAGGCTCCTCTGATGCTCCTCTGATGCTCCTCTGATGCTCCTCTGATGCTCCTCTGATGCTCCTCTGATGCTCCTCTGATGCTCCTGTGATGCTCCTCTGATGCTCCTGTGATCCTCCTCTGATGCTCCTCTGATGCTCCTCTGATGCTCTTTTGATCCTCCTCTGATGCTCCTCTGATGCTCCTCTGATGCTCCTCTGATGCTCCTCTGATGCTCCTCTGAGGCACCTCTGAGGCTCCTCTGATTCTCTTCTGATGCTCCTCTGATGCTCCTCTGATGCTCCTCTGATGCTCCTGTGATGCTCCTCTGATGCTCCTGTGATGCTCCTCTGATGCTTCTCTGATGCTCCTCTGATGCTCCTCTGATGCTCCTATGATGCTCCTCTGATGCTCCTCTGATGCTCCTCTGATGCTCCTCTAATCCTCCTCTGATGCTCCTCTGATGCTCCTCTGATGCTCCTCTGATGCTCCTCTTATGCTCCTCTGATGCTCCTCTGAGGCTCCTCTGAGGCTCCTCTGAGTCTCCTCTGATGCTCCTCTGATTCTCCTCTGATGCTCCTCTGATGCTCATCTGATGCTCCTCTGATGCTCCTCTGATGCTCCTCTGATGCTCCTGTGATGCTCCTCTGATGCTCCTCTGCTGTTCCTCTGATGCTCCTCTGATGCTCCTCTGATGCTCCTCTGATGCTCCTCTGAGGCTCCTCTGATGCTCCTCTGATGCTCCTCTGATGCTCCTCTGATGCTCCTCTGATGCTCCTCTGATGCTCCTCTGATGCTCCTCTGATGCTCCTCTAATGCTCCTCTGATGCTCCTCTGATCCTCCTCTGATGCTCCTCTGATGCTCCTCTGATGCTCCTCTGATGCTCCTCTGATGCTCCTCTGATGCTCCTCTGATGCTCCTCTGATGCTCCTCTGATCCTCCTCTGATGCTCCACTGATGCTCCTCTGATGCTGCTCTGATGCTCCTCTGATGCTCCTCTGATGCTCCTGCTCCTGCTCCTGCTCCTGCTCCTGCTCCTGCTCCTCTGATGCTCCTCTGATGCTCCTCTGATGCTCCTCTGATGCTCCTCTGATGCTCCTCTGATGCTCCTCTGATGCTCCTCTGATGCTCCTCTGATGCTCCTCTGATGCTCCTCTGATGCTCCTCTGATGCTCCTCTGATGCTCCTCTGATCCTCCTCTGATGCTCCACTGATGCTCCTCTGATGCTGCTCTGATGCTCCTCTGATGCTCCTCTGATGCTCCTGCTCCTGCTCCTGCTCCTGCTCCTGCTCCTGCTCCTCTGATGCTCCTCTGATGCTCCTCTGATGCTCCTCTGATGCTCCTCTGATGCTCCTCTGATGCTCCTCTGATGCTCCTCTGATGCTCCTCTGACGCTCCTCTGAAACTCCTCTGATGCTCCTCTGATGCTCCTGCTCCTGCTCCTGCTCCTCTGATGCTCCTCTGATGACCTCTCATGCTCCTGCTCCTGCTCCTGCTCCTGCTCCTGCTCCTGCTCCTCTGATGCTCCTCTGATGCTCCTCTGATCCTCCTCTGATGCTCCTCTGATGCTCCTCTGATGCTCCTCTGATGCTCCTCTGAGGCTCCTCGGATGCTCCTCTGATGCTCCTCTGATCCTCCTCTGATGCTCCTCTGATGCTCCTGTGATGCTCCTCTGATGCTCCTCTGATGCTCCTCTGATGCTCCTGTGATGCTCCTCTGATGCTCCTCTGCTGCTCCTCTGATGCTGATCTGATTCTCCTGTGATGCTCCTCTGATGCTCCTCTGATGCTCCTCTGATCCTCCTCTGATGCTACTCTGATGCTCCTCTGATGCTCCTCTGATGCTCCTCTGAGGCTCCTCTGATGCTCCTCTGATGCTCCTCTGATGTTCCTCTGATGCTCCTCTGATGCTCCTCTGATACTCCTCTGATGCTCCTCTGATGCTCCTGTGATGCTCCTCTGATGATCCTCTGCTGCTCCTCTGATGCTCATCTGATGCTCCTCTGATTCTCCTCTGATGCTCCTCTGATGCTCCTCTGATGCTCCTCTGATGCTCCTCTGATCCACCTCTGATGCTCGTCTGATGCTCCTCTGATGCTCATCTGATGCTCCTGTGATGCTCCTCTGATGCTCCTCTGCTGCTCCTCTGCTGCTCCTCTGATGCTCATATGATTCTCCTCTGATTCTCCTCTGATGCTCCTCTGATGCTCCTCTGATGCTCCTCTTATGCTCCTCTGATCCTCCTCTGATGCTCCTCTGATGCTCCTCTGATGCTCCTCTGATGCTCCTCTGATGCTACTCTGATGCTCCTCTGATGCTCCTCTGATGCTCCTCTGATGCTCCTCTGATCCTCCTCTGATGCTCCTCTGATCCTCCTCTGCTGCTCCTCTGATGCTCCTCTGATGCTCCTCTGATGCTCCTCTGATGCTCCTCTGATGCTCCTCTGAGGCTCCTCTGATGCTCCTCTGATGCTCCTCTGATGCTCCTCTGATGCTCCTCTGATGCTCCTCTGATGCTCCTCTGATGCTCCTGTGATGCTCCTCTGATGCTCCTGTGATCCTCCTCTGATGCTCCTCTGATGCTCCTCTGATGCTCTTTTGATCCTCCCCTGATGCTCCTCTGATGCTCCTCTGATGCTCCTCTGATGCTCCTCTGATGCTCCTCTGAGGCACCTCTGAGGCTCCTCTGATTCTCTTCTGATGCTCCTCTGATGCTCCTCTGATGCTCCTCTGATGCTCCTGTGATGCTCCTCTGATGCTCCTGTGATGCTCCTCTGCTGTTCCTCTGCTGTTCCTCTGATGCTCCTCTGATGCTCCTCTGATGCTCCTCTGATGCTCCTCTTGAGGCTCCTCTGATGCTCCTCTGATGCTCCTCTGATTCTCCTCTGATGCTCCTCTGATGCTCCTCTGATGCTCCTCTAATGCACCTATGATGCTCCTCTGATGCTCCTCTGATGCTCCTCTGATGCTCCTCTGATGCTCCTCTGATGCTCCTCTGATGCTCCTCTGATGCTCCTCTGATCCTCCTCTGATGCTCCTCTGATGCTCCTCTGATGCTCCTCTGATGCTCCTCTGATGCTCCTCTGATGCTCCTCTGATGCTCCTGCTCCTGCTCCTGCTCCTGCTCCTGCTCCTGCTCCTGCTCCTGCTCCTGCTCCTGCTCCTGCTCCTGCTCCTGCTCCTGCTCCTGCTCCTGCTCCTGCTCCTGCTCCTGCTCCTGCTCCTGCTCCTGCTCCTGTTCCTGCTCCTGCTGCTGCTCCTGCTCCTGCACCTCTGATGCTCCTCTGATGCACCTCTGATGCTCCTCTGATGCTCCTCTGATACTCCTCTGATGCTCCTTAGATGCTCCTCTTATGCTCCTCTGATGCTCCTCTGATGCTCCTCTGATGCCTCTGTGATGCTCCTCTGATGCTCCTCTGATTCTCCTCTGATGCTCCGCTGATGCTCCTCTGATGCTCCTCTGATGCTCCTCTGATGATCCTCTGATCCTCCTCTGATGTTCCACTGATGCTCCTCTGATGCTCCTGTGATGCTCCTGTAATGCTCCTCTGATTCTCCTCTGATGCTCCTCTGATGCTCCTCTGATGCTCCTCTGATGCTCCTCTGATGCTCCTCTGATACTCCTCTGATGTTCCTCTGATGCTCCTCTGATGCTCCTCTGATGCTCCTCTGATGCTCCTCTGATTCTCCTCTGATGCTCCTCTGATGCTCCTCTGATGCTCCTCTGATGCTCCTCTGATGCTCCTCTGATACTCCTCTGATGTTCCTCTGATGCTCCTCTGATGCTCCTCTGATACTCCTCTGATGTTCCTCTGATGCTCCTCTGATGCTCCTCTGATGCTCCTGCACCTCTGATGCTCCTGCTCCTGCTCGATGCTCCTCTGATGCACCTCTGATGCTCCTCTGATGCTCCTCTGATGCTCCACTGATGCTCCTCAGATGCTCCTCTGATGCACCTCTGATGCTCCTCTGATGCTCCTATGATGCTCCTCTGATGCTCCTCAGATGCTCCTCTGATGCACCTCTGATGCTCCTCTGATGCTCCTCTGATGCTCCTCTGATGCTCCTCTGATGCTCCTCTGTTGCTCCTCTGATGCTCCTCTGATGCTCCTCTGATGCTCCAATGATGCTCCAATGATGCTCCACTGATGCTCCTGTGATGCTCCTCTGATGCTCCTCTGATGCTCCTCTGATGCTCCTCTGATGCTCCTCTGATGCTCCTCTGATCCTCCTCTGATCCTCCTCTGATGCTCCTCTGATGCTCCTCTGATGCTCCTCTGATGCTCCTCTGATGCTCCTCTGAGGCTCCTCTGAGGCTCCTCTGAGGCTCCTCTGAGGCTCCTCTGATGCTCCTCTGATGCTCCTGTGATGCTCCTCTGATGCTCCTCTGCTGCTCCTCTGATGCTCATCTGATTCTCCTCTGATGCTCCTCTGATGCTCCTCTTATGCTCCTCTGATGCTCATCTGATTCTCCTCTGATGCTCCTCTGATGCTCCTCTGATGCTCCTCTGATGCTCCTCTGATCCTCCTCTGATGCTCCTCTGATGCTCCTCTGATGCTCCTCTGATGCTCCTCTGATGCTCCTCTGATGCTCCTGTGATGCTCCTCTGATGCTCCTCTGATGCTCCTCTGATGCTCCTCTGATGCTCCTCTGATGCTCCTCTGATGCTCCTCTGATGCTCCTGTGATGCTCCTCTGATGCTCCTCTGCTGCTCCTCTGATGCTCATCTGATGCTCCTCTGATTCTCCTCTGATGCTCCTCTGATGCTCCTCTGATGCTGTCTGATGCTCCTCTGATCCTCCTCTGATGCTCCTCTGATGCTCCTCTGATGCTCCTCTGATGCTCCTCTGATGCTCCTCTGATGCTCCACTGATGCTCCTCTGCTGCTCCTCTGATGCTCATCTGATGCTCCTCTGATGCTCCTCTGATGCTCCTCTGATGCTCCTCTGATGCTCTTCTTATGCTCCTCTGATCCTCCTCTGATGCTCCTCTGATGCTCCTCTGATGCTCCTCTGATGCTCCTCTGATGCTCCTCTGATGCTACTCTGATGCTACTCTGATGCTCCTCTGATGCTCCTCTGATGCTCCTCTGATGCTCCTCTGATGCTCCTCTGATGCTCCTCTGATGCTCTTCTGATCCTCCTCTGATGCTCCTCTGATGCTCCTTTGATGCTCCTCTGATGCTCCTCTGATGCTCCTCAGAGGCTCCTCTGATGCTCCTCTGATGCTCCTCTGATGCTCCTCTGATGCTCCTCTGATGCTCCTCTGATGCTCCTCTGATGCTCCTCTGATGCTCCTGTGATCCTCCTCTGATGCTCCTCTAATGCTCCTCTGATGCTCCTCTGATCCTCCTCTGATGCTCCTCTGATGCTCCTCTGATGCTCCTCTGATGCTCCTCTGATGCTCCTCTGATGCTCCTCTGATGCTCCACTGATGCTCCTCTGATCCTCCTCTGATGCTCCTCTGATGCTCCTCTGATGCTCCTCTGATGCTCCTCTGATGCTCCTCTGATGCTCCTCTGATGCTCCTCTGATGCTCCACTGATGCTCCTCTGATGCTCCACTGATGCTCCTCTGATGCTCCTCTGATGCTCCTCTGATGCTCCTCTGATGCTCCTCTGATGCTCCTCTGATGCTCATTCTCCTACTCCTGCTCCTCTGATGCTCCTCTGATGACATCTGATGCTCCTGCTCCTGCTCCTGCTCCTGCTCCTGCTCCTCTGATGCTCCTCTGATGGTCCTGCTCCTGCTCCTGCTCCTGCTCCTGCTCCTGCTCCTGCTCCTGCTCCTGCTCCTCTGATGCTCCTCTGATGCTCCTGCTCCTGCACCTGCTCCTGCTCCTGCTCCTGCTCCTGCTCCTGCTCCTGCTCCTGCTCCTGCTCCTGCTCCTCTGATGCTCCTCAGATGCTCCTGCTCCTGCACCTGCTCCTGCTCCTGCTCCTGCTCCTGCTCCTGCTCCTGCTCCTGCTCCTGCTCCTCTGAGGCTCCTCTGATGCTCCTCTGATGCTCCTCTGATTCTCCTCTGAGGCTCCTCTGATGCTCCTCTGATGCTCCTCTGATGCTCCTGTGATGCTCCTGTGATGCTCCTCTGCTGCTCCTCTGATGCTCCTCTGATGCTCCTCTGATGCTCCTCTGATGCTCCTCTGATGCTCCTCTGATGCTCCTCTGATGCTCCTCTGATCCTCCTCTGATGCTCCTCTGATGCCTCTCTGATGCTCCTCTGATGCTCCTCTGATGCTCCTCTGATGCTCCTCTGATGCTCCTCTGATGCTCCTCTGATGCTACTCTGATGCTCCTCTGATGCTCCTCTGATGCTCCTCTGATGCTCCTCTGATGCTCCACTGATGCTCCTCTGCTGCTCCTCTGATGCTCATCTGATGCTCCTCTGATGCTCCTCTGATGCTCTTCTTATGCTCCTCTGATCCTCCACTGATGCTCCTCTGATGCTCCTCTGATGCTCCTCTGATGCTCCTCTGATGCTCCTCTGATGCTACTCTGATGCTACTCTGATGCTCCTCTGATGCTCCTCTGATGCTCCTCTGATGCTCCTCTGATGCTCCTCTGATGCTCCTCTGATGCTCCTCTGATGCTCCTCTGATCCTCCTCTGATGCTCCTCTGATGCTCCTTTGATGCTCCTCTGATGCTCCTCTGATGCTCCTCAGAGGCTCCTCTGATGCTCCTCTGATGCTCCTCTGATGCTCCTCTGATGCTCCTCTGATGCTCCTCTGATGCTCCTCTGATGCTCCTGTGATCCTCCTCTGATGCTCCTCTAATGCTCCTCTGATGCTCCTCTGATCCTCCTCTGATGCTCCTCTGATGCTCCTCTAATGCTCCTCTGATGCTCCTCTGCTGCTCCTCTGATGCTCCTCTGATGCTCCACTGATGCTCCTCTGATCCTCCTCTGATGCTCCTCTGATGCTCCTCTGATGCTCCTCTGATGCTCCTCTGATGCTCCTCTGATGCTCCTCTGATGCTCCTCTGATGCTCCACTGATGCTCCTCTGATGCTCCACTGATGCTCCTCTGATGCTCCTCTGATGCTCCTCTGATGCTCCTCTGATGCTCCTCTGATGCTCCTCTGATGCTCCTCTGATGCTCCTCTGATGCTCATTCTCCTACTCCTGCTCCTCTGATGCTCCTCTGATGACATCTGATGCTCCTGCTCCTGCTCCTGCTCCTGCTCCTGCTCCTCTGATGCTCCTCTGATGGTCCTGCTCCTGCTCCTGCTCCTGCTCCTGCTCCTGCTCCTGCTCCTGCTCCTGCTCCTGCTCCTCTGATGCTCCTCTGATGCTCCTGCTCCTGCACCTGCTCCTGCTCCTGCTCCTGCTCCTGCTCCTGCTCCTGCTCCTGCTCCTGCTCCTCTGAGGCTCCTCTGATGCTCCTCTGATGCTCCTCTGATTCTCCTCTGAGGCTCCTCTGATGCTCCTCTGATGCTCCTCTGATGCTCCTGTGATGCTCCTCTGATGCTCCTCTGCTGCTCCTCTGATGCTCCTCTGATGCTCCTCTGATGCTCCTCTGATGCTCCTCTGATGCTCCTCTGATGCTCCTCTGATGCTCCTCTGATGCTCCTCTGATGCCTCTCTGATGCTCCTCTGATGCTCCTCTGATGCTCCTCTGATGCTCCTCTGATGCTCCTCTGATGCTCCTGCTCCTGCACCTGCTCCTGCTCCTGCTCCTGCTCCTGCTCCTGCTCCTGCTCCTGCTCCTGCTCCTCTGAGGCTCCTCTGATGCTCCTCTGATGCTCCTCTGATTCTCCTCTGAGGCTCCTCTGATGCTCCTCTGATGCTCCTCTGATGCTCCTGTGATGCTCCTCTGATGCTCCTCTGCTGCTCCTCTGATGCTCCTCTGATGCTCCTCTGATGCTCCTCTGATGCTCCTCTGATGCTCCTCTGATGCTCCTCTGATGCTCCTCTGATCCTTCTCTGATGCTCCTCTGATGCCTCTCTGATGCTCCTCTGATGCTCCTCTGATGCTCCTCTGATGCTCCTCTGATGCTACTCTGATGCTCCTCTGATGCTCCTCTGATGCTCCTCTGATGCTCCTCTGATGCTCCTCTGATGCTCCTCTGATCCTCCTCTGATGCTCCTCTGATGCTCCTCTGATGCTCCTCTGATGCTCCTCTGAGGCTCCTCTGATGCTCCTCTGATGCTCCTCTGATGCTCCTCTGATGCTCCTCTGATGCTCCTCTGATGCTCCTGTGATGCTCCTCTGATGCTCCTCTGCTGCTCCTCTGATGCTCACCTGATGCTCCTCTGATTCTCCTCTGATGCTCCTCTGATGCTCCTCTGATGCTCCTCTGATGCTCCTCTGATGCTCCTCTGAGGCTCCTCTGATGCTCCTCTGATGCTCCTCTGATGCTCCTCTGATGCTCCTCTGATGCTCCTCTGATGCTCCTCTGATGCTCCTCTGATGCTCCTGTGATCCTCCTCTGATGCTCCTCTGATGCTCCTCTGATGCTCCTCTGATCCTCCTCTGATGCTCCTCTGATGCTCCTCTGATGCTCCTCTGATGCTCCTCTGATGCTCCTCTGAGGCACCTCTGAGGCTCCTCTGATTCTCTTCTGATGCTCCTCTGATGCTCCTCTGATGCTCCTCTGATGCTCCTGTGATGCTCCTCTGATGCTCCTGTGATGCTCCTCTGCTGTTCCTCTGCTGTTCCTCTGATGCTCCTCTGATGCTCCTCTGATGCTCCTCTGATGCTCCTCTTGAGGCTCCTCTGATGCTCCTCTGATGCTCCACTGATGCTCCTCTGATGCTCCTCTGATGCTCCTCTGATGCTGCTCTGATGCTCCTCTGATCCTCCTCTGATCCTCCTCTGATGCTCCTCTGATGCTCCTCTGATGCTCCTCTGATGCTCCTCTGATGCTCCTCTGATGCTCCTCTGATGCTCCTCTGAGGCTCCTCTGAGGCTCCTCTGAGGCTCCTCTGAGGCTCCTCTGATGCTCCTCTGATGCTCCTCTGATTCTCCTCTGAGGCTCCTCTGATGCTCCTCTGATGCTCCTCTGATGCTCCTCTGATGCTCCTCTGCTGCTCCTCTGCTGCTCCTCTGATGCTCCTCTGATGCTCCTCTGATGCTCCTCTGATGCTCCTCTGATGCTCCTCTGATCCTCCTCTGATGCTCCTCTGATGCTCTTCTGATGCTCCTCTGATGCTCCTCTGATGCTCCTCTGATGCTCCTCTGATGCTCCTCTGATGCTCCTCTGATGCTCCTCCGATGATCCTGTGATGCTCCTCTGATGCTCCTGTGATCCTCCTCTGAGGCTCCTCTGCTGCTCCTCTGATGCTCCTCTGATGCTCCTCTGATGCTCCTCTGATGCTCCTCTGAGGCTCCTCTGATGCTCCTCTGATGCTCCTCTGATCCTCCTCTGATGCTCCTCTGATGCTCCTCTGATGCTCCTCTGATGCTCCTCTGATGCTCCTCTGATGCTCCTCTGATGCTCCTCTGATCCTCCTCTGATGCTCCTCTGATGCTCCTCTGATGCTCCTCTGATGCTCCTCTGAGGCTCCTCTGATGCTCCTCTGATGCTCCTCTGATGCTCCTCCGATGCTCCTCTGATGCTCCTCTGATGCTCCTGTGATGCTCCTCTGATGCTCCTCTGCTGCTCCTCTGATGCTCATCTGATGCTCCTCTGATTCTCCTCTGATGCTCCTCTGATGCTCCTCTGATGCTCCTCTGATGCTCCTCTGAGGCACCTCTGAGGCTCCTCTGATTCTCTTCTGATGCTCCTCTGATGCTCCTCTGATGCTCCTCTGATGCTCCTGTGATGCTCCTCTGATGCTCCTCTGATGCTCCTCTTGAGGCTCCTCTGATGCTCCTCTGATGCTCCTCTGATCCTCCTCTGATGCTCCTCTGATGCTCCTCTGATGCTCCTCTGATGCTCCTATGATGCTCCTCTGATGCTCCTCTGATCCTCCTCTGATGCTCCTCTGATGCTCCTCTGATGCTCCTCTGATGCTCCTCTGATGCTCCTCTGATGCTCCTCTGATGCTCCTCTGAGGCTCCTCTGATGCTCCTCTGATGCTCCTCTGATGCTCCTCTGATGCTCCTCTGATGCTCCTGTGATGCTCCTCTGATGCTCCTGTGATCCTCCTCTGAGGCTCCTCTGCTGCTCCTCTGATGCTCCTCTGATGCTCCTCTGATGCTCCTCTGATGCTCCTCTGAGGCTCCTCTGATGCTCCTCTGATGCTCCTCTGATCCTCCTCTGATGCTCCTCTGATGCTCCTCTGATGCTCCTCTGATGCTCCTCTGATGCTCCTCTGATGCTCCTCTGATGCTCCTCTGATCCTCCTCTGATGCTCCTCTGATGCTCCTCTGATGCTCCTCTGATGCTCCTCTGAGGCTCCTCTGATGCTCCTCTGATGCTCCTCTGATGCTCCTCCGATGCTCCTCTGATGCTCCTCTGATGCTCCTGTGATGCTCCTCTGATGCTCCTCTGCTGCTCCTCTGATGCTCATCTGATGCTCCTCTGATTCTCCTCTGATGCTCCTCTGATGCTCCTCTGATGCTCCTCTGATGCTCCTCTGAGGCACCTCTGAGGCTCCTCTGATTCTCTTCTGATGCTCCTCTGATGCTCCTCTGATGCTCCTCTGATGCTCCTGTGATGCTCCTCTGATGCTCCTCTGATGCTCCTCTTGAGGCTCCTCTGATGCTCCTCTGATGCTCCTCTGATCCTCCTCTGATGCTCCTCTGATGCTCCTCTGATGCTCCTCTGATGCTCCTATGATGCTCCTCTGATGCTCCTCTGATCCTCCTCTGATGCTCCTCTGATGCTCCTCTGATGCTCCTCTGATGCTCCTCTGATGCTCCTCTGATGCTCCTCTGATGCTCCTCTGATGCTCCTCTGAGGCTCCTCTGATGCTCCTCTGATGCTCCTCTGATGCTCCTCTGATGCTCCTCTGATGCTCCTGTGATGCTCCTCTGATGCTCCTCTGCTGCTCCTCTGATGCTCATCTGATGCTCCTCTGATTCTCCTCTGATGCTCCTCTGATGCTCCTCTGATGCTCCTCTGATGCTCCTCTGATGCTCCTCTGATGCTCCTCTGATGCTCCTCTGATGCTCCTCTGATGCTCCTCTGATGCTCCTCTGATGCTCCTCTGATGCTCCTCTGATCCTCCTCTGATGCTCCTCTGCTGCTCCTCTGATGCTCATCTGATGCTCCTCTGATTCTCCTCTGATGCTCCTCTGATGCTCCTCTGATGCTCCTCTGATGCTCCTCTGAGGCACCTCTGATGCTCCTCTGATTCTCTTCTGATGCTCCTCTGATGCTCCACTGATGCTCCTCTGATGCTCCTGTGATGCTCCTCTGATGCTCCTGTGATGCTCCTCTGCTGTTCCTCTGCTGTTCCTCTGATGCTCCTCTGATGCTCCTCTGATGCTCCTCTGATGCTCCTCTTGAGGCTCCTCTGATGCTCCTCTGATGCTCCTCTGATCCTCCTCTGATGCTCCTCTGATGCTCCTCTGATGCTCCTCTGATGCTCCTATGATGCTCCTCTGATGCTCCTCTGATGCTCCTCTGATGCTCCTCTGATGCTCCTCTGATGCTCCTCTGATGCTCCTCTGATGCTCCTCTGATCCTCCTCTGATGCTCCTCTGATGCTCCTCTGATGCTCCTCTGATGCTCCTCTGATCCTCCTCTGATGCTCCTCTGATGCTCCTCTGATGCTCCTGCTCCTGCTCCTGCTCCTGCTCCTGCTCCTGCTCCTGCTCCTGCTCCTGCTCCTGCTCCTGCTCCTGCTCCTGCTCCTGCTCCTGCTCCTGCTCCTGTTCCTGCTCCTGCTGCTGCTCCTGCTCCTGCACCTCTGATCCTCCTCTGATGCTCCTCTGATGCTCCTCTGATGCTCCTCTGATGCTCCTCTGATGCTCCTCTGATGCTCCTCTGATGCTCCTCTGATCCTCCTCTGATGCTCCTCTGATGCTCCTCTGATGCTCCTCTGAGGCTCCTCTGATGCTCCTCTGATACTCCTCTGATGCTCCTCTGATGCTCCTCTGATGCTCCTCTGATGCTCCTGTGATGCTCCTCTGATGCTCCTCTGCTTCTCCTCTGATGCTCATCTGATGCTCCTCTGATTCTCCTCTGATGCTCCTCTGATGCTCCTCTGATGCTCCTCTGATGCTCCTCTGATGCTCCTCTGATGCTCCTCTGATGCTCCTCTGATGCTCCTGTGATGCTCCTCTGATGCTCCTCTGCTGCTCCTCTGATGCTCATCTGATGCTCCTCTGATTCTCCTCTGATGCTCCTCTGATGCTCCTCTGATGCTCCTCTGATGCTCCTCTGAGGCACCTCTGAGGCTCCTCTGATTCTCTTCTGATGCTCCTCTGATGCTCCTCTGATGCTCCTCTGATGCTCCTGTGATGCTCCTCTGATGCTCCTGTGATGCTCCTCTGCTGTTCCTCTGCTGTTCCTCTGATGCTCCTCTGATGCTCCTCTGATGCTCCTCTGATGCTCCTCTTGAGGCTCCTCTGATGCTCCTCTGATGCTCCTCTGATCCTCCTCTGATGCTCCTCTGATGCTCCTCTGATGCTCCTCTGATGCTTCTATGATGCTCCTCTGATGCTCCTCTGATGCTCCTCTGATGCTCCTCTGATGCTCCTCTGATGCTCCTCTGATGCTCCTCTGATGCTCCTCTGATCCTCCTCTGATGCTCCTCTGATGCTCCTCTGATGCTCCTCTGATGCTCCTCTGATGCACCTATGATGCTCCTCTGATGCTCCTCTGATGCTCCTCTGATGCTCCTCTGATGCTCCTCTGATGCTCCTCTGATGCTCCTCTGATGCTCCTCTGATCCTCCTCTGATGCTCCTCTGATGCTCCTCTGATGCTCCTCTGATGCTCCTCTGATGCTCCTCTGATGCTCCTCTGATGCTCCTCTGATGCTCCTGCTCCTGCTCCTGCTCCTGCTCCTGCTCCTGCTCCTGCTCCTGCTCCTGCTCCTGCTCCTGCTCCTGCTCCTGCTCCTGCTCCTGCTCCTGCTCCTGCTCCTGCTCCTGCTCCTGCTCCTGTTCCTGCTCCTGCTGCTGCTCCTGCTCCTGCACCTCTGATGCTCCTCTGATGCACCTCTGATGCTCCTCTGATGCTCCTCTGATACTCCTCTGATGCTCCTTAGATGCTCCTCTTATGCTCCTCTGATGCTCCTCTGATGCTCCTCTGATGCCTCTGTGATGCTCCTCTGATGCTCCTCTGATTCTCCTCTGATGCTCCGCTGATGCTCCTCTGATGCTCCTCTGATGCTCCTCTGATGATCCTCTGATCCTCCTCTGATGTTCCACTGATGCTCCTCTGATGCTCCTGTGATGCTCCTGTAATGCTCCTCTGATTCTCCTCTGATGCTCCTCTGATGCTCCTCTGATGCTCCTCTGATGCTCCTCTGATGCTCCTCTGATACTCCTCTGATGTTCCTCTGATGCTCCTCTGATGCTCCTCTGATGCTCCTGCTCCTGCTCCTGCTCCTGCTCCTGCTCCTGCTCCTGCTCCTGCTCCTGCTCCTGCTCCTGCTCCTGCTCCTGCTCCTGCTCCTGCTCCTGCTCCTGCTCCTGCCCCTGCTCCTGCTCCTGCTCCTGCTCCTGCTCCTGCTCCTGCTCCTGCTCCGGCTCCTGCCCCGGCTCCTGCTCCGGCTCCTGCTCCTTCACCTCTGATGCTCCTGCTCCTGCTCGATGCTCCTCTGATGCACCTCTGATGCTCCTCTGATGCTCCTCTGATGCTCCACTGATGCTCCTCAGATGCTCCTCTGATGCACCTCTGATGCTCCTCTGATGCTCCTATGATGCTCCTCTGATGCTCCTCAGATGCTCCTCTGATGCACCTCTGATGCTCCTCTGATGCTCCTCTGATGCTCCTCTGATGCTCCTCTGATGCTCCTCTGTTGCTCCTCTGATGCTCCTCTGATGCTCCTCTGATGCTCCAATGATGCTCCAATGATGCTCCACTGATGCTCCTGTGATGCTCCTCTGATGCTCCTCTGATGCTCCTCTGATGCTCCTCTGATGCTCCTCTGATGCTCCTCTGATCCTCCTCTGATCCTCCTCTGATGCTCCTCTGATGCTCCTCTGATGCTCCTCTGATGCTCCTCTGATGCTCCTCTGAGGCTCCTCTGAGGCTCCTCTGAGGCTCCTCTGAGGCTCCTCTGATGCTCCTCTGATGCTCCTGTGATGCTCCTCTGATGCTCCTCTGCTGCTCCTCTGATGCTCATCTGATTCTCCTCTGATGCTCCTCTGATGCTCCTCTGATGCTCCTCTGATGCTCATCTGATTCTCCTCTGATGCTCCTCTGATGCTCCTCTGATGCTCCTCTGATGCTCCTCTGATCCTCCTCTGATGCTCCTCTGATGCTCCTCTGATGCTCCTCTGATGCTCCTCTGATGCTCCTCTGATGCTCCTCTGATGCTCCTCTGAGGCTCCTCTGATGCTCCTCTGATGCTCCTCTGATGCTCCTCTGATGCTCCTCTGATGCTCCTCTGATGCTCCTGTGATGCTCCTCTGATGCTCCTCTGCTGCTCCTCTGATGCTCATCTGATGCTCCTCTGATTCTCCTCTGATGCTCCTCTGATGCTCCTCTGATGCTGTCTGATGCTCCTCTGATCCTCCTCTGATGCTCCTCTGATGCTCCTCTGATGCTCCTCTGATGCTCCTCTGATGCTCCTCTGATGCTCCACTGATGCTCCTCTGCTGCTCCTCTGATGCTCATCTGATGCTCCTCTGATGCTCCTCTGATGCTCCTCTGATGCTCCTCTGATGCTCTTCTTATGCTCCTCTGATCCTCCTCTGATGCTCCTCTGATGCTCCTCTGATGCTCCTCTGATGCTCCTCTGATGCTCCTCTGATGCTACTCTGATGCTACTCTGATGCTCCTCTGATGCTCCTCTGATGCTCCTCTGATGCTCCTCTGATGCTCCTCTGATGCTCCTCTGATGCTCTTCTGATCCTCCTCTGATGCTCCTCTGATGCTCCTTTGATGCTCCTCTGATGCTCCTCTGATGCTCCTCAGAGGCTCCTCTGATGCTCCTCTGATGCTCCTCTGATGCTCCTCTGATGCTCCTCTGATGCTCCTCTGATGCTCCTCTGATGCTCCTCTGATGCTCCTGTGATCCTCCTCTGATGCTCCTCTAATGCTCCTCTGATGCTCCTCTGATCCTCCTCTGATGCTCCTCTGATGCTCCTCTGATGCTCCTCTGATGCTCCTCTGATGCTCCTCTGATGCTCCTCTGATGCTCCACTGATGCTCCTCTGATCCTCCTCTGATGCTCCTCTGATGCTCCTCTGATGCTCCTCTGATGCTCCTCTGATGCTCCTCTGATGCTCCTCTGATGCTCCTCTGATGCTCCACTGATGCTCCTCTGATGCTCCACTGATGCTCCTCTGATGCTCCTCTGATGCTCCTCTGATGCTCCTCTGATGCTCCTCTGATGCTCCTCTGATGCTCATTCTCCTACTCCTGCTCCTCTGATGCTCCTCTGATGACATCTGATGCTCCTGCTCCTGCTCCTGCTCCTGCTCCTGCTCCTCTGATGCTCCTCTGATGGTCCTGCTCCTGCTCCTGCTCCTGCTCCTGCTCCTGCTCCTGCTCCTGCTCCTGCTCCTCTGATGCTCCTCTGATGCTCCTGCTCCTGCACCTGCTCCTGCTCCTGCTCCTGCTCCTGCTCCTGCTCCTGCTCCTGCTCCTGCTCCTGCTCCTCTGATGCTCCTCTGATGCTCCTGCTCCTGCACCTGCTCCTGCTCCTGCTCCTGCTCCTGCTCCTGCTCCTGCTCCTGCTCCTCTGAGGCTCCTCTGATGCTCCTCTGATGCTCCTCTGATTCTCCTCTGAGGCTCCTCTGATGCTCCTCTGATGCTCCTCTGAGATTCCTGTGATGCTCCTGTGATGCTCCTCTGCTGCTCCTCTGATGCTCCTCTGATGCTCCTCTGATGCTCCTCTGATGCTCCTCTGATGCTCCTCTGATGCTCCTCTGATCCTCCTCTGATGCTCCTCTGATGCCTCTCTGATGCTCCTCTGATGCTCCTCTGATGCTCCTCTGATGCTCCTCTGATGCTACTCTGATGCTCCTCTGATGCTCCTCTGATGCTCCTCTGATGCTCCTCTGATGCTCCACTGATGCTCCTCTGCTGCTCCTCTGATGCTCCTCTGATGCTCCTCTGATGCTCCTCTGATGCTCTTCTTATGCTCCTCTGATCCTCCACTGATGCTCCTCTGATGCTCCTCTGATGCTCCTCTGATGCTCCTCTGATGCTCCTCTGATGCTACTCTGATGCTACTCTGATGCTACTCTGATGCTCCTCTGATGCTCCTCTGATGCTCCTCTGATGCTCCTCTGATACTCCTCTGATGCTCCTCTGATGCTCCTCTGATCCTCCTCTGATGCTCCTCTGATGCTCCTTTGATGCTCCTCTGATGCTCCTCTGATGCTCCTCAGAGGCTCCTCTGATGCTCCTCTGATGCTCCTCTGATGCTCCTCTGATGCTCCTCTGATGCTCCTCTGATGCTCCTGTGATGCTCCTGTGATCCTCCTCTGATGCTCCTCTGATCCTCCTCTGATGCTCCTCTGATGCTCCTCTAATGCTCCTCTGATGCTCCTCTGATGCTCCTCTGATGCTCCTCTGATGCTCCACTGATGCTCCTCTGATCCTCCTCTGATGCTCCTCTGATGCTCCTCTGATGCTCCTCTGATGCTCCTCTGATGCTCCTCTGATGCTCCTCTGATGCTCCTCTGATGCTCCACTGATGCTCCTCTGATGCTCCACTGATGCTCCACTGATGCTCCTCTGATGCTCCTCTGATGCTCCTCTGATGCTCCTCTGATGCTCCTCTGATGCTCCTCTGATGCTCCTCTGATGCTCATTCTCCTACTCCTGCTCCTCTGATGCTCCTCTGATGACATCTGATGCTCCTGCTCCTGCTCCTGCTCCTGTTCCTGCTCCTCTGATGCTCCTCTGATGGTCCTGCTCCTGCTCCTGCTCCTGCTCCTGCTCCTGCTCCTGCTCCTGCTCCTGCTCCTGCTCCTCTGATGCTCCTCTGATGCTCCTGCTCCTGCACCTGCTCCTGCTCCTGCTCCTGCTCCTGCTCCTGCTCCTGCTCCTGCTCCTGCTCCTCTGAGGCTCCTCTGATGCTCCTCTGATGCTCCTCTGATTCTCCTCTGAGGCTCCTCTGATGCTCCTCTGATGCTCCTCTGATGCTCCTGTGATGCTCCTCTGATGCTCCTCTGCTGCTCCTCTGATGCTCCTCTGATGCTCCTCTGATGCTCCTCTGATGCTCCTCTGATGCTCCTCTGATGCTCCTCTGATGCTCCTCTGATGCTCCTCTGATGCCTCTCTGATGCTCCTCTGATGCTCCTCTGATGCTCCTCTGATGCTCCTCTGATGCTCCTCTGATGCTCCTGCTCCTGCACCTGCTCCTGCTCCTGCTCCTGCTCCTGCTCCTGCTCCTGCTCCTGCTCCTGCTCCTCTGAGGCTCCTCTGATGCTCCTCTGATGCTCCTCTGATTCTCCTCTGAGGCTCCTCTGATGCTCCTCTGATGCTCCTCTGATGCTCCTGTGATGCTCCTGTGATGCTCCTCTGCTGCTCCTCTGATGCTCCTCTGATGCTCCTCTGATGCTCCTCTGATGCTCCTCTGATGCTCCTCTGATGCTCCTCTGATGCTCCTCTGATCCTTCTCTGATGCTCCTCTGATGCCTCTCTGATGCTCCTCTGATGCTCCTCTGATGCTCCTCTGATGCTCCTCTGATGCTACTCTGATGCTCCTCTGATGCTCCTCTGATGCTCCTCTGATGCTCCTCTGATGCTCCTCTGATGCTCCTCTGATCCTCCTCTGATGCTCCTCTGATGCTCCTCTGATGCTCCTCTGATGCTCCTCTGAGGCTCCTCTGATGCTCCTCTGATGCTCCTCTGATGCTCCTCTGATGCTCCTCTGATGCTCCTCTGATGCTCCTGTGATGCTCCTCTGATGCTCCTCTGCTGCTCCTCTGATGCTCACCTGATGCTCCTCTGATTCTCCTCTGATGCTCCTCTGATGCTCCTCTGATGCTCCTCTGATGCTCCTCTGATGCTCCTCTGAGGCTCCTCTGATGCTCCTCTGATGCTCCTCTGATGCTCCTCTGATGCTCCTCTGATGCTCCTCTGATGCTCCTCTGATGCTCCTCTGATGCTCCTGTGATCCTCCTCTGATGCTCCTCTGATGCTCCTCTGATGCTCCTCTGATCCTCCTCTGATGCTCCTCTGATGCTCCTCTGATGCTCCTCTGATGCTCCTCTGATGCTCCTCTGAGGCACCTCTGAGGCTCCTCTGATTCTCTTCTGATGCTCCTCTGATGCTCCTCTGATGCTCCTCTGATGCTCCTGTGATGCTCCTCTGATGCTCCTGTGATGCTCCTCTGCTGTTCCTCTGCTGTTCCTCTGATGCTCCTCTGATGCTCCTCTGATGCTCCTCTGATGCTCCTCTTGAGGCTCCTCTGATGCTCCTCTGATGCTCCACTGATGCTCCTCTGATGCTCCTCTGATGCTCCTCTGATGCTGCTCTGATGCTCCTCTGATCCTCCTCTGATCCTCCTCTGATGCTCCTCTGATGCTCCTCTGATGCTCCTCTGATGCTCCTCTGATGCTCCTCTGATGCTCCTCTGATGCTCCTCTGAGGCTCCTCTGAGGCTCCTCTGAGGCTCCTCTGAGGCTCCTCTGATGCTCCTCTGATTCTCCTCTGAGGCTCCTCTGATGCTCCTCTGATGCTCCTCTGATGCTCCTCTGATGCTCCTCTGCTGCTCCTCTGCTGCTCCTCTGATGCTCCTCTGATGCTCCTCTGATGCTCCTCTGATGCTCCTCTGATGCTCCTCTGATCCTCCTCTGATGCTCCTCTGATGCTCTTCTGATGCTCCTCTGATGCTCCTCTGATGCTCCTCTGATGCTCCTCTGATGCTCCTCTGATGCTCCTCTGATGCTCCTCCGATGATCCTGTGATGCTCCTCTGATGCTCCTGTGATCCTCCTCTGAGGCTCCTCTGCTGCTCCTCTGATGCTCCTCTGATGCTCCTCTGATGCTCCTCTGATGCTCCTCTGAGGCTCCTCTGATGCTCCTCTGATGCTCCTCTGATCCTCCTCTGATGCTCCTCTGATGCTCCTCTGATGCTCCTCTGATGCTCCTCTGATGCTCCTCTGATGCTCCTCTGATGCTCCTCTGATCCTCCTCTGATGCTCCTCTGATGCTCCTCTGATGCTCCTCTGATGCTCCTCTGAGGCTCCTCTGATGCTCCTCTGATGCTCCTCTGATGCTCCTCCGATGCTCCTCTGATGCTCCTCTGATGCTCCTGTGATGCTCCTCTGATGCTCCTCTGCTGCTCCTCTGATGCTCATCTGATGCTCCTCTGATTCTCCTCTGATGCTCCTCTGATGCTCCTCTGATGCTCCTCTGATGCTCCTCTGAGGCACCTCTGAGGCTCCTCTGATTCTCTTCTGATGCTCCTCTGATGCTCCTCTGATGCTCCTCTGATGCTCCTGTGATGCTCCTCTGATGCTCCTGTGATGCTCCTCTGCTGTTCCTCCGCTGTTCCTCTGATGCTCCTCTGATGCTCCTCTGATGCTCCTCTGATGCTCCTCTTGAGGCTCCTCTGATGCTCCTCTGATGCTCCTCTGATCCTCCTCTGATGCTCCTCTGATGCTCCTCTGATGCTCCTCTGATGCTCCTATGATGCTCCTCTGATGCTCCTCTGATCCTCCTCTGATGCTCCTCTGATGCTCCTCTGATGCTCCACTGATGCTCCTCTGATGCTCCTCTGATGCTCCTCTGATGCTCCTCTGATGCTCCTCTGAGGCTCCTCTGATGCTCCTCTGATGCTCCTCTGATGCTCCTCTGATGCTCCTCTGATGCTCCTGTGATGCTCCTCTGATGCTCCTCTGCTGCTCCTCTGATGCTCATCTGATGCTCCTCTGATTCTCCTCTGATGCTCCTCTGATGCTCCTCTGATGCTCCTCTGATGCTCCTCTGATGCTCCTCTGATGCTCCTCTGATGCTCCTCTGATGCTCCTCTGATGCTCCTCTGATGCTCCTCTGATGCTCCTCTGATGCTCCTCTGATCCTCCTCTGATGCTCCTCTGCTGCTCCTCTGATGCTCATCTGATGCTCCTCTGATTCTCCTCTGATGCTCCTCTGATGCTCCTCTGATGCTCCTCTGATGCTCCTCTGAGGCACCTCTGAGGCTCCTCTGATTCTCTTCTGATGCTCCTCTGATGCTCCACTGATGCTCCTCTGATGCTCCTGTGATGCTCCTCTGATGCTCCTGTGATGCTCCTCTGCTGTTCCTCTGCTGTTCCTCCGATGCTCCTCTGGTGCTCCTCTGATGCTCCTCTGATGCTCCTCTTGAGGCTCCTCTGATGCTCCTCTGATGCTCCTCTGATCCTCCTCTGATGCTCCTCTGATGCTCCTCTGATGCTCCTCTGATGCTCCTATGATGCTCCTCTGATGCTCCTCTGATGCTCCTCTGATGCTCCTCTGATGCTCCTCTGATGCTCCTCTGATGCTCCTCTGATGCTCCTCTGATCCTCCTCTGATGCTCCTCTGATGCTCCTCTGATGCTCCTCTGATGCTCCTCTGATCCTCCTCTGATGCTCCTCTGATGCTCCTCTGATGCTCCTGCTCCTGCTCCTGCTCCTGCTCCTGCTCCTGCTCCTGCTCCTGCTCCTGCTCCTGCTCCTGCTCCTGCTCCTGCTCCTGCTCCTGCTCCTGCTCCTGCTCCTGCTCCTGTTCCTGCTCCTGCTGCTGCTCCTGCTCCTGCACCTCTGATCCTCCTCTGATGCTCCTCTGATGCTCCTCTGATGCTCCTCTGATGCTCCTCTGATGCTCCTCTGATGCTCCTCTGATGCTCCTCTGATCCTCCTCTGATGCTCCTCTGATGCTCCTCTGATGCTCCTCTGAGGCTCCTCTGATGCTCCTCTGATACTCCTCTGATGCTCCTCTGATGCTCCTCTGATGCTCCTCTGATGCTCCTGTGATGCTCCTCTGATGCTCCTCTGCTGCTCCTCTGATGCTCATCTGATGCTCCTCTGATTCTCCTCTGATGCTCCTCTGATGCTCCTCTGATGCTCCTCTGATGCTCCTCTGATGCTCCTCTGATGCTCCTCTGATGCTCCTCTGATGCTCCTGTGATGCTCCTCTGATGCTCCTCTGCTGCTCCTCTGATGCTCATCTGATGCTCCTCTGATTCTCCTCTGATGCTCCTCTGATGCTCCTCTGATGCTCCTCTGAGGCACCTCTGAGGCTCCTCTGATTCTCTTCTGATGCTCCTCTGATGCTCCTCTGATGCTCCGCTGATGCTCCTGTGATGCTCCTCTGATGCTCCTGTGATGCTCCTCTGCTGTTCCTCTGCTGTTCCTCTGATGCTCCTCTGATGCTCCTCTGATGCTCCTCTGATGCTCCTCTTGAGGCTCCTCTGATGCTCCTCTGATGCTCCTCTGATCCTCCTCTGATGCTCCTCTGATGCTCCTCTGATGCTCCTCTGATGCTTCTATGATGCTCCTCTGATGCTCCTCTGATGCTCCTCTGATGCTCCTCTGATGCTCCTCTGATGCTCCTCTGATGCTCCTCTGATGCTCCTCTGATCCTCCTCTGATGCTCCTCTGATGCTCCTCTGATGCTCCTCTGATGCTCCTCTGATGCTCCTCTGATGCTCCTCTGATGCTCCTCTGAGGCTCCTCTGAGGCTCCTCTGATGCTCCTCTGATGCTCCTCTGATGCTCCTCTGATGCTCCTCTGATGCTCCTCTGATGCTCCTCTGATGCTCCTCTGATGCTCCTCTGCTGCTCCTCTGATGCTCATCTGATGCTCCTCTGATTCTCCTCTGATGCTCCTCTGATGCTCCTCTGATGCTCCTCTGATGCTCCTCTGATGCTCCTCTGATGCTCCTCTGATGCTCCTCTGATGCTCCTCTGATGCTCCTCTGATGCTCCTCTGATGCTCCTCTGATGCTCCTCTGATGCTCCTCTGATGCTCCTCTGATGCTCCTCTGATCCTCCTCTGATGCTCCACTGATGCTCCTCTGATGCTGCTCTGATGCTCCTCTGATGCTCCTCTGATGCTCCTGCTCCTGCTCCTGCTCCTGCTCCTGCTCCTGCTCCTCTGATGCTCCTCTGATGCTCCTCTGATGCTCCTCTGATGCTCCTCTGATGCTCCTCTGATGCTCCTCTGATGCTCCTCTGATCCTCCTCTGATGCTCCACTGATGCTCCTCTGATGCTCCACTGATGCTCCTCTGATGCTCCTCTGATGCTCCTCTGATGCTCCTCTGATGCTCCTCTGATGCTCCTCTGACGCTCCTCTGAAACTCCTCTGATGCTCCTCTGATGCTCCTGCTCCTGCTCCTGCTCCTCTGATGCTCCTCTGATGACCTCTCATGCTCCTGCTCCTGCTCCTGCTCCTGCTCCTGCTCCTGCTCCTCTGATGCTCCTCTGATGCTCCTCTGATCCTCCTCTGATGCTCCTCTGATGCTCCTCTGATTCTCCTCTGATGCTCCTCTGAGGCTCCTCGGATGCTCCTCTGATGCTCCTCTGATGCTCCTCTGATGCTCCTCTGATGCTCCTGTGATGCTCCTCTGATGCTCCTCTGATGCTCCTCTGATGCTCCTGTGATGCTCCTCTGATGCTCCTCTGCTGCTCCTCTGATGCTGATCTGATTCTCCTGTGATGCTCCTCTGATGCTCCTCTGATGCTCCTCTGATGCTCCTCTGATGCTCCTCTGATCCTCCTCTGATGCTACTCTGATGCTCCTCTGATGCTCCTCTGATGCTCCTCTGAGGCTCCTCTGATGCTCCTCTGATGCTCCTCTGATGCTCCTCTGATGCTCCTCTGATGCTCCTCTGATACTCCTCTGATGCTCCTCTGATGCTCCTGTGATGCTCCTCTGATGATCCTCTGCTGCTCCTCTGATGCTCATCTGATGCTCCTCTGATTCTCCTCTGATGCTCCTCTGATGCTCCTCTGATGCTCCTCTGATGCTCCTCTGATCCACCTCTGATGCTCGTCTGATGCTCCTCTGATGCTCATCTGATGCTCCTGTGATGCTCCTCTGATGCTCCTCTGCTGCTCCTCTGCTGCTCCTCTGATGCTCATATGATTCTCCTCTGATTCTCCTCTGATGCTCCTCTGATGCTCCTCTGATGCTCCTCTTATGCTCCTCTGATCCTCCTCTGATGCTCCTCTGATGCTCCTCTGATGCTCCTCTGATGCTCCTCTGATGCTACTCTGATGCTCCTCTGATGCTCCTCTGATGCTCCTCTGATGCTCCTCTGATCCTCCTCTGATGCTCCTCTGATCCTCCTCTGCTGCTCCTCTGATGCTCCTCTGATGCTCCTCTGATGCTCCTCTGATGCTCCTCTGATGCTCCTCTGAGGCTCCTCTGATGCTCCTCTGATGCTCCTCTGATGCTCCTCTGATGCTCCTCTGATGCTCCTCTGATGCTCCTCTGATGCTCCTGTGATGCTCCTCTGATGCTCCTGTGATCCTCCTCTGATGCTCCTCTGATGCTCCTCTGATGCTCTTTTGATCCTCCCCTGATGCTCCTCTGATGCTCCTCTGATGCTCCTCTGATGCTCCTCTGATGCTCCTCTGAGGCACCTCTGAGGCTCCTCTGATTCTCTTCTGATGCTCCTCTGATGCTCCTCTGATGCTCCTCTGATGCTCCTGTGATGCTCCTCTGATGCTCCTGTGATGCTCCTCTGCTGTTCCTCTGCTGTTCCTCTGATGCTCCTCTGATGCTCCTCTGATGCTCCTCTGATGCTCCTCTTGAGGCTCCTCTGATGCTCCTCTGATGCTCCTCTGATTCTCCTCTGATGCTCCTCTGATGCTCCTCTGATGCTCCTCTGATGCACCTATGATGCTCCTCTGATGCTCCTCTGATGCTCCTCTGATGCTCCTCTGATGCTCCTCTGATGCTCCTCTGATGCTCCTCTGATGCTCCTCTGATCCTCCTCTGATGCTCCTCTGATGCTCCTCTGATGCTCCTCTGATGCTCCTCTGATGCTCCTCTGATGCTCCTCTGATGCTCCTCTGATGCTCCTGCTCCTGCTCCTGCTCCTGCTCCTGCTCCTGCTCCTGCTCCTGCTCCTGCTCCTGCTCCTGCTCCTGCTCCTGCTCCTGCTCCTGCTCCTGCTCCTGCTCCTGCTCCTGCTCCTGCTCCTGCTCCTGCTCCTGTTCCTGCTCCTGCTGCTGCTCCTGCTCCTGCACCTCTGATGCTCCTCTGATGCACCTCTGATGCTCCTCTGATGCTCCTCTGATACTCCTCTGATGCTCCTTAGATGCTCCTCTGATGCTCCTCTGATGCTCCTCTGATGCTCCTCTGATGCCTCTGTGATGCTCCTCTGATGCTCCTCTGATTCTCCTCTGATGCTCCGCTGATGCTCCTCTGATGCTCCTCTGATGCTCCTCTGATGATCCTCTGATCCTCCTCTGATGTTCCACTGATGCTCCTCTGATGCTCCTGTGATGCTCCTGTAATGCTCCTCTGATTCTCCTCTGATGCTCCTCTGATGCTCCTCTGATGCTCCTCTGATGCTCCTCTGATGCTCCTCTGATACTCCTCTGATGTTCCTCTGATGCTCCTCTGATGCTCCTCTGATGCTCCTGCTCCTGCTCCTGCTCCTGCTCCTGCTCCTGCTCCTGCTCCTGCTCCTGCTCCTGCTCCTGCTCCTGCTCCTGCTCCTGCTCCTGCTCCTGCCCCTGCTCCTGCTCCTGCTCCTGCTCCTGCTCCTGCTCCTGCTCCTGCTCCGGCTCCTGCCCCGGCTCCTGCTCCGGCTCCTGCTCCTGCACCTCTGATGCTCCTGCTCCTGCTCGATGCTCCTCTGATGCACCTCTGATGCTCCTCTGATGCTCCTCTGATGCTCCACTGATGCTCCTCAGATGCTCCTCTGATGCACCTCTGATGCTCCTCTGATGCTCCTATGATGCTCCTCTGATGCTCCTCAGATGCTCCTCTGATGCACCTCTGATGCTCCTCTGATGCTCCTCTGATGCTCCTCTGATGCTCCACTGATGCTCCTCTGTTGCTCCTCTGATGCTCCTCTGATGCTCCTCTGATGCTCCAATGATGCTCCAATGATGCTCCACTGATGCTCCTGTGATGCTCCTCTGATGCTCCTCTGATGCTCCTCTGATGCTCCTCTGATGCTCCTCTGATGCTCCTCTGATCCTCCTCTGATCCTCCTCTGATGCTCCTCTGATGCTCCTCTGATGCTCCTCTGATGCTCCTCTGATGCTCCTCTGAGGCTCCTCTGAGGCTCCTCTGAGGCTCCTCTGAGGCTCCTCTGATGCTCCTCTGATGCTCCTGTGATGCTCCTCTGATGCTCCTCTGCTGCTCCTCTGATGCTCATCTGATTCTCCTCTGATGCTCCTCTGATGCTCCTCTGATGCTCCTCTGATGCTCATCTGATTCTCCTCTGATGCTCCTCTGATGCTCCTCTGATGCTCCTCTGATGCTCCTCTGATCCTCCTCTGATGCTCCTCTGATGCTCCTCTGATGCTCCTCTGATGCTCCTCTGATGCTCCTCTGATGCTCCTCTGAGGCTCCTCTGAGGCTCCTCTGATGCTCCTCTGATGCTCCTCTGATGCTCCTCTGATGCTCCTCTGATGCTCCTCTGATGCTCCTGTGATGCTCCTCTGATGCTCCTCTGCTGCTCCTCTGATGCTCATCTGATGCTCCTCTGATTCTCCTCTGATGCTCCTCTGATGCTCCTCTGATGCTGTCTGATGCTCCTCTGATCCTCCTCTGATGCTCCTCTGATGCTCCTCTGATGCTCCTGTGATGCTCCTCTGATGCTCCTCTGATGCTCCACTGATGCTCCTCTGCTGCTCCTCTGATGCTCATCTGATGCTCCTCTGATGCTCCTCTGATGCTCCTCTGATGCTCCTCTGATGCTCTTCTTATGCTCCTCTGATCCTCCTCTGATGCTCCTCTGATGCTCCTCTGATGCTCCTCTGATGCTCCTCTGATGCTCCTCTGATGCTACTCTGATGCTACTCTGATGCTCCTCTGATGCTCCTCTGATGCTCCTCTGATGCTCCTCTGATGCTCCTCTGATGCTCCTCTGATGCTCTTCTGATCCTCCTCTGATGCTCCTCTGATGCTCCTTTGATGCTCCTCTGATGCTCCTCTGATGCTCCTCAGAGGCTCCTCTGATGCTCCTCTGATGCTCCTCTGATGCTCCTCTGATGCTCCTCTGATGCTCCTCTGATGCTCCTCTGATGCTCCTCTGATGCTCCTGTGATCCTCCTCTGATGCTCCTCTAATGCTCCTCTGATGCTCCTCTGATCCTCCTCTGATGCTCCTCTGATGCTCCTCTGATGCTCCTCTGATGCTCCTCTGATGCTCCTCTGATGCTCCTCTGATGCTCCACTGATGCTCCTCTGATCCTCCTCTGATGCTCCTCTGATGCTCCTCTGATGCTCCTCTGATGCTCCTCTGATGCTCCTCTGATGCTCCTCTGATGCTCCTCTGATGCTCCACTGATGCTCCTCTGATGCTCCACTGATGCTCCTCTGATGCTCCTCTGATGCTCCTCTGATGCTCCTCTGATGCTCCTCTGATGCTCCTCTGATGCTCATTCTCCTACTCCTGCTCCTCTGATGCTCCTCTGATGACATCTGATGCTCCTGCTGCTGCTCCTGCTCCTGCTCCTGCTCCTCTGATGCTCCTCTGATGGTCCTGCTCCTGCTCCTGCTCCTGCTCCTGCTCCTGCTCCTGCTCCTGCTCCTGCTCCTCTGATGCTCCTCTGATGCTCCTGCTCCTGCACCTGCTCCTGCTCCTGCTCCTGCTCCTGCTCCTGCTCCTGCTCCTGCTCCTGCTCCTGCTCCTCTGATGCTCCTCTGATGCTCCTGCTCCTGCACCTGCTCCTGCTCCTGCTCCTGCTCCTGCTCCTGCTCCTGCTCCTGCTCCTGCTCCTCTGAGGCTCCTCTGATGCTCCTCTGATGCTCCTCTGATTCTCCTCTGAGGCTCCTCTGATGCTCCTCTGATGCTCCTCTGATGCTCCTGTGATGCTCCTGTGATGCTCCTCTGCTGCTCCTCTGATGCTCCTCTGATGCTCCTCTGATGCTCCTCTGATGCTCCTCTGATGCTCCTCTGATGCTCCTCTGATGCTCCTCTGATCCTCCTCTGATGCTCCTCTGATGCCTCTCTGATGCTCCTCTGATGCTCCTCTGATGCTCCTCTGATGCTCCTCTGATGCTCCTCTGATGCTCCTCTGATGCTACTCTGATGCTCCTCTGATGCTCCTCTGATGCTCCTCTGATGCTCCTCTGATGCTCCACTGATGCTCCTCTGCTGCTCCTCTGATGCTCATCTGATGCTCCTCTGATGCTCCTCTGATGCTCTTCTTATGCTCCTCTGATCCTCCACTGATGCTCCTCTGATGCTCCTCTGATGCTCCTCTGATGCTCCTCTGATGCTCCTCTGATGCTACTCTGATGCTACTCTGATGCTCCTCTGATGCTCCTCTGATGCTCCTCTGATGCTCCTCTGATGCTCCTCTGATGCTCCTCTGATGCTCCTCTGATGCTCCTCTGATCCTCCTCTGATGCTCCTCTGATGCTCCTTTGATGCTCCTCTGATGCTCCTCTGATGCTCCTCAGAGGCTCCTCTGATGCTCCTCTGATGCTCCTCTGATGCTCCTCTGATGCTCCTCTGATGCTCCTCTGATGCTCCTGTGATCCTCCTCTGATGCTCCTCTAATGCTCCTCTGATGCTCCTCTGATCCTCCTCTGATGCTCCTCTGATGCTCCTCTAATGCTCCTCTGATGCTCCTCTGATGCTCCTCTGATGCTCCTCTGATGCTCCACTGATGCTCCTCTGATCCTCCTCTGATGCTCCTCTGATGCTCCTCTGATGCTCCTCTGATGCTCCTCTGATGCTCCTCTGATGCTCCTCTGATGCTCCTCTGATGCTCCACTGATGCTCCTCTGATGCTCCACTGATGCTCCTCTGATGCTCCTCTGATGCTCCTCTGATGCTCCTCTGATGCTCCTCTGATGCTCCTCTGATGCTCCTCTGATGCTCCTCTGATGCTCATTCTCCTACTCCTGCTCCTCTGATGCTCCTCTGATGCTCCTCTGATGCTCCTCTGATGCTCCTCTGATGCTCCTCTGATGCTCATTCTCCTACTCCTGCTCCTCTGATGCTCCTCTGATGACATCTGATGCTCCTGCTCCTGCTCCTGCTCCTGCTCCTGCTCCTCTGATGCTCCTCTGATGGTCCTGCTCCTGCTCCTGCTCCTGCTCCTGCTCCTGCTCCTGCTCCTGCTCCTGCTCATGCTCCTCTGATGCTCCTCTGATGCTCCTGCTCCTGCACCTGCTCCTGCTCCTGCTCCTGCTCCTGCTCCTGCTCCTGCTCCTGCTCCTGCTCCTCTGAGGCTCCTCTGATGCTCCTCTGATGCTCCTCTGATTCTCCTCTGAGGCTCCTCTGATGCTCCTCTGATGCTCCTCTGATGCTCCTGTGATGCTCCTCTGATGCTCCTCTGCTGCTCCTCTGATGCTCCTCTGATGCTCCTCTGATGCTCCTCTGATGCTCCTCTGATGCTCCTCTGATGCTCCTCTGATGCTCCTCTGATGCTCCTCTGATGCCTCTCTGATGCTCCTCTGATGCTCCTCTGATGCTCCTCTGATGCTCCTCTGATGCTCCTCTGATGCTCCTGCTCCTGCACCTGCTCCTGCTCCTGCTCCTGCTCCTGCTCCTGCTCCTGCTCCTGCTCCTGCTCCTCTGAGGCTCCTCTGATGCTCCTCTGATGCTCCTCTGATTCTCCTCTGAGGCTCCTCTGATGCTCCTCTGATGCTCCTCTGATGCTCCTGTGATGCTCCTCTGATGCTCCTCTGCTGCTCCTCTGATGCTCCTCTGATGCTCCTCTGATGCTCCTCTGATGCTCCTCTGATGCTCCTCTGATGCTCCTCTGATGCTCCTCTGATCCTTCTCTGATGCTCCTCTGATGCCTCTCTGATGCTCCTCTGATGCTCCTCTGATGCTCCTCTGATGCTCCTCTGATGCTACTCTGATGCTCCTCTGATGCTCCTCTGATGCTCCTCTGATGCTCCTCTGATGCTCCTCTGATGCTCCTCTGATCCTCCTCTGATGCTCCTCTGATGCTCCTCTGATGCTCCTCTGATGCTCCTCTGAGGCTCCTCTGATGCTCCTCTGATGCTCCTCTGATGCTCCTCTGATGCTCCTCTGATGCTCCTCTGATGCTCCTGTGATGCTCCTCTGATGCTCCTCTGCTGCTCCTCTGATGCTCACCTGATGCTCCTCTGATTCTCCTCTGATGCTCCTCTGATGCTCCTCTGATGCTCCTCTGATGCTCCTCTGATGCTCCTCTGAGGCTCCTCTGATGCTCCTCTGATGCTCCTCTGATGCTCCTCTGATGCTCCTCTGATGCTCCTCTGATGCTCCTCTGATGCTCCTCTGATGCTCCTGTGATCCTCCTCTGATGCTCCTCTGATGCTCCTCTGATGCTCCTCTGATCCTCCTCTGATGCTCCTCTGATGCTCCTCTGATGCTCCTCTGATGCTCCTCTGATGCTCCTCTGAGGCACCTCTGAGGCTCCTCTGATTCTCTTCTGATGCTCCTCTGATGCTCCTCTGATGCTCCTCTGATGCTCCTGTGATGCTCCTCTGATGCTCCTGTGATGCTCCTCTGCTGTTCCTCTGCTGTTCCTCTGATGCTCCTCTGATGCTCCTCTGATGCTCCTCTGATGCTCCTCTTGAGGCTCCTCTGATGCTCCTCTGATGCTCCACTGATGCTCCTCTGATGCTCCTCTGATGCTCCTCTGATGCTGCTCTGATGCTCCTCTGATCCTCCTCTGATCCTCCTCTGATGCTCCTCTGATGCTCCTCTGATGCTCCTCTGATGCTCCTCTGATGCTCCTCTGATGCTCCTCTGATGCTCCTCTGAGGCTCCTCTGAGGCTCCTCTGAGGCTCCTCTGAGGCTCCTCTGATGCTCCTCTGATGCTCCTCTGATTCTCCTCTGAGGCTCCTCTGATGCTCCTCTGATGCTCCTCTGATGCTCCTCTGATGCTCCTCTGCTGCTCCTCTGCTGCTCCTCTGATGCTCCTCTGATGCTCCTCTGATGCTCCTCTGATGCTCCTCTGATGCTCCTCTGATCCTCCTCTGATGCTCCTCTGATGCTCTTCTGATGCTCCTCTGATGCTCCTCTGATGCTCCTCTGATGCTCCTCTGATGCTCCTCTGATGCTCCTCCGATGATCCTGTGATGCTCCTCTGATGCTCCTGTGATCCTCCTCTGAGGCTCCTCTGCTGCTCCTCTGATGCTCCTCTGATGCTCCTCTGATGCTCCTCTGATGCTCCTCTGAGGCTCCTCTGATGCTCCTCTGATGCTCCTCTGATCCTCCTCTGATGCTCCTCTGATGCTCCTCTGATGCTCCTCTGATGCTCCTCTGATGCTCCTCTGATGCTCCTCTGATGCTCCTCTGATCCTCCTCTGATGCTCCTCTGATGCTCCTCTGATGCTCCTCTGATGCTCCTCTGAGGCTCCTCTGATGCTCCTCTGATGCTCCTCTGATGCTCCTCCGATGCTCCTCTGATGCTCCTCTGATGCTCCTGTGATGCTCCTCTGATGCTCCTCTGCTGCTCCTCTGATGCTCATCTGATACTCCTCTGATTCTCCTCTGATGCTCCTCTGATGCTCCTCTGATGCTCCTCTGATGCTCCTCTGAGGCACCTCTGAGGCTCCTCTGATTCTCTTCTGATGCTCCTCTGATGCTCCTCTGATGCTCCTCTGATGCTCCTGTGATGCTCCTCTGATGCTCCTGTGATGCTCCTCTGCTGTTCCTCCGCTGTTCCTCTGATGCTCCTCTGATGCTCCTCTGATGCTCCTCTGATGCTCCTCTTGAGGCTCCTCTGATGCTCCTCTGTTGCTCCTCTGATCCTCCTCTGATGCTCCTCTGATGCTCCTCTGATGCTCCTCTGATGCTCCTATGATGCTCCTCTGATGCTCCTCTGATCCTCCTCTGATGCTCCTCTGATGCTCCTCTGATGCTCCTCTGATGCTCCTCTGATGCTCCTCTGATGCTCCTCTGATGCTCCTCTGAGGCTCCTCTGATGCTCCTCTGATGCTCCTCTGATGCTCCTCTGATGCTCCTCTGATGCTCCTGTGATGCTCCTCTGATGCTCCTCTGCTGCTCCTCTGATGCTCATCTGATGCTCCTCTGATTCTCCTCTGATGCTCCTCTGATGCTCCTCTGATGCTCCTCTGATGCTCCTCTGATGCTCCTCTGATGCTCCTCTGATGCTCCTCTGATGCTCCTCTGATGCTCCTCTGATCCTCCTCTGATGCTCCTCTGCTGCTCCTCTGATGCTCATCTGATGCTCCTCTGATTCTCCTCTGATGCTCCTCTGATGCTCCTCTGATGCTCCTCTGATGCTCCTCTGAGGCACCTCTGAGGCTCCTCTGATTCTCTTCTGATGCTCCTCTGATGCTCCACTGATGCTCCTCTGATGCTCCTATGATGCTCCTCTGATGCTCCTGTGATGCTCCTCTGCTGTTCCTCTGCTGTTCCTCTGATGCTCCTCTGATGCTCCTCTGATGCTCCTCTGATGCTCCTCTTGAGGCTCCTCTGATGCTCCTCTGAGGCACCTCTGAGGCTCCTCTGATGCACCTCTGAGGCTCCTCTGATTCTCTTCTGATGCTCCTCTGATGCTCCTCTGATGCTCCTCTGATGCTCCTGTGATGCTCCTCTGATGCTCCTGTGATGCTCCTCTGCTGTTCCTCTGCTGTTCCTCTGATGCTCCTCTGATGCTCCTCTGATGCTCCTCTGATGCTCCTCTTGAGGCTCCTCTGATGCTCCTCTGATACTCCTCTGATCCTCCTCTGATGCTCCTCTGATGCTCCTCTGATGCTCCTCTGATGCTCCTATGATGCTCCTCTGATGCTCCTCTGATGCTCCTCTGATGCTCCTCTGATGCTCCTCTGATGCTCCTCTGATGCTCCTCTGATGCTCCTCTGATCCTCCTCTGATGCTCCTCTGATGCTCCTCTGATGCTCCTCTGATGCTCTTCTGATGCTCCTCTGATGCTCCTCTGATGCTCCTCTGATGCTCCTCCGATGATCCTGTGATGCTCCTCTGATGCTCCTGTGATCCTCCTCTGAGGCTCCTCTGCTGCTCCTCTGATGCTCCTCTGATGCTCCTCTGATGCTCCTCTGATGCTCCTCTGAGGCTCCTCTGATGCTCCTCTGATCCTCCTCTGATGCTCCTCTGATGCTCCTCTGATGCTCCTCTGATGCTCCTCTGATGCTCCTCTGATGCTCCTCTGATGCTCCTCTGATCCTCCTCTGATGCTCCTCTGATGCTCCTCTGATGCTCCTCTGATGCTCCTCTGAGGCTCCTCTGATGCTCCTCTGATGCTCCTCTGATGCTCCTCCGATGCTCCTCTGATGCTCCTCTGATGCTCCTGTGATGCTCCTCTGATGCTCCTCTGCTGCTCCTCTGATGCTCATCTGATGCTCCTCTGATTCTCCTCTGATGCTCCTCTGATGCTCCTCTGATGCTCCTCTGATGCTCCTCTGAGGCACCTCTGAGGCTCCTCTGATTCTCTTCTGATGCTCCTCTGATGCTCCTCTGATGCTCCTCTGATGCTCCTGTGATGCTCCTCTGATGCTCCTGTGATGCTCCTCTGCTGTTCCTCTGCTGTTCCTCTGATGCTCCTCTGATGCTCCTCTGATGCTCCTCTGATGCTCCTCTTGAGGCTCCTCTGATGCTCCTCTGATGCTCCTCTGATCCTCCTCTGATGCTCCTCTGATGCTCCTCTGATGCTCCTCTGATGCTCCTATGATGCTCCTCTGATGCTCCTCTGATCCTCCTCTGATGCACCTCTGATGCTCCTCTGATGCTCCTCTGATGCTCCTCTGATGCTCCTCTGATGCTCCTCTGATGCTCCTCTGATGCTCCTCTGAGGCTCCTCTGATGCTCCTCTGATGCTCCTCTGATGCTCCTCTGATGCTCCTCTGATGCTCCTGTGATGCTCCTCTGATGCTCCTCTGCTGCTCCTCTGATGCTCATCTGATGCTCCTCTGATTCTCCTCTGATGCTCCTCTGATGCTCCTCTGATGCTCCTCTGATGCTCCTCTGATGCTCCTCTGATGCTCCTCTGATGCTCCTCTGATGCTCCTCTGATGCTCCTCTGATGCTCCTCTGATTCTCCTCTGATGCTCCTCTGATGCTCCTCTGATGCTCCTCTGATGCTCCTCTGAGGCACCTCTGAGGCTCCTCTGATTCTCCTCTGATGCTCCTCTGCTGCTCCTCTGATGCTCATCTGATGCTCCTCTGATTCTCCTCTGATGCTCCTCTGATGCTCCTCTGATGCTCCTCTGATGCTCCTCTGAGGCACCTCTGAGGCTCCTCTGATTCTCTTCTGATGCTCCTCTGATGCTCCTCTGATGCTCCTCTGATGCTCCTGTGATGCTCCTCTGATGCTCCTGTGATGCTCCTCTGCTGTTCCTCTGCTGTTCCTCTGATGCTCCTCTGATGCTCCTCTGAGGCTCCTCTGATGCTCCTCTGATGCTCCTCTGATGCTCCTCTGATGCTCCTCTGATGCTCCTCTGATGCTCCTGTGATGCTCCTCTGATGCTCCTCTGCTGCTCCTCTGATGCTCATCTGATGCTCCTCTGATTCTCCTCTGATGCTCCTCTGATGCTCCTCTGATGCTCCTCTGATGCTCCTCTGAGGCACCTCTGAGGCTCCTCTGATTCTCTTCTGATGCTCCTCTGATGCTCCTCTGATGCTCCTCTGATGCTCCTGTGATGCTCCTCTGATGCTCCTGTGATGCTCCTCTGCTGTTCCTCTGCTGTTCCTCTGATGCTCCTCTGATGCTCCTCTGATGCTCCTCTGATGCTCCTCTTGAGGCTCCTCTGATGCTCCTCTGATGCTCCTCTGATCCTCCTCTGATGCTCCTCTGATGCTCCTCTGATGCTCCTCTGATGCTCCTATGATGCTCCTCTGATGCTCCTCTGATGCTCCTCTGATGCTCCTCTGATGCTCCTCTGATGCTCCTCTGATGCTCCTCTGATGCTCCTCTGATCCTCCTCTGATGCTCCTCTGATGCTCCTCTGATGCTCCTCTGATGCTCCTCTGATGCTCCTCTGATGCTCCTCTGATGCTCCTCTGAGGCTCCTCTGAGGCTCCTCTGATGCTCCTCTGATGCTCCTCTGATGCTCCTCTGATGCTCCTCTGATGCTCCTCTGATGCTCCTCTGCTGCTCCTCTGATGCTCATCTGATGCTCCTCTGATTCTCCTCTGATGCTCCTCTGATGCTCCTCTGATGCTCCTCTGATGCTCCTCTGATGCTCCTCTGATGCTCCTCTGATGCTCCTCTGATGCTCCTCTGATGCTCCTCTGATGCTCCTCTGATGCTCCTCTGATGCTCCTCTGCTGCTCCTCTGATGCTCATCTGATGCTCCTCTGATTCTCCTCTGATGCTCCTCTGATGCTCCTCTGATGCTCCTCTGATGCTCCTCTGAGGCACCTCTGAGGCTCCTCTGATTCTCTTCTGATGCTCCTCTGATGCTCCTCTGATGCTCCTCTGATGCTCCTGTGATGCTCCTCTGATGCTCCTGTGATGCTCCTCTGCTGTTCCTCTGCTGTTCCTCTGATGCTCCTCTGATGCTCCTCTGATGCTCCTCTGATGCTCCTCTTGAGGCTCCTCTGATGCTCCTCTGATACTCCTCTGATCCTCCTCTGATGCTCCTCTGATGCTCCTCTGATGCTCCTCTGATGCTCCTATGATGCTCCTCTGATGCTCCTCTGATGCTCCTCTGATGCTCCTCTGATGCTCCTCTGATGCTCCTCTGATGCTCCTCTGATGCTCCTCTGATCCTCCTCTGATGCTCCTCTGATGCTCCTCTGATGCTCCTCTGATGCTCCTCTGATGCTCCTCTGATGCTCCTCTGATGCTCCTCCGATGATCCTGTGATGCTCCTCTGATGCTCCTGTGATCCTCCTCTGAGGCTCCTCTGCTGCTCCTCTGATGCTCCTCTGATGCTCCTCTGATGCTCCTCTGATGCTCCTCTGAGGCTCCTCTGATGCTCCTCTGATCCTCCTCTGATGCTCCTCTGATGCTCCTCTGATGCTCCTCTGATGCTCCTCTGATGCTCCTCTGATGCTCCTCTGATGCTCCTCTGATCCTCCTCTGATGCTCCTCTGATGCTCCTCTGATGCTCCTCTGAGGCTCCTCTGATGCTCCTCTGATACTCCTCTGATGCTCCTCTGATGCTCCTCTGATGATCCTCTGATGCTCCTGTGATGCTCCTCTGATGCTCCTCTGCTGCTCCTCTGATGCTCATCTGATGCTCCTCTGATTCTCCTCTGATGCTCCTCTGATGCTCCTCTGATCCTCCTCTGATGCTCCTCTGATGCTCCTCTGATGCTCCTCTGATGCTCCTCTGATGCTCCTCTGATGCTCCTCTGATGCTCCTCTGATCCTCCTCTGATGCTCCTCTGATGCTCCTCTGATGCTCCTCTGATGCTCCTCTGAGGCTCCTCTGATGCTCCTCTGATGCTCCTCTGATGGTCCTCTGATGCTCCTCTGATGCTCCTCTGATGCTCCTGTGATGCTCCTCTGAAGCTCCTCTGCTGCTCCTCTGATGCTCATCTGATGCTCCTCTGATTCTCCTCTGATGCTCCTCTGATGCTCCTCTGATGCTCCTCTGATGCTCCTCTGAGGCACCTCTGAGGCTCCTCTGATTCTCTTCTGATGCTCCTCTGATGCTCCTCTGATGCTCCTCTGATGCTCCTGTAATGCTCCTCTGATGCTCCTGTGATGCTCCTCTGCTGTTCCTCTGCTGTTCCTCTGATGCTCCTCTGATGCTCCTCTGATGCTCCTCTGATGCTCCTCTGATGCTCCTGCTCCTGCTCCTGCTCCTGCTCCTGCTCCTGCTCCTGCTCCTGCTCCTGCTCCTGCTCCTGCTCCTGCTCCTGCTCCTGCTCCTGCTCCTGCTCCTGCTCCTGCTCCTGCTCCTGCTCCTGCTCCTGCTCCTGTTCCTGCTCCTGCTGCTGCTCCTGCTCCTGCACCTCTGATCCTCCTCTGATGCTCCTCTGATGCTCCTCTGATGCTCCTCTGATGCTCCTCTGATGCTCCTCTGATGCTCCTCTGATGCTCCTCTGATCCTCCTCTGATGCTCCTCTGATGCTCCTCTGATGCTCCTCTGAGGCTCCTCTGATGCTCCTCTGATACTCCTCTGATGCTCCTCTGATGCTCCTCTGATGCTCCTCTGATGCTCCTGTGATGCTCCTCTGATGCTCCTCTGCTGCTCCTCTGATGCTCATCTGATGCTCCTCTGATTCTCCTCTGATGCTCCTCTGATGCTCCTCTGATCCTCCTCTGATGCTCCTCTGATGCTCCTCTGATGCTCCTCTGATGCTCCTCTGATGCTCCTCTGATGCTCCTCTGATGCTCCTCTGATCCTCCTCTGATGCTCCTCTGATGCTCCTCTGATGCTCCTCTGATGCTCCTCTGAGGCTCCTCTGATTCTCCTCTGATGCTCCTCTGATGCTTCTCTGATGCTCCTCTGATGCTCCTCTGATGCTCCTGTGATGCTCCTCTGATGCTCCTCTGCTGCTCCTCTGATGCTCATCTGATGCTCCTCTGATTCTCCTCTGATGCTCCTCTGATGCTCCTCTGATGCTCCTCTGATGCTCCTCTGAGGCACCTCTGAGGCTCCTCTGATTCTCTTCTGATGCTCCTCTGATGCTCCTCTGATGCTCCTGTGATGCTCCTGTGATGCTCCTCTGATGCTCCTGTGATGCTCCTCTGCTGTTCCTCTGCTGTTCCTCTGATGCTCCTCTGATGCTCCTCTGATGCTCCTCTGATGCTCCTCTTGAGGCTCCTCTGATGCTCCTCTGATGCTCCTCTGATCCTCCTCTGATGCTCCTCTGATGCTCCTCTGATGCTCCTCTGATGCTCCTATGATTCTCCTCTGATGCTCCTCTGATGCTCCTCTGATGCTCCTCTGATGCTCCTCTGATGCTCCTCTGATGCTCCTCTGATGCTCCTCTGATCCTCCTCTGATGCTCCTCTGATGCTCCTCTGATGCTCCTCTGATGCTCCTCTGATGCTCCTCTGATGCTCCTCTGATGCTCCTCTGAGGCTCCTCTGATGCTCCTCTGATGCTCCTCTGATGCTCCTCTGATGCTCCTCTGATGCTCCTCTGATGCTCCTCTGATGCTCCTCTGATGCTCCTCTGCTGCTCCTCTGATGCTCATCTGATGCTCCTCTGATTCTCCTCTGATGCTCCTCTGATGCTCCTCTGATGCTCCTCTGATGCTCCTCTGATGCTCCTCTGATGCTCCTCTGATGCTCCTCTGATGCTCCTCTGATGCTCCTCTGATGCTCCTCTGATGCTCCTCTGATGCTCCTCTGATGCTCCTCTGCTGCTCCTCTGATGCTCATCTGATGCTCCTCTGATTCTCCTCTGATGCTCCTCTGATGCTCCTCTGATGCTCCTCTGATGCTCCTCTGAGGCACCTCTGAGGCTCCTCTGATTCTCTTCTGATGCTCCTCTGATGCTCCTCTGATGCTCCTCTGATGCTCCTGTGATGCTCCTCTGATGCTCCTGTGATGCTCCTCTGCTGTTCCTCTGCTGTTCCTCTGATGCTCCTCTGATGCTCCTCTGATGCTCCTCTGATGCTCCTCTTGAGGCTCCTCTGATGCTCCTCTGATACTCCTCTGATCCTCCTCTGATGCTCCTCTGATGCTCCTCTGATGCTCCTCTGATGCTCCTATGATGCTCCTCTGATGCTCCTCTGATGCTCCTCTGATGCTCCTCTGATGCTCCTCTGATGCTCCTCTGATGCTCCTCTGATGCTCCTCTGATCCTCCTCTGATGCTCCTCTGATGCTCCTCTGATGCTCCTCTGATGCTCCTCTGATGCTCCTCTGATGCTCCTCTGATGCTCCTCTGATGCTCCTGCTCCTGCTCCTGCTCCTGCTCCTGCTCCTGCTCCTGCTCCTGCTCCTGCTCCTGCTCCTGCTCCTGCTCCTGCTCCTGCTCCTGCTCCTGCTCCTGCTCCTGCTCCTGCTCCTGTTCCTGCTCCTGCTGCTGCTCCTGCTCCTGCACCTCTGATGCACCTCTGATGCACCTCTGATGCTCCTCTGATGCTCCTCTGATACTCCTCTGATGCTCCTTAGATGCTCCTCTGATGCTCCTCTGATGCTCCTCTGATGCTCCTCTGATGCCTCTGTGATGCTCCTCTGATGCTCCTCTGATTCTCCTCTGATGCTCCGCTGATGCTCCTCTGATGCTCCTCTGATGCTCCTCTGATGATCCTCTGATCCTCCTCTGATGTTCCACTGATGCTCCTCTGATGCTCCTGTGATGCTCCTGTAATGCTCCTCTGATTCTCCTCTGATGCTCCTCTGATGCTCCTCTGATGCTCCTCTGATGCTCCTCTGATGCTCCTCTGATGCTCCACTGATGCTCCTCTGATGTTCCTCTGATGCTCCTCTGATGCTCCTCTGATGCTCCTGCTCCTGCTCCTGCTCCTGCTCCTGCTCCTGCTCCTGCTCCTGCTCCTGCTCCTGCTCCTGCTCCTGCTCCTGCTCCTGCTCCTGCTCCTGCTCCTGCTCCTGCCCCTGCTCCTGCTCCTGCTCCTGCTCCTGCTCCTGCTCCTGCTCCTGCTCCGGCTCCTGCTCCGGCTCCTGCTCCGGCTCCTGCTCCTGCACCTCTGATGCTCCTGCTCCTGCTCGATGCTCCTCTGATGCACCTCTGATGCTCCTCTGATGCTCCTCTGATGCTCCACTGATGCTCCTCAGATGCTCCTCTGATGCACCTCTGATGCTCCTCTGATGCTCCTATGATGCTCCTCTGATGCTCCTCAGATGCTCCTCTGATGCACCTCTGATGCTCCTCTGATGCTCCTCTGATGCTCCTCTGATGCTCCTCTGATGCTCCTCTGTTGCTCCTTTGATGCTCCTCTGATGCTCGTCTGATGCTCCAATGATGCTCCAATGATGCTCAACTGATGCTCCTGTGATGCTCCTCTGATGCTCCTCTGATGCTCCTCTGATGCTCCTCTGATGCTCCTCTGATGCTCCTCTGATGCTCCTGTGATCCTCCTCTGATGCTCCTCTAATGCTCCTCTGATGCTCCTCTGATCCTCCTCTGATGCTCCTCTGATGCTCCTCTGATGCTCCTCTGATGCTCCTCTGATGCTCCTCTGATGCTCCTCTGATGCTCCACTGATGCTCCTCTGATCCTCCTCTGATGCTCCTCTGATGCTCCTCTGATGCTCCTCTGATGCTCCTCTGATGCTCCTCTGATGCTCCTCTGATGCTCCTCTGATGCTCCACTGATGCTCCTCTGATGCTCCACTGATGCTCCTCTGATGCTCCTCTGATGCTCCTCTGATGCTCCTCTGATGCTCCTCTGATGCTCCTCTGATGCTCCTCTGATGCTCCTCTGATGCTCATTCTCCTACTCCTGCTCCTCTGATGCTCCTCTGATGACATCTGATGCTCCTGCTCCTGCTCCTGCTCCTGCTCCTGCTCCTCTGATGCTCCTCTGATGGTCCTGCTCCTGCTCCTGCTCCTGCTCCTGCTCCTGCTCCTGCTCCTGCTCCTGCTCCTGCTCCTGCTCCTCTGATGCTCCTCTGATGCTCCTGCTCCTGCACCTGCTCCTGCTCCTGCTCCTGCTCCTGCTCCTGCTCCTGCTCCTGCTCCTGCTCCTCTGAGGCTCCTCTGATGCTCCTCTGATGATCCTCTGATTCATCTCTGAGGCTCCTCTGATGCTCCTCTGATGCTCCTCTGATGCTCCTGTGATGCTCCTCTGATGCTCCTCTGCTGCTCCTCTGATGCTCCTCTGATGCTCCTCTGATGCTCCTCTGATGCTCCTCTGATGCTCCTCTGATGCTCCTCTGATGCTCCTCTGATCCTCCTCTGATGCTCCTCTGATGCCTCTCTGATGCTCCTCTGATGCTCCTCTGATGCTCCTCTGATGCTCCTCTGATGCTCCTCTGATGCTCCTGCTCCTGCACCTGCTCCTGCTCCTGCTCCTGCTCCTGCTCCTGCTCCTGCTCCTGCTCCTGCTCCTCTGAGGCTCCTCTGATGCTCCTCTGATGCTCCTCTGATTCTCCTCTGAGGCTCCTCTGATGCTCCTCTGATGCTCCTCTGATGCTCCTGTGATGCTCCTCTGATGCTCCTCTGCTGCTCCTCTGATGCTCCTCTGATGCTCCTCTGATGCTCCTCTGATGCTCCTCTGATGCTCCTCTGATGCTCCTCTGATCCTTCTCTGATGCTCCTCTGATGCCTCTCTGATGCTCCTCTGATGCTCCTCTGATGCTCCTCTGATGCTCCTCTGATGCTACTCTGATGCTCCTCTGATGCTCCTCTGATGCTCCTCTGATGCTCCTCTGATGCTCCTCTGATGCTCCTCTGATCCTCCTCTGATGCTCCTCTGATGCTCTTCTGATGCTCCTCTGATGCTCCTCTGATGCTCCTCTGAGGCTCCTCTGATGCTCCTCTGATGCTCCTCTGATGCTCCTCTGATGCTCCTCTGATGATCCTGTGATGCTCCTGTGAACCTCCTCTGAGGCTCCTCTGCTGCTCCTCTGATGCTCCTCTGATGCTCCTCTGATGCTCCTCTGATGCTCCTCTGAGGCTCCTCTGATGCTCCTCTGATGCTCCTCTGATCCTCCTCTGATGCTCCTCTGATGCTCCTCTGATGCTCCTCTGATGCTCCTCTGATGCTCCTCTGATGCTCCTCTGATGCTCCTCTGATCCTCCTCTGATGCTCCTCTGATGCTCCTCTGATGCTCCTCTGATGCTCCTCTGAGGCTCCTCTGATGCTCCTCTGATGCTCCTCTGATGCTCCTCTGATGCTCCTCTGATGCTCCTGTGATGCTCCTCTGATGCTCCTCTGCTGCTCCTCTGATGCTCACCTGATGCTCCTCTGATTCTCCTCTGATGCTCCTCTGATGCTCCTCTGATGCTCCTCTGATGCTCCTCTGATGCTCCTCTGAGGCTCCTCTGATGCTCCTCTGATGCTCCTCTGATGCTCCTCTGATGCTCCTCAGATGCTCCTCTGATGCTCCTCTGATGCTCCTCTGATGCTCCTGTGATCCTCCTCTGATGCTCCTCTGATGCTCCTCTGATGCTCCTCTGATCCTCCTCTGATGCTCCTCTGATGCTCCTCTGATGCTCCTCTGATGCTCCTCTGATGCTCCTCTGAGGCACCTCTGAGGCTCCTCTGATTCTCTTCTGATGCTCCTCTGATGCTCCTCTGATGCTCCTCTGATGCTCCTGTGATGCTCCTCTGATGCTCCTGTGATGCTCCTCTGCTGTTCCTCTGCTGTTCCTCTGATGCTCCTCTGATGCTCCTCTGATGCTCCTCTGATGCTCCTCTTGAGGCTCCTCTGATGCTCCTCTGATGCTCCACTGATGCTCCTCTGATGCTCCTCTGATGCTCCTCTGATGCTGCTCTGATGCTCCTCTGATCCTCCTCTGATCCTCCTCTGATTCTCCTCTGATGCTCCTCTGATGCTCCTCTGATGCTCCTCTGATGCTCCTCTGATGCTCCTCTGATGCTCCTCTGAGGCTCCTCTGAGGCTCCTCTGAGGCTCCTCTGAGGCTCCTCTGATGCTCCTCTGATGCTCCTCTGATTCTCCTCTGAGGCTCCTCTGATGCTCCTCTGATGCTCCTCTGATGCTCCTCTGATGCTCCTCTGCTGCTCCTCTGATGCTCCTCTGATGCTCCTCTGATGCTCCTCTGATGCTCCTCTGATGCTCCTCTGATGCTCCTCTGATCCTCCTCTGATGCTCCTCTGATGCTCTTCTGATGCTCCTCTGATGCTCCTCTGATGCTCCTCTGAGGCTCCTCTGATGCTCCTCTGATGCTCCTCTGATGCTCCTCTGATGCTCCTCCGATGATCCTGTGATGCTCCTCTGATGCTCCTGTGATCCTCCTCTGAGGCTCCTCTGCTGCTCCTCTGATGCTCCTCTGATGCTCCTCTGATGCTCCTCTGATGCTCCTCTGAGGCTCCTCTGATGCTCCTCTGATGCTCCTCTGATCCTCCTCTGATGCTCCTCTGATGCTCCTCTGATGCTCCTCTGATGCTCCTCTGATGCTCCTCTGATGCTCCTCTGATGCTCCTCTGATCCTCCTCTGATGCTCCTCTGATGCTCCTCTGATGCTCCTCTGATGCTCCTCTGAGGCTCCTCTGATGCTCCTCTGATGCTCCTCTGATGCTCCTCCGATGCTCCTCTGATGCTCCTCTGATGCTCCTGTGATGCTCCTCTGATGCTCCTCTGCTGCTCCTCTGATGCTCATCTGATGCTCCTCTGATTCTCCTCTGATGCTCCTCTGATGCTCCTCTGATGCTCCTCTGATGCTCCTCTGAGGCACCTCTGAGGCTCCTCTGATTCTCTTCTGATGCTCCTCTGATGCTCCTCTGATGCTCCTCTGATGCTCCTGTGATGCTCCTCTGATGCTCCTGTGATGCTCCTCTGCTGTTCCTCTGCTGTTCCTCTGATGCTCCTCTGATGCTCCTCTGATGCTCCTCTGATGCTCCTCTTGAGGCTCCTCTGATGCTCCTCTGATGCTCCTCTGATCCTCCTCTGATGCTCCTCTGATGCTCCTCTGATGCTCCTCTGATGCTCCTATGATGCTCCTCTGATGCTCCTCTGATCCTCCTCTGATGCTCCTCTGATGCTCCTCTGATGCTCCTCTGATGCTCCTCTGATGCTCCTCTGATGCTCCTCTGATGCTCCTCTGATGCTCCTCTGAGGCTCCTCTGATGCTCCTCTGATGCTCCTCTGATGCTCCTCTGATGCTCCTCTGATGCTCCTGTGATGCTCCTCTGATGCTCCTCTGCTGCTCCTCTGATGCTCATCTGATGCTCCTCTGATTCTCCTCTGATGCTCCTCTGATGCTCCTCTGATGCTCCTCTGATGCTCCTCTGATGCTCCTCTGATGCTCCTCTGATGCTCCTCTGATGCTCCTCTGATGCTCCTCTGATGCTCCTCTGATCCTCCTCTGATGCTCCTCTGCTGCTCCTCTGATGCTCATCTGATGCTCCTCTGATTCTCCTCTGATGCTCCTCTGATGCTCCTCTGATGCTCCTCTGATGCTCCTCTGAGGCACATCTGAGGCTCCTCTGATTCTCTTCTGATGCTCCTCTGATGCTCCACTGATGCTCCTCTGATGCTCCTGTGATGCTCCTCTGATGCTCCTGTGATGCTCCTCTGCTGTTCCTCTGCTGTTCCTCTGATGCTCCTCTGATGCTCCTCTGATGCTCCTCTGATGCTCCTCTTGAGGCTCCTCTGATGCTCCTCTGATGCTCCTCTGATCCTCCTCTGATGCTCCTCTGATGCTCCTCTGATGCTCCTCTGATGCTCCTATGATGCTCCTCTGATGCTCCTCTGATGCTCCTCTGATGCTCCTCTGATGCTCCTCTGATGCTCCTCTGATGCTCCTCTGATGCTCCTCTGATCCTCCTCTGATGCTCCTCTGATGCTCCTCTGATGCTCCTCTGATGCTCCTGTGATCCTCCTCTGATGCTCCTCTGATGCTCCTCTGATGCTCCTGCTCCTGCTCCTGCTCCTGCTCCTGCTCCTGCTCCTGCTCCTGCTCCTGCTCCTGCTCCTGCTCCTGCTCCTGCTCCTGCTCCTGCTCCTGCTCCTGCTCCTGCTCCTGCTCCTGCTCCTGTTCCTGCTCCTGCTGCTGCTCCTGCTCCTGCACCTCTGATCCTCCTCTGATGCTCCTCTGATGCTCCTCTGATGCTCCTCTGATGCTCCTCTGATGCTCCTCTGATGCTCCTCTGATGCTCCTCTGATCCTCCTCTGATGCTCCTCTGATGCTCCTCTGATGCTCCTCTGAGGCTCCTCTGATGCTCCTCTGATACTCCTCTGATGCTCCTCTGATGCTCCTCTGATGCTCCTCTGATGCTCCTGTGATGCTCCTCTGATGCTCCTCTGCTGCTCCTCTGATGCTCATCTGATGCTCCTCTGATTCTCCACTGATGCTCCTCTGATGCTCCTCTGATACTCCTCTGATGCTCCTCTGATGCTCCTCTGATGCTCCTCTGATGCTCCTCTGATGCTCCTCTGATGCTCCTCTGATCCTCCTCTGATGCTCCTCTGATGCTCCTCTGATGCTCCTCTGATGCTCCTCTGAGGCTCCTCTGATGCTCCTCTGATGCTCCTCTGATGCTCCTCTGATTCTCCTCTGATGCTCCTCTGATGCTCCTCTGATGCTCCTCTGATGCTCCTCTGATGCTCCTCTGATGCTCCTCTGATGCTCCTCTGATGCTCCTCTGATGCTCCTCTGATGCTCCTCTGATGCTCCTCTGAGGCTCCTCTGAGGCTCCTCTGATGCTCCTCTGATGCTCCTCTGATGCTCCTCTGATGCTCCTCTGATGCTCCTCTGATGCTCCTCTGATGCTCCTCTGATGCTCATCTGATGCTCCTCTGATTCTCCTCTGATGCTCCTCTGATGCTCCTCTGATGCTCCTCTGATGCTCCTCTGAGGCACCTCTGAGGCTCCTCTGATTCTCTTCTGATGCTCCTCTGATGCTCCTCTGATGCTCCTCTGATGCTCCTGTAATGCTCCTCTGATGCTCCTGTGATGCTCCTCTGCTGTTCCTCTGCTGTTCCTCTGATGCTCCTCTGATGCTCCTCTGATGCTCCTCTGATGCTCCTCTTGAGGCTCCTCTGATGCTCCTCTGATACTCCTCTGATCCTCCTCTGATGCTCCTCTGATGCTCCTCTGATGCTCCTCTGATGCTCCTATGATGCTCCTCTGATGCTCCTCTGATGCTCCTCTGATGCTCCTCTGATGCTCCTCTGATGCTCCTATGATGCTCCTCTGATGCTCCTCTGATGCTCCTCTGATGCTCCTCTGATGCTCCTCTGATGCTCCTCTGATGCTCCTCTGATGCTCCTCTGATCCTCCTCTGATGCTCCTCTGATGCTCCTCTGATGCTCCTCTGATGCTCCTGTGATCCTCCTCTGATGCTCCTCTGATGCTCCTCTGATGCTCCTGCTCCTGCTCCTGCTCCTGCTCCTGCTCCTGCTCCTGCTCCTGCTCCTGCTCCTGCTCCTGCTCCTGCTCCTGCTCCTGCTCCTGCTCCTGCTCCTGCTCCTGCTCCTGCTCCTGCTCCTGTTCCTGCTCCTGCTGCTGCTCCTGCTCCTGCACCTCTGATCCTCCTCTGATGCTCCTCTGATGCTCCTCTGATGCTCCTCTGATGCTCCTCTGATGCTCCTCTGATGCTCCTCTGATGCTCCTCTGATCCTCCTCTGATGCTCCTCTGATGCTCCTCTGATGCTCCTCTGAGGCTCCTCTGATGCTCCTCTGATACTCCTCTGATGCTCCTCTGATGCTCCTCTGATGCTCCTCTGATGCTCCTGTGATGCTCCTCTGATGCTCCTCTGCTGCTCCTCTGATGCTCATCTGATGCTCCTCTGATTCTCCACTGATGCTCCTCTGATGCTCCTCTGATACTCCTCTGATGCTCCTCTGATGCTCCTCTGATGCTCCTCTGATGCTCCTCTGATGCTCCTCTGATGCTCCTCTGATCCTCCTCTGATGCTCCTCTGATGCTCCTCTGATGCTCCTCTGATGCTCCTCTGAGGCTCCTCTGATGCTCCTCTGATGCTCCTCTGATGCTCCTCTGATGCTCCTCTGATGCTCCTGTGATGCTCCTCTGATGCTCCTCTGCTGCTCCTCTGATGCTCATCTGATGCTCCTCTGATTCTCCTCTGATGCTCCTCTGATGCTCCTCTGATGCTCCTCTGATGCTCCTCTGAGGCACCTCTGAGGCTCCTCTGATTCTCTTCTGATGCTCCTCTGATGCTCCTCTGATGCTCCTCTGATGCTCCTGTGATGCTCCTCTGATGCTCCTGTGATGCTCCTCTGCTGTTCCTCTGCTGTTCCTCTGATGCTCCTCTGATGCTCCTCTGATGCTCCTCTGATGCTCCTCTTGAGGCTCCTCTGATGCTCCTCTGATGCTCCTCTGATCCTCCTCTGATGCTCCTCTGATGCTCCTCTGATGCTCCTCTGATGCTCCTATGATGCTCCTCTGATGCTCCTCTGATGCTCCTCTGATGCTCCTCTGATGCTCCTCTGATCCTCCTCTGATGCTCCTCTGATGCTCCTCTGATGCTCCTCTGATCCTCCTCTGATGCTCCTCTGATGCTCCTCTGATGCTCCTCTGATGCTCCTCTGATGCTCCTCTGATGCTCCTCTGATGCTCCTCTGAGGCTCCTCTGAGGCTCCTCTGATGCTCCTCTGATGCTCCTCTGATGCTCCTCTGATGCTCCTCTGATGCTCCTCTGATGCTCCTCTGATGCTCCTCTGATGCTCCTCTGCTGCTCCTCTGATGCTCATCTGATGCTCCTCTGATTCTCCTCTGATGCTCCTCTGATGCTCCTCTGATGCTCCTCTGATGCTCCTCTGATGCTCCTCTGATGCTCCTCTGATGCTCCTCTGATGCTCCTCTGATGCTCCTCTGATGCTCCTCTGATGCTCCTCTGATGCTCCTCTGATGCTCCTCTGATGCTCCTCTGCTGCTCCTCTGATGCTCATCTGATGCTCCTCTGATTCTCCTCTGATGCTCCTCTGATGCTCCTCTGATGCTCCTCTGATGCTCCTCTGAGGCACCTCTGAGGCTCCTCTGATTCTCTTCTGATGCTCCTCTGATGCTCCTCTGATGCTCCTCTGATGCTCCTGTAATGCTCCTCTGATGCTCCTGTGATGCTCCTCTGCTGTTCCTCTGCTGTTCCTCTGATGCTCCTCTGATGCTCCTCTGATGCTCCTCTGATGCTCCTCTTGAGGCTCCTCTGATGCTCCTCTGATACTCCTCTGATCCTCCTCTGATGCTCCTCTGATGCTCCTCTGATGCTCCTCTGATGCTCCTATGATGCTCCTCTGATGCTCCTCTGATGCTCCTCTGATGCTCCTCTGATGCTCCTCTGATGCTCCTCTGATGCTCCTCTGATGCTCCTCTGATCCTCCTCTGATGCTCCTCTGATGCTCCTCTGATGCTCCTCTGATGCTCCTCTGATGCTCCTCTGATGCTCCTCTGATGCTCCTCTGATGCTCCTCCGATGATCCTGTGATGCTCCTCTGATGCTCCTGTGATCCTCCTCTGAGGCTCCTCTGCTGCTCCTCTGATGCTCCTCTGATGCTCCTCTGATGCTCCTCTGATGCTCCTCTGAGGCTCCTCTGATGCTCCTCTGATCCTCCTCTGATGCTCCTCTGATGCTCCTCTGATGCTCCTCTGATGCTCCTCTGATGCTCCTCTGATGCTCCTCTGATGCTCCTCTGATCCTCCTCTGATGCTCCTCTGATGCTCCTCTGATGCTCCTCTGATGCTCCTCTGAGTCTCCTCTGATGCTCCTCTGATGCTCCTCTGATGCTCCTCCGATGCTCCTCTGATGCTCCTCTGATGCTCCTGTGATGCTCCTCTGATGCTCCTCTGCTGCTCCTCTGATGCTCATCTGATGCTCCTCTGATTCTCCTCTGATGCTCCTCTGATGCTCCTCTGATGCTCCTCTGATGCTCCTCTGAGGCACCTCTGAGGCTCCTCTGATTCTCTTCTGATGCTCCTCTGATGCTCCTCTGATGCTCCTCTGATGCTCCTGTGATGCTCCTCTGATGCTCCTGTGATGCTCCTCTGCTGTTCCTCTGCTGTTCCTCTGATGCTCCTCTGATGCTCCTCTGATGCTCCTCTGATGCTCCTCTTGAGGCTCCTCTGATGCTCCTCTGATGCTCCTCTGATCCTCCTCTGATGCTCCTCTGATGCTCCTCTGATGCTCCTCTGATGCTCCTATGATGCTCCTCTGATGCTCCTCTGATCCTCCTCTGATGCTCCTCTGATGCTCCTCTGATGCTCCTCTGATGCTCCTCTGATGCTCCTCTGATGCTCCTCTGATGCTCCTCTGATGCTCCTCTGAGGCTCCTCTGATGCTCCTCTGATGCTCCTCTGATGCTCCTCTGATGCTCCTCTGATGCTCCTGTGATGCTCCTCTGATGCTCCTCTGCTGCTCCTCTGATGCTCATCTGATGCTCCTCTGATTCTCCTCTGATGCTCCTCTGATGCTCCTCTGATGCTCCTCTGATGCTCCTCTGATGCTCCTCTGATGCTCCTCTGATGCTCCTCTGATGCTCCTCTGATGCTCCTCTGATGCTCCTCTGATGCTCCTCTGATCCTCCTCTGATGCTCCTCTGCTGCTCCTCTGATGCTCATCTGATGCTCCTCTGATTCTCCTCTGATGCTCCTCTGATGCTCCTCTGATGCTCCTCTGATGCTCCTCTGAGGCACCTCTGAGGCTCCTCTGATTCTCTTCTGATGCTCCTCTGATGCTCCTCTGATGCTCCTCTGATGCTCCTGTGATGCTCCTCTGATGCTCCTGTGATGCTCCTCTGCTGTTCCTCTGCTGTTCCTCTGATGCTCCTCTGATGATCCTCTGATGCTCCTCTGATGCTCCTCTTGAGGCTCCTCTGATGCTCCTCTGATGCTCCTCTGATCCTCCTCTGATGCTCCTCTGATGCTCCTCTGATGCTCCTCTGATGCTCCTCTGATGCTCCTCTGAGGCTCCTCTGATGCTCCTCTGATGCTCCTCTGATGCTCCTCTGATGCTCCTCTGATGCTCCTCTGATGCTCCTGTGATGCTCCTCTGATGCTCCTCTGCTGCTCCTCTGATGCTCATCTGATGCTCCTCTGATTCTCCTCTGATGCTCCTCTGATGCTCCTCTGATGCTCCTCTGATGCTCCTCTGAGGCACCTCTGAGGCTCCTCTGATTCTCTTCTGATGCTCCTCTGATGCTCCTCTGATGCTCCTCTGATGCTCCTGTGATGCTCCTCTGATGCTCCTGTGATGCTCCTCTGCTGTTCCTCTGCTGTTCCTCTGATGCTCCTCTGATGCTCCTCTGATGCTCCTCTGATGCTCCTCTTGATGCTCCTCTGATGCTCCTCTGATGCTCCTCTGATGCTCATCTGATGCTCCTCTGATTCTCCTCTGATGCTCCTCTGATGCTCCTCTGATGCTCCTCTGAGGCACCTCTGAGGCTCCTCTGATTCTCTTCTGATGCTCCTCTGATGCTCCTCTGATGCTCCTCTGATGCTCCTGTGATGCTCCTCTGATGCTCCTGTGATGCTCCTCTGCTGTTCCTTTGCTGTTCCTCTGATGCTCCTCTGATGCTCCTCTGATGCTCCTCTGATGCTCCTCTTGAGGCTCCTCTGATGCTCCTCTGATGCTCCTCTGATCCTCCTCTGATGCTCCTCTGATGCTCCTCTGATGCTCCTCTGATGCTCCTATGATGCTCCTCTGATGCTCCTCTGATCCTCCTCTGATGCTCCTCTGATGCTCCTCTGATGCTCCTCTGATGCTCCTCTGATGCTCCTCTGATGCTCCTCTGATGCTCCTCTGATGCTCCTCTGAGGCTCCTCTGATGCTCCTCTGATGCTCCTCTGATGCTCCTCTGATGCTCCTCTGATGCTCCTGTGATGCTCCTCTGATGCTCCTCTGCTGCTCCTTTGATGCTCATCTGATGCTCCTCTGATTCTCCTCTGATGCTCCTCTGATGCTCCTCTGATGCTCCTCTGATGCTCCTCTGATGCTCCTCTGATGCTCCTCTGATGCTCCTCTGATGCTCCTCTGATGCTCCTCTGATCCTCCTCTGATGCTCCTCTGCTGCTCCTCTGATGCTCATCTGATGCTCCTCTGATTCTCCTCTGATGCTCCTCTGATGCTCCTCTGATGCTCCTCTGATGCTCCTCTGAGGCACCTCTGAGGCTCCTCTGATTCTCTTCTGATGCTCCTCTGATGCTCCTCTGATGCTCCTCTGATGCTCCTGTGATGCTCCTCTGATGCTCCTGTGATGCTCCTCTGCTGTTCCTCTGCTGTTCCTCTGATGCTCCTCTGATGATCCTCTGATGCTCCTCTGATGCTCCTCTTGAGGCTCCTCTGATGCTCCTCTGATGCTCCTCTGATCCTCCTCTGATGCTCCTCTGATGCTCCTCTGATGCTCCTCTGATGCTCCTATGATGCTCCTCTGATGCTCCTCTGATGCTCCTCTGATGCTCCTCTGATGCTCCTCTGATGCTCCTCTGATGCTCCTCTGATGCTCCTCTGATCCTCCTCTGATGCTCCTCTGATGCTCCTCTGATGCTCCTCTGATGCTCCTCTGATCCTCCTCTGATGCTCCTCTGATGCTCCTCTGATGCTCCTGCTCCTGCTCCTGCTCCTGCTCCTGCTCCTGCTCCTGCTCCTGCTCCTGCTCCTGCTCCTGCTCCTGCTCCTGCTCCTGCTCCTGCTCCTGCTCCTGCTCCTGCTCCTGCTCCTGCTCCTGCTCCTGTTCCTGCTCCTGCTGCTGCTCCTGCTCCTGCACCTCTGATCCTCCTCTGATGCTCCTCTGATGCTCCTCTGATGCTCCTCTGATGCTCCTCTGATGCTCCTCTGATGCTCCTCTGATGCTCCTCTGATCCTCCTCTGATGCTCCTCTGATGCTCCTCTGATGCTCCTCTGAGGCTCCTCTGATGCTCCTCTGATGCTCCTCTGATGCTCCTCTGATGCTCCTGTGATGCTCCTCTGATGCTCCTCTGCTGCTCCTCTGATGCTCATCTGATGCTCCTCTGATTCTCCTCTGATGCTCCTCTGATGCTCCTCTGATCCTCCTCTGATGCTCCTCTGATGCTCCTCTGATGCTCCTCTGATGCTCCTCTGATGCTCCTCTGATGCTCCTCTGATGCTCCTCTGATCCTCCTCTGATGCTCCTCTGATGCTCCTCTGATGCTCCTCTGATGCTCCTCTGAGGCTCCTCTGATGCTCCTCTGATGCTCCTCTGATGCTCCTCTGATGCTCCTCTGATGCTCCTCTGATGCTCCTGTGATGCTCCTCTGATGCTCCTCTGCTGCTCCTCTGATGCTCATCTGATGCTCCTCTGATTCTCCTCTGATGCTCCTCTGATGCTCCTCTGATGCTCCTCTGATGCTCCTCTGAGGCACCTCTGAGGCTCCTCTGATTCTCTTCTGATGCTCCTCTGATGCTCCTCTGATGCTCCTCTGATGCTCCTGTGATGCTCCTCTGATGCTCCTGTGATGCTCCTCTGCTGTTCCTCTGCTGTTCCTCTGATGCTCCTCTGATGCTCCTCTGATGCTCCTCTGATGCTCCTCTTGAGGCTCCTCTGATGCTCCTCTGATGCTCCTCTGATCCTCCTCTGATGCTCCTCTGATGCTCCTCTGATGCTCCTCTGATGCTCCTATGATGCTCCTCTGATGCTCCTCTGATGCTCCTCTGATGCTCCTCTGATGCTCCTCTGATCCTCCTCTGATGCTCCTCTGATGCTCCTCTGATGCTCCTCTGATGCTCCTATGATGCTCCTCTGATGCTCCTCTGATGCTCCTCTGATGCTCCTGTGATGCTCCTCTGATGCTCCTGTGATGCTCCTCTGCTGTTCCTTTGCTGTTCCTCTGATGCTCCTCTGATGCTCCTCTGATGCTCCTGTGATGCTCCTCTGCTGTTCCTTTGCTGTTCCTCTGATGCTCCTCTGATGCTCCTCTGATGCTCCTCTGATGCTCCTCTTGAGGCTCCTCTGATGCTCCTCTGATGCTCCTCTGATCCTCCTCTGATGCTCCTCTGATGCTCCTCTGATGCTCCTCTGATGCTCCTATGATGCTCCTCTGATGCTCCTCTGATCCTCCTCTGATGCTCCTCTGATGCTCCTCTGATGCTCCTCTGATGCTCCTCTGATGCTCCTCTGATGCTCCTCTGATGCTCCTCTGATGCTCCTCTGAGGCTCCTCTGATGCTCCTCTGATGCTCCTCTGATGCTCCTCTGATGCTCCTCTGATGCTCCTGTGATGCTCCTCTGATGCTCCTCTGCTGCTCCTTTGATGCTCATCTGATGCTCCTCTGATTCTCCTCTGATGCTCCTCTGATGCTCCTCTGATGCTCCTCTGATGCTCCTCTGATGCTCCTCTGATGCTCCTCTGATGCTCCTCTGATGCTCCTCTGATGCTCCTCTGATGCTCCTCTGATCCTCCTCTGATGCTCCTCTGCTGCTCCTCTGATGCTCATCTGATGCTCCTCTGATTCTCCTCTGATGCTCCTCTGATGCTCCTCTGATGCTCCTCTGATGCTCCTCTGAGGCACCTCTGAGGCTCCTCTGATTCTCTTCTGATGCTCCTCTGATGCTCCTCTGATGCTCCTCTGATGCTCCTGTGATGCTCCTCTGATGCTCCTGTGATGCTCCTCTGCTGTTCCTCTGCTGTTCCTCTGATGCTCCTCTGATGATCCTCTGATGCTCCTCTGATGCTCCTCTTGAGGCTCCTCTGATGCTCCTCTGATGCTCCTCTGATCCTCCTCTGATGCTCCTCTGATGCTCCTCTGATGCTCCTCTGATGCTCCTATGATGCTCCTCTGATGCTCCTCTGATGCTCCTCTGATGCTCCTCTGATGCTCCTCTGATGCTCCTCTGATGCTCCTCTGATGCTCCTCTGATCCTCCTCTGATGCTCCTCTGATGCTCCTCTGATGCTCCTCTGATGCTCCTCTGATCCTCCTCTGATGCTCCTCTGATGCTCCTCTGATGCTCCTGCTCCTGCTCCCGCTCCTGCTCCTGCTCCTGCTCCTGCTCCTGCTCCTGCTCCTGCTCCTGCTCCTGCTCCTGCTCCTGCTCCTGCTCCTGCTCCTGCTCCTGCTCCTGCTCCTGCTCCTGCTCCTGTTCCTGCTCCTGCTGCTGCTCCTGCTCCTGCACCTCTGATCCTCCTCTGATGCTCCTCTGATGCTCCTCTGATGCTCCTCTGATGCTCCTCTGATGCTCCTCTGATGCTCCTCTGATGCTCCTCTGATCCTCCTCTGATGCTCCTCTGATGCTCCTCTGATGCTCCTCTGAGGCTCCTCTGATGCTCCTCTGATGCTCCTCTGATGCTCCTCTGATGCTCCTGTGATGCTCCTCTGATGCTCCTCTGCTGCTCCTCTGATGCTCATCTGATGCTCCTCTGATTCTCCTCTGATGCTCCTCTGATGCTCCTCTGATCCTCCTCTGATGCTCCTCTGATGCTCCTCTGATGCTCCTCTGATGCTCCTCTGATGCTCCTCTGATGCTCCTCTGATGCTCCTCTGATCCTCCTCTGATGCTCCTCTGATGCTCCTCTGATGCTCCTCTGATGCTCCTCTGAGGCTCCTCTGATGCTCCTCTGATGCTCCTCTGATGCTCCTCTGATGCTCCTCTGATGCTCCTCTGATGCTCCTGTGATGCTCCTCTGATGCTCCTCTGCTGCTCCTCTGATGCTCATCTGATGCTCCTCTGATTCTCCTCTGATGCTCCTCTGATGCTCCTCTGATGCTCCTCTGATGCTCCTCTGAGGCACCTCTGAGGCTCCTCTGATTCTCTTCTGATGCTCCTCTGATGCTCCTCTGATGCTCCTCTGATGCTCCTGTGATGCTCCTCTGATGCTCCTGTGATGCTCCTCTGCTGTTCCTCTGCTGTTCCTCTGATGCTCCTCTGATGCTCCTCTGATGCTCCTCTGATGCTCCTCTTGAGGCTCCTCTGATGCTCCTCTGATGCTCCTCTGATCCTCCTCTGATGCTCCTCTGATGCTCCTCTGATGCTCCTCTGATGCTCCTATGATGCTCCTCTGATGCTCCTCTGATGCTCCTCTGATGCTCCTCTGATGCTCCTCTGATCCTCCTCTGATGCTCCTCTGATGCTCCTCTGATGCTCCTCTGATGCTCCTCTGATGCTCCTCTGATGCTCCTCTGATGCTCCTCTGATGCTCCTCTGAGGCTCCTCTGATGCTCCTCTGATGCTCCTCTGATGCTCCTCTGATGCTCCTCTGATGCTCCTCTGATGCTCCTCTGATGCTCCTCTTGATGCTCCTCTGATGCTCCTCTGATACTCCTCTGATCCTCCTCTGATGCTCCTCTGATGCTCCTCTGATGCTCCTCTGATGCTCCTCTGATGCTCCTCTGATGCTCCTCTGATGCTCCTCTGATGCTCCTCTGATGCTCCTCTGATGCTCCTCTGATGCTCCTCTGATGCTCCTCTGATCCTCCTCTGATGCTCCTCTGATGCTCCTCTGATGCTCCTCTGATGCTCCTCTGAGGCTCCTCTGATGCTCCTCTGATGCTCCTCTGATGCTCCTCTGATGCTCCTATGATGCTCCTCTGATGCTCCTCTGATGCTCCTCTGATGCTCCTCTGATGCTCCTCTGATGCTCCTCTGATGCTCCTCTGATGCTCCTCTGATGCTCCTCTGATCCTCCTCTGATGCTCCTCTGATGCTCCTCTGATGCTCCTCTGATGCTCCTCTGATGCTCCTCTGATGCTCCTCTGATGCTCCTCTGATGCTCCTGCTCCTGCTCCTGCTCCTGCTCCTGCTCCTGCTCCTGCTCCTGCTCCTGCTCCTGCTCCTGCTCCTGCTCCTGCTCCTGCTCCTGCTCCTGCTCCTGCTCCTGCTCCTGCTCCTGTTCCTGCTCCTGCTGCTGCTCCTGCTCCTGCACCTCTGATGCTCCTCTGATGCACCTCTGATGCTCCTCTGATGCTCCTCTGATACTCCTCTGATGCCCCTTAGATGCTCCTCTGATGCTCCTCTGATGCTCCTCTGATGCTCCTCTGATGCCTCTGTGATGCTCCTCTGATGCTCCTCTGATTCTCCTCTGATGCTCCGCTGATGCTCCTCTGATGCTCCTCTGATGCTCCTCTGATGATCCTCTGATCCTCCTCTGATGTTCCACTGATGCTCCTCTGATGCTCCTGTGATGCTCCTGTAATGCTCCTCTGATTCTCCTCTGATGCTCCTCTGATGCTCCTCTGATGCTCCTCTGATGCTCCTCTGATGCTCCTCTGATGCTCCACTGATGCTCCTCTGATGTTCCTCTGATGCTCCTCTGATGCTCCTCTGATGCTCCTGCTCCTGCTCCTGCTCCTGCTCCTGCTCCTGCTCCTGCTCCTGCTCCTGCTCCTGCTCCTGCTCCTGCTCCTGCTCCTGCTCCTGCTCCTGCTCCTGCTCCTGCCCCTGCTCCTGCTCCTGCTCCTGCTCCTGCTCCTGCTCCTGCTCCTGCTTCGGCTCCTGCTCCGGCTCCTGCTCCGGCTCCTGCTCCTGCTCCTCTGATGCTCCTGCTCCTGCTCGATGCTCCTCTGATGCACCTCTGATGCTCCTCTGATGCTCCTCTGATGCTCCACTGATGCTCCTCAGATGCTCCTCTGATGCACCTCTGATGCTCCTCTGATGCTCCTATGATGCTCCTCTGATGCTCCTCAGATGCTCCTCTGATGCACCTCTGATGCTCCTCTGATGCTCCTCTGATGCTCCTCTGATGCTCCTCTGATGCTCCTCTGTTGCTCCTTTGATGCTCCTCTGATGCTCCTCTGATGCTCCAATGATGCTCCAATGATGCTCCACTGATGCTCCTGTGATGCTCCTCTGATGCTCCTCTGATGCTCCTCTGATGCTCCTCTGATGCTCCTCTGATGCTCCTCTGATGCTCTTCTGATCCTCCTCTGATCCTCCTCTGATGCTCCTCTGATGCTCCTCTGATGCTGCTCTGATGCTCCTCTGATGCTCCTCTGAGGCTCCTCTGAGGCTCCTCTGAGGCTCCTCTGATGCTCCTCTGAGGCTCCTCTGATGCTCCTCTGATGCTCCTCTGATGCTCCTCTGATGCTCCTCTGATGTTCCTGTGATTCTCCTCTGATGCTCCTCTGCTGCTCCTCTGATGCTCATCTGATTCTCCTCTGATGCTCCTCTGATGCTCCTCTGATGCTCCTCTGATACTCCTCTGATCCTCCTCTGATGCTCCTCTGATGCTCCTCTGATGCTCCTCTGATACTCCTCTGATGCTCCTCTGATGCTCCTCTGAGGCTCCTCTGATGCTCCTCTGATGCTCCTCTGATGCTCCTCTGATGCTCCTCTGATGCTCCTCTGATGCTCCTGTGATGCTCCTCTGATGCTCCTCTGCTGCTCCTCTGATGCTCATCTGATGCTCCTCTGATTCTCCTCTGATGCTCCTCTGATGCTCCTCTGATGCTGTCTGATGCTCCTCTGATCCTCCTCTGATGCTCCTCTGATGCTCCTCTGATGCTCCTCTGATGCTCCTCTGATGCTCCTCTGATGCTCCACTGATGCTCCTCTGCTGCTCCTCTGATGCTCATCTGATGCTCCTCTGATGCTCCTCTGATGCTCCTCTGATGCTCCTCTTATGCTCTTCTTATGCTCCTCTGATCCTCCTCTGATGCTCCTCTGATGCTCCTCTAATGCTCCTCTGATGCTCCTCTGATCCCCCTCTGATGCTCCTCTGATGCTCCTCTGATGCTCCTCTGATGCTCCTCTGATGCTCCACTGATTCTCCTCTGATCCTCCTCTGATGCTCCTCTGATGCTCCTCTGATGCTCCTCTGATGCTCCTCTGATGCTCCTCTGATGCTCCTCTGATGCTCCTCTGATGCTCCACTGATGCTCCTCTGATGCTCCACTGATGCTCCTCTGATGCTCCTCTGATGCTCCTCTGATGCTCCTCTGATGCTCCTCTGATGCTCCTCTGATGCTCCTCTGATGCTCCTCTGATGCTCCTCTGATGCTCCTTCTCCTACTCCTGCTCCTCTGATGCTCCTCTGATGATATCTGATGCTCCTGCTCCTGCTCCTGCTCCTGCTCCTGCTCCTGCTCCTGCTCCTGCTCCTGCTCCTGCTCCTCTGATGCTCCTCTGATGCTCCTGCTCCACCTGCTCCTGCTCCTGCTCCTGCTCCTGCTCCTGCTCCTGCTCCTGCTCCTGCTCCTCTGATGCTCCTCTGATGCTCCTGCTCCTGCACCTGCTCCTGCTCCTGCTCCTGCTCCTGCTCCTGCTCCTGCTCCTCTGATGCTCCTCTGATGCTCCTCTGATGCTCCTCTGATGCTCCTCTGATGCTCCACTGATGCTCCTCTGATGCTCCTCTGATGCTCCTCTGATGCTCCTCTGATGCTCCTCTGATGCTCCTCTGATGCTCCTCTGATGCTCCTCTGATGCTCCTCTGATGCTCCTCTGATGCTCCAATGATGCACCTCTGATGCTCCTGTGATGCTCCTGTGATGCTCCTGTGATGCTCCTCTGATGCTCCTCTGATGCTCCTCTGATGCTCCTCTGATGCTGCTCTGATGCTCCTCTGATCCTCCTCTGATCCTCCTCTGATGCTCCTCTGATGCTCCTCTGATGCTCCTCTGATGCTCCTCTGAGGCTCCTCTGATGCTCCTCTGATGCTCCTCTCATCCTCCTCTGATGCTCCTCTGATGCTCCTCTGATGCTCCTCTGATGCTCCTCTGATGCTCCTCTGATGCTCCTCTGATCCTCCTCTGATGCTCCTCTGATGCTCCTCTGATGCTCCTCTGATGCTCCTCTGAGGCTCCTCTGATGCTCCTCTGATGCTCCTCTGATGCTCCTCTGATGCTCCTCTGATGCTCCTCTGATGCTCCTGTGATGCTCCTCTGATGCTCCTCTGCTGCTCCTCTGATGCTCATCTGATGCTCCTCTGATTCTCCTCTGATGCTCCTCTGATGCTCCTCTGATGCTCCTCTGATGCTCCTCTGATGCTCCTCTGAGGCTCCTCTGATGCTCCTCTGATGCTCCTCTGATGCTCCTCTGATGCTCCTCTGATGCTCCTCTGATGCTCCTCTGATGCTCCTGTGATCCTCCTCTGATGCTCCTCTGATGCTCCTCTGATGCTCCTCTGATCCTCCTCTGATGCTCCTCTGATGCTCCTCTGATGCTCCTCTGATGCTCCTCTGATGCTCCTCTGATGCTCCTCTGAGGCACCTCTGAGGCTCCTCTGATTCTCTTCTGATGCTCCTCTGATGCTCCTCTGATGCTCCTCTGATGCTCCTGTGATGCTCCTCTGATGCTCCTGTGATGCTCCTCTGCTGTTCCTCTGCTGTTCCTCTGATGCTCCTCTGATGCTCCTCTGATGCTCCTCTGATGCTCCTCTTGAGGCTCCTCTGATGCTCCTCTGATGCTCCTCTGATCCTCCTCTGATGCTCCTCTGATGCTCCTCTGATGCTCCTCTGATGCTCCTATGATGCTCCTCTGATGCTCCTCTGATGCTCCTCTGATGCTCCTCTGATGCTCCTCTGATGCTCCTCTGATGCTCCTCTGATGCTCCTCTGATGCTCCTCTGATGCTCCTCTGATGCTCCTGCTCCTGCTCCTGCTCCTGCTCCTGCTCCTGCTCCTGCTCCTGCTCCTGCTCCTGCTCCTGCTCCTGCTCCTGCTCCTGCTCCTGCTCCTGCTCCTGCTCCTGCTCCTGCTCCTGCTCCTGCTCCTGCTCCTGTTCCTGCTCCTGCTGCTGCTCCTGCTCCTGCACCTCTGATGCTCCTCTGATGCACCTCTGATGCTCCTCTGATGCTCCTCTGATACTCCTCTGATGCTCCTTAGATGCTCCTCTGATGCTCCTCTGATGCTCCTCTGATGCTCCTCTGATGCCTCTGTGATGCTCCTCTGATGCTCCTCTGATTCTCCTCTGATGCTCCGCTGATGCTCCTCTGATGCTCCTCTGATGCTCCTCTGATGATCCTCTGATCCTCCTCTGATGTTCCACTGATGCTCCTCTGATGCTCCTGTGATGCTCCTGTAATGCTCCTCTGATTCTCCTCTGATGCTCCTCTGATGCTCCTCTGATGCTCCTCTGATGCTCCTCTGATGCTCCTCTGATGCTCCTCTGATGCTCCTCTGATGTTCCTCTGATGCTCCTCTGATGCTCCTCTGATGCTCCTGCTCCTGCTCCTGCTCCTGCTCCTGCTCCTGCTCCTGCTCCTGCTCCTGCTCCTGCTCCTGCTCCTGCTCCTGCTCCTGCTCCTGCTCCTGCTCCTGCTCCTGCCCCTGCTCCTGCTCCTGCTCCTGCTCCTGCTCCTGCTCCTGCTCCTGCTCCGGCTCCTGCTCCGGCTCCTGCTCCGGCTCCTGCTCCTGCACCTCTGATGCTCCTGCTCCTGCTCGATGCTCCTCTGATGCACCTCTGATGCTCCTCTGATGCTCCTCTGATGCTCCACTGATGCTCCTCAGATGCTCCTCTGATGCACCTCTGATGCTCCTCTGATGCTCCTATGATGCTCCTCTGATGCTCCTCAGATGCTCCTCTGATGCACCTCTGATGCTCCTCTGATGCTCCTCTGATGCTCCTCTGATGCTCCTCTGATGCTCCTCTGTTGCTCCTCTGATGCTCCTCTGATGCTCCTCTGATGCTCCAATGATGCTCCAATGATGCTCCACTGATGCTCCTGTGATGCTCCTCTGATGCTCCTCTGATGCTCCTCTGATGCTCCTCTGATGCTCCTCTGATGCTCCTCTGATGCTCTTCTGATCTTCCTCTGATCCTCCTATGATGCTCCTCTGATGCTCCTCTGATGCTCCTCTGATGCTCCTCTGATGCTCCTCTGAGGCTCCTCTGAGGCTCCTCTGAGGCTCCTCTGATGCTCCTCTGAGGCTCCTCTGATGCTCCTCTGATGCTCCTCTGATGCTCCTCTGATGATCCTCTGATGCTCCTGTGATGCTCCTTTGATGCTCCTCTGCTGCTCCTCTGATGCTCATCTGATTCTCCTCTGATGCTCCTCTGATGCTCCTCTGATGCTCCTCTGATGCTCCTCTGATGCTCCTCTGATGCTCCTCTGATGCTCCTCTGATGCTCCTCTGATGCTCCTCTGATGCTCCTCTGAGGCTCCTCTGATGCTCCTCTGATGCTCCTCTGATGCTCCTCTGATGCTCCTCTGATGCTCCTCTGATGCTCCTGTGATGCTCCTCTGATGCTCCTCTGCTGCTCTTCTGATGCTCATCTGATGCTCCTCTGATTCTCCTCTGATGCTCCTCTGATGCTCCTCTGATGCTGTCTGATGCTCCTCTGATCCTCCTCTGATGCTCCTCTGATGCTCCTCTGATGCTCCTCTGATGCTCCTCTGATGCTCCTCTGATGCTCCACTGATGCTCCTCTGATGCTCTTCTTATGCTCCTCTGATCCTCCTCTGATGCTCCTCTGATGCTCCTCTGATGCTCCTCTGATGCTCCTCTGATGCTACTCTGATGCTACTCTGATGCTCCTCTGATGCTCCTCTGATGCTCCTCTGATGCTCCTCTGATGCTCCTCTGATGCTCCTCTGATGCTCCTCTGATCCTCCTCTGATGCTCCTCTGATGCTCCTTTGATGCTCCTCTGATGCTCCTCTGATGCTCCTCAGAGGCTCCTCTGATGCTCCTCTGATGCTCCTCTGATGCTCCTCTGATGCTCCTCTGATGCTCCTCTGATGCTCCTCTGATGCTCCTCTGATGCTCCTGTGATCCTCCTCTGATGCTCCTCTAATGCTCCTCTGATGCTCCTCTGATCCTCCTCTGATGCTCCTCTGATGCTCCTCTGATGCTCCTCTGATGCTCCTCTGATGCTCCTCTGATGCTCCTCTGATGCTCCTCTGATGCTACTCTGATGCTACTCTGATGCTCCTCTGATGCTCCTCTGATGCTCCTCTGATGCTCCTCTGATGCTCCTCTGATGCTCCTCTGATGCTCCTCTGATCCTCCTCTGATGCTCCTCTGATGCTCCTTTGATGCTCCTCTGATGCTCCTCTGATGCTCCTCAGAGGCTCCTCTGATGCTCCTCTGATGCTCCTCTGATGCTCCTCTGATGCTCCTCTGATGCTCCTCTGATGCTCCTCTGATGCTCCTGTGATCCTCCTCTGATGCTCCTCTGATGCTCCTCTGATGCTCCTCTGATCCTCCTCTGATGCTCCTCTGATGCTCCTCTGATGCTCCTCTGATGCTCCTCTGATGCTCCTCTGATGCTCCTCTGATGCTCCACTGATGCTCCTCTGATCCTCCTCTGATGCTCCTCTGATGCTCCTCTGATGCTCCTCTGATGCTCCTCTGATGCTCCTCTGATGCTCCTCTGATGCTCCTCTGATGCTCCACTGATGCTCCTCTGATGCTCCACTGATGCTCCTCTGATGCTCCTCTGATGCTCCTCTGATGCTCCTCTGATGCTCCTCTGATGCTCCTCTGATGCTCCTCTGATGCTCCTCTGATGCTCCTCTGATGCTCCTCTGATGCTCCTTCTCCTACTCCTGCTCCTCTGATGCTCCTCTGATGACATCTGATGCTCCTGCTCCTGCTCCTGCTCCTGCTCCTGCTCCTGCTCCTGCTCCTGCTCCTGCTCCTGCTCCTCTGATGCTCCTCTGATGCTCCTGCTCCTGCACCTGCTCCTGCTCCTGCTCCTGCTCCTGCTCCTGCTCCTGCTCCTGCTCCTGCTCCTCTGATGCTCCTCTGATGCTCCTGCTCCTGCACCTGCTCCTGCTCCTGCTCCTGCTCCTGCTCCTGCTCCTGCTCCTGCTCCTCTGATGCTCCTCTGATGCTCCTCTGATGCTCCTCTGATGCTCCACTGATGCTCCTCTGATGCTCCTCTGATGCTCCTCTGATGCTCCTCTGATGCTCCTCTGATGCTCCTCTGATGCTCCTCTGATGCTCCAATGATGCACCTCTGATGCTCCTGTGATGCTCCTGTGAATCTCCTGTGATGCTCCTCTGATGCTCCTCTGATGCTCCTCTGATGCTGCTCTGATGCTCCTCTGATCCTACTCTGATCCTCCTCTGATGCTCCTCTGATGCTCCTCTGATGCTCCTCTGATGCTCCTCTGATGCTCCTCTGATGCTCCTCTAATGCTCCTCTGAGGCTCCTCTGAGGCTCCTCTGAGGCTCCTCTGAGGCTCCTCTGATGCTCTCTGATGCTCCTCTGATTCTCCTCTGATGCTCCTCTGATGCTCCTCTGATGCTCCTCTGATGCTCCTGTGATGCTCCTCTGATGCTCCTCTGCTGCTCCTCTGATGCTCATCTGATGCTCCTCTGATGCTCCTCTGATGCTCCTCTGATGCTCCTCTGATGCTCCTCTGATGCTCCTCTGATCCTCCTCTGATGCTCCTCTGATGCCTCTCTGATGCTCCTCTGATGCTCCTCTGATGCTCCTCTGATGCTCCTCTGATGCTCCTCTGATGCTCCTCTGATGCTACTCTGATGCTCCTCTGATGCTCCTCTGATGCTCCTCTGATGCTCCTCTGATGCTCCTCTGATGCTCCTCTGATCCTCCTCTGATGCTCCTCTGATGCTCCTCTGATGCTCTTCTGATGCTCCTCTGATGCTCCTCTGATGCTCCTCTGAGGCTCCTCTGATGCTCCTCTGATGCTCCTCTGATGCTCCTCTGATGCTCCTCTGATGCTCCTCTGATGCTCCTCTGATGCTCCTCTGATGCTACTCTGATGCTCCTCTGATGCTCCTCTGATGCTCCTCTGATGCTCCTCTGATGCTCCAATGATGCTCCTCTGATGCTCCTGTGATGCTCCTCTGATGCTCCTCTGATGCTCCTGTGATGCTCCTCTGATGCTCATCTGATGCTCCTCTGCTGTTCCTCTGATGCTCCACTGATGCTCCAATGATGCTCCTCTGATGCTCCTGTGATGCTCCTCTGATGCTCCTCTGATGCTCCTGTGATGCTCCTCTGATGCTCATCTGATGCTCCTCGCTGTTCCTCTGATGCTCCTCTGATGCTCCTCTGATGCTCCTCTGATGCTCCTCTGAGGCTCCTCTGATGCTCCTCTGATGCTCCTCTGATGCTCCTCTGATGCTCCTCTGATGCTCCTCTGATCCTCCTCTGATGCTCCTCTGATGCTCCTGTGATGCTCCTCTGATGCTCCTGTGATCCTCCTCTGATGCTCCTCTGCTGCTCCTCTGATGCTCCTCTGAGGCTCCTCTGATGCACCTCTGATGCTCCTCTGATCCTCCTCTGATGCTCGTCTGATGCTCCTCTGATGCTCCTCTGATGCTCCTCTGATGCTCCTCTGATGCTCCTCTGATGCTCCTCTGAGGCTCCTCTGATGCTCCTCTGATGCTCCTCTGATCCTCCTCTGATGCTCCTCTGATGCTCCTCTGATGCTCCTCTGATGCTCCTCTGATGCTCCTCTGAAGCTCCTCTGATGCTCCTCTGAAGCTCCTCTGATGCTCCTCTGATGCTCCTCTGATGCTCCTCTGATGCTCCTCTGATGCTCCTCTGATCCTCCTCTGATGCTCCTCTGATGCTCCTCTGATGCTCCTCTGATGCTCCTCTGATGCTCCTCTGATGCTCTTCCTATGATCCTCTGATGCTCCTGCTCCTGCTCCTGCTCCTGCTCCTGCTCATGCTCCTGCTCCTGCTCCTGCTCCTGCTCCTGCTCATCTGATGCTCCTCTGATGCTCCTGCTCCTGCTCCTGCTCCTGCTCCTGCTCCTCTGATGCTCCTCTGATGCTCCTCTGATGCTCCTCTGATGTTCCTCTGATGCTCCACTGATGCTCCACTGATGCTCCTCTGATGCTCCTCTGATGCTCCTCTGATGCTCCTCTGATGCTCCTCTGTTGCTCCTCTGATGCTCCCCTGATGCTCCTCTGATGCTCCTCTGATGCTCCACTGATGCTCTTCTGATGCTCCTCTGATGCTCCTCTGATGCTCCTCTGATGCTCCTCTGAGGCTCCTCTGAGGCTCCTCTGAGGCTCCTCTGATGCTCCTCTGATGCTCCTCTGATGCTCCTCTGATGCTCCTCTGATGCTCCTCTGATGCTCCTCTGATGCTCCTCTGAGGCTCCTCTGATGCTCCTCTGATGCTCCTCTGATGCTCCTCTGATGCTCCTCTGATGCTCCTCTGATGCTCCTCTGATGCTCCTCTGATGCTCCTCTGATGCTCCTCTGATGCTCCTCTGATCCTCCTCTGATGCTCCTCTGATGCTCCTCTGATGCTCATCTGATGCTCCTCTGATACTCCTCTGATGCTCCTCTGAGGCTCCTCTGATGCTCCTCTGATGCTCCTCTGATGCTCCTCTGATGCTCCTCTGATGCTCCTCTGATGCTCCTGTGATCCTCCTCTGATGCTCCTGTGCTGCTCCTCTGATGCTCCTCTGATGCTCCTCTGATGCTCCTCTGATGCTCCTCTGATGCTCCTCTGATGCTCCTCTGATGCTCCTGCTCCTGCTCCTGCTCCTGCTCCTGCTCCTGCTCCTGCTCCTGCTCCGGCTCCTGCTCCTGCTCCTGCTCCTGCTCCTGCTCCTGCTCCTGCTCCTGCTCCTGCTCCTGCTCCTGCTCCTGCTCCTGCTCCTGCTCCTGCTCCTGCTCCTGCTCCTGTTCCTGCTCCTGCTCCTGCTCCTGCACCTCTGATGCTCCTCTGATGCACCTCTGATGCTCCTCTGATGCTCCTCTGATGCTCCTCTGATGCACCTCTGATGCTCCTCTGATGCTCCTCTGATAGTCCTCTGATGCTCCTCAGATGCTCCTCTGATGCTCCTCTGATGCTCCTCTGATGCTCCTCTGATACTCCTCTGATGCTCCTCAGATGCTCCTCTGATGCTCCTCTGATGCTCCTCTGATGCTCCTCTGATGCACCTCTGATGCACCTCTGATGCTCCTCTGATGCTCCTCTGAATCTCCTCTGATGCTCCTCAAATGCTCCTCTGATGCTCCTCTGATAATCCTCTGATGCTCCTCAGATGCTCCTCTGATGTTCCTCTGATGCTCCTCTGATGCTCCTCTGATGCTCCTCTGATGCTCCTCTGATCCTCCTCTGATGCTCCTCTGATGCTCCTCTGATGCTCCTCTGATGCTCCTCTGATGCTCCTCTGATGCTCCTCTGATCCTCCTCTGATGCTCCTCTGATGCTCCTCTGATGCTCCTCTGATGCTCCTCTGATGCTCCTCTGATGCTCCTCTGATGCTCCTCTAATCCTCCTCTGATGCTCCACTGATGCTCCTCTGATGCTCCTCTGATGCTCCTCTGATGCTCCTCTGATGCTCCTGCTCCTGCTCCTGCTCCTGCTCCTGCTCCTGCTCCTGCTCCTGCTCCTGCTCCTCTGATGCTCCTCTGATGCTCCTCTGATGCTCCTCTGATGCTCCTCTGATGCTCCTCTGATGCTCCTCTGATGCTCCTCTGATCCTCCTCTGATGCTCCACTGATGCTCCTCTGATGCTCCTCTAATGCTCCTCTGATGCTCCTCTGATGCTCCTGTGATGCTCCTCTTATGCTCCTCTGATGCTCCTCTGATGCTCCTGTGATGCTCCTCTGATGCTCCTCTGCTGCTCCTCTGATGCTCATCTGATTCTCCTCTGATGCTCCTCTGATGCTCCTCTGATGCTCCTCTGATGCTCCTCTGATGCTCCTCTGATCCTCCTCTGATGCTCCTCTGATGCTCCTCTGATGCTCCTCTGATGCTCCTCTGAGGCTCCTCTGATGCTCCTCTGATGCTCCTCTGATGCTCCTCTGATGCTCCTCTGAAGCTCCTCTGATACTCCTCTGATGCTCCTCTGATGCTCCTGTGATGCTCCTCTGATGCTCCTCTGCTGCTCCTCTGATGCTCATCTGATGCTCCTCTGATTCTCCTCTGATGCTCCTCTGATGCTCCTCTGATGCTCCTCTGATGCTCCTCTGATCCACCTCTGATGCTCCTCTGATGCTCCTCTGATGCTCCTCTGATGCTCCTGTGATGCTCCTCTGATGCTCCTCTGCTGCTCCTCTGATGCTCATCTGATGCTCCTCTGATTCTCCTCTGATGCTCCTCTGATGCTCGTCTGATGCTCCTCCTATGCTCCTCTGATCCTCCTCTGATGCTCCTCTGATGCTCCTCTGATGCTCCTCTGATGCTACTCTGATGCTCCTCTGATGCTCCTCTGATGCTCCTCTGATGCTCCTCTGATGCTCCTCTGATGCTCCTCTGATGCTCCTCTGATGCTCCTCTGATCCTCCTCTGCTGCTCCTCTGATGCTCCTCTGATGCTCCTCTGATGCTCCTCTGATGCTCCTCTGATGCTCCTCTGAGGCTCCTCTGATGCTCCTCTGATGCTCCTCTGATGCTCCTCTGATGCTCCTCTGATGCTCCTCTGATGCTCCTCTGATGCTCCTGTGATGCTCCTCTGATGCTCCTGTGATCCTCCTCTGATTCTCTTCTGATGCTCCTCTGATGCTCCTGTGATGCTCCTCTGCTGTTCCTCTGATGCACCTCTGATGCTCCTCTGATGCTCCTATGATGCTCCTCTGATGCTCCTCAGATGCTCCTCTGATGCACCTCTGATGCTCCTCTGATGCTCCTCTGATGCTCCTCTGATGCTCCTCTGATGCTCCTCTGTTGCTCCTCTGATGCTCCTCTGATGCTCCTCTGATGCTCCAATGATGCTCCAATGATGCTCCACTGATGCTCCTGTGATGCTCCTCTGATGCTCCTCTGATGCTCCTCTGATGCTCCTCTGATGCTCCTCTGATGCTCCTCTGATGCTCTTCTGATCTTCCTCTGATCCTCCTATGATGCTCCTCTGATGCTCCTCTGATGCTCCTCTGATGCTCCTCTGATGCTCCTCTGAGGCTCCTCTGAGGCTCCTCTGAGGCTCCTCTGATGCTCCTCTGAGGCTCCTCTGATGCTCCTCTGATGCTCCTCTGATGCTCCTCTGATGATCCTCTGATGCTCCTGTGATGCTCCTCTGATGCTCCTCTGCTGCTCCTCTGATGCTCATCTGATTCTCCTCTGATGCTCCTCTGATGCTCCTCTGATGCTCCTCTGATGCTCCTCTGATGCTCCTCTGATGCTCCTCTGATGCTCCTCTGATGCTCCTCTGATGCTCCTCTGAGGCTCCTCTGATGCTCCTCTGATGCTCCTCTGATGCTCCTCTGATGCTCCTCTGATGCTCCTGTGATGCTCCTCTGATGCTCCTCTGCTGCTCTTCTGATGCTCATCTGATGCTCCTCTGATTCTCCTCTGATGCTCCTCTGATGCTCCTCTGATGCTGTCTGATGCTCCTCTGATCCTCCTCTGATGCTCCTCTGATGCTCCTCTGATGCTCCTCTGATGCTCCTCTGATGCTCCTCTGATGCTCCACTGATGCTCCTCTGATGCTCTTCTTATGCTCCTCTGATCCTCCTCTGATGCTCCTCTGATGCTCCTCTGATGCTCCTCTGATGCTCCTCTGATGCTCCTCTGATGCTCCTCTGATGCTCCTCTGATGCTCCTCTGATGCTCCTGCTCCTGCTCTTGCTCCTGCTCCTGCTCCTGCTCCTGCTCCTGCTCCTGCTCCTGCTCCTGCTCCTGCTCCTGCTCCTGTTCCTGCTCCTGCTGCTGCTCCTGCTCCTGCACCTCTGATGCTCCTCTGATGCACCTCTGATGCTCCTCTGATGCTCCTCTGATACTCCTCTGATGCTCCTTAGATGCTCCTCTGATGCTCCTCTGATGCTCCTCTGATGCTCCTCTGATGCTCCTCTGATGCTCCTCTGAGGCTCCTCTGATGCTCCTCTGAAGCTCCTCTGATGCTCCTCTGAAGCTCCTCTGATGCTCCTCTGATGCTCCTCTGATGCTCCTCTGATGCTCCTCTGATCCTCCTCTGATGCTCCTCTGATGCTCCTCTGATGCTCATCTGATGCTCCTCTGATACTCCTCTGATGCTCCTCTGAGGCTCCTCTGATGCTCCTCTGATGCTCCTCTGATGCTCCTCTGATGCTCCTCTGATGCTCCTCTGATGCTCCTGTGATCCTCCTCTGATGCTCCTGTGCTGCTCCTCTGATGCTCCTCTGATGCTCCTCTGATGCTCCTCTGATGCTCCTCTGATGCTCCTCTGATGCTCCTGCTCCTGCTCCTGCTCCTGCTCCTGCTCCTGCTCCTGCTCCTGCTCCGGCTCCTGCTCCTGCTCCTGCTCCTGCTCCTGCTCCTGCTCCTGCTCCTGCTCCTGCTCCTGCTCCTGCTCCTGCTCCTGCTCCTGCTCCTGCTCCTGTTCCTGCTCCTGCTCCTGCTCCTGCACCTCTGATGCTCCTCTGATGCACCTCTGATGCTCCTCTGATGCTCCTCTGATAGTCCTCTGATGCTCCTCAGATGCTCCTCTGATGCTCCTCTGATGCTCCTCTGATGCTCCTCTGATACTCCTCTGATGCTCCTCAGATGCTCCTCTGATGCTCCTCTGATGCTCCTCTGATGCTCCTCTGATGCACCTCTGATGCTCCTCTGATGCACCTCTGATTCTCCTCTGATGCTCCTCTGATGCTCCTCTGATGCTCCTCTGATGCTCCTCTGATTCTCCTCTGATGCTCCTCTGATGCTCCTCTGATGCTCCTCTGATGCTCCTCTGATGCTCCTCTGATGCTCCTCTGATGCTCCTCTGATGCTCCTCTGATGCTCCTCTGATGCTCCTCTGATGCTCCTCTGAGGCTCCTCTGATGCTCCTCTGATGCTCCTCTGATGCTCCTCTGATGCTCCTCTGATGCTCCTCTGATGCTCCTGTGATGCTCCTCTGATGCTCCTCTGCTGCTCTTCTGATGCTCATCTGATGCTCCTCTGATTCTCCTCTGATGCTCCTCTGAGGCTCCTCTGATGCTCCTCTGATGCTCCTCTGATGCTCCTCTGATGCTCCTCTGATGCTCCTGTGATCCTCCTCTGATGCTCCTGTGCTGCTCCTCTGATGCTCCTCTGATGCTCCTCTGATGCTCCTCTGATGCTCCTCTGATGCTCCTCTGATGCTCCTCTGATGCTCCTGCTCCTGCTCCTGCTCCTGCTCCTGCTCCTGCTCCTGCTCCTGCTCCGGCTCCTGCTCCTGCTCCTGCTCCTGCTCCTGCTCCTGCTCCTGCTCCTGCTCCTGCTCCTGCTCCTGCTCCTGCTCCTGCTCCTGTTCCTGCTCCTGCTCCTGCTCCTGCACCTCTGATGCTCCTCTGATGCACCTCTGATGCTCCTCTGATGCTCCTCTGATAGTCCTCTGATGCTCCTCAGATGCTCCTCTGATGCTCCTCTGATGCTCCTCTGATGCTCCTCTGATACTCCTCTGATGCTCCTCAGATGCTCCTCTGATGCTCCTCTGATGCTCCTCTGATGCTCCTCTGATGCACCTCTGATGCTCCTCTGATGCACCTCTGATGCTCCTCTGATGCTCCTCTGAATCTCCTCTGATGCTCCTCAGATGCTCCTCTGATGCTCCTCTGATGCTCCTCTGATGCTCCTCTGATGCTCCTCTGATGCTCCTGTGATGCTCCTCTGATGCTCCTCTGCTGCTCCTCTGATGCTCCTCTGAATCTCCTCTGATGCTCCTCAGATGCTCCTCTGATGCTCCTCTGATGCTCCTCTGATGCTCCTCTGATGCTCCTCTGATGCTCCTCTGATGCTCCTCTGATGCTCCTCTGATGCTCCTCTGATGCTCCTCTGATGCTCCTCTGATCCTCCTCTGATGCTCCTCTGCTGCTCCTCTGATGCTCATCTGATGCTCCTCTGATTCTCCTCTGATGCTCCTCTGATGCTCCTCTGATGCTCCTCTGATGCTCCTCTGAGGCACCTCTGAGGCTCCTCTGATTCTCTTCTGATGCTCCTCTGATGCTCCTCTGATGCTCCTCTGATGCTCCTGTGATGCTCCTCTGATGCTCCTGTGATGCTCCTCTGCTGTTCCTCTGCTGTTCCTCTGATGCTCCTCTGATGATCCTCTGATGCTCCTCTGATGCTCCTCTTGAGGCTCCTCTGATGCTCCTCTGATGCTCCTCTGATCCTCCTCTGATGCTCCTCTGATGCTCCTCTGATGCTCCTCTGATGCTCCTATGATGCTCCTCTGATGCTCCTCTGATGCTCCTCTGATGCTCCTCTGATGCTCCTCTGATGCTCCTCTGATGCTCCTCTGATGCTCCTCTGATCCTCCTCTGATGCTCCTCTGATGCTCCTCTGATGCTCCTCTGATGCTCCTCTGATCCTCCTCTGATGCTCCTCTGATGCTCCTCTGATGCTCCTGCTCCTGCTCCTGCTCCTGCTCCTGCTCCTGCTCCTGCTCCTGCTCCTGCTCCTGCTCCTGCTCCTGCTCCTGCTCCTGCTCCTGCTCCTGCTCCTGCTCCTGCTCCTGCTCCTGCTCCTGCTCCTGTTCCTGCTCCTGCTGCTGCTCCTGCTCCTGCACCTCTGATCCTCCTCTGATGCTCCTCTGATGCTCCTCTGATGCTCCTCTGATGCTCCTCTGATGCTCCTCTGATGCTCCTCTGATGCTCCTCTGATCCTCCTCTGATGCTCCTCTGATGCTCCTCTGATGCTCCTCTGAGGCTCCTCTGATGCTCCTCTGATGCTCCTCTGATGCTCCTCTGATGCTCCTGTGATGCTCCTCTGATGCTCCTCTGCTGCTCCTCTGATGCTCATCTGATGCTCCTCTGATTCTCCTCTGATGCTCCTCTGATGCTCCTCTGATCCTCCTCTGATGCTCCTCTGATGCTCCTCTGATGCTCCTCTGATGCTCCTCTGATGCTCCTCTGATGCTCCTCTGATGCTCCTCTGATCCTCCTCCGATGCTCCTCTGATGCTCCTCTGATGCTCCTCTGATGCTCCTCTGAGGCTCCTCTGATGCTCCTCTGATGCTCCTCTGATGCTCCTCTGATGCTCCTCTGATGCTCCTCTGATGCTCCTGTGATGCTCCTCTGATGCTCCTCTGCTGCTCCTCTGATGCTCATCTGATGCTCCTCTGATTCTCCTCTGATGCTCCTCTGATGCTCCTCTGATGCTCCTCTGATGCTCCTCTGAGGCACCTCTGAGGCTCCTCTGATTCTCTTCTGATGCTCCTCTGATGCTCCTCTGATGCTCCTCTGATGCTCCTGTGATGCTCCTCTGATGCTCCTGTGATGCTCCTCTGCTGTTCCTCTGCTGTTCCTCTGATGCTCCTCTGATGCTCCTCTGATGCTCCTCTGATGCTCCTCTTGAGGCTCCTCTGATGCTCCTCTGATGCTCCTCTGATCCTCCTCTGATGCTCCTCTGATGCTCCTCTGATGCTCCTCTGATGCTCCTATGATGCTCCTCTGATGCTCCTCTGATGCTCCTCTGATGCTCCTCTGATGCTCCTCTGATGCTCCTCTGATCCTCCTATGATGCTCCTCTGATGCTCCTCTCATGCTCCTCTGATGCTCCTCTGATGCTCCTCTGATGCTCCTCTGATGCTCCTCTGATGCTCCTCTGATGCTCCTCTGAGGCTCCTCTGATGCTCCTCTGATGCTCCTCTGATGCTCCTCTGATGCTCCTCTGATGCTCCTCTGATGCTCCTCTGATGCTCCTCTTGAGGCTCCTCTGATGCTCCTCTGATACTCCTCTGATCCTCCTCTGATGCTCCTCTGATGCTCCTCTGATGCTCCTCTGATGCTCCTATGATGCTCCTATGATGCTCCTCTGATGCTCCTCTGATGCTCCTCTGATGCTCCTCTGATGCTCCTCTGATGCTCCTCTGATGCTCCTCTGATGCTCCTCTGATCCTCCTCTGATGCTCCTCTGATGCTCCTCTGATGCTCCTCTGATGCTCCTCTGAGGCTCCTCTGATGCTCCTCTGATGCTCCTCTGATGCTCCTCTGATGCTCCTATGATGCTCCTCTGATGCTCCTCTGATGCTCCTCTGATGCTCCTCTGATGCTCCTCTGATGCTCCTCTGATGCTCCTCTGATGCTCCTCTGATGCTCCTCTGATGCTCCTCTGATCCTCCTCTGATGCTCCTCTGATGCTCCTCTGATGCTCCTCTGATGCTCCTCTGATGCTCCTCTGATGCTCCTGCTCCTGCTCCTGCTCCTGCTCCTGCTCCTGCTCCTGCTCCTGCTCCTGCTCCTGCTCCTGCTCCTGCTCCTGCTCCTGCTCCTGCTCCTGCTCCTGCTCCTGCTCCTGCTCCTGTTCCTGCTCCTGCTGCTGCTCCTGCTCCTGCACCTCTGATGCTCCTCTGATGCACCTCTGATGCTCCTCTGATGCTCCTCTGATACTCCTCTGATGCCCCTTAGATGCTCCTCTGATGCTCCTCTGATGCTCCTCTGATGCTCCTCTGATGCCTCTGTGATGCTCCTCTGATGCTCCTCTGATTCTCCTCTGATGCTCCGCTGATGCTCCTCTGATGCTCCTCTGATGCTCCTCTGATGATCCTCTGATCCTCCTCTGATGTTCCACTGATGCTCCTCTGATGCTCCTGTGATGCTCCTGTAATGCTCCTCTGATTCTCCTCTGATGCTCCTCTGATGCTCCTCTGATGCTCCTCTGATGCTCCTCTGATGCTCCTCTGATGCTCCACTGATGCTCCTCTGATGTTCCTCTGATGCTCCTCTGATGCTCCTCTGATGCTCCTGCTCCTGCTCCTGCTCCTGCTCCTGCTCCTGCTCCTGCTCCTGCTCCTGCTCCTGCTCCTGCTCCTGCTCCTGCTCCTGCTCCTGCTCCTGCTCCTGCTCCTGCCCCTGCTCCTGCTCCTGCTCCTGCTCCTGCTCCTGCTCCTGCTCCTGCTTCGGCTCCTGCTCCGGCTCCTGCTCCGGCTCCTGCTCCTGCTCCTCTGATGCTCCTGCTCCTGCTCGATGCTCCTCTGATGCACCTCTGATGCTCCTCTGATGCTCCTCTGATGCTCCACTGATGCTCCTCAGATGCTCCTCTGATGCACCTCTGATGCTCCTCTGATGCTCCTATGATGCTCCTCTGATGCTCCTCAGATGCTCCTCTGATGCACCTCTGATGCTCCTCTGATGCTCCTCTGATGCTCCTCTGATGCTCCTCTGATGCTCCTCTGTTGCTCCTTTGATGCTCCTCTGATGCTCCTCTGATGCTCCAATGATGCTCCAATGATGCTCCACTGATGCTCCTGTGATGCTCCTCTGATGCTCCTCTGATGCTCCTCTGATGCTCCTCTGATGCTCCTCTGATGCTCCTCTGATGCTCTTCTGATCCTCCTCTGATCCTCCTCTGATGCTCCTCTGATGCTCCTCTGATGCTGCTCTGATGCTCCTCTGATGCTCCTCTGAGGCTCCTCTGAGGCTCCTCTGAGGCTCCTCTGATGCTCCTCTGAGGCTCCTCTGATGCTCCTCTGATGCTCCTCTGATGCTCCTCTGATGCTCCTCTGATGTTCCTGTGATTCTCCTCTGATGCTCCTCTGCTGCTCCTCTGATGCTCATCTGATTCTCCTCTGATGCTCCTCTGATGCTCCTCTGATGCTCCTCTGATACTCCTCTGATCCTCCTCTGATGCTCCTCTGATGCTCCTCTGATGCTCCTCTGATACTCCTCTGATGCTCCTCTGATGCTCCTCTGAGGCTCCTCTGATGCTCCTCTGATGCTCCTCTGATGCTCCTCTGATGCTCCTCTGATGCTCCTCTGATGCTCCTGTGATGCTCCTCTGATGCTCCTCTGCTGCTCCTCTGATGCTCATCTGATGCTCCTCTGATTCTCCTCTGATGCTCCTCTGATGCTCCTCTGATGCTGTCTGATGCTCCTCTGATCCTCCTCTGATGCTCCTCTGATGCTCCTCTGATGCTCCTCTGATGCTCCTCTGATGCTCCTCTGATGCTCCACTGATGCTCCTCTGCTGCTCCTCTGATGCTCATCTGATGCTCCTCTGATGCTCCTCTGATGCTCCTCTGATGCTCCTCTTATGCTCTTCTTATGCTCCTCTGATCCTCCTCTGATGCTCCTCTGATGCTCCTCTAATGCTCCTCTGATGCTCCTCTGATCCCCCTCTGATGCTCCTCTGATGCTCCTCTGATGCTCCTCTGATGCTCCTCTGATGCTCCACTGATTCTCCTCTGATCCTCCTCTGATGCTCCTCTGATGCTCCTCTGATGCTCCTCTGATGCTCCTCTGATGCTCCTCTGATGCTCCTCTGATGCTCCTCTGATGCTCCACTGATGCTCCTCTGATGCTCCACTGATGCTCCTCTGATGCTCCTCTGATGCTCCTCTGATGCTCCTCTGATGCTCCTCTGATGCTCCTCTGATGCTCCTCTGATGCTCCTCTGATGCTCCTCTGATGCTCCTTCTCCTACTCCTGCTCCTCTGATGCTCCTCTGATGATATCTGATGCTCCTGCTCCTGCTCCTGCTCCTGCTCCTGCTCCTGCTCCTGCTCCTGCTCCTGCTCCTGCTCCTCTGATGCTCCTCTGATGCTCCTGCTCCACCTGCTCCTGCTCCTGCTCCTGCTCCTGCTCCTGCTCCTGCTCCTGCTCCTGCTCCTCTGATGCTCCTCTGATGCTCCTGCTCCTGCACCTGCTCCTGCTCCTGCTCCTGCTCCTGCTCCTGCTCCTGCTCCTCTGATGCTCCTCTGATGCTCCTCTGATGCTCCTCTGATGCTCCTCTGATGCTCCACTGATGCTCCTCTGATGCTCCTCTGATGCTCCTCTGATGCTCCTCTGATGCTCCTCTGATGCTCCTCTGATGCTCCTCTGATGCTCCTCTGATGCTCCAATGATGCACCTCTGATGCTCCTGTGATGCTCCTGTGATGCTCCTGTGATGCTCCTCTGATGCTCCTCTGATGCTCCTCTGATGCTCCTCTGATGCTGCTCTGATGCTCCTCTGATCCTCCTCTGATCCTCCTCTGATGCTCCTCTGATGCTCCTCTGATGCTCCTCTGATGCTCCTCTGAGGCTCCTCTGATGCTCCTCTGATGCTCCTCTCATCCTCCTCTGATGCTCCTCTGATGCTCCTCTGATGCTCCTCTGATGCTCCTCTGATGCTCCTCTGATGCTCCTCTGATCCTCCTCTGATGCTCCTCTGATGCTCCTCTGATGCTCCTCTGATGCTCCTCTGAGGCTCCTCTGATGCTCCTCTGATGCTCCTCTGATGCTCCTCTGATGCTCCTCTGATGCTCCTCTGATGCTCCTGTGATGCTCCTCTGATGCTCCTCTGCTGCTCCTCTGATGCTCATCTGATGCTCCTCTGATTCTCCTCTGATGCTCCTCTGATGCTCCTCTGATGCTCCTCTGATGCTCCTCTGATGCTCCTCTGAGGCTCCTCTGATGCTCCTCTGATGCTCCTCTGATGCTCCTCTGATGCTCCTCTGATGCTCCTCTGATGCTCCTCTGATGCTCCTGTGATTCTCCTCTGATGCTCCTCTGATGCTCCTCTGATGCTCCTCTGATCCTCCTCTGATGCTCCTCTGATGCTCCTCTGATGCTCCTCTGATGCTCCTCTGATGCTCCTCTGATGCTCCTCTGAGGCACCTCTGAGGCTCCTCTGATTCTCTTCTGATGCTCCTCTGATGCTCCTCTGATGCTCCTCTGATGCTCCTGTGATGCTCCTCTGATGCTCCTGTGATGCTCCTCTGCTGTTCCTCTGCTGTTCCTCTGATGCTCCTCTGATGCTCCTCTGATGCTCCTCTGATGCTCCTCTTGAGGCTCCTCTGATGCTCCTCTGATGCTCCTCTGATCCTCCTCTGATGCTCCTCTGATGCTCCTCTGATGCTCCTCTGATGCTCCTATGATGCTCCTCTGATGCTCCTCTGATGCTCCTCTGATGCTCCTCTGATGCTCCTCTGATGCTCCTCTGATGCTCCTCTGATGCTCCTCTGATGCTCCTCTGATGCTCCTCTGATGCTCCTGCTCCTGCTCCTGCTCCTGCTCCTGCTCCTGCTCCTGCTCCTGCTCCTGCTCCTGCTCCTGCTCCTGCTCCTGCTCCTGCTCCTGCTCCTGCTCCTGCTCCTGCTCCTGCTCCTGCTCCTGCTCCTGCTCCTGTTCCTGCTCCTGCTGCTGCTCCTGCTCCTGCACCTCTGATGCTCCTCTGATGCACCTCTGATGCTCCTCTGATGCTCCTCTGATACTCCTCTGATGCTCCTTAGATGCTCCTCTGATGCTCCTCTGATGCTCCTCTGATGCTCCTCTGATGCCTCTGTGATGCTCCTCTGATGCTCCTCTGATTCTCCTCTGATGCTCCGCTGATGCTCCTCTGATGCTCCTCTGATGCTCCTCTGATGATCCTCTGATCCTCCTCTGATGTTCCACTGATGCTCCTCTGATGCTCCTGTGATGCTCCTCTGAGGCTCCTCTGATGCTCCTCTGATGCTCCTCTCATCCTCCTCTGATGCTCCTCTGATGCTCCTCTGATGCTCCTCTGATGCTCCTCTGATGCTCCTCTGATGCTCCTCTGATCCTCCTCTGATGCTCCTCTGATGCTCCTCTGATGCTCCTCTGATGCTCCTCTGAGGCTCCTCTGATGCTCCTCTGATGCTCCTCTGATGCTCCTCTGATGCTCCTCTGATGCTCCTCTGATGCTCCTGTGATGCTCCTCTGATGCTCCTCTGCTGCTCCTCTGATGCTCATCTGATGCTCCTCTGATTCTCCTCTGATGCTCCTCTGATGCTCCTCTGATGCTCCTCTGATGCTCCTCTGATGCTCCTCTGAGGCTCCTCTGATGCTCCTCTGATGCTCCTCTGATGCTCCTCTGATGCTCCTCTGATGCTCCTCTGATGCTCCTCTGATGCTCCTGTGATCCTCCTCTGATGCTCCTCTGATGCTCCTCTGATGCTCCTCTGATCCTCCTCTGATGCTCCTCTGATGCTCCTCTGATGCTCCTCTGATGCTCCTCTGATGCTCCTCTGATGCTCCTCTGAGGCACCTCTGAGGCTCCTCTGATTCTCTTCTGATGCTCCTCTGATGCTCCTCTGATGCTCCTCTGATGCTCCTGTGATGCTCCTCTGATGCTCCTGTGATGCTCCTCTGCTGTTCCTCTGCTGTTCCTCTGATGCTCCTCTGATGCTCCTCTGATGCTCCTCTGATGCTCCTCTTGAGGCTCCTCTGATGCTCCTCTGATGCTCCTCTGATCCTCCTCTGATGCTCCTCTGATGCTCCTCTGATGCTCCTCTGATGCTCCTATGATGCTCCTCTGATGCTCCTCTGATGCTCCTCTGATGCTCCTCTGATGCTCCTCTGATGCTCCTCTGATGCTCCTCTGATGCTCCTCTGATGCTCCTCTGATGCTCCTCTGATGCTCCTGCTCCTGCTCCTGCTCCTGCTCCTGCTCCTGCTCCTGCTCCTGCTCCTGCTCCTGCTCCTGCTCCTGCTCCTGCTCCTGCTCCTGCTCCTGCTCCTGCTCCTGCTCCTGCTCCTGCTCCTGCTCCTGCTCCTGTTCCTGCTCCTGCTGCTGCTCCTGCTCCTGCACCTCTGATGCTCCTCTGATGCACCTCTGATGCTCCTCTGATGCTCCTCTGATACTCCTCTGATGCTCCTTAGATGCTCCTCTGATGCTCCTCTGATGCTCCTCTGATGCTCCTCTGATGCCTCTGTGATGCTCCTCTGATGCTCCTCTGATTCTCCTCTGATGCTCCGCTGATGCTCCTCTGATGCTCCTCTGATGCTCCTCTGATGATCCTCTGATCCTCCTCTGATGTTCCACTGATGCTCCTCTGATGCTCCTGTGATGCTCCTGTAATGCTCCTCTGATTCTCCTCTGATGCTCCTCTGATGCTCCTCTGATGCTCCTCTGATGCTCCTCTGATGCTCCTGCTCCTGCTCCTGCTCCTGCTCCTGCTCCTGCTCCTGCTCCTGCTCCTGCTCCTGCTCCTGCTCCTGCTCCTGCTCCTGCTCCTGCTCCTGCTCCTGCTCCTGCCCCTGCTCCTGCTCCTGCTCCTGCTCCTGCTCCTGCTCCTGCTCCTGCTCCGGCTCCTGCTCCGGCTCCTGCTCCGGCTCCTGCTCCTGCACCTCTCATGCTCCTGCTCCTGCTCGATGCTCCTCTGATGCACCTCTGATGCTCCTCTGATGCTCCTCTGATGCTCCACTGATGCTCCTCAGATGCTCCTCTGATGCACCTCTGATGCTCCTCTGATGCTCCTATGATGCTCCTCTGATGCTCCTCAGATGCTCCTCTGATGCACCTCTGATGCTCCTCTGATGCTCCTCTGATGCTCCTCTGATGCTCCTCTGATGCTCCTCTGTTGCTCCTCTGATGCTCCTCTGATGCTCCTCTGATGCTCCAATGATGCTCCAATGATGCTCCACTGATGCTCCTGTGATGCTCCTCTGATGCTCCTCTGATGCTCCTCTGATGCTCCTCTGATGCTCCTCTGATGCTCCTCTGATGCTCTTCTGATCTTCCTCTGATCCTCCTATGATGCTCCTCTGATGCTCCTCTGATGCTCCTCTGATGCTCCTCTGATGCTCCTCTGAGGCTCCTCTGAGGCTCCTCTGAGGCTCCTCTGATGCTCCTCTGAGGCTCCTCTGATGCTCCTCTGATGCTCCTCTGATGCTCCTCTGATGATCCTCTGATGCTCCTGTGATGCTCCTTTGATGCTCCTCTGCTGCTCCTCTGATGCTCATCTGATTCTCCCCTGATGCTCCTCTGATGCTCCTCTGATGCTCCTCTGATGCTCCTCTGATGCTCCTCTGATGCTCCTCTGATGCTCCTCTGATGCTCCTCTGATGCTCCTCTGAGGCTCCTCTGATGCTCCTCTGATGCTCCTCTGATGCTCCTCTGATGCTCCTCTGATGCTCCTCTGATGCTCCTGTGATGCTCCTCTGATGCTCCTCTGCTGCTCTTCTGATGCTCATCTGATGCTCCTCTGATTCTCCTCTGATGCTCCTATGATGCTCCTCTGATGCTGTCTGATGCTCCTCTGATCCTCCTCTGATGCTCCTCTGATGCTCCTCTGATGCTCCTCTGATGCTCCTCTGATGCTCCTCTGATGCTCCACTGATGCTCCTCTGATGCTCTTCTTATGCTCCTCTGATCCTCCTCTGATGCTCCTCTGATGCTCCTCTGATGCTCCTCTGATGCTCCTCTGATGCTCCTCTGATGCTACTCTGATGCTACTCTGATGCTCCTCTGATGCTCCTCTGATGCTCCTCTGATGCTCCTCTGATGCTCCTCTGATGCTCCTCTGATGCTCCTCTGATCCTCCTCTGATGCTCCTCTGATGCTCCTTTGATGCTCCTCTGATGCTCCTCTGATGCTCCTCAGAGGCTCCTCTGATGCTCCTCTGATGCTCCTCTGATGCTCCTCTGATGCTCCTCTGATGCTCCTCTGATGCTCCTCTGATGCTCCTCTGATGCTCCTGTGATCCTCCTCTGATGCTCCTCTAATGCTCCTCTGATGCTCCTCTGATCCTCCTCTGATGCTCCTCTGATGCTCCTCTGATGCTCCTCTGATGCTCCTCTGATGCTCCTCTGATGCTCCTCTGATGCTCCTCTGATGCTACTCTGATGCTACTCTGATGCTCCTCTGATGCTCCTCTGATGCTCCTCTGATGCTCCTCTGATGCTCCTCTGATGCTCCTCTGATGCTCCTCTGATCCTCCTCTGATGCTCCTCTGATGCTCCTTTGATGCTCCTCTGATGCTCCTCTGATGCTCCTCAGAGGCTCCTCTGATGCTCCTCTGATGCTCCTCTGATGCTCCTCTGATGCTCCTCTGATGCTCCTCTGATGCTCCTCTGATGCTCCTGTGATCCTCCTCTGATGCTCCTCTGATGCTCCTCTGATGCTCCTCTGATCCTCCTCTGATGCTCCTCTGATGCTCCTCTGATGCTCCTCTGATGCTCCTCTGATGCTCCTCTGATGCTCCTCTGATGCTCCACTGATGCTCCTCTGATCCTCCTCTGATGCTCCTCTGATGCTCCTCTGATGCTCCTCTGATGCTCCTCTGATGCTCCTCTGATGCTCCTCTGATGCTCCTCTGATGCTCCACTGATGCTCCTCTGATGCTCCACTGATGCTCCTCTGATGCTCCTCTGATGCTCCTCTGATGCTCCTCTGATGCTCCTCTGATGCTCCTCTGATGCTCCTCTGATGCTCCTCTGATGCTCCTCTGATGCTCCTCTGATGCTCCTTCTCCTACTCCTGCTCCTCTGATGCTCCTCTGATGACATCTGATGCTCCTGCTCCTGCTCCTGCTCCTGCTCCTGCTCCTGCTCCTGCTCCTGCTCCTGCTCCTGCTCCTGCTCCTCTGATGCTCCTCTGATGCTCCTGCTCCTGCACCTGCTCCTGCTCCTGCTCCTGCTCCTGCTCCTGCTCCTGCTCCTGCTCCTGCTCCTCTGATGCTCCTCTGATGCTCCTGCTCCTGCACCTGCTCCTGCTCCTGCTCCTGCTCCTGCTCCTGCTCCTGCTCCTGCTCCTCTGATGCTCCTCTGATGCTCCTCTGATGCTCCTCTGATGCTCCACTGATGCTCCTCTGATGCTCCTCTGATGCTCCTCTGATGCTCCTCTGATGCTCCTCTGATGCTCCTCTGATGCTCCTCTGATGCTCCAATGATGCACCTCTGATGCTCCTGTGATGCTCCTGTGAATCTCCTGTGATGCTCCTCTGATGCTCCTCTGATGCTCCTCTGATGCTGCTCTGATGCTCCTCTGATCCTACTCTGATCCTCCTCTGATGCTCCTCTGATGCTCCTCTGATGCTCCTCTGATGCTCCTCTGATGCTCCTCTGATGCTCCTCTAATGCTCCTCTGAGGCTCCTCTGAGGCTCCTCTGAGGCTCCTCTGAGGCTCCTCTGATGCTCTCTGATGCTCCTCTGATTCTCCTCTGATGCTCCTCTGATGCTCCTCTGATGCTCCTCTGATGCTCCTGTGATGCTCCTCTGATGCTCCTCTGCTGCTCCTCTGATGCTAATCTGATGCTCCTCTGATGCTCCTCTGATGCTCCTCTGATGCTCCTCTGATGCTCCTCTGATGCTCCTCTGATGCTCCTCTGATGCTCCTCTGATCCTCCTCTGATGCTCCTCTGATGCCTCTCTGATGCTCCTCTGATGCTCCTCTGATGCTCCTCTGATGCTCCTCTGATGCTCCTCTGATGCTCCTCTGATGCTCCTCTGATGCTCCTCTGATGCTCCTCTGATGCTCCTCTGATGCTCCTCTGATGCTACTCTGATGCTCCTCTGATGCTCCTCTGATGCTCCTCTGATGCTCCTCTGATGCTCCTCTGATGCTCCTCTGATCCTCCTCTGATGCTCCTCTGATGCTCCTCTGATGCTCTTCTGATGCTCCTCTGATGCTCCTCTGATGCTCCTCTGAGGCTCCTCTGATGCTCCTCTGATGCTCCTCTGATGCTCCTCTGATGCTCCTCTGATGCTCCTCTGATGATCCTGTGATGCTCCTCTGATGCTCCTGTGATCCTCCTCTGATGCTCCTCTGCTGCTCCTCTGATGCTCCTCTGATGCTCCTCTGATGCTCCTCTGATGCTCCTCTGAGGCTCCTCTGATGCTCCTCTGATGCTCCTCTGATCCTCCTCTGATGCTCTTCTGATGCTCCTCTGATGCTCCTCTGATGCTCCTCTGATGCTCCTCTGATGCTCCTCTGATGCTCCTCTGATGCTCCTCTGATCCTCCTCTGATGCTCCTCTGATGCTCCTCTGATGCTCCTCTGATGCTCCTCTGATGCTCCTCTGATGCTCCAATGATGCTCCTCTGATGCTCCTGTGATGCTCCTCTGATGCTCCTCTGATGCTCCTGTGATGCTCCTCTGATGCTCATCTGATGCTCCTCTGCTGTTCCTCTGATGCTCCACTGATGCTCCAATGATGCTCCTCTGATGCTCCTGTGATGCTCCTCTGATGCTCCTCTGATGCTCCTGTGATGCTCCTCTGATGCTCATCTGATGCTCCTCGCTGTTCCTCTGATGCTCCTCTGATGCTCCTCTGATGCTCCTCTGATGCTCCTCTGAGGCTCCTCTGATGCTCCTCTGATGCTCCTCTGATGCTCCTCTGATGCTCCTCTGATGCTCCTCTGATCCTCCTCTGATGCTCCTCTGATGCTCCTGTGATGCTCCTCTGATGCTCCTGTGATCCTCCTCTGATGCTCCTCTGCTGCTCCTCTGATGCTCCTCTGAGGCTCCTCTGATGCACCTCTGATGCTCCTCTGATCCTCCTCTGATGCTCGTCTGATGCTCCTCTGATGCTCCTCTGATGCTCCTCTGATGCTCCTCTGATGCTCCTCTGATGCTCCTCTGAGGCTCCTCTGATGCTCCTCTGATGCTCCTCTGATCCTCCTCTGATGCTCCTCTGATGCTCCTCTGATGCTCCTCTGATGCTCCTCTGATGCTCCTCTGAAGCTCCTCTGATGCTCCTCTGAAGCTCCTCTGATGCTCCTCTGATGCTCCTCTGATGCTCCTCTGATGCTCCTCTGATGCTCCTCTGATCCTCCTCTGATGCTCCTCTGATGCTCCTCTGATGCTCCTCTGATGCTCCTCTGATGCTCCTCTGATGCTCTTCCTATGATCCTCTGATGCTCCTGCTCCTGCTCCTGCTCCTGCTCCTGCTCATGCTCCTGCTCCTGCTCCTGCTCCTGCTCCTGCTCATCTGATGCTCCTCTGATGCTCCTGCTCCTGCTCCTGCTCCTGCTCCTGCTCCTCTGATGCTCCTCTGATGCTCCTCTGATGCTCCTCTGATGTTCCTCTGATGCTCCTCTGATGCTCCACTGATGCTCCTCTGATGCTCCTCTGATGCTCCTCTGATGCTCCTCTGATGCTCCTCTGTTGCTCCTCTGATGCTCCCCTGATGCTCCTCTGATGCTCCTCTGATGCTCCACTGATGCTCTTCTGATGCTCCTCTGATGCTCCTCTGATGCTCCTCTGATGCTCCTCTGAGGCTCCTCTGAGGCTCCTCTGAGGCTCCTCTGATGCTCCTCTGATGCTCCTCTGATGCTCCTCTGATGCTCCTCTGATGCTCCTCTGATGCTCCTCTGATGCTCCTCTGAGGCTCCTCTGATGCTCCTCTGATGCTCCTCTGATGCTCCTCTGATGCTCCTCTGATGCTCCTCTGATGCTCCTCTGATGCTCCTCTGATGCTCCTCTGATGCTCCTCTGATCCTCCTCTGATGCTCCTCTGATGCTCCTCTGATGCTCATCTGATGCTCCTCTGATACTCCTCTGATGCTCCTCTGAGGCTCCTCTGATGCTCCTCTGATGCTCCTCTGATGCTCCTCTGATGCTCCTCTGATGCTTCTCTGATGCTCCTGTGATCCTCCTCTGATGCTCCTGTGCTGCTCCTCTGATGCTCCTCTGATGCTCCTCTGATGCTCCTCTGATGCTCCTCTGATGCTCCTCTGATGCTCCTCTGATGCTCCTGCTCCTGCTCCTGCTCCTGCTCCTGCTCCTGCTCCTGCTCCTGCTCCGGCTCCTGCTCCTGCTCCTGCTCCTGCTCCTGCTCCTGCTCCTGCTCCTGCTCCTGCTCCTGCTCCTGCTCCTGCTCATGCTCCTGCTCCTGCTCCTGCTCCTGCTCCTGTTCCTGCTCCTGCTCCTGCTCCTGCACCTCTGATGCTCCTCTGATGCACCTCTGATGCTCCTCTGATGCTCCTCTGATGCTCCTCTGATGCACCTCTGATGCTCCTCTGATGCTCCTCTGATAGTCCTCTGATGCTCCTCAGATGCTCCTCTGATGCTCCTCTGATGCTCCTCTGATGCTCCTCTGATACTCCTCTGATGCTCCTCAGATGCTCCTCTGATGCTCCTCTGATGCTCCTCTGATGCTCCTCTGATGCACCTCTGATGCACCTCTGATGCTCCTCTGATGCTCCTCTGAATCTCCTCTGATGCTCCTCAAATGCTCCTCTGATGCTCCTCTGATAATCCTCTGATGCTCCTCAGATGCTCCTCTGATGTTCCTCTGATGCTCCTCTGATGCTCCTCTGATGCTCCTCTGATGCTCCTCTGATCCTCCTCTGATGCTCCTCTGATGCTCCTCTGATGCTCCTCTGATGCTCCTCTGATGCTCCTCTGATGCTCCTCTGATCCTCCTCTGATGCTCCTCTGATGCTCCTCTGATGCTCCTCTGATGCTCCTCTGATGCTCCTCTGATGCTCCTCTGATGCTCCTCTAATCCTCCTCTGATGCTCCACTGATGCTCCTCTGATGCTCCTCTGATGCTCCTCTGATGCTCCTCTGATGCTCCTGCTCCTGCTCCTGCTCCTGCTCCTGCTCCTGCTCCTGCTCCTGCTCCTGCTCCTCTGATGCTCCTCTGATGCTCCTCTGATGCTCCTCTGATGCTCCTCTGATGCTCCTCTGATGCTCCTCTGATGCTCCTCTGATCCTCCTCTGATGCTCCACTGATGCTCCTCTGATGCTCCTCTAATGCTCCTCTGATGCTCCTCTGATGCTCCTGTGATGCTCCTCTTATGCTCCTCTGATGCTCCTCTGATGCTCCTGTGATGCTCCTCTGATGCTCCTCTGCTGCTCCTCTGATGCTCATCTGATTCTCCTCTGATGCTCCTCTGATGCTCCTCTGATGCTCCTCTGATGCTCCTCTGATGCTCCTCTGATCCTCCTCTGATGCTCCTCTGATGCTCCTCTGATGCTCCTCTGATGCTCCTCTGAGGCTCCTCTGATGCTCCTCTGATGCTCCTCTGATGCTCCTCTGATGCTCCTCTGAAGCTCCTCTGATACTCCTCTGATGCTCCTCTGATGCTCCTGTGATGCTCCTCTGATGCTCCTCTGCTGCTCCTCTGATGCTCATCTGATGCTCCTCTGATTCTCCTCTGATGCTCCTCTGATGCTCCTCTGATGCTCCTCTGATGCTCCTCTGATCCACCTCTGATGCTCCTCTGATGCTCCTCTGATGCTCCTCTGATGCTCCTGTGATGCTCCTCTGATGCTCCTCTGCTGCTCCTCTGATGCTCATCTGATGCTCCTCTGATTCTCCTCTGATGCTCCTCTGATGCTCGTCTGATGCTCCTCCTATGCTCCTCTGATCCTCCTCTGATGCTCCTCTGATGCTCCTCTGATGCTCCTCTGATGCTACTCTGATGCTCCTCTGATGCTCCTCTGATGCTCCTCTGATGCTCCTCTGATGCTCCTCTGATGCTCCTCTGATGCTCCTCTGATGCTCCTCTGATCCTCCTCTGCTGCTCCTCTGATGCTCCTCTGATGCTCCTCTGATGCTCCTCTGATGCTCCTCTGATGCTCCTCTGAGGCTCCTCTGATGCTCCTCTGATGCTCCTCTGATGCTCCTCTGATGCTCCTCTGATGCTCCTCTGATGCTCCTCTGATGCTCCTGTGATGCTCCTCTGATGCTCCTGTGATCCTCCTCTGATTCTCTTCTGATGCTCCTCTGATGCTCCTGTGATGCTCCTCTGCTGTTCCTCTGATGCACCTCTGATGCTCCTCTGATGCTCCTATGATGCTCCTCTGATGCTCCTCAGATGCTCCTCTGATGCACCTCTGATGCTCCTCTGATGCTCCTCTGATGCTCCTCTGATGCTCCTCTGATGCTCCTCTGTTGCTCCTCTGATGCTCCTCTGATGCTCCTCTGATGCTCCAATGATGCTCCAATGATGCTCCACTGATGCTCCTGTGATGCTCCTCTGATGCTCCTCTGATGCTCCTCTGATGCTCCTCTGATGCTCCTCTGATGCTCCTCTGATGCTCTTCTGATCTTCCTCTGATCCTCCTATGATGCTCCTCTGATGCTCCTCTGATGCTCCTCTGATGCTCCTCTGATGCTCCTCTGAGGCTCCTCTGAGGCTCCTCTGAGGCTCCTCTGATGCTCCTCTGAGGCTCCTCTGATGCTCCTCTGATGCTCCTCTGATGCTCCTCTGATGATCCTCTGATGCTCCTGTGATGCTCCTCTGATGCTCCTCTGCTGCTCCTCTGATGCTCATCTGATTCTCCTCTGATGCTCCTCTGATGCTCCTCTGATGCTCCTCTGATGCTCCTCTGATGCTCCTCTGATGCTCCTCTGATGCTCCTCTGATGCTCCTCTGATGCTCCTCTGATGCTCCTCTGATGCTCCTCTGAGGCTCCTCTGATGCTCCTCTGATGCTCCTCTGATGCTCCTCTGATGCTCCTCTGATGCTCCTCTGATGCTCCTGTGATGCTCCTCTGATGCTCCTCTGCTGCTCTTCTGATGCTCATCTGATGCTCCTCTGATTCTCCTCTGATGCTCCTCTGATGCTCCTCTGATGCTGTCTGATGCTCCTCTGATCCTCCTCTGATGCTCCTCTGATGCTCCTCTGATGCTCCTCTGATGCTCCTCTGATGCTCCTCTGATGCTCCACTGATGCTCCTCTGATGCTCTTCTTATGCTCCTCTGATCCTCCTCTGATGCTCCTCTGATGCTCCTCTGATGCTCCTCTGATGCTCCTCTGATGCTCCTCTGATGCTCCTCTGATGCTCCTCTGATGCTCCTCTGATGCTCCTGCTCCTGCTCTTGCTCCTGCTCCTGCTCCTGCTCCTGCTCCTGCTCCTGCTCCTGCTCCTGCTCCTGCTCCTGCTCCTGTTCCTGCTCCTGCTGCTGCTCCTGCTTCTGCACCTCTGATGCTCCTCTGATGCACCTCTGATGCTCCTCTGATGCTCCTCTGATACTCCTCTGATGCTCCTTAGATGCTCCTCTGATGCTCCTCTGATGCTCCTCTGATGCTCCTCTGATGCTCCTCTGATGCTCCTCTGAGGCTCCTCTGATGCTCCTCTGAAGCTCCTCTGATGCTCCTCTGAAGCTCCTCTGATGCTCCTCTGATGCTCCTCTGATGCTCCTCTGATGCTCCTCTGATCCTCCTCTGATGCTCCTCTGATGCTCCTCTGATGCTCATCTGATGCTCCTCTGATACTCCTCTGATGCTCCTCTGAGGCTCCTCTGATGCTCCTCTGATGCTCCTCTGATGCTCCTCTGATGCTCCTCTGATGCTCCTCTGATGCTCCTGTGATCCTCCTCTGATGCTCCTGTGCTGCTCCTCTGATGCTCCTCTGATGCTCCTCTGATGCTCCTCTGATGCTCCTCTGATGCTCCTCTGATGCTCCTCTGATGCTCCTGCTCCTGCTCCTGCTCCTGCTCCTGCTCCTGCTCCTGCTCCTGCTCCGGCTCCTGCTCCTGCTCCTGCTCCTGCTCCTGCTCCTGCTCCTGCTCCTGCTCCTGCTCCTGCTCCTGCTCCTGCTCCTGCTCCTGCTCCTGCTCCTGTTCCTGCTCCTGCTCCTGCTCCTGCACCTCTGATGCTCCTCTGATGCACCTCTGATGCTCCTCTGATGCTCCTCTGATAGTCCTCTGATGCTCCTCAGATGCTCCTCTGATGCTCCTCTGATGCTCCTCTGATGCTCCTCTGATACTCCTCTGATGCTCCTCAGATGCTCCTCTGATGCTCCTCTGATGCTCCTCTGATGCTCCTCTGATGCACCTCTGATGCTCCTCTGATGCACCTCTGATTCTCCTCTGATGCTCCTCTGATGCTCCTCTGATGCTCCTCTGATGCTCCTCTGATTCTCCTCTGATGCTCCTCTGATGCTCCTCTGATGCTCCTCTGATGCTCCTCTGATGCTCCTCTGATGCTCCTCTGATGCTCCTCTGATGCTCCTCTGATGCTCCTCTGATGCTCCTCTGATGCTCCTCTGAGGCTCCTCTGATGCTCCTCTGATGCTCCTCTGATGCTCCTCTGATGCTCCTCTGATGCTCCTCTGATGCTCCTGTGATGCTCCTCTGATGCTCCTCTGCTGCTCTTCTGATGCTCATCTGATGCTCCTCTGATTCTCCTCTGATGCTCCTCTGAGGCTCCTCTGATGCTCCTCTGATGCTCCTCTGATGCTCCTCTGATGCTCCTCTGATGCTCCTGTGATCCTCCTCTGATGCTCCTGTGCTGCTCCTCTGATGCTCCTCTGATGCTCCTCTGATGCTCCTCTGATGCTCCTCTGATGCTCCTCTGATGCTCCTCTGATGCTCCTGCTCCTGCTCCTGCTCCTGCTCCTGCTCCTGCTCCTGCTCCTGCTCCGGCTCCTGCTCCTGCTCCTGCTCCTGCTCCTGCTCCTGCTCCTGCTCCTGCTCCTGCTCCTGCTCCTGCTCCTGCTCCTGCTCCTGTTCCTGCTCCTGCTCCTGCTCCTGCACCTCTGATGCTCCTCTGATGCACCTCTGATGCTCCTCTGATGCTCCTCTGATAGTCCTCTGATGCTCCTCAGATGCTCCTCTGATGCTCCTCTGATGCTCCTCTGATGCTCCTCTGATACTCCTCTGATGCTCCTCAGATGCTCCTCTGATGCTCCTCTGATGCTCCTCTGATGCTCCTCTGATGCACCTCTGATGCTCCTCTGATGCACCTCTGATGCTCCTCTGATGCTCCTCTGAATCTCCTCTGATGCTCCTCAGATGCTCCTCTGATGCTCCTCTGATAATCCTCTGATGCTCCTCAGATGCTCCTCTGATGTTCCTCTGATGCTCCTCTGATGCTCCTCTGATGCTCCTCTGATGCTCCTCTGATCCTCCTCTGATGCTCCTCTGATGCTCCTCTGATGCTCCTCTGATGCTCCTCTGATGCTCCTCTGATGCTCCTCTGATCCTCCTCTGATGCTCCTCTGATGCTCCTCTGATGCTCCTCTGATGCTCCTCTGATGCTCCTCTGATGCTCCTCTGATGCTCCTCTGATGCTCCTCTGATCCTCCTCTGATGCTCCACTGATGCTCCTCTGATGCTCCTCTGATGCTCCTCTGATGCTCCTCTGATGCTCCTGCTCCTGCTCCTGCTCCTGCTCCTGCTCCTGCTCCTGCTCCTGCTCCTCTGATGCTCCTCTGATGCTCCTCTGATGCTCCTCTGATGCTCCTCTGATGCTCCTCTGATGCTCCTCTGATGCTCCTCTGATCCTCCTCTGATGCTCCACTGATGCTCCTCTGATGCTCCTCTAATGCTCCTCTGATGCTCCTCTGATGCTCCTGTGATGCTCCTCTTATGCTCCTCTGATGCTCCTCTGATGCTCCTGTGATGCTCCTCTGATGCTCCTCTGCTGCTCCTCTGATGCTCATCTGATTCTCCTCTGATGCTCCTCTGATGCTCCTCTGATGCTCCTCTGATGCTCCTCTGATGCTCCTCTGATCCTCCTCTGATGCTCCTCTGATGCTCCTCTGAGGCTCCTCTGATGCTCCTCTGATGCTCCTCTGATGCTCCTCTGATGCTCCTCTGAAGCTCCTCTGATACTCCTCTGATGCTCCTCTGATGCTCCTGTGATGCTCCTCTGATGCTCCTCTGCTGCTCCTCTGATGCTCATCTGATGCTCCTCTGATTCTCCTCTGATGCTCCTCTGATGCTCCTCTGATGCTCCTCTGATGCTCCTCTGATCCACCTCTGATGCTCCTCTGATGCTCCTCTGATGCTCCTCTGATGCTCCTGTGATGCTCCTCTGATGCTCCTCTGCTGCTCCTCTGATGCTCATCTGATTCTCCTCTGATTCTCCTCTGATGCTCCTCTGATGCTCGTCTGATGCTCCTCTTATGCTCCTCTGATCCTCCTCTGATGCTCCTCTGATGCTCCTCTGATGCTCCTCTGATGCTACTCTGATGCTCCTCTGATGCTCCTCTGATGCTCCTCTGATGCTCCTCTGATGCTCCTCTGATGCTCCTCTGATGCTCCTCTGATGCTCCTCTGATCCTCCTCTGCTGCTCCTCTGATGCTCCTCTGATGCTCCTCTGATGCTCCTCTGATGCTCCTCTGATGCTCCTCTGAGGCTCCTCTGATGCTCCTCTGATGCTCCTCTGATGCTCCTCTGATGCTCCTCTAATGCTCCTCTGATGCTCATCTGATGCTCCTCTGATACTCCTCTGATGCTCCTCTGAGGCTCCTCTGATGCTCCTCTGATGCTCCTCTGATGCTCCTCTGATGCTCCTCTGATGCTCCTCTGATGCTCCTCTGATGCTCCTCTGATGCTCCTCTGATGCTCCTCTGATCCTCCTCTGCTGCTCCTCTGATGCTCCTCTGATGCTCCTCTGATGCTCCTCTGATGCTCCTCTGATGCTCCTCTGAGGCTCCTCTGATGCTCCTCTGATGCTCCTCTGATGCTCCTCTGATGCTCCTCTAATGCTCCTCTGATGCTCATCTGATGCTCCTCTGATACTCCTCTGATGCTCCTGTGCTGCTCCTCTGATGCTCCTCTGATGCTCCTCTGATGCTCCTCTGATGCTCCTCTGATGCTCCTCTGATGCTCCTCTGATGCTCCTCTGATGCTCCTCTGATGCTCCTCTGATGCTCCTGCTCCTGCTCCTGCTCCTGCTCCTGCTCCTGCTCCTGCTCCTGCTCCTGCTCCTGCTCCGGCTCCTGCTCCTGCTCCTGCTCCTGCTCCTGCTCCTGCTCCTGCTCCTGCTCCTGCTCCTGCTCCTGCTCCTGCTCCTGCTCCTGCTCCTGCTCCTGTTCCTGCTCCTGCTCCTGCTCCTGCACCTCTGATGCTCCTCTGATGCACCTCTGATGCTCCTCTGATGCTCCTCTGATAGTCCTCTGATGCTCCTCAGATGCTCTTCTGATGCTCCTCTGATGCTCCTCTGATGCTCCTCTGATACTCCTCTGATGCTCCTCAGATGCTCCTCTGATGCTCCTCTGATGCTCCTCTGATGCTCCTCTGATGCACCTCTGATGCTCCTCTGATGCACCTCTGATGCTCCTCTGATGCTCCTCTGAATCTCCTCTGATGCTCCTCTGATGCTCCTCTGATGCTCCTCTGATGCTCCTCAGATGCTCCTCTGATGCTCCTCTGATGCTCCTCTGATGCTCCTCTGATGCTCCTCAGATGCTCCTCTGATGTTCCTCTGATGCTCCTCTGATGCTCCTCTGATGCTCCTCTGATGCTCCTCTGATCCTCCTCTGATGCTCCTCTGATGCTCCTCTGATTCTCCTCTGATGCTCCTCTGATGCTCCTCTGATGCTCCTCTGATGCTCCTCTGAGGCTCCTCTGATGCTCCTCTGAAGCTCCTCTGATGCTCCTCTGAAGCTCCTCTGATGCTCCTCTGATGCTCCTCTGATCCTCCTCTGATGCTCCTCTGATGCTCCTCTGATTCTCCTCTGATGCTCCTCTGATGCTCCTCTGATGCTCCTCTGATGCTCCTCTGAGGCTCCTCTGATGCTCCTCTGAAGCTCCTCTGATGCTCCTCTGAAGCTCCTCTGATGCTCCTCTGATGCTCCTCTGATGCTCCTCTGATGCTCCTCTGATCCTCCTCTGATGCTCCTCTGATGCTCCTCTGATGCTCATCTGATGCTCCTCTGATACTCCTCTGATGCTCCTCTGAGGCTCCTCTGATGCTCCTCTGATGCTCCTCTGATGCTCCTCTGATGCTCCTCTGATGCTCCTGTGATCCTCCTCTGATGCTCCTGTGCTGCTCCTCTGATGCTCCTCTGATGCTCCTCTGATGCTCCTCTGATGCTCCTCTGATGCTCCTCTGATGCTCCTGCTCCTGCTCCTGCTCCTGCTCCTGCTCCTGCTCCTGCTCCTGCTCCGGCTCCTGCTCCTGCTCCTGCTCCTGCTCCTGCTCCTGCTCCTGCTCCTGCTCCTGCTCCTGCTCCTGCTCCTGCTCCTGCTCCTGCTCCTGCTCCTGTTCCTGCTCCTGCTCCTGCTCCTGCACCTCTGATGCTCCTCTGATGCACCTCTGATGCTCCTCTGATGCTCCTCTGATAGTCCTCTGATGCTCCTCAGATGCTCCTCTGATGCTCCTCTGATGCTCCTCTGATGCTCCTCTGATACTCCTCTGATGCTCCTCAGATGCTCCTCTGATGCTCCTCTGATGCTCCTCTGATGCTCCTCTGATGCACCTCTGATGCTCCACTGATGCACCTCTGATGCTCCTCTGATGCTCCTCTGAATCTCCTCTGATGCTCCTCAGATGCTCCTCTGATGCTCCTCTGATAATCCTCTGATGCTCATCAGATGCTCCTCTGGTTCCTCTGATGCTCCTCTGATGCTCCTCTGATGCTCCTCTGATGCTCCTCTGATCCTCCTCTGATGCTCCTCTGATGCTCCTCTGATGCTCCTCTGATGCTCCTCTGATGCTCCTCTGATGCTCCTCTGATCCTCCTCTGATGCTCCTCTGATGCTCCTCTGATGCTCCTCTGATGCTCCTCTGATGCTCCTCTGATGCTCCTCTGATGCTCCTCTGATGCTCCTCTGATCCTCCTCTGATGCTCCACTGATGCTCCTCTGATGCTCCTCTGATGCTCCTCTGATGCTCCTCTGATGCTCCTGCTCCTGCTCCTGCTCCTGCTCCTGCTCCTGCTCCTGCTCCTGCTCCTGCTCCTGCTCCTCTGATGCTCCTCTGATGCTCCTCTGATGCTCCTCTGATGCTCCTCTGATGCTCCTCTGATGCTCCTCTGATGCTCCTCTGATGCTCCTCTGATGCTCCTCTGATCCTCCTCTGATGCTCCACTGATGCTCCTCTGATGCTCCTCTAATGCTCCTCTGATGCTCCTCTGATGCTCCTGTGATGCTCCTCTTATGCTCCTCTGATGCTCCTCTGATGCTCCTGTGATGCTCCTCTGATGCTCCTCTGCTGCTCCTCTGATGCTCCTCTGATGCTCCTCTGATGCTCCTCTGATGCACCTCTGATGCTCCTCTGATGCACCTCTGATTCTCCTCTGATGCTCCTCTGATGCTCCTCTGATGCTCCTCTGATGCTCCTCTGATTCTCCTCTGATGCTCCTCTGATGCTCCTCTGATGCTCCTCTGATGCTCCTCTGATGCTCCTCTGATGCTCCTCTGATGCTCCTCTGATGCTCCTCTGATGCTCCTCTGATGCTCCTCTGATGCTCCTCTGAGGCTCCTCTGATGCTCCTCTGATGCTCCTCTGATGCTCCTCTGATGCTCCTCTGATGCTCCTCTGATGCTCCTGTGATGCTCCTCTGATGCTCCTCTGCTGCTCTTCTGATGCTCATCTGATGCTCCTCTGATTCTCCTCTGATGCTCCTCTGAGGCTCCTCTGATGCTCCTCTGATGCTCCTCTGATGCTCCTCTGATGCTCCTCTGATGCTCCTGTGATCCTCCTCTGATGCTCCTGTGCTGCTCCTCTGATGCTCCTCTGATGCTCCTCTGATGCTCCTCTGATGCTCCTCTGATGCTCCTCTGATGCTCCTCTGATGCTCCTGCTCCTGCTCCTGCTCCTGCTCCTGCTCCTGCTCCTGCTCCTGCTCCGGCTCCTGCTCCTGCTCCTGCTCCTGCTCCTGCTCCTGCTCCTGCTCCTGCTCCTGCTCCTGCTCCTGCTCCTGCTCCTGCTCCTGTTCCTGCTCCTGCTCCTGCTCCTGCACCTCTGATGCTCCTCTGATGCACCTCTGATGCTCCTCTGATGCTCCTCTGATAGTCCTCTGATGCTCCTCAGATGCTCCTCTGATGCTCCTCTGATGCTCCTCTGATGCTCCTCTGATACTCCTCTGATGCTCCTCAGATGCTCCTCTGATGCTCCTCTGATGCTCCTCTGATGCTCCTCTGATGCACCTCTGATGCTCCTCTGATGCACCTCTGATGCTCCTCTGATGCTCCTCTGAATCTCCTCTGATGCTCCTCAGATGCTCCTCTGATGCTCCTCTGATAATCCTCTGATGCTCCTCAGATGCTCCTCTGATGTTCCTCTGATGCTCCTCTGATGCTCCTCTGATGCTCCTCTGATGCTCCTCTGATCCTCCTCTGATGCTCCTCTGATGCTCCTCTGATGCTCCTCTGATGCTCCTCTGATGCTCCTCTGATGCTCCTCTGATCCTCCTCTGATGCTCCTCTGATGCTCCTCTGATGCTCCTCTGATGCTCCTCTGATGCTCCTCTGATGCTCCTCTGATGCTCCTCTGATGCTCCTCTGATCCTCCTCTGATGCTCCACTGATGCTCCTCTGATGCTCCTCTGATGCTCCTCTGATGCTCCTCTGATGCTCCTGCTCCTGCTCCTGCTCCTGCTCCTGCTCCTGCTCCTGCTCCTGCTCCTCTGATGCTCCTCTGATGCTCCTCTGATGCTCCTCTGATGCTCCTCTGATGCTCCTCTGATGCTCCTCTGATGCTCCTCTGATCCTCCTCTGATGCTCCACTGATGCTCCTCTGATGCTCCTCTAATGCTCCTCTGATGCTCCTCTGATGCTCCTGTGATGCTCCTCTTATGCTCCTCTGATGCTCCTCTGATGCTCCTGTGATGCTCCTCTGATGCTCCTCTGCTGCTCCTCTGATGCTCATCTGATTCTCCTCTGATGCTCCTCTGATGCTCCTCTGATGCTCCTCTGATGCTCCTCTGATGCTCCTCTGATCCTCCTCTGATGCTCCTCTGATGCTCCTCTGAGGCTCCTCTGATGCTCCTCTGATGCTCCTCTGATGCTCCTCTGATGCTCCTCTGAAGCTCCTCTGATACTCCTCTGATGCTCCTCTGATGCTCCTGTGATGCTCCTCTGATGCTCCTCTGCTGCTCCTCTGATGCTCATCTGATGCTCCTCTGATTCTCCTCTGATGCTCCTCTGATGCTCCTCTGATGCTCCTCTGATGCTCCTCTGATCCACCTCTGATGCTCCTCTGATGCTCCTCTGATGCTCCTCTGATGCTCCTGTGATGCTCCTCTGATGCTCCTCTGCTGCTCCTCTGATGCTCATCTGATTCTCCTCTGATTCTCCTCTGATGCTCCTCTGATGCTCGTCTGATGCTCCTCTTATGCTCCTCTGATCCTCCTCTGATGCTCCTCTGATGCTCCTCTGATGCTCCTCTGATGCTACTCTGATGCTCCTCTGATGCTCCTCTGATGCTCCTCTGATGCTCCTCTGATGCTCCTCTGATGCTCCTCTGATGCTCCTCTGATGCTCCTCTGATCCTCCTCTGCTGCTCCTCTGATGCTCCTCTGATGCTCCTCTGATGCTCCTCTGATGCTCCTCTGATGCTCCTCTGAGGCTCCTCTGATGCTCCTCTGATGCTCCTCTGATGCTCCTCTGAAGCTCCTCTAATGCTCCTCTGATGCTCATCTGATGCTCCTCTGATACTCCTCTGATGCTCCTCTGAGGCTCCTCTGATGCTCCTCTGATGCTCCTCTGATGCTCCTCTGATGCTCCTCTGATGCTCCTCTGATGCTCCTCTGATGCTCCTCTGATGCTCCTCTGATGCTCCTCTGATGCTCCTCTGATCCTCCTCTGCTGCTCCTCTGATGCTCCTCTGATGCTCCTCTGATGCTCCTCTGATGCTCCTCTGATGCTCCTCTGAGGCTCCTCTGATGCTCCTCTGATGCTCCTCTGATGCTCCTCTGATGCTCCTCTAATGCTCCTCTGATGCTCATCTGATGCTCCTCTGATACTCCTCTGATGCTCCTGTGCTGCTCCTCTGATGCTCCTCTGATGCTCCTCTGATGCTCCTCTGATGCTCCTCTGATGCTCCTCTGATGCTCCTCTGATGCTCCTCTGATGCTCCTCTGATGCTCCTCTGATGCTCCTGCTCCTGCTCCTGCTCCTGCTCCTGCTCCTGCTCCTGCTCCTGCTCCGGCTCCTGCTCCTGCTCCTGCTCCTGCTCCTGCTCCTGCTCCTGCTCCTGCTCCTGCTCCTGCTCCTGCTCCTGCTCCTGCTCCTGCTCCTGTTCCTGCTCCTGCTCCTGCTCCTGCACCTCTGATGCTCCTCTGATGCACCTCTGATGCTCCTCTGATGCTCCTCTGATAGTCCTCTGATGCTCCTCAGATGCTCCTCTGATGCTCCTCTGATGCTCCTCTGATGCTCCTCTGATACTCCTCTGATGCTCCTCAGATGCTCCTCTGATGCTCCTCTGATGCTCCTCTGATGCTCCTCTGATGCACCTCTGATGCTCCTCTGATGCACCTCTGATGCTCCTCTGATGCTCCTCTGAATCTCCTCTGATGCTCCTCTGATGCTCCTCTGATGCTCCTCTGATGCTCCTCAGATGCTCCTCTGATGCTCCTCTGATGCTCCTCTGATGCTCCTCTGATGCTCCTCAGATGCTCCTCTGATGTTCCTCTGATGCTCCTCTGATGCTCCTCTGATGCTCCTCTGATGCTCCTCTGATCCTCCTCTGATGCTCCTCTGATGCTCCTCTGATTCTCCTCTGATGCTCCTCTGATGCTCCTCTGATGCTCCTCTGATGCTCCTCTGAGGCTCCTCTGATGCTCCTCTGAAGCTCCTCTGATGCTCCTCTGAAGCTCCTCTGATGCTCCTCTGATGCTCCTCTGATCCTCCTCTGATGCTCCTCTGATGCTCCTCTGATTCTCCTCTGATGCTCCTCTGATGCTCCTCTGATGCTCCTCTGATGCTCCTCTGAGGCTCCTCTGATGCTCCTCTGAAGCTCCTCTGATGCTCCTCTGAAGCTCCTCTGATGCTCCTCTGATGCTCCTCTGATGCTCCTCTGATGCTCCTCTGATCCTCCTCTGATGCTCCTCTGATGCTCCTCTGATGCTCATCTGATGCTCCTCTGATACTCCTCTGATGCTCCTCTGAGGCTCCTCTGATGCTCCTCTGATGCTCCTCTGATGCTCCTCTGATGCTCCTCTGATGCTCCTGTGATCCTCCTCTGATGCTCCTGTGCTGCTCCTCTGATGCTCCTCTGATGCTCCTCTGATGCTCCTCTGATGCTCCTCTGATGCTCCTCTGATGCTCCTGCTCCTGCTCCTGCTCCTGCTCCTGCTCCTGCTCCTGCTCCTGCTCCGGCTCCTGCTCCTGCTCCTGCTCCTGCTCCTGCTCCTGCTCCTGCTCCTGCTCCTGCTCCTGCTCCTGCTCCTGCTCCTGCTCCTGCTCCTGCTCCTGTTCCTGCTCCTGCTCCTGCTCCTGCACCTCTGATGCTCCTCTGATGCACCTCTGATGCTCCTCTGATGCTCCTCTGATAGTCCTCTGATGCTCCTCAGATGCTCCTCTGATGCTCCTCTGATGCTCCTCTGATGCTCCTCTGATACTCCTCTGATGCTCCTCAGATGCTCCTCTGATGCTCCTCTGATGCTCCTCTGATGCTCCTCTGATGCACCTCTGATGCTCCTCTGATGCACCTCTGATGCTCCTCTGATGCTCCTCTGAATCTCCTCTGATGCTCCTCAGATGCTCCTCTGATGCTCCTCTGATAATCCTCTGATGCTCATCAGATGCTCCTCTGGTTCCTCTGATGCTCCTCTGATGCTCCTCTGATGCTCCTCTGATGCTCCTCTGATCCTCCTCTGATGCTCCTCTGATGCTCCTCTGATGCTCCTCTGATGCTCCTCTGATGCTCCTCTGATGCTCCTCTGATCCTCCTCTGATGCTCCTCTGATGCTCCTCTGATGCTCCTCTGATGCTCCTCTGATGCTCCTCTGATGCTCCTCTGATGCTCCTCTGATGCTCCTCTGATCCTCCTCTGATGCTCCACTGATGCTCCTCTGATGCTCCTCTGATGCTCCTCTGATGCTCCTCTGATGCTCCTGCTCCTGCTCCTGCTCCTGCTCCTGCTCCTGCTCCTGCTCCTGCTCCTGCTCCTCTGATGCTCCTCTGATGCTCCTCTGATGCTCCTCTGATGCTCCTCTGATGCTCCTCTGATGCTCCTCTGATGCTCCTCTGATGCTCCTCTGATGCTCCTCTGATCCTCCTCTGATGCTCCACTGATGCTCCTCTGATGCTCCTCTAATGCTCCTCTGATGCTCCTCTGATGCTCCTGTGATGCTCCTCTTATGCTCCTCTGATGCTCCTCTGATGCTCCTGTGATGCTCCTCTGATGCTCCTCTGCTGCTCCTCTGATGCTCATCTGATTCTCCTCTGATGCTCCTCTGATGCTCCTCTGATGCTCCTCTGATGCTCCTCTGATGCTCCTCTGATCCTCCTCTGATGCTCCTCTGATGCTCCTCTGATGCTCCTCTGAGGCTCCTCTGATGCTCCTCTGATGCTCCTCTGATGCTCCTCTGATGCTCCTCTGAAGCTCCTCTGATACTCCTCTGATGCTCCTCTGATGCTCCTGTGATGCTCCTCTGATGCTCCTCTGCTGCTCCTCTGATGCTCATCTGATGCTCCTCTGATTCTCCTCTGATGCTCCTCTGATGCTCCTCTGATGCTCCTCTGATGCTCCTCTGATCCACCTCTGATGCTCCTCTGATGCTCCTCTGATGCTCCTCTGATGCTCCTGTGATGCTCCTCTGATGCTCCTCTGCTGCTCCTCTGATGCTCATCTGATGCTCCTCTGATTCTCCTCTGATGCTCCTCTGATGCTCGTCTGATGCTCCTCTTATGCTCCTCTGATCCTCCTCTGATGCTCCTCTGATGCTCCTCTGATGCTCCTCTGATGCTACTCTGATGCTCCTCTGATGCTCCTCTGATGCTCCTCTGATGCTCCTCTGATGCTCCTCTGATGCTCCTCTGATGCTCCTCTGATGCTCCTCTGATCCTCCTCTTCTGCTCCTCTGATGCTCCTCTGATGCTCCTCTGATGCTCCTCTGATGCTCCTCTGAGGCTCCTCTGATGCTCCTCTGATGCTCCTCTGATGCTCCTCTGATGCTCCTCTGATGCTCCTGTGATGCTCCTCTGATGCTCCTGTGATGCTCCTCTGATGCTCCTGTGATCCTCCTCTGATGCTCCTCTGATGCACCTCTGATGCTCCTCTGATCCTCCTCTGATGCTCCTCTGATGCTCCTCTGATGCTCCTCTGATGCTCCTCTGATGCTCCTCTGATGCTCCTCTGATGCTCCTCTGAGGCACCTCTGAGGCTCCTCTGATTCTCTTCTGATGCTCCTCTGATGCACCTCTGATGCTCCTCTGATGCTCCTGTGATGCTCCTCTGATGCTCCTGTGATGCTCCTCTGCTGTTCCTCTGATGTTCCTCTGATGCTCCTCTGATGCTCCTCTGATGCTCCTCTGATGCTCCTCTGAGGCTCCTCTGATACTCCTCTGATGCTCCTCTGATCCTCCTCTGATGCTCCTCTGATACTCCTCTGATGCTCCTCTGATGCTCCTCTGAGGCTCCTTTGATGCTCCTCTGATGCTCCTCTGATACTCCTCTGATGCTCCTCTGATGCTCCTCTGATGCTCCTCTGATGCTCCTCTGATGCTCCTCTGATGCTCCTCTGATGCTCCTCTGATGCTCCTCTGATGCTCCTCTGATGCTCCTCTGATGCTCCTGCTCCTGCTCTTGCTCCTGCTCCTGCTCCTGCTCCTGCTCCTGCTCCTGCTCCTGCTCCTGCTCCTGCTCCTGCTCCTGCTCCTGTTCCTGCTCCTGCTGCTGCTCCTGCTCCTGCACCTCTGATGCTCCTCTGATGCACCTCTGATGCTCCTCTGATGCTCCTCTGATACTCCTCTGATGCTCCTTAGATGCTCCTCTGATGCTCCTCTGATGCTCCTCTGATGCTCCTCTGATGCTCCTCTGATGCTCCTCTGAGGCTCCTCTGATGCTCCTCTGAAGCTCCTCTGATGCTCCTCTGAAGCTCCTCTGATGCTCCTCTGATGCTCCTCTGATGCTCCTCTGATGCTCCTCTGATGCTCCTCTGATCCTCCTCTGATGCTCCTCTGATGCTCCTCTGATGCTCCTCTGATGCTCCTCTGATGCTCCTCTGATGCTCTTCCTATGATCCTCTGATGCTCCTGCTCCTGCTCCTGCTCCTGCTCCTGCTCATGCTCCTGTTCCTGCTCCTGCTCCTGCTCCTGCTCATCTGATGCTCCTCTGATGCTCCTGCTCCTGCTCCTGCTCCTGCTCCTGCTCCTGCTCCTGCTCCTGCTCCTGCTCCTGCTCCTGCTCCTGCTCCTCTGATGCTCCTCTGATGCTCCTCTGATGTTCCTCTGATGCTCCTCTGATGCTCCACTGATGCTCCTCTGATGCTCCTCTGATGCTCCTCTGATGCTCCTGTGATGCTCCTCTGTTGCTCCTCTGATGCTCCCCTGATGCTCCTCTGATGCTCCTCTGATGCTCCACTGATGCTCTTCTGATGCTCCTCTGATGCTCCTCTGATGCTCCTCTGATGCTCCTCTGATGCTCCTCTGAGGCTCCTCTGAGGCTCCTCTGAGGCTCCTCTGATGCTCTTCTGATGCTCCTCTGATGCTCCTCTGATGCTCCTCTGATGCTCCTCTGATGCTCCTCTGATGCTCCTCTGATGCTCCTCTGATGCTCCTCTGATGCTCCTCTGATGCTCCTCTGATGCTCCTCTGATCCTCCTCTGATACTCCTCTGATGCTCCTCTGATGCTCCTCTGATGCTCATCTGATGCTCCTCTGAGGCTCCTCTGATGCTCCTCTGAGGCTCCTCTGATGCTCCTCTGATGCTCCTCTGATGCTCCTCTGATGCTCCTCTGATGCTCCTCTGATGCTCCTGTGATCCTCCTCTGATGCTCCTGTGCTGCTCCTCTGATGCTCCTCTGATGCTCCTCTGATGCTCCTCTGATGCTCCTCTGATGCTCCTCTGATGCTCCTGCTCCTGCTCCTGCTCCTGCTCCTGCTCCTGCTCCTGCTCCTGCTCCTGCTCCTGCACCTGCTCCTGCTCCTGCTCCTGCTCCTGCTCCTGCTCCTGCTCCTGCTCCTGCTCCTGCTCCTGCTCCTGCTCCTGCTCCTGCTCCTGCTCCTGCTCCTGCTCCTGCTCCTGCTCCTGCTCCTGTTCCTGCTCCTGCTCCTGCTCCTGCACCTCTGATGCTCCTCTGATGCACCTCTGATGCTCCTCTGATGCTCCTCTGATACTCCTCTGATGCTCCTCAGATGCTCCTCTGATGCTCCTCTGATGCTCCTCTGATACTCCTCTGATGCTCCTCAGATGCTCCTCTGATGCTCCTCTGATGCTCCTCTGATGCTCCTCTGATGCTCCTCTGATGCACCTCTGATGCTCCTCTGATGCACCTCTGATGCTCCTCTGATGCTCCTCTGATACTCCTCTGATGCTCCTCAGATGCTCCTCTGATGCTCCTCTGATACTCCTCTGATGCTCCTCAGATGCTCCTCTGATGCTCCTCTGATGCTCCTCTGATGCTCCTCTGATGCTCCTCTGATGCTCCTCTGATCCTCCTCTGATGCTCCTCTGATGCTCCTCTGATGCTCCTCTGATGCTCCTCTGATGCTCCTCTGATGCTCCTCTGATCCTCCTCTGATGTTCCTCTGATGCTCCTCTGATGCTCCTCTGATGCTCCTCTGATGCTCCTCTGATGCTCCTCTGATGCTCCTCTGATGCTCCTCTGATCCTCCTCTGATGCTCCACTGATGCTCCTCTGATGCTCCTGCTCCTGCTCCTGCTCCTGCTCCTGCTCCTGCTCCTGCTCCTGCTCCTGCTCCTCTGATGCTCCTCTGATGCTCCTCTGATGCTCCTCTGATGCTCCTCTGATGCTCCTCTGATGCTCCTCTGATGCTCCTCTGATGCTCCTCTGATCCTCCTCTGATGCTCCACTGATGCTCCTCTGATGCTCCACTGATGCTCCTCTGATGCTCCTCTGATGCTCCACTGATGCTTCTCTGATGCTCCTCTGATGCTCCTCTGATGCTCCTGCTCCTGCTCCTGCTCCTCTGATGCTCCTCTGATGACCTCTGATGCTCCTGCTCCTGCTCCTGCTCCTGCTCCTGCTCCTGCTCCTCTGATGCTCCTCTGATGCTCCTCTGATGCTCCTCTGATGCTCCTCTGATGCTCCTCTGATGCTCCTCTGATGCTCCTCTGAGGCTCCTCTGATGCTCCTCTGATGCTCCTCTGATGCTCCTCTGATGCTCCTCTGATGCTCCTCTGATGCTCCTGTGATGCTCCTCTTATGCTCCTCTGATGCTCCTCTGATGCTCCTGTGATGCTCCTCTGATGCTCCTCTGCTGCTCCTCTGATGCTGATCTGATTCTCCTCTGATGCTCCTCTGATGCTCCTCTGATGCTCCTCTGATGCTCCTCTGATGCTCCTCTGATCCTCCTCTGATGCTCCTCTGATGCTCCTCTGATGCTCCTCTGATGCTCCTCTGAGGCTCCTCTGATGCTCCTCTGATGGTCCTCTGATGCTCCTCTGATGCTCCTCTGATGCTCCTCTGATACTCCTCTGATGCTCCTCTGATGCTCCTGTGATGCTCCTCTGATGCTCCTCTGCTGCTCCTCTGATGCTCATCTGATGCTCCTCTGATTCTCCTCTGATGCTCCTCTGATGCTCCTCTGATGCTCCTCTGATGCTCCTCTGATGCTCCTCTGATCCTCCTCTGCTGCTCCTCTGATGCTCCTCTGATGCTCCTCTGATGCTCCTCTGATGCTCCTCTGATGCTCCTCTGAGGCTCCTCTGATGCTCCTCTGATGCTCCTCTGATGCTCCTCTGATGCTCCTGTGATGCTCCTGTGATGCTCCTGTGATCCTCCTCTGATGCTCCTCTCATGCTCCTCTGATGCTCCTCTGATCCTCCTCTGATGCTCCTCTGATGCTCCTCTGATGCTCCTCTGATGCTCCTCTGATGCTCCTCTGATGCTCCTCTGATGCTCCTCTGAGGCACTTCTGAGGCTCCTCTGATTCTCTTCTGATGCTCCTCTGATGCTCCTCTGATGCTCCTCTGATGCTCCTGTGATGCTCCTCTGATGCTCCTGTGATGCTCCTCTGCTGTTCCTCTGATGTTCCTCTGATGCTCCTCTGATGCTCCTCTGATGCTCCTCTGATGCTCCTCTGAGGCTCCTCTGATGCTCCTCTGATGCTCCTCTGATCCTCCTCTGATGCTCCTCTGATACTCCTCTGATGCTCCTCTGATGCTCCTCTGATGCTGCTATGATGCTCCTCTGATGCTCCTCTGATGCTCCTTAGATGCTCCTCTGATGCTCCTCTGATGCTCCTCTGATGCTCCTCTGATGCCTCTGTGATGCTCCTCTGATGCTCCTCTGATTCTCCTCTGATGCTCCGCTGATGCTCCTCTGATGCTCCTCTGATGCTCCTCTGATGCTCCTCTGATGCTCCTGCTCCTGCTCCTGCTCCTGCTCCTGCTCCTGCTCCTGCTCCTGCTCCTGCTCCTGCTCCTGCTCCTGCTCCTGCTCCTGTTCCTGCTCCTGCTGCTGCTCCTGCTCCTGCACCTCTGATGCTTCTCTGATGCACCTCTGATGCTCCTCTGATGCTCCTCTGATACTCCTCTGATGCTCCTTACATGCTCCTCTGATGCTCCTCTGATGCTCCTCTGATGCTCCTCTGATGCCTCTGTGATGCTCCTCTGATGCTCCTCTGATTCTCCTCTGATGCTCCGCTGATGCTCCTCTGATGCTCCTCTGATGCTCCTCTGATGATCCTCTGATCCTCCTCTGATGCTCCACTGATGCTCCTCTGATGCTCCTGTGAGGCTCCTGTAATGCTCCTCTGATTCTCCTCTGATGCTCCTCTGATGCTCCTCTGATGCTCCTCTGATGCTCCTCTGATGCTCCTCTGATGCTCCTCTGATGCTCCTCTGATGTTCCTCTGATGCTCCTCTGATGCTCCTTTGATGCTCCTGCTCCTGCTCCTGCTCCTGCTCCTGCTCCTGCTCCTGCTCCTGCTCCTGCTCCTGCTCCTGCTCCTGCTCCTGCTCCTGCTCCTGCTCATGCTCCTGCCCCTGCTCCTGCTCCTGCTCCTGCTCCTGCTCCTGCTCCTGCTCCTGCTCCTGCTCCTGCTCCTGCTCCTGCTCCTGTTCCTGCTCCTGCTGCTGCTCCTGCTCCTGCACCTCTGATGCTCCTCTGATGCACCTCTGATGCTCCTCTGATGCTCCTCTGATACTCCTCTGATGCTCCTTAGATGCTCCTCTGATGCTCCTCTGATGCTCCTCTGATGCTCCTCTGATGCCTCTGTGATGCTCCTCTGATGCTCCTCTGATTCTCCTCTGATGCTCCGCTGATGCTCCTCTGATGCTCCTCTGATGCTCCTCCGATGATCCTCTGATCCTCCTCTGATGCTCCACTGATGCTCCTCTGATGCTCCTGTGATGCTCCTGTAATGCTCCTCTGATTCTCCTCTGATGCTCCTCTGATGCTCCTCTGATGCTCCTCTGATGCTCCTCTGATGCTCCTCTGATGCTCCTCTGATGCTCCTCTGATGCTCCTCTGATGCTCCTCTGATGCTCCTCTGATGCTCCTCTGATGCTCCTCTGATGATCCTGTGATGCTCCTCTGATGCTCCTCTGCTGCTCCTCTGATGCTGATCTGATTCTCCTCTGATGCTCCTCTGATGCTCCTCTGATGCTCCTCTGATGCTCCTCTGATGCTCCTCTGATCCTCCTCTGATGCTCCTCTGATGCTCCTCTGATGCTCCTCTGTATGCTCCTCTGAGGCTCCTCTGATGCTCCTCTGATGCTCCTCTGATGCTCCTCTGATGCTCCTCTGATGCTCCTCTGATACTCCTCTGATGCTCCTCTGATGCTCCTGTGATGCTCCTCTGATGCTCCTCTGCTGCTCCTCTGATGCTCATGTGATGCTCCTCTGATTCTCCTCTGATGCTCCTCTGATGCTCCTCTGATGCTCCTCTGATGCTCCTCTGATCCACCTCTGATGCTCCTCTGATGCTCCTCTGATGCTCCTCTGATGCTCCTGTGATGCTCCTCTGATGCTCCTCTGCTGCTCCTCTGATGCTCATCTGATGCTCCTCTGATTCTCCTCTGATGCTCCTCTGATGCTCCTCTTATGCTCCTCTGATCCTCCTCTGATCCTCCACTGATGCTCCTCTGATGCTCCTCTGATGCTCCTCTGATGCTCCTCTGATGCTCCTCTGATGCTACTCTAATGCTCCTCTGATGCTCCTCTGATGCTCCTCTGATGCTCCTCTGATGCTCCTCTGATGCTCCTCTGATGCTCCTCTGATGCTCCTCTGATCCTCCTCTGCTGCTCCTCTGATGCCCCTCTGATCCTCCTCTGATGCTCCTCTGATGCTCCTCTGATGCTCATCTGATGCTCCTCTGATACTCCTCTGATGCTCCTCTGAGGCTCCTCTGATGCTCCTCTGATGCTCCTCTGATGCTCCTCTGATGCTCCTCTGATGCTCCTCTGATGCTCCTGTGATCCTCCTCTGATGCTCCTGTGCTGCTCCTCTAATGCTCCTCTGATGCTCCTCTGATGCTCCTCTGATACTCCTCTGATGCTCCTCTGATGCTCCTCTGATTCTCCTGCTCCTGCTCCTGCTCCTGCTCCTGCTCCTGCTCCTGCTCCTGCTCCTGCTCTTGCTCCTGCTCCTGCTCCTGCTCCTGCTCCTGCTCCTGCTCCTGCTCCTGCTCCTGCTCCTGCTCCTGCTCCTGCTCCTGCTCCTGCTCCTGCTCCTGCTCCTGCTCCTGTTCCTGCTCCTGCTCCTGCTCCTGCACCTCTGATGCTCCTCTGATGCACCTCTGATGCTCCTCTGATGCTCCTCTGATACTCCTCTGATGCTCCTCAGATGCTCCTCTGATGCTCCTCTGATGCTCCTCTGATGCTCCTCTGATACTCCTCTGATGCTCCTCAGATGCTCCTCTGATGCTCCTCTGATGCTCCTCTGATGCTCCTCTGATGCTCCTCTGATGCACCTCTGATCCTCCTCTGATGCACCTCTGATGCTCCTCTGATGCTCCTCTGATACTCCTCTGATGTTCCTCAGATGCTCCTCTGATGCTCCTCTGATACTCCTCTGATGCTCCTCAGATGCTCCTCTGATGCTCCTCTGATGCTCCTCTGATGCTCCTCTGATCCTCCTCTGATGCTCCTCTGATGCTCCTCTGATGCTCCTCTGATGCTCCTCTGATGCTCCTCTGATGCTCCTCTGAACCTCCTCTGATGCTCCTCTGATGCTCCTCTGATGCTCCTCTGATGCTCCTCTGATGCTCCTCTGATGCTCCTCTGATGATCCTCTGATCCTCCTCTGATGCTCCACTGATGCTCCTCTGATGCTCCTCTGATGCTCCTCTGATGCTCCTGCTCCTGCTCCTGCTCCTGCTCTTGCTCCTGCTCCTGCTCCTGCTCCTGCTCCTGCTCCTGCTCCTCTGATGCTCCTCTGATGCTCCTCTGATGCTCCTCTGATGCTCCTCTGATGCTCCTCTGATGCTCCTCTGATGCTCCTCTGATGCTCCTCTGATCCTCCTCTGATGCTCCACTGATGCTCCTCTGATGCTCCACTGATGCTCCTCTGATGCTCCTCTGATGCTCCTCTGATGCTCCTCTGATGCTCCTCTGATGCTCCTCTGACGCTCCTCTGATGCTCCTCTGATGCTCCTCTGATGCTCCTGCTCCTGCTCCTCTGATGCTCCTCTGATGACCTCTGATGCTCCTGCTCCTGCTCCTGCTCCTGCTCCTGCTCCTGCTCCTGCTCCTCTGATGCTCCTCTGATCCTCCTCTGATGCTCCTCTGATGCTCCTCTGATGCTCCTCTGATGCTCCTCTGAGGCTCCTCTGATGCTCCTCTGATGCTCCTCTGATGCTCCTCTGATGCTCCTCTGATGCTCCTCTGATGCTCCTGTGATGCTCCTCTGATGCTCCTCTGCTGCTCCTCTGATGCTCATCTGATGCTCCTCTGATTCTCCTCTGATGCTCCTCTGATGCTCCTCTGATGCTCCTCTGATGCTCCTCTGATCCACCTCTGATGCTCCTCTGATGCTCCTCTGATGCTCCTCTGATGCTCCTGTGATGCTCCTCTGATGCTCCTCTGCTGCTCCTCTGATGCTCATCTGATGCTCCTCTGATGCTCATCTGATGCTCCTCTGATACTCCTCTGATGCTCCTCTGAGGCTCCTCTGATGCTCCTCTGATGCTCCTCTGATGCTCCTGTGATGCTCCTCTGATGCTCCTCAGATGATCTTCTGATGCACCTCTGATGCTCCTCTGATGCTCCTCTGATGCTCCTCTGATGCTCCTCTGTTGCTCCTCTGATGCTCCTCTGATGCTCCTCTGATGCTCCAATGATGCTCCTCAGATGCTCCTCTGATGCTCCTCTGATGCTCCTCTGATGCTCCTCTGATGCACCTCTGATGCTCCTCTGATGCTCCTCTGATGCTCCTCTGATGCTCCTCTGATGCTCCTCTGATGCTCCTCTGATGCTCATCTGATACTCCTCTGATACTCCTCTTATGCTCCTCTGAGGCTCCTCTGATGCTCCTCTGATGCTCCTCTGATGCCTCTGTGATGCTCCTCTGATGCTCCTCTGATTCTCCTCTGATGCTCCGCTGATGCTCCTCTGATGCTCCTCTGATGCTCCTCCGATGATCCTCTGATCCTCCTCTGATGCTCCACTGATGCTCCTCTGATGCTCCTGTGATGCTCCTGTAATGCTCCTCTGATGCTCCTCTGATGCTCCTCTGACGCTCCTCTGATGCTCCTCTGATGCTCCTCTGATGCTCCTGCTCCTGCTCCTGCTCCTCTGATGCTCCTCTGATGACCTCTGATGCTCCTGCTCCTGCTCCTGCTCCTGCTCATGCTCCTGCCCCTGCTCCTGCTCCTGCTCCTGCTCCTGCTCCTGCTCCTGCTCCTGCTCCTGCTCCTGCTCCTGCTCCTGCTCCTGCTCCTGTTCCTGCTCCTGCTGCTGCTCCTGCTCCTGCACCTCTGATGCTCCTCTGATGCACCTCTGATGCTCCTCTGATGCTCCTCTGATACTCCTCTGATGCTCCTTAGATGCTCCTCTGATGCTCCTCTGATGCTTCTCTGATGCTCCTCTGATGCCTCTGTGATGCTCCTCTGATGCTCCTCTGATTCTCCTCTGATGCTCCGCTGATGCTCCTCTGATGCTCCTCTGATGCTCCTCCGATGATCCTCTGATCCTCCTCTGATGCTCCACTGATGCTCCTCTGATGCTCCTGTGATGCTCCTGTAATGCTCCTCTGATTCTCCTCTGATGCTCCTCTGATGCTCCTCTGATGCTCCTCTGATGCTCCTCTGATGCTCCTCTGATGCTCCTCTGATGCTCCTCTGATGCTCCTCTGATGCTCCTCTGATGCTCCTCTGATGCTCCTCTGATGCTCCTCTGATGATCCTGTGATGCTCCTCTGATGCTCCTCTGCTGCTCCTCTGATGCTGATCTGATTCTCCTCTGATGCTCCTCTGATGCTCCTCTGATGCTCCTCTGATGCTCCTCTGATGCTCCTCTGATCCTCCTCTGATGCTCCTCTGATGCTCCTCTGATGCTCCTCTGTATGCTCCTCTGAGGCTCCTCTGATGCTCCTCTGATGCTCCTCTGATGCTCCTCTGATGCTCCTCTGATGCTCCTCTGATACTCCTCTGATGCTCCTCTGATGCTCCTGTGATGCTCCTCTGATGCTCCTCTGCTGCTCCTCTGATGCTCATCTGATGCTCCTCTGATTCTCCTCTGATGCTCCTCTGATGCTCCTCTGATGCTCCTCTGATGCTCCTCTGATCCACCTCTGATGCTCCTCTGATGCTCCTCTGATGCTCCTCTGATGCTCCTGTGATGCTCCTCTGATGCTCCTCTGCTGCTCCTCTGATGCTCATCTGATGCTCCTCTGATTCTCCTCTGATGCTCCTCTGATGCTCCTCTTATGCTCCTCTGATCCTCCTCTGATCCTCCACTGATGCTCCTCTGATGCTCCTCTGATGCTCCTCTGATGCTCCTCTGATGCTCCTCTGATGCTACTCTAATGCTCCTCTGATGCTCCTCTGATGCTCCTCTGATGCTCCTCTGATGCTCCTCTGATGCTCCTCTGATGCTCCTCTGATGCTCCTCTGATCCTCCTCTGCTGCTCCTCTGATGCCCCTCTGATCCTCCTCTGATGCTCCTCTGATGCTCCTCTGATGCTCATCTGATGCTCCTCTGATACTCCTCTGATGCTCCTCTGAGGCTCCTCTGATGCTCCTCTGATGCTCCTCTGATGCTCCTCTGATGCTCCTCTGATGCTCCTCTGATGCTCCTGTGATCCTCCTCTGATGCTCCTGTGCTGCTCCTCTGATGCTCCTCTGATGCTCCTCTGATGCTCCTCTGATACTCCTCTGATGCTCCTCTGATGCTCCTCTGATTCTCCTGCTCCTGCTCCTGCTCCTGCTCCTGCTCCTGCTCCTGCTCCTGCTCCTGCTCTTGCTCCTGCTCCTGCTCCTGCTCCTGCTCCTGCTCCTGCTCCTGCTCCTGCTCCTGCTCCTGCTCCTGCTCCTGCTCCTGCTCCTGCTCCTGCTCCTGCTCCTGCTCCTGTTCCTGCTCCTGCTCCTGCTCCTGCACCTCTGATGCTCCTCTGATGCACCTCTGATGCTCCTCTGATGCTCCTCTGATACTCCTCTGATGCTCCTCAGATGCTCCTCTGATGCTCCTCTGATGCTCCTCTGATGCTCCTCTGATACTCCTCTGATGCTCCTCAGATGCTCCTCTGATGCTCCTCTGATGCTCCTCTGATGCTCCTCTGATGCTCCTCTGATGCACCTCTGATCCTCCTCTGATGCACCTCTGATGCTCCTCTGATGCTCCTCTGATACTCCTCTGATGTTCCTCAGATGCTCCTCTGATGCTCCTCTGATACTCCTCTGATGCTCCTCAGATGCTCCTCTGATGCTCCTCTGATGCTCCTCTGATGCTCCTCTGATCCTCCTCTGATGCTCCTCTGATGCTCCTCTGATGCTCCTCTGATGCTCCTCTGATGCTCCTCTGATGCTCCTCTGAACCTCCTCTGATGCTCCTCTGATGCTCCTCTGATGCTCCTCTGATGCTCCTCTGATGCTCCTCTGATGCTCCTCTGATGATCCTCTGATCCTCCTCTGATGCTCCACTGATGCTCCTCTGATGCTCCTCTGATGCTCCTCTGATGCTCCTGCTCCTGCTCCTGCTCCTGCTCTTGCTCCTGCTCCTGCTCCTGCTCCTGCTCCTGCTCCTGCTCCTCTGATGCTCCTCTGATGCTCCTCTGATGCTCCTCTGATGCTCCTCTGATGCTCCTCTGATGCTCCTCTGATGCTCCTCTGATGCTCCTCTGATCCTCCTCTGATGCTCCAATGATGCTCCTCTGATGCTCCACTGATGCTCCTCTGATGCTCCTCTGATGCTCCTCTGATGCTCCTCTGATGCTCCTCTGATGCTCCTCTGACGCTCCTCTGATGCTCCTCTGATGCTCCTCTGATGCTCCTGCTCCTGCTCCTGCTCCTCTGATGCTCCTCTGATGACCTCTGATGCTCCTGCTCCTGCTCCTGCTCCTGCTCCTGCTCCTGCTCCTGCTCCTCTGATGCTCCTCTGATCCTCCTCTGATGCTCCTCTGATGCTCCTCTGATGCTCCTCTGATGCTCCTCTGAGGCTCCTCTGATGCTCCTCTGATGCTCCTCTGATGCTCCTCTGATGCTCCTCTGATGCTCCTCTGATGCTCCTGTGATGCTCCTCTTATGCTCCTCTGATGCTCCTCTGATGCTCCTCTGATGCTCCTGTGATGCTCCTCTGATGCTCCTCTGCTGCTCCTCTGATGCTCATCTGATGCTCCTCTGATTCTCCTCTGATGCTCCTCTGATGCTCCTCTGATGCTCCTCTGATGCTCCTCTGATCCACCTCTGATGCTCCTCTGATGCTCCTCTGATGCTCCTCTGATGCTCCTGTGATGCTCCTCTGATGCTCCTCTGCTGCTCCTCTGATGCTCATCTGATGCTCCTCTGATGCTCATCTGATGCTCCTCTGATACTCCTCTGATGCTCCTCTGAGGCTCCTCTGATGCTCCTCTGATGCTCCTCTGATGCTCCTCTGATGCTCCTGTGATGCTCCTCTGATGCTCCTCAGATGATCTTCTGATGCACCTCTGATGCTCCTCTGATGCTCCTCTGATGCTCCTCTGATGCTCCTCTGTTGCTCCTCTGATGCTCCTCTGATGCTCCTCTGATGCTCCAATGATGCTCCTCAGATGCTCCTCTGATGCTCCTCTGATGCTCCTCTGATGCTCCTCTGATGCACCTCTGATGCTCCTCTGATGCTCCTCTGATGCTCCTCTGATGCTCCTCTGATGCTCCTCTGATGCTCCTCTGATGCTCATCTGATACTCCTCTGATACTCCTCTTATGCTCCTCTGAGGCTCCTCTGATGCTCCTCTGATGCTCCTCTGATGCTCCTCTGATGCTCCTCTGATGCCTCTGTGATGCTCCTCTGATGCTCCTCTGATTCTCCTCTGATGCTCCGCTGATGCTCCTCTGATGCTCCTCTGATGCTCCTCTGATGCTCCTCTGATGCTCCTCTGTTGCTCCTCTGATGCTCCTCTGATGCTCCTCTGACGCTCCAATGATGCTCCAATGATGCTCCTCTGATGCTCCTCTGATGCTCCTCTGATGCTCCTCTGATGCTCCTCTGATGGTCCTCTGATGCTCCTCTGATGCTCCTCTGATGCTCCTCTGATGCTCCTCTGATGCTCCTCTGATGCTCCTCTGATGCTCCTCTGATGCTCCTCTGATGCTCCTCTGATGCTCCTCTGATGCTCCTCTGATGCTCCTCTGATGCTCCTCTGATGCTCCTCTGATGCTCCTCTGATGCTCCTCTGATGCTCCTCTGATTCCCGGCCTCTGATTCCCTGCTTCTGATTCTGATTCCCTGCCTCTGATTCCCGGCCTCTGATTCCCTGCTTCTGATTCTGATTCCCTGCCTCTGATTCCCCATCTCTGAATCCGCACATCTGATTCCTTGCCTCTGATTCCCCGCCTCAGATTCCCCAGCACTGATTTCCCGCCTCTGATTCCCGGCATCCGATTCCCTGCCTCTGATTCCCCGCCTCTGATTCCCCATCTCTGATTCCCCGCCTCTGATTCCCCAGCTCTGATTTCCCGCCTCTGATTCCCGGCATCCGATTCCCTGCCTCTGATTCCCCGCCTCTGATTCCCCATCTCTGATTCCCCGCCTCTGATTCCCCGTGTCTGATTCCCTGCCTCTGATTCCCCGCCTCTGATTCCCCATATCTGATTCCCCGCCTCTGTTTTCCCGCCTCTGATTCCCTGCCTCTGATTCCCCATATCTGATTCCCCGCCTCTGATTCCCCAACTCTGATTCCCAGCCTCTGATTCCCCAGCTCTGAATCCCCGCCTCTGATTCCCCGCGTCTGATTCCCTGCCTCTGATTCCCCGCCTCTGATTCCCCATCTGTGATTCACAACCTCTGATGCCCCACCTCTGATTCCCCATATCTGATTCCCCGCCTCTGTTTCCCCGCCTCTGATTCCCCATATCTGATTCCCCGCCTCTGATTGCCCACCTCTGATTCCCCGCGTCTGATTCCCTGCCTCTGATTCCCCGCCTCTGATTCCCCATCTCTGATTCACCACCTCTGATTCCCAGCCTCTGATTCCCCATCTCTGATTCCGCACATCCGATTCCCTGCCTATGATTCCCCACCTCTGATTCCCCGCCTCTGATTCCCCATATCTGATTCCCTGCCTCTGTTTCCCCGCCTCTGATTCCCCACCTCTGTTTCCCCATATCTGATTCCCCGCCTCTGATTCCCCAACTCTAATACCCCGCCTCTGATTCCCCAGCTCTGATTCCCCGCCTCTGATTCCCCGCATCTGATTCCCTGCCTCTGATTCCCCGCCTCTGATTCCAGGCCTCTGATTCCCAGCATCTGATTCCGGCCTCTGATTCCCGGCCTCTGATTCCCTGCTTCTGATTCTGATTCCCTGCCTCTGATTCCCCATCTCTGATTCCGCACATCTGATTCCTTGCCTCTGATTCCCCACCTCTGATTCCCCATATCTGATTCCCCGCCTGGGTTTCCCCGCCTCTGATTCCCCGCCTCTGTTTCCCAATATCTAAGTCCCCGCCTCTGATTCCCCAAATCTGATTCCCCACCTCTGATTCCCCAGCTCTGATTCCCCGCCTCTGATTCCCCGCATCTGATTCCCTGCATCTGATTCCAAGCCTCTGATTCCCTGCCTCTGATTCCCAACCTCTGATTCCCCACCTCTGATTCCCCATATCTGATTCCCCGCCTCTGTTTCCCCGCCTCGGATTCCCCGCCTCTGATTCCCTGCCTCTGATTCCCCATCTCCGATTCCGCACATCTGATTCCCTTCCTCTGATTCCCCGCCTCTGATTTTCCGCCTCTGATTCCCTGCCTCTGATTCCCAACCTCGGATTCCCCACCTCTGATTCCCCATATCTGATTCCCCGCCTCTGTTTCCCCGCCTCTGATTCCCCGCCTCTGATTCCCAACTCTGATTCCCCGCCTCTGATTCCCCAGCTCTGATTCCCCATGTTTGATTCCCTGCCTCTGATTCCCTGCCCTGATTCCCCATCTCTGTTTCACCGCCTTTGATTCGCCACCTCTGATTCCCCATATCTGATTCCCCGCCTCTGTTTCCCCGACTCTGATTCCCTGCCTCTGATTCCCAACCTCTGATTCCACACCTCTGATTCCCCATATCTGATTCCCCGCCTCTATTTCCCCATATCTGATTCCCCGCCTCTGATTCCCGGCATCCGATTCCCTGCCTCTGATTCCTCGCCTCTGATTCCCCATCTCTGATTCCCCGCCTCTGATTCCCCGTGTCTGATTCCCTGCCTTTGATTCCCCGCCTCTGATTCCCCGCCTCTGATTCCCTGCCACTGATTCCCTGCCCCTGATTCCCCACCTCTGATTCCCCACATCTGATTCCCCGCCTCTGTTTCCCCGCCTCTGATTCCCCGCCTCTGATTCCCCATATCTGATTCCCTGCCTCTGATTCCCCAACTCTGATTCCCCGCCTCTGATTCCCCAGCTCTGAATCCCCGCCTCTGATTCCCCGCGTCTGATTCCCTGCCTCTGATTCCCCGCCTTGATTCCCCATCTCTGATTCACAACCTCTGATTCCCCACCTCTGATTCCCTATATTTGATTCCCCGCCTCTGTTTCCCCGCCTCTGTTTCCCCGCCTCTGATTCCCCAGCTCTGATTCCCCGACTCTGATTCCCGGCATCCGATTCCCTGCCTCTGATTCCTCGCCTCTGATTCCCCATCTCTGATTCCCCGCCTCTGATTCCCCGTGTCTGATTCCCTGCCTTTGATTCCCCGCCTCTGATTCCCCGCCTCTGATTCCCTGCCACTGATTCCCTGCCCCTGATTCCCCACCTCTGATTCCCCACATCTGATTCCCCGCCTCTGTTTCCCCGCCTCTGATTCCCCGCCTCTGATTCCCCATATCTGATTCCCTGCCTCTGATTCCCCAACTCTGATTCCCCGCCTCTGATTCCCCAGCTCTGAATCCCCGCCTCTGATTCCCCGCGTCTGATTCCCTGCCTCTGATTCCCCGCCTTGATTCCCCATCTCTGATTCACAACCTCTGATTCCCCACCTCTGATTCCCTATATTTGATTCCCCGCCTCTGTTTCCCCGCCTCTGTTTCCCCGCCTCTGATTCCCCAGCTCTGATTCCCCGACTCTGATTCCCGGCATCCGATTCCCTGCCTCTGATTCCTCGCCTCTGATTCCCCATCTCTGATTCCCCGCCTCTGATTCCCCGTGTCTGATTCCCTGCCTTTGATTCCCCGCCTCTGATTCCCCGCCTCTGATTCCCTGCCACTGATTCCCTGCCCCTGATTCCCCACCTCTGATTCCCCACATCTGATTCCCCGCCTCTGTTTCCCCGCCTCTGATTCCCCGCCTCTGATTCCCCATATCTGATTCCCTGCCTCTGATTCCCCAACTCTGATTCCCCGCCTCTGATTCCCCAGCTCTGAATCCCCGCCTCTGATTCCCCGCGTCTGATTCCCTGCCTCTGATTCCCCGCCTTGATTCCCCATCTCTGATTCACAACCTCTGATTCCCCACCTCTGATTCCCTATATTTGATTCCCCGCCTCTGTTTCCCCGCCTCTGATTCCCCGCCTCTGATTCCCCATATCTGATTCCCCGGCTCTGATTGCCCACCTCTGATTCCCAGCCTCTGATTCGCCAGCTCTGATTCCCCGCCTCTGATTCCCCGCATCTGATTCCCTGCCTCTGATTCCCCGCCTCTGATTCCACATCTCTGATTCACCGCCTTTGATTCGCCACCTCTGATTCCCCATATCTGATTCCCCACCTCTGATTCCCGGCCTCTTATTCCCAGCATCTGATTCCCGGCCTCTGATTCCCGGCCTCTGATTCCCCGCTTCTGATTCTGATTCCCTGCCTCTTATTCCCCATCTCTGATTCCGCACATCTGATTCCCTGCCTCTGATTCCCCACCTCTGATTCCCCATATCTGATTCCCCGCCTCTGTTTCCCCGCCTCTGATTCCCCGCCTCTGTTTCCCTATATCTAATTCCCCACCTCTGATGCCCCAACTCTGATTCCCCGCATCTGATTCCCCAGCTCTGATTCCCCGCCTCTGATTCCCTGCATCCGATTCCCCATATCTGATTCCCCGCCTCTGTTTCACCGCCTCTGATTCCCCGCCTCTGTTTCCCCATATCTGATTCCCGCCTCTGATTCCCAACTATGAATCCCCTCCTCTGATTCCCCAGCACTGATTCCCTGCCTCTGATTCCCCGCGTTCTGTTCCCTGCCTCTGATTCCCCGCCTGTGATTCCCCATCACTGATTCACCACCTCTGATTCCCTACCTCTGATTCCCCATATCTAATTCCCCGCCTCTGTTTGCCCGCCTCTGATTCCCCGCCTCTGTTTCCCCATATCTGATTCCCCGCCTCTGAATCCCCAACTCTGATTCCCTGCCTCAGATTCCCCAGCTCTGATTCCCCGCCTTTGATTCCCCCCGTCTGATTCCCAGCCTCTGAATCCCCGTGTCTGATTTCCTGCCTCTGATTCCCCGCCTCTGATTCCCCATCTCTGATTCACCGCCTCTGATTCCCCACCTCTGATTCCCCCTCTCTGATTCCGCACATCCAATTCCCTGCCTCTGATTCCCCAACTCTGATTCCCCACCTCTGATTCCCCATCTCTGATTCCCCGCCTCAGATTCCACGCGTCTGATTCCCTGCCTCTGATTCCCCGCCTCCGATTCCCTGCCTCTGATTCCCCAACTCTGATTCCCCACCTCTGATTCCCCATCTCTGATTCCCCGCCTCAGATTCCCCGCTTCTGATTCCCCAGCTCTGAATCCCCGCCTCTGATTCCCCGCGTCTGATTCCCTGCCTCTGATTCCCCGCCTCTGATTCCCCATCTGTGATTCACAACCTCTGATGCCCCACCTCTGATTCCCCATATCTGATTCCCCGCCTCTGATTCCAGGCCTCTGATTCCCAGCATCTGATTCCGGCCTCTGATTCCCGGCCTCTGATTCCCTGCTTCTGATTCTGATTCCCTGCCTCTGATTCCCCATCTCTGATTCCGCACATCTGATTCCTTGCCTCTGATTCCCCACCTCTGATTCCCCATATCTGATTCCCCGCCTGGGTTTCCCCGCCTCTGATTCCCCGCCTCTGTTTCCCAATATCTAAGTCCCCGCCTCTGATTCCCCAAATCTGATTCCCCACCTCTGATTCCCCAGCTCTGATTCCCCGCCTCTGATTCCCCGCATCTGATTCCCTGCATCTGATTCCAAGCCTCTGATTCCCTGCCTCTGATTCCCAACCTCTGATTCCCCACCTCTGATTCCCCATATCTGATTCCCCGCCTCTGTTTCCCCGCCTCGGATTCCCCGCCTCTGATTCCCTGCCTCTGATTCCCCATCTCCGATTCCGCACATCTGATTCCCTTCCTCTGATTCCCCGCCTCTGATTTTCCGCCTCTGATTCCCTGCCTCTGATTCCCAACCTCGGATTCCCCACCTCTGATTCCCCATATCTGATTCCCCGCCTCTGTTTCCCCGCCTCTGATTCCCCAGCTCTGATTCCCCGACTCTGATTCCCGGCATCCGATTCCCTGCCTCTGATTCCTCGCCTCTGATTCCCCATCTCTGATTCCCCGCCTCTGATTCCCCGTGTCTGATTCCCTGCCTTTGATTCCCCGCCTCTGATTCCCCGCCTCTGATTCCCTGCCACTGATTCCCTGCCCCTGATTCCCCACCTCTGATTCCCCACATCTGATTCCCCGCCTCTGTTTCCCCGCCTCTGATTCCCCGCCTCTGATTCCCCATATCTGATTCCCTGCCTCTGATTCCCCAACTCTGATTCCCCGCCTCTGATTCCCCAGCTCTGAATCCCCGCCTCTGATTCCCCGCGTCTGATTCCCTGCCTCTGATTCCCCGCCTTGATTCCCCATCTCTGATTCACAACCTCTGATTCCCCACCTCTGATTCCCTATATTTGATTCCCCGCCTCTGTTTCCCCGCCTCTGATTCCCCGCCTCTGATTCCCCATATCTGATTCCCCGGCTCTGATTGCCCACCTCTGATTCCCAGCCTCTGATTCGCCAGCTCTGATTCCCCGCCTCTGATTCCCCGCATCTGATTCCCTGCCTCTGATTCCCCGCCTCTGATTCCACATCTCTGATTCACCGCCTTTGATTCGCCACCTCTGATTCCCCATATCTGATTCCCCACCTCTGATTCCCGGCCTCTTATTCCCAGCATCTGATTCCCGGCCTCTGATTCCCGGCCTCTGATTCCCCGCTTCTGATTCTGATTCCCTGCCTCTTATTCCCCATCTCTGATTCCGCACATCTGATTCCCTGCCTCTGATTCCCCACCTCTGATTCCCCATATCTGATTCCCCGCCTCTGTTTCCCCGCCTCTGATTCCCCGCCTCTGTTTCCCTATATCTAATTCCCCACCTCTGATGCCCCAACTCTGATTCCCCGCATCTGATTCCCCAGCTCTGATTCCCCGCCTCTGATTCCCTGCATCCGATTCCCCATATCTGATTCCCCGCCTCTGTTTCACCGCCTCTGATTCCCCGCCTCTGTTTCCCCATATCTGATTCCCGCCTCTGATTCCCAACTATGAATCCCCTCCTCTGATTCCCCAGCACTGATTCCCTGCCTCTGATTCCCCGCGTTCTGTTCCCTGCCTCTGATTCCCCGCCTGTGATTCCCCATCACTGATTCACCACCTCTGATTCCCTACCTCTGATTCCCCATATCTAATTCCCCGCCTCTGTTTGCCCGCCTCTGATTCCCCGCCTCTGTTTCCCCATATCTGATTCCCCGCCTCTGAATCCCCAACTCTGATTCCCTGCCTCAGATTCCCCAGCTCTGATTCCCCGCCTTTGATTCCCCCCGTCTGATTCCCAGCCTCTGAATCCCCGTGTCTGATTTCCTGCCTCTGATTCCCCGCCTCTGATTCCCCATCTCTGATTCACCGCCTCTGATTCCCCACCTCTGATTCCCCCTCTCTGATTCCGCACATCCAATTCCCTGCCTCTGATTCCCCAACTCTGATTCCCCACCTCTGATTCCCCATCTCTGATTCCCCGCCTCAGATTCCACGCGTCTGATTCCCTGCCTCTGATTCCCCGCCTCCGATTCCCTGCCTCTGATTCCCCAACTCTGATTCCCCACCTCTGATTCCCCATCTCTGATTCCCCGCCTCAGATTCCCCGCTTCTGATTCCCCAGCTCTGAATCCCCGCCTCTGATTCCCCGCGTCTGATTCCCTGCCTCTGATTCCCCGCCTCTGATTCCCCATCTGTGATTCACAACCTCTGATGCCCCACCTCTGATTCCCCATATCTGATTCCCCGCCTCTGATTCCAGGCCTCTGATTCCCAGCATCTGATTCCGGCCTCTGATTCCCGGCCTCTGATTCCCTGCTTCTGATTCTGATTCCCTGCCTCTGATTCCCCATCTCTGATTCCGCACATCTGATTCCTTGCCTCTGATTCCCCACCTCTGATTCCCCATATCTGATTCCCCGCCTGGGTTTCCCCGCCTCTGATTCCCCGCCTCTGTTTCCCAATATCTAAGTCCCCGCCTCTGATTCCCCAAATCTGATTCCCCACCTCTGATTCCCCAGCTCTGATTCCCCGCCTCTGATTCCCCGCATCTGATTCCCTGCATCTGATTCCAAGCCTCTGATTCCCTGCCTCTGATTCCCAACCTCTGATTCCCCACCTCTGATTCCCCATATCTGATTCCCCGCCTCTGTTTCCCCGCCTCGGATTCCCCGCCTCTGATTCCCTGCCTCTGATTCCCCATCTCCGATTCCGCACATCTGATTCCCTTCCTCTGATTCCCCGCCTCTGATTTTCCGCCTCTGATTCCCTGCCTCTGATTCCCAACCTCGGATTCCCCACCTCTGATTCCCCATATCTGATTCCCCGCCTCTGTTTCCCCGCCTCTGATTCCCCGCCTCTGATTCCCAACTCTGATTCCCCGCCTCTGATTCCCCAGCTCTGATTCCCCATGTTTGATTCCCTGCCTCTGATTCCCTGCCCTGATTCCCCATCTCTGTTTCACCGCCTTTGATTCGCCACCTCTGATTCCCCATATCTGATTCCCCGCCTCTGTTTCCCCGACTCTGATTCCCTGCCTCTGATTCCCAACCTCTGATTCCACACCTCTGATTCCCCATATCTGATTCCCCGCCTCTATTTCCCCATATCTGATTCCCCGCCTCTGATTCCCGGCATCCGATTCCCTGCCTCTGATTCCTCGCCTCTGATTCCCCATCTCTGATTCCCCGCCTCTGATTCCCCGTGTCTGATTCCCTGCCTTTGATTCCCCGCCTCTGATTCCCCGCCTCTGATTCCCTGCCACTGATTCCCTGCCCCTGATTCCCCACCTCTGATTCCCAACATCTGATTCCCCGCCTCTGTTTCCCCGCCTCTGATTCCCCGCCTCTGATTCCCCATATCTGATTCCCTGCCTCTGATTCCCCAACTCTGATTCCCCGCCTCTGATTCCCCAGCTCTGAATCCCCGCCTCTGATTCCCCGCGTCTGATTCCCTGCCTCTGATTCCCCGCCTTGATTCCCCATCTCTGATTCACAACCTCTGATTCCCCACCTCTGATTCCCTATATTTGATTCCCCGCCTCTGTTTCCCCGCCTCTGTTTCCCCGCCTCTGATTCCCCAGCTCTGATTCCCCGACTCTGATTCCCGGCATCCGATTCCCTGCCTCTGATTCCTCGCCTCTGATTCCCCATCTCTGATTCCCCGCCTCTGATTCCCCGTGTCTGATTCCCTGCCTTTGATTCCCCGCCTCTGATTCCCCGCCTCTGATTCCCTGCCACTGATTCCCTGCCCCTGATTCCCCACCTCTGATTCCCCACATCTGATTCCCCGCCTCTGTTTCCCCGCCTCTGATTCCCCGCCTCTGATTCCCCATATCTGATTCCCTGCCTCTGATTCCCCAACTCTGATTCCCCGCCTCTGATTCCCCAGCTCTGAATCCCCGCCTCTGATTCCCCGCGTCTGATTCCCTGCCTCTGATTCCCCGCCTTGATTCCCCATCTCTGATTCACAACCTCTGATTCCCCACCTCTGATTCCCTATATTTGATTCCCCGCCTCTGTTTCCCCGCCTCTGATTCCCCGCCTCTGATTCCCCATATCTGATTCCCCGGCTCTGATTGCCCACCTCTGATTCCCAGCCTCTGATTCGCCAGCTCTGATTCCCCGCCTCTGATTCCCCGCATCTGATTCCCTGCCTCTGATTCCCCGCCTCTGATTCCACATCTCTGATTCACCGCCTTTGATTCGCCACCTCTGATTCCCCATATCTGATTCCCCACCTCTGATTCCCGGCCTCTTATTCCCAGCATCTGATTCCCGGCCTCTGATTCCCGGCCTCTGATTCCCCGCTTCTGATTCTGATTCCCTGCCTCTTATTCCCCATCTCTGATTCCGCACATCTGATTCCCTGCCTCTGATTCCCCACCTCTGATTCCCCATATCTGATTCCCCGCCTCTGTTTCCCCGCCTCTGATTCCCCGCCTCTGTTTCCCTATATCTAATTCCCCACCTCTGATGCCCCAACTCTGATTCCCCGCATCTGATTCCCCAGCTCTGATTCCCCGCCTCTGATTCCCTGCATCCGATTCCCCATATCTGATTCCCCGCCTCTGTTTCACCGCCTCTGATTCCCCGCCTCTGTTTCCCCATATCTGATTCCCGCCTCTGATTCCCAACTATGAATCCCCTCCTCTGATTCCCCAGCACTGATTCCCTGCCTCTGATTCCCCGCGTTCTGTTCCCTGCCTCTGATTCCCCGCCTGTGATTCCCCATCACTGATTCACCACCTCTGATTCCCTACCTCTGATTCCCCATATCTAATTCCCCGCCTCTGTTTGCCCGCCTCTGATTCCCCGCCTCTGTTTCCCCATATCTGATTCCCCGCCTCTGAATCCCCAACTCTGATTCCCTGCCTCAGATTCCCCAGCTCTGATTCCCCGCCTTTGATTCCCCCCGTCTGATTCCCAGCCTCTGAATCCCCGTGTCTGATTTCCTGCCTCTGATTCCCCGCCTCTGATTCCCCATCTCTGATTCACCGCCTCTGATTCCCCACCTCTGATTCCCCCTCTCTGATTCCGCACATCCAATTCCCTGCCTCTGATTCCCCAACTCTGATTCCCCACCTCTGATTCCCCATCTCTGATTCCCCGCCTCAGATTCCACGCGTCTGATTCCCTGCCTCTGATTCCCCGCCTCCGATTCCCTGCCTCTGATTCCCCAACTCTGATTCCCCACCTCTGATTCCCCATCTCTGATTCCCCGCCTCAGATTCCCCGCTTCTGATTCCCCAGCTCTGAATCCCCGCCTCTGATTCCCCGCGTCTGATTCCCTGCCTCTGATTCCCCGCCTCTGATTCCCCATCTGTGATTCACAACCTCTGATGCCCCACCTCTGATTCCCCATATCTGATTCCCTGCCTCTGTTTCCCCGCCTCTGATTCCACACCTCTGTTTCCCCATATCTGATTCCCCGCCTCTGATTCCCCAACTCTAATACCCCGCCTCCGATTCCCCAGCTCTGATTCCCCGCCTCTGATTCCCCGCATCTGATTCCCTGCCTCTGATTCCCCGCCTCTGATTCCAGGCCTCTGATTCCCAGCATCTGATTCCGGCCTCTGATTCCCGGCCTCTGATTCCCTTCTTCTGATTCTGATTCCCTGCCTCTGATTCCCCAATTCTGATTCCGCACATCTGATTCCCTGCCTCTGATTCCCCATCTCTTATTCCCCATATCTGATTCCCCGCCTCTGTTTCCCCGCCTCTGATTCCCCGCCTCTGTTTCCCAATATCTAAGTCCCCACCTCTGATTCCCCAAATCTGATTCCCCACCTCTGATTCCCCAGCTCTGATTCCCCGCCTCTGATTCCCCGCATCTGATACCCTGCATCTGATTCCAAGCCTCTGATTCCCTGCCTCTGATTCCCAACCTCTGATTCCCCACCTCTGATTCCCCATATCTGATTCCCCGCCTCTGTTTCCCCGCCTCGGATTCCCCGCCTCTGTTTCCCCATATCTGATTCCCGGCCTCTGATTCCCCGCCTCTGATTCCCCATATCTGATTCCCTGCCTCTGATTCCCCAACTCTGATTCCCCGCCTCTGATTCCCCAGCTCTGAATCCCCGCCTCTGATTCCCCGCGTCCGATTCCCTGCCTCTGATTCCCCGCCTTGATTCCCCATCTCTGATTCACAACCTCTGATTCCCCACCTCTGATTCCCTATATTTGATTCCCCGCCTCTGATTGCCCACCTCTGATTCCCAGCCTCTGATTCACCGCCTTTGATTCGCCACCTCTGATTCCCCATATCTGATTCCCCACCTCTGTTTCCCCGCCTCTGATTCCCCGCCTCTGATTCTCCATATCTCGTTCCCCGCCTCTGAATCCCCATCTCTGATTCCCGGACTCTGATTCCCCACCTCTGATTCCCGGCCTCTTATTCCCAGCATCTGATTCCCTGCCTCTGATTCCCGGCCTCTGATTCCCCGCTTCTGATTCCCTGCCTCTGATTCCCCATCTCTGATTCCGCACATCTGATTCCCTGCCTCTGATTCCCCACCTCTGATTCCCCATATCTGATTCCCCGCCTCTGTTTCCCCGCCTCTGATTCCCCGCCTCTGTTTCCCTATATCTAATTCCCCACCTCTGATGCCCCAACTCTGATTCCCCGCCTCTGATTCCCCAGCTCTGATTCCCCGCCTCTGATTCCCTGCATCCGATTCCCCATATCTGATTCCCCGCCTCTGTTTCCCCGCTTCTGATTCCCCGCCTCTGTTTCCCCATATCTGATTCCCGCCTCTGATTCCCAACTATGATTCCCCGCCTCTGATTCCCCAGCTCTGATTCCCTGCCTCTGATTCCCCGCGTTCTATTCCCTGCCTCTGATTCCCCGCCTGTGATTCCCCATCACTGATTCACCACCTCTGATTCCCTACCTCTGATTCCCCATATCTAATTCCCCGCCTCTGTTTGCCCGCCTCTGATTCCCCGCCTCTGTTTCCCCATATCTGATTCCCCGCCTCTGAAACCCCAACTCTGATTCCCTGCCTCAGATTCCCCAGCTCTGTTTCCCCGCCTTTGATTCCCCCCGTCTGATTCCCAGCCTCTGAATCCCCGTGTCTGATTTCCTGCCTCTGATTCCCCGCCTCTGATTCCCCATCTCTGATTCACCGCCTCTGATTCCCCACCTCTGATTCCCCATCTCTGATTCCGCACATCCAATTCCCTGCCTCTGATTCCCCAACTCTGATTCCCCACCTCTGATTCCCCAGCTCTGATTCCCCGCCTCAGATTCCCCGCGTCTGATTCCCTGCCTCTGATTCCCCGCCTCTGATTCCCTGCCTCTGATTCCACGCCTCTGATTCCCCATCTGTGATTGACAACCTCTGATGCCCCACCTCTGATTCCCCATATCTGATTCCCTGCCTCTGTTTCCCCGCCTCTGATTCCCCGCCTCTGATTCCCCATATCTGATTCCCCGCCTCTGATTGCCCACCTCTGATTCCCCGCATCTGATTCCCCGCCTCTGATTCTCCATATCTCATTCCCCGCCTCTGAATCCCCATCTCTGATTCCCGGACTCTGATTCCCCACCTCTGATTCCCGGCCTCTTATTCCCAGCATCTGATTCCCGGCCTCTGATTCCCGGCCTCTGATTCCCCGCCTCTGATTCTGATTCCCTGCCTCTGATTCCCCATCTCTGATTCCGCACATCTGATTCCCTGCCTCTGATTCCCCACATCTGATTCCCCATATCTGATTCCCCGCCTCTGTTTCCCCGCCTCTGATTCCCCGCCTCTGTTTCCCTATATCTAATTCCCCACCTCTGATGCCCCAACTCTGATTCCCCGCCTCTGATTCCCCAGCTCTGATTCCCCGCCTCTGATTCCCCGCATCCGATTCCCCATATCTGATTCCCCGCCTCTGTTTCCCCGCCTCTGATTCCCCGCCTCTGTTTCCCCATATCTGATTCCCCGCCTCTGATTCCCAACTATGATTCCCCGCCTCTGATTCCCCAGCTCTGATTCCCTGCGTCTGATTCCCTGCGTTCTATTCCCTGCCTCTGATTCCCCGCCTGTGATTCCCCATCACTGATTCACCACCTCTGATTCCCCACCTCTGATTCCCCATATCTAATTCCCCGCCTCTGTTTGCCCGCCTCTGATTCCCCGCCTCTGTTTCCCCATATCTGATTCCCCGTCTCTGAATCCCCAACTCTGATTCCCTGCCTCTGATTCCCCAGCTCTGATTCCCCGCCTTTGATTCCCCCCGTCTGATTCCCAGCCTCTGAATCCCCGTGTCTGATTTCCTGCCTCTGATTCCCCGCCTCTGATTCCCCATCTCTGATTCCTCTGATTCCCCACATCTGATTCCCCATCTCTGATTCCGCACATCCGATTCCCTGCCTCTGATTCCCCAACTCTGATTCCCCACCTCTGATTCCCCAGCTCTGATTCCCCGCCTCAGATTCATCGCGTCTGATTCCCTGCCTCTGATTCCCCGCCTCTGATTCCCCATCTCTGATTCCCCACCTCTGATTCCCCGTGTCTGATTCCCTGCCTCTGATTCCCCGCCTCTGAATCCCAGCCTCTGATTCCCCATATCTGATTCCCCGCCTCTGATTCCCTGCCTGATTCCCCAGCTCTGATTCCCCGCCTTTGATTCCCCCCGTCTGATTCCCAGCCTCTGAATCCCCGTGTCTGATTTCCTGCCTCTGATTCCCCGCCTCTGATTCCCCATCTCTGATTCACCGCCTCTGATTCCCCATCTCTGATTCCCCACCTCTGATTCCCCATATCTGAATCCATGCCTCTGTTTCCCCGCCTCTGATTCCCCACCTCTGTTTCCCCATATCTGATTCCCCGCCTCTGATTCCCCAACTCTAATACCCCACCTCTGATTCCCCAGCTCTGATTCCCCGCCTCTGATTCCCCGCATCTGATTCCCTGCCTCTGATTCCCCGCCTCTGATTCCAGGCCTCTGATTCCCAGCATCTGATTCCTGCCTCTTATTCCCGGCCTCTGATTCCCTGCTTCTGATTCTGATTCCCTGCCTCTGATTCTCCATCTCTTATTCCGCACATCTGATTCCTTGCCTCTGATTCCCCACCTCTGTTTCCCCATATCTGATTCCCCGCCTGGGTTTCCCCACCTCTGATTCCCCGCCTCTGTTTCCCAATATCTAAGTCCCCGCCTCTGATTCCCCAAATCTGATTCCCCACCTCTGATTCCCCAGCTCTGATTCCCCGCCTCTGATTCCCCGCATCTGATTCCCTGCATCTGATTCCAAGCCTCTGATTCCCTGCCTCTGATTCCCAACCTCTGATTCCCCACCTCTGATTCCCCATATCTGAATCCCCGCCTCTGTTTCCCCGCCTCGGATTCCCCGCCTCTGTTTCCCCATATCTGATTCCCGGCCTCTGATTCCCCGCCTCTGATTCCCCGCCTCTGATTCCCTGCCTCTGATTCCCCATCTCCGAATCCGCACATCTGATTCCCTTCCTCTGATTCCCCGCCTCTGATTCCCCGCCTCTGATTCCCTGCCTCTGATTCCCAACCTCGGATTCCCCACCTCTGTTTCCCCATTTCTGATTCCCCGCCTCTGTTTCCCCGCCTCTGATTCCCCGCCTCTGATTCCCAACTCTGATTCGCCGCCTCTGATTGCCCAGCTCTGATTCCCCGTGTTTGATTCCCTGCCTCTGATTCCCTGCCCTGATTCCCCATCTCTGTTTCACCGCCTTTGATTCGCCACCTCTGATTCCCCATATCTGATTCCCCGCCTCTGTTTCCCCGACTCTGATTCCCTGCCTCTGATTCCCAACCTCTGATTCCACACCTCTGATTCCCCATATCTGATTCCCCGCCTCTATTTCCCCATATCTGATTCCCCGCCTCTGATTCCCCAACTCTGATTCCCCGCCTCTGATTCCCCAGCTTTGATTCCCCGACTCTGATTCCCGGAGTCCGATTCCCTGCCTCTGATTCCCCGCCTCTGATTCCCCATCTCTGATTCCCCGCCTACGATTCCCCGTGTCTGATTCCCTGCCTCTGATTCCCCGCCTCTGATTCCCCGCCTCTGATTCCCTGCCACTGATTCCCTGCCCCTGATTCCCCAATTCTGATTCCCCATATCTGATTCCCCGCCTCTGTTTCCCCGCCTCTGATTCCCCGCCTCTGATTCCCCATATCTGATTCCCTGCCTCTGATTCCCCAACTCTGATTCACCGCCTCTGATTCCCCAGCTCTGAATCCCCGCCTCTGATTCCCCGCGTCTGATTCCCTGCCTCTGATTCCCCGCTTTGATTCCCCGCCTTGATTCCCCATCTCTGATTCACAACCTCGATTCCCCACCTCTGATTCCCTATATTTGATTCCCCGCCTCTGTTTCCCCGCCTCTGATTCGCAACCTCTAATTCCCCACCTCTGATTCCCCATATCTGTTTCCCCGCCTCTGTTACCCTGCCTCTGATTCCCGGCCTCTGTTTCCCCATATCTGATTCCCCTCCTCTGATTCCCCAACTCTGATTCCCCGCCTCTGATTCCCCAGCTCTGATTCCCCGCCTTTTATTCCCGGCCTCTGATTCCCTGCCGCTGATTCCCCGCCCCTGATTCCCCACCTCTGATTCCCCATATCTGATTCCCCGCCTCTGTTTCCCCAGCTCTGATTCCCTGCCTCTGATTCCCTGCCCTGATTCCCCATCTCTGTTTAACCGCCTTTGATTCGCCACCTCTGATTCCCCATATCTGATTCCCCGCCTCTGTTTCCCCGCCTCTGATTCCCTGCCTCTGATTCCCAACCTCTGATTCCACACCTCTGATTCCCCATATCTGATTCCCCGCCTCTATTTCCCCATATCTGATTCCCCGCCTCTGATTCCCCAACTCTGATTACCCGCCTCTGATTCCCCAGCTCTGATTCCCCGCCTCTGATTCCCGGCATCCGATTCCCTGCCTCTGATTCCCCGCCTCTGATTCCCCACCTCTGATTCTCCATATCTGATTCCCCGCCTCTGTTTCCCCGCCTCTGATTCCCCGCCTCTGTTTCCCTATATCTAATTCCCCACCTCTGATGCCCCAACTCTGATTCCCCGCCTCTGATTCCCCAGCTCTGATTCCCCGCCTCTGATTCCCTGCATCGCATTCCCCATATCTGATTCCCCGCCTCTGTTTCCCCGCCTCTGATTCCCCACCTCTGTTTCCCCATATCTGATTCCCGCCTCTGATTCCCAACTATGATTCCCCGCCTCTGATTCCCCAGCTCTGATTCCCTGCCTCTGATTCCCCATATCTGATTCCCCGCCTCTGTTTCCCCGCCTCTGATTCCCCGCCTCTGATTCCCCAACTCAGAATCCCCGCCTCTGATTCCCCAGCTCTGATTCCACGCCTCTGATCCCCGTGTTTGATTCCCTGCCTCTGATTCCCTGCCCTGATTCCCCATCTCTGATTCACCGCCTTTAATTCGCCACCTCTGATTCCCCATATCTGATTCCCCTCCTCTGTTTCCCCGCCTCTGATTCCCAACCTCTGATTCCACACCTCTGATTCCCCATATCTGATTCCCCGCCTCTGTTTCCCCGCCTCTGATTCCCCGCCCCTGTTTCCCCATATCTGATTCCCCACCTCTGATTCTCCTACTCTGCTTCCCCGCCTCTGATTCCCCAGCTCTGATTCCCCGCCTCTGATTCCCCGTTTTTGATTCCCTGCCTCTGATTCCCCGCCTCTGATTCCCCATCTCTGAATCACCGCCTTTGATTCGCCACCTCTGTTTCCCCATATCTGATTCCCCACCTCTGTTTCCCCGCCTCTTATTCCCCGCCTCTGATTCCCCATATCTGATTCCCCGGCTCTGATTGCCCACCTCTGATTCCCCGCCTCTGATTCGCCAGCTCTGATTCCCCGCCTCTGATTCCCCGCATCTGATTCCCTGCCTCTGATTCCCCGCCTCTGATTCCCCATCTCTGATTCACCGCCTTTGATTCGCCACCTCTGATTCCACATATCTGATTCCCCACCTCTGTTTCCCGGCCTCTGATTCCCCGCCTCTGATTCTCCATATCTCATTCCCCGCCTCTGAATCCCCATCTCTGATTCCCGGACTCTGATTCCCCACCTCTGATTCCCGGCCTCTTATTCCCAGCATCTGATTCCCGGCCTCTGATTCCCGGCCTCTGATTCCCCGCTTCTGATTCTGATTCCCTGCCTCTGATTCCCCATCTCTGATTCCGCACATCTGATTCCCTGCCTCTGATTCCCCACCTCTGATTCCCCATATCTGATTCCCCGCCTCTGTTTCCCCGCCTCTGATTCCCCGCCTCTGTTTCCCTATATCTAATTCCCCACCTCTGATGCCCCAACTCTGATTCCCCGCCTCTGATTCCCCAGCTCTGATTCCCCGCCTCTGATTCCCCGCATCCGATTCCCCATATCTGATTCCCCGCCTCTGTTTCCCCGCCTCTGATTCCCCGCCTCTGTTTCCCCATATCTGATTCCCCGCCTCTGATTCCCAACTATGATTCCCCGCCTCTGATTCCCCAGCTCTGATTCCCTGCCTCTGATTCCCTGCGTTCTATTCCCTGCCTCTGATTCCCCGCCTGTGATTCCCCATCACTGATTCACCACCTCTGATTCCCCACATCTGATTCCCCATATCTAATTCCCCGCCTCTGTTTGCCCGCCTCTGATTCCCCGCCTCTGTTTCCCCATATCTGATTCCCCGTCTCTGAATCCCCAACTCTGATTCCCTGCCTCTGATTCCCCAGCTCTGATTCCCCGCCTTTGATTCCCCCCGTCTGATTCCCAGCCTCTGAATCCCCGTGTCTGATTTCCTGCCTCTGATTCCCCGCCTCTGATTCCCCATCTCTGATTCCCCGCCTTGATTCCCCGCCTTGATTCCCCATCTCTGATTCACAACCTCTGATTCCCCACCTCTGATTCCCTATATTTGATTCCCCGCCTCTGTTTCCCCGCCTCTGATTCGCAACCTCTAATTCCCCACCTCTGATTCCCCATATCTGTTTCCCCGCCTCTGTTACCCTGCCTCTGATTCCCGGCCTCTGTTTCCCCATATCTGATTCCCCTCCTCTGATTCCCCAACTCTGATTCCCCGCCTCTGATTCCCCAGCTCTGATTCCCCGCCTTTTATTCCCGGACTCTGATTCCCTGCCACTGATTCCCCGCCCCTGATTCCCCACCTCTGATTCCCCATATCTGATTCCCCGCCTCTGTTTCCCCAGCTCTGATTCCCTGCCTCTGATTCCCTGCCCTGATTCCCCATCTCTGTTTAACCGCCTTTGATTCGCCACCTCTGATTCCCCATATCTGATTCCCCGCCTCTGTTTCCCCGCCTCTGATTCCCTGCCTCTGATTCCCAACCTCTGATTCCACACCTCTGATTCCCCATATCTGATTCCCCGCCTCTATTTCCCCATATCTGATTCCCCGCCTCTGATTCCCCAACTCTGATTCCCCGCCTCTGATTCCCCAGCTCTGATTCCCCGCCTCTGATTCCCGGCATCCGATTCCCTGCCTCTGATTCCCCGCCTCTGATTCCCCACCTCTGATTCTCCATATCTGATTCCCCGCCTCTGTTTCCCCGCCTCTGATTCCCCGCCTCTGTTTCCCTATATCTAATTCCCCACCTCTGATGCCCCAACTCTGATTCCCCGCCTCTGATTCCCCAGCTCTGATTCCCCGCCTCTGATTCCCTGCATCGCATTCCCCATATCTGATTCCCCGCCTCTGTTTCCCCGCCTCTGATTCCCCACCTCTGTTTCCCCATATCTGATTCCCGCCTCTGATTCCCAACTATGATTCCCCGCCTCTGATTCCCCAGCTCTGATTCCCTGCCTCTGATTCCCCGCGTTCTATTCCCTGCCTCTTATTCCCCGCCTGTGATTCCCCATCACTGATTCACCACCTCTGATTCCCTACCTCTGATTCCCCATATCTAATTCCCCGCCTCTGTTTGCCCGCCTCTGATTCCCCGCCTCTGTTTCCCCATATCTGATTCCCCGCCTCTGAATCCCCAACTCTGATTCCCTGCCTCAGATTACCCAGCTCTGATTCCCCGCCTTTGATTCCCCCCGTCTGATTCCCAGCCTCTGAATCCCCGTGTCTGATTTCCTGCCTCTGATTCCCCGCCTCTGATTCCCCATCTCTGATTCACCGCCTCTGATTCCCCACCTCTGATTCCCCATCTCTGATTCCGCACATCCAATTCCCTGCCTCTGATTCCCCAACTCTGATTCCCCACCTCTGATTCCCTAGCTCTGATTCCCCGCCTCAGATTCCTCGCGTCTGATTCCCTGCCTCTGATTCCCCGCCTCTGATTCCCTGCCTCTGATTCCCCATATCTGATTCCCCGCCTCTGATTCCCCAACTCTGATTCCCCGCTTCTGATTCCCCAGCTCTGAATCCCCGCCTCTGATTCCCCGCATCTGATTCCCTGCCTCTGATTCCCCGCCTCTGATTCCCCATCTGTGATTCACAACCTCTGATGCCCCACCTCCGATTCCCCATATCTGATTCCCCGCCTCTCTTTCCCCGCCTCTGATTCCCCGCCTCTGATTCCCCATATCTGATTCCCCGCCTCTGATTGCCCACCTCTGATTCCCCGCGTCTGATACCCTGCCTCTGATTCCCCGACTCTGATTCCCCATCTCTGATTCACCACCTCTGATTCCCGGCCTCTGATTCCCCATCTCTGATTCCGCACATCCGATTCCCTGCCTATGATTCCCCACCTCTGATTCCCCGCCTCTGATTCACCAAATCTGATTCCCTGCCTCTGTTTCCCCGCCTCTGATTCCCTACCTCTGTTTCCCCATATCTGATTCCCCGCCTCTGATTCCCCAACTCTAATACCCCGCCTCTGATTCCCCAGCTCTGATTCCACGCCTCTGATTCCCCGCATCTGATTCCCTGCCTCTGATTCCCCGCCTCTGATTCCAGGCCTCTGATTCCCAGCATCTGATTCCGGCCTCTGATTCCCGGCCTCTGATTCCCTGCTTCTGATTCTGTTTCCCTGCCTCTGATTCCACATCTCTGATTCCGCACATCTGATTCCCTGCCTCTGATTCCCCACCTCTGATTCCCCATATCTGATTCCCCGCCTCTGTTTCCCCGCCTCTGATTCCCCGCCTTTGTTCCCCAATATCTAAGTCCCCACCTCTGATTCCCCATATCTGATTCCCCGCCTCTGTTTCCCCGCCTCGGATTCCCCGCCTCAGTTTCCCCATATCTGATTCCCGGCCTCTGATTCCCCGCCTCTGATTCCCCGCCTCTGATTCCCTGCCTCTGATTCCCCATCTCCGATTCCGCACATCGGATTTCCTGCCTCTGATTCCCCGCCTCTGATTCCCCGCCTCTGATTCCCTGCTTCTGATTCCCAACCTCTGATTCCCCACCTCTGATTCCCCATATCTGATTCCCCGCCTCTGTTTCCCCGCCTCTGATTCCCCGCCTCTGATTCCCCAACTCTGAATCCCCGCCTCTGATTCCCCAGCTCTGATTCCACGCCTCTGATTCCCCGTGTTTGATTCCCTGCCTCTGATTCCCTGCCCTGATTCCCCATCAATGATTCACCGCCTTTAATTCGCCACCTCTGATTCCCCATATCTGATTCCCCTCCTCTGTTTCCCCGCCTCTGATTCCCAACCTCTGATTCCACACCTCTGATTCCCCATATCTGATTCCCCGCCTCTGTTTCCCCGCCTCTGATTCCCCGCCCCTGTTTCCCCATATCTGATTCCCCACCTCTGATTCTCCTACTCTGCTTCCCCGCCTCTGATTCCCCAGCTCTGATTCCCCGCCTCTGATTCCCCGTTTTTGATTCCCTGCCTCTGATTCCCCGCCTCTGATTCCCCATCTCTGAATCACCGCCTTTGATTCGCCACCTCTGTTTCCCCATATCTGATTCCCCACCTCTGTTTCCCCGCCTCTTATTCCCCGCCTCTGATTCCCCATATCTGATTCCCCGGCTCTGATTGCCCACCTCTGATTCCCCGCCTCTGATTCGCCAGCTCTGATTCCCCGCCTCTGATTCCCCGCATCTGATTCCCTGCCTCTGATTCCCCGCCTCTGATTCCCCATCTCTGATTCACCGCCTTTGATTCGCCACCTCTGATTCCCCATATCTGATTCCCCACCTCTGTTTCCCGGCCTCTGATTCCCCGCCTCTGATTCTCCATATCTCATTCCCCGCCTCTGAATCCCCATCTCTGATTCCCGGACTCTGATTCCCCACCTCTGATTCCCGGCCTCTTATTCCCAGCATCTGATTCCCGGCCTCTGATTCCCGGCCTCTGATTCCCCGCTTCTGATTCTGATTCCCTGCCTCTGATTCCCCATCTCTGATTCCGCACATCTGATTCCCTGCCTCTGATTCCCCACCTCTGATTCCCCATATCTGATTCCCCGCCTCTGTTTCCCCGCCTCTGATTCCCCGCCTCTGTTTCCCTATATCTAATTCCCCACCTCTGATGCCCCAACTCTGATTCCCCGCCTCTGATTCCCCAGCTCTGATTCCCCGCCTCTGATTCCCCGCATCCGATTCCCCATATCTGATTCCCCGCCTCTGTTTCCCCGCCTCTGATTCCCCGCCTCTGTTTCCCCATATCTGATTCCCCGCCTCTGATTCCCAACTATGATTCCCCGCCTCTGATTCCCCAGCTCTGATTCCCTGCCTCTGATTCCCTGCGTTCTATTCCCTGCCTCTGATTCCCCGCCTGTGATTCCCCATCACTGATTCACCACCTCTGATTCCCCACATCTGATTCCCCATATCTAATTCCCCGCCTCTGTTTGCCCGCCTCTGATTCCCCGCCTCTGTTTCCCCATATCTGATTCCCCGTCTCTGAATCCCCAACTCTGATTCCCTGCCTCTGATTCCCCAGCTCTGATTCCCCGCCTTTGATTCCCCCCGTCTGATTCCCAGCCTCTGAATCCCCGTGTCTGATTTCCTGCCTCTGATTCCCCGCCTCTGATTCCCCATCTCTGATTCACCGCCTCTGATTCCCCACCTCTGATTCCCCATCTCTGATTCCGCACATCCGATTCCCTGCCTCTGATTCCCCAACTCTGATTCCCCGCCTCTGATTCCCCATCTCTGATTCCCCACCTCTGATTCCCCGTGTCTGATTCCCTGCCTCTGATTCCCCGCCTCTGAATACCAGCCTCTGATTCCCCATATCTGATTCCCCGCCTCTGATTCCCTGCCTCTGATTCCCCAGCTCTGATTCCCAGCCTTTGATTCCCCCTGTCTGATTCCCAGCCTCTGAATCCCCGTGTCTGATTTCCTGCCCCTGATACCCCACCTCTGATTCCCCATCTCTGATTCACCGCCTCTGATTCCCCATCTCTGATTCCCCACCTCTGATTCCCCGTGTCTGATTCCCCGTGTCTGATTCCCTGCCTCTGATTCCACGCCTCTGATTCCCCATATCTGATTCCCTGCCACTGATTCCCCGCCTCTCATTCCCAACTCTGATTCACCACCTCTGATTCCCGGCCTCTGATTGCCCACCTCTGATTCCCCGCCTCTGATTCGCCAGCTATGATTCCCCCCCTCTGATTCCCCGCGTCTGATTCCCCGCCTCTGATTCCCCAACTCTAATACCCCGCCTCTGATTCCCCAGCTCTGATTCCCCTCCTCTGATTCCCCGCATCTGAATCCCTGCCTCTGATTCCCCGCCTCTGATTCCAGGCCTCTGATTCCCAACCTCTGATTCCCCACCTCTGATTCCCATAACTTATTCCCCGCCTCTGTTTCACCGCCTCTGATTCCCCGCCTCTGTTTCCCCATATCTGATTCCCCACCTCTGATTCCCCAACTCTGATTCCCCGCCTGTGATTCCCCAGCTCTGATTCCCCGCCTCTGATTCCCCATATCTGATTCCCATCCTCTGATTGCCCACCTCTGATTCCCCGCCTCTGATTCGCCAGCTATGATTCCCCGCCTCTGATTCCCCGCATCTGATTCCCTGCCTCTGATTCCCCCCTTGATTCCCCATCTCTGATTCCCCGCCTGTGATTCCCCAGCTCTGATTCCCCGCCTCTGATTCCCCAGCTCTGATTCCCAGCCTCTGATTCCCCGTGTTTGATCCCCTGCCTCTGATTACCTTCCTCTGATTCCCGGCCACTGATACCCCGCTTCTGATTCTGATTCCCTGCCTCTGATTCCCCATCTCTGATTCACCACATCTAATTCCCTGCCTCTGATTCCACGCCCCTGATTCCCCACCCCTGATTCCCCATATCTGATTCCCCGCCTCTGTTTCCCTGCCTCTGATTCCCCGCCCCTGTTTCCCCATATCTGATTCCCCGCCTCTGATTCCCCAACTCTGATTCCCCGCCTCTGATTCCCCAGCTCTGATTCCCCGCCTCTGATTCCCCGTGTTTGATTCCCTGCCTCTGATTCCCCGCCTCTGATTCCCCATCTCCGATTCACCGCCTTTGATTCGCCACCTCTGATTCCCCATATCTGATTCCCCACCTCTGTTACCCCGCCTCTGATTCCCCGCCTCTGATTCCCCATATATCATTCCCCGCCTCTGAATCCCCATCTCTGATTCCCGGACTCTGATTCCCCTCCTCTGATTCCCGGCCTCTTATTCCCGGCATATTAATCCCGGCCTCTGATTCCCGGCCTCTGATTCCCCGCTTCTGATTCTGATTCCCTGCCTCTGATTCCCAATCTCTGATTCCGCACATCTGATTCCCTGCCTCTGATTCCCCACCTCTGATTCCCCATATCTGATTCCTCGCCTCTTGTTTCTCCGCCTCTGATTCCCCGCCTCTGTTTCCCCATATCTAATTCCCCACCTCAGATGCCCCAACTCTGATACCCCGCCTCTGATTCCCCAGCTCTGATTCCCCGCCTCTGATTCCCCGCATCCGATTCCCCATATCTGATTCCCCGCCTCTGATTCCCAACTATGATTCCCCGCCTCTGATTCCCCAGCTCTGATTCCCCGCCTCTGATTCCCCGCGTTCTATTCCCTGCCTCTGATTCCTCGCCTGTGATTCCCCATCTCTGATTCACCACCTCTGATTCCCCACCTCTGATTCCCCATATCTAATTCCCCGCCTCTGTTTGCCCGCCTCTGATTCCCCGCCTCTGTTTCCCCATATCTGATTCCCCGTGTCTGATTCCCTGCCTCTGATTCCCCGCCTCTGATTCCCCGCCTCTGATTCCCTGCCACTGATTCCCTGCCCCTGATACCCCACCTCTGATTCCCCATATCTGATTCCCTGCCTCTGTTTCCCCATCTCTGATTCCCCACCTCTGATTCCCCGTGTCTGATTCCCCGTGTCTGATTCCCTGCCTCTGATTCCAGGCCTCTGATTCCCCGCCTCTGATTCCCTGCCACTGATTTCCTGCCTCTGATTCCCCGCCTCTGATTCCCCATCTCTGATTCACCGCCTCTGATTCCCCATCTCTGATTCCCCACCTCTGATTCCCCGTGTCTGATTCCCCGTGTCTGATTCCCTGCCTCTGATTCCACGCCTCTGATTCCCCATATCTGATTCCCTGCCACTGATTCCCCGCCTCTCATTCCCCATCTCTGATTCACCACCTCTGATTCCCGGCCTCTGATTGCCCACCTCTGATTCCCCGCCTCTGATTCGCCAGCTATGATTCCCCCCCTCTAATTCCCCGCGTCTGATTCCCCGCCTCTGATTCCCCAACTCTAATACCCCACCTCTGATTCCCCAGCTCTGATTCCCCTCCTCTGATTCCCCGCATCTTAATCCCTGCCTCTGATTCTTCGCCTCTGATTCCAGGCCTCTGATTCCCAACCTCTGATTCCCCACCTCTGATTCCCATAACTGATTCCCCGCCTCTGTTTCACCGCCTCTGATTCCCCGCCTCTGTTTCCCCATATCTGATTCCCCACCTCTGATTCCCCAACTCTGATTCCCCGCCTGTGATTCCCCAGCTCTGATTCCCCGCCTCTGATTCCCCATATCTGATTCCCATCCTCTGATTGCCCACCTCTGATTCCCCGCCTCTGATTCGCCAGCTATGATTCCCCGCCTCTGATTCCCCGCATCTGATTCCCTGCCTCTGATTCCCCCCTTGATTCCCCATCTCTGATTCCCCGCCTGTGATTCCCCAGCTCTGATTCCCCGCCTCTGATTCCCCAGCTCTGATTCCCAGCCTCTGATTCCCCGTGTTTGATCCCCTGCCTCTGATTACCTTCCTCTGATTCCCGGCCACTGATACCCCGCTTCTGATTCTGATTCCCTGCCTCTGATTCCCCATCTCTGATTCACCACATCTAATTCCCTGCCTCTGATTCCACGCCCCTGATTCCCCACCCCTGATTCCCCATATCTGATTCCCTGCCTCTGTTTCCCTGCCTCTGATTCCCCGCCCCTGTTTCCCCATATCTGATTCCCCGCCTCTGATTCCCCAACTCTGATTCCCCGCCTCTGATTCCCCAGCTCTGATTCCACGCCTCTGATTCCCCGTGTTTGATTCCCTGCCTCTGATTCCCCGCCTCTGATTCCCCATCTCTGATTCACCGCCTTTGATTCGCCACCTCTGATTCCCCATATCTGATTCCCCACCTCTGTTACCCCGCCTCTGATTCCCCGCCTCTGATTCCCCATATATCATTCCCCGCCTCTGAATCCCCATCTCTGATTCCCGGACTCTGATTCCCCACCTCTGATTCCCGGCCTCTTATTCCCGGCATCTGAATCCCGGCCTCTGATTCCCGGCCTCTGATTCCCCGCTTCTGATTCTGATTCCCTGCCTCTGATTCCCCATCTCTGATTCCGCACATCTGATTCCCTGCCTCTGATTCCCCACCTCTGATTCCCCATATCTGATTCCTCGCCTCTGTTTCCCCGCCTCTGATTCCCCGCCTCTGTTTCCCCATATCTAATTCCCCACCTCAGATGCCCCAACTCTGATACCCCGCCTCTGATTCCCCAGCTCTGATTCCCCGCCTCTGATTCCCCGCATCCGATTCCCCATATCTGATTCCCCGCCTCTGTTTCCCCGCCTTTGATTCCCCGCCTCTGTTTCCCCATATCTGATTCCCCGCCTCTGATTCCCAACTATGATTCCCCGCTTCTGATTCCCCAGCTCTGATTCCCCGCCTCTGATTCCCCGCGTTCTATTCCCTGCCTCTGATTCCTCGCCTGTGATTCCCCATCTCTGATTCACCACCTCTGATTCCCCACCTCTGATTCCCCATATCTAATTCCCCGCCTCTGTTTGCCCGCCTCTGATTCCCCGCCTCTGTTTCCCCATATCTGATTCCCCGTGTCTGATTCCCTGCCTCTGATTCCCCGCCTCTGATTCCCCGCCTCTGATTCCCTGCCACTGATTCCCTGCCCCTGATACCCCACCTCTGATTCCCCATATCTGATTCCCTGCCTCTGTTTCCCCGCCTCTGATTCCCCGCCTCTGATTCCCCATATCTGATTCCCCGCCTCTGATTCCCCAACTCTGATTCCCCGCCTCTGATTCTCCAGCTCTGAATCCCCGCCTCTGATTCCCCGCGTCAGTTTCCCCGCCTCTGATTCCCCGCCTCTGTTTCCCCATATAGAAGTCCCCGACTCTGATTCCCCAACTCTGATTCCCCACCTCTGATTCCCCAGCTCTGATTCCCCGCCTCTGATTTCCCGCATCTGATTCCCTGCATCTGATTCCCAGCCTCTGATTCCCTGCCTCTGATTCCCAACCTCTGATTCTCCACCTCTGATTCCCCATATCTGATTCCCCGCCTCTGTTTCCCCGCCTCCGATTCCCCGCCTCTGTTTCCCCATATCTGATTCCCGGCCTCTGATTCTCCGCCTCTGATTCCCCGCCGCTGATTCCCTGCCTCTGATTCCCCATCTCCGATTCCGCACATCGGATTCCCTGCCTCTGATTCCCCGCCTCTGATTCCCCGCCTCTGATTCCCTGCTTCTGATTCCCAACCTCTGATTCCCCACCTCTGATTCCCCATATCTGATTCCCCGCCTCTGTTTCCCCGCCTCTGATTCCCCGCCTCTGATTCCCCAACTCTGAATCCCCGCCTCTGATTCCCCAGCTTTGATTCCCCGCCTCTGATTCCCCGCATCTGATTCCCTGCCTCTGATTCCCCGCCTCTGATTCCAGGCCTCTGATTCCCAGCATCTGATTCCAGCCTTTGATTCCCGGCCTCTGATTCCCTGCTTCTGATTCTGATTCCCTGCCTCTGATTCCCCATCTCTGATTCCGCACATCTGATTCCTTGCCTCTGATTCCCCACCTCTGATTCCCCATATCTGATTCCCCACCTGGGTTTCCCCGCCTCTGATTCCCCGCCTCTGTTTCCCAATATCTAAGTCCCCGCCTCTGATTCCCCAAATCTGATTCCCCACCTCTGATTCCCCAGCTCTGATTCCCCGCCTCTGATTCCCCGCATCTGATTCCCTGCATCTGATTCCAAGCCTCTGATTCCCTGCCTCTGATTCCCAACCTCTGATTCCCCACCTCTGATTCCCCATATCTGATTCCCGGCCTCTGATTCCCCGCCTCTGATTCCCCGCCTCTGATTCCCTGCCTCTGATTCCCCATCTCCGATTCCGCACATCTGATTCCCTTCCTCTGATTCCCCGCCTCTGATTTTCCGCCTCTGATTCCCTGCCTCTGATTCCCAACCTCGGATTCCCCACCTCTGATTCCCCATATCTGATTCCCCGCCTCTGTTTCCCCGCCTCTGATACCCCACCTCTGATTCCCAACTCTGATTCCCCGCCTCTGATTCCCCAGCTCTGATTCCCCGTGTTTGATTCCCTGCCTCTGATTCCCTGCCCTGATTCCCCATCTCTGTTTCACCGCCTTTGATTCGCCACCTCTTATTCCCCATATCTGATTCCCCGCCTCTGTTTCCCCGACTCTGATTCCCTGCCTCTGATTCCCAACCTCTGATTCCACACCTCTGATTCCCCATATCTGATTCCCCGCCTCTATTTCCCCATATCTGATTTCCCGCCTCTGATTCCCCAACTCTGATTCCCCGCCTCTGATTCCCCAGCTCTGATTCCCCGACTCTGATTCCCGGCATCCGATTCCCTGCCTCTGATTCCCCGCCTCTGATTCCCCATCTCTGATTCCCCGCCTCTGATTCCCTGTGTCTGATTCCCTGCCTTTGATTCCCCGCCTCTGATTCCCCGCCTCTGATTCCCTGCCACTGATTCCCTGCCCCTGATTCCCCACCTCTGATTCCCCACATCTGATTCCCGGCCTCTGTTTCCCCGCCTCTGATTCCCCGCCTCTGATTCCCCATATCTGATTCCCTGCCTCTGATTCCCCAACTCTGATTCCCCGCCTCTGATTCCCCAGCTCTGAATCCCCGCCTCTGATTCCCCTCGTCTGATTCCCTGCCTCTGATTCCCCGCCTTGATTCCCCATCTCTGATTCACAACCTCTGATTCCCCACCTCTGATTCCCTATATTTGATTCCCCGCCTCTGTTTCCCCGCCTCTGATTCCCCGCCTCTGATTCCCCATATCTGATTCCCCGCCTCTGATTGCCCACCTCTGATTCCCAGCCTCTGATTCGCCAGCTCTGATTCCCCGCCTCTGATTCCCCGCATCTGATTCCCTGCCTCTGATTCCCCGCCTCTGATTCCCCATCTCTGATTCACCGCCTTTGATTCGCCACCTCTGATTCCCCATATCTGATTCCCCACCTCTGATTCCCGGCCTCTTATTCCCAGCATCTGATTCCCGGCCTCTGATTCCCGGCCTCTGATTCCCCGCTTCTGATTCTGATTCCCTGCCTCTTATTCCCCATCTCTGATTCCGCACATCTGATTCCCTGCCTCTGATTCCCCACCTCTGATTCCCCATATCTGATTCCCCGCCTCTGTTTCCCCGCCTCTGATTCCCCGCCTCTGTTTCCCTATATCTAATTCCCCACCTCTGATGCCCCAACTCTGATTCCCCGCCTCTGATTCCCCAGCTCTGATTCCCCGCCTCTGATTCCCTGCATCCGATTCCCCATATCTGATTCCCCGCCTCTGTTTCACCGCCTCTGATTCCCTGCTTCTGATTCTGATTCCCTGCCTCTGATTCCCCATCTCTGATTCCGCACATCTGATGCCCCGCCTCTGATACCCCATCTCTGATTCCCCGCCTCTGATTCCCCGTGTCTGATTCCCTGCCTCTGATTCCCCGCCTCTGATTCCCTGCCACTGATTCCCTGCCCCTGATACCCCACCTCTGATTCCCCATATCTGATTCCCTGCCTCTGTTTCCCCGCCTCTGATTCCCCGCCTCTGATTCCCCGCCTCTGATTCCCCGCCTCTGATTCCCCAACTCTGATTCCCCGCCTCTGATTCTCCAGCTCTGAATCCCCGCCTCTGATTCCCCGCGTCAGTTTCCCCGCCTCTGATTCCCCGCCTCTGTTTCCCCATATCTAAGTCCCCGACTCTGATTCCCCAACTCTGATTCCCCACCTCTGATTCCCCAGCTCTGATTCCCCGCCTCTGATTTCCCGCATCTGATTCCCTGCATCTGATTCCCAGCCTCTGATTCCCTGCCTCTGATTCCCAACCTCTGATTCTCCACCTCTGATTCCCCATATCTGATTCCCCGCCTCTGTTTCCCCGCCTCCGATTCCCCGCCTCTGTTTCCCCATATCTGATTCCCGGCCTCTGATTCTCCGCCTCTGATTCCCCGCCGCTGATTCCCTGCCTCTGATTCCCCATCTCCGATTCCGCACATCGGATTCCCTGCCTCTGATTCCCCGCCTCTGATTCCCCGCCTCTGATTCCCTGCTTCTGATTCCCAACCTCTGATTCCCCACCTCTGATTCCCCATATCTGATTCCCCGCCTCTGTTTCCCCGCCTCTGATTCCCCGCCTCTGATTCCCCAACTCTGAATCCCCGCCTCTGATTCCCCAGCTTTGATTCCCCGCCTCTGATTCCCCGCATCTGATTCCCTGCCTCTGATTCCCCGCCTCTGATTCCAGGCCTCTGATTCCCAGCATCTGATTCCAGCCTTTGATTCCCGGCCTCTGATTCCCTGCTTCTGATTCTGATTCCCTGCCTCTGATTCCCCATCTCTGATTCCGCACATCTGATTCCTTGCCTCTGATTCCCCACCTCTGATTCCCCATATCTGATTCCCCACCTGGGTTTCCCCGCCTCTGATTCCCCGCCTCTGTTTCCCAATATCTAAGTCCCCGCCTCTGATTCCCCAAATCTGATTCCCCACCTCTGATTCCCCAGCTCTGATTCCCCGCCTCTGATTCCCCGCATCTGATTCCCTGCATCTGATTCCAAGCCTCTGATTCCCTGCCTCTGATTCCCAACCTCTGATTCCCCACCTCTGATTCCCATTATCTGATTCCCGGCCTCTGATTCCCCGCCTCTGATTCCCCGCCTCTGATTCCCTGCCTCTGATTCCCCATCTCCGATTCCGCACATCTGATTCCCTTCCTCTGATTCCCCGCCTCTGATTTTCCGCCTCTGATTCCCTGCCTCTGATTCCCAACCTCGGATTCCCCACCTCTGATTCCCCATATCTGATTCCCCGCCTCTGTTTCCCCGCCTCTGATACCCCACCTCTGATTCCCAACTCTGATTCCCCGCCTCTGATTCCCCAGCTCTGATTCCCCGTGTTTGATTCCCTGCCTCTGATTCCCTGCCCTGATTCCCCATCTCTGTTTCACCGCCTTTGATTCGCCACCTCTTATTCCCCATATCTGATTCCCCGCCTCTGTTTCCCCGACTCTGATTCCCTGCCTCTTATTCCCAACCTCTGATTCCACACCTCTGATTCCCCATATCTGATTCCCCGCCTCTATTTCCCCATATCTGATTTCCCGCCTCTGATTCCCCAACTCTGATTCCCCGCCTCTGATTCCCCAGCTCTGATTCCCCGACTCTGATTCCCGGCATCCGATTCCCTGCCTCTGATTCCCCGCCTCTGATTCCGCATCTCTGATTCCCCGCCTCTGATTCCCCGTGTCTGATTCCCTGCCTTTGATTCCCCGCCTCTGATTCCCCGCCTCTGATTCCCTGCCACTGATTCCCTGCCCCTGATTCCCCACCTCTGATTCCCCACATCTGATTCCCGGCCTCTGTTTCCCCGCCTCTGATTCCCCGCCTCTGATTCCCCATATCTGATTCCCTGCCTCTGATTCCCCAACTCTGATTCCCCGCCTCTGATTCCCCAGCTCTGAATCCCCGCCTCTGATTCCCCTCGTCTGATTCCCTGCCTCTGATTCCCCGCCTTGATTCCCCATCTCTGATTCACAACCTCTGATTCCCCACCTCTGATTCCCTATATTTGATTCCCCGCCTCTGTTTCCCCGCCTCTGATTCCCCGCCTCTGATTCCCCATATCTGATTCCCCGCCTCTGATTGCCCACCTCTGATTCCCAGCCTCTGATTCGCCAGCTCTGATTCCCCGCCTCTGATTCCCCGCATCTGATTCCCTGCCTCTGATTCCCCGCCTCTGATTCCCCATCTCTGATTCACCGCCTTTGATTCGCCACCTCTGATTCCCCATATCTGATTCCCCACCTCTGATTCCCGGCCTCTTATTCCCAGCATCTGATTCCCGGCCTCTGATTCCCGGCCTCTGATTCCCCGCTTCTGATTCTGATTCCCTGCCTCTTATTCCCCATCTCTGATTCCGCACATCTGATTCCCTGCCTCTGATTCCCCACCTCTGATTCCCCATATCTGATTCCCCGCCTCTGTTTCCCCGCCTCTGATTCCCCGCCTCTGTTTCCCTATATCTAATTCCCCACCTCTGATGCCCCAACTCTGATTCCCCGCCTCTGATTCCCCAGCTCTGATTCCCCGCCTCTGATTCCCTGCATCCGATTCCCCATATCTGATTCCCCGCCTCTGTTTCACCGCCTCTGATTCCCTGCTTCTGATTCTGATTCCCTGCCTCTGATTCCCCATCTCTGATTCCGCACATCTGATGCCCCGCCTCTGATACCCCATCTCTGATTCCCCGCCTCTGATTCCCCGTGTCTGATTCCCTGCCTCTGATTCCCCGCCTCTAATTCCCCGCCTCTGTTTCCCCGCCTCTGATTCCCCGCCTCTGATTCCCCATATCTGACTCCCCGCCTCTGATTCCCCAACAGTGATTCCCCGCCTCTGATTCCCCATCTCTGATTCCCAGTCCTCTTATTCCCGGCATCTGATTCCCGGCCTCTGATTTCCAGCCTCTGATTTCCTGCCACTGATCCCCCGCCCCTGATTCCCCACCTCTGATTCCCCATATCTGATTCCCCGCCTCTGTTTCCCCGCCTCTGATTGGTCGCCTCTGATACCCCGCCTCTTATTCCCCATCTCTAAATCACTGCCTCTGATTCGCCTCCTCTGATTCCCCATATCTGATTCCCTGCCTCTGATTCCCCGCCTCTGATTCCCCGTGTCTGATTCCCTGCCTCTGATTCCCCGCCTCTGATTCCCCGCCTCTGTTTCCCCGCCTCTGATTCCCCGCCTCTGATTCCCCATATCTGATTCCCCGCCTCTGATTCCCCATCTCTGATTCAACACCTCTGATTCCCCGCGTCTGATTCCCCACCTCCGATTCCCCATCTCTGATTCCCCATATCTGATTCCCCGCGACTGTTTCCCCGCCTCTGATTCGACGCCTCTGTTTCCCCATATCTGATTCCCCGCCTCTGATTCCCCAACTCTGCTTTCCCGCCTCTGATTCCCCACCTCTGATTCCCCGCCTCTGATTCCTCGCATCTGATTCCCTGCCTCTGATGCCCCGCCTCTGATTCCCCATCTCTGATTCCCCGCCTCTGATTCCCCGTGTCTGATTCCCTGCCTCTGATTCCCCGCCTCTGATTCCCTGCCACTGATTCCCTGCCCCTGATACCCCACCTCTGATTCCCCATATCTGATTCCCTGCCTCTGTTTCCCCGCCTCTGATTCCCCGCCTCTGATTCCCCGCCTCTGATTCCCCGCCTCTGATTCCCCAACTCTGATTCCCCGCCTCTGATTCTCCAGCTCTGAATCCCCGCCTCTGATTCCCCGCGTCAGTTTCCCCGCCTCTGATTCCCCGCCTCTGTTTCCCCATATCTAAGTCCCCGACTCTGATTCCCCAACTCTGATTCCCCACCTCTGATTCCCCAGCTCTGATTCCCCGCCTCTGATTTCCCGCATCTGATTCCCTGCATCTGATTCCCAGCCTCTGATTCCCTGCCTCTGATTCCCAACCTCTGATTCTCCACCTCTGATTCCCCATATCTGATTCCCCGCCTCTGTTTCCCCGCCTCCGATTCCCCGCCTCTGTTTCCCCATATCTGATTCCCGGCCTCTGATTCTCCGCCTCTGATTCCCCGCCGCTGATTCCCTGCCTCTGATTCCCCATCTCCGATTCCGCACATCGGATTCCCTGCCTCTGATTCCCCGCCTCTGATTCCCCGCCTCTGATTCCCTGCTTCTGATTCCCAACCTCTGATTCCCCACCTCTGATTCCCCATATCTGATTCCCCGCCTCTGTTTCCCCGCCTCTGATTCCCCGCCTCTGATTCCCCAACTCTGAATCCCCGCCTCTGATTCCCCAGCTTTGATTCCCCGCCTCTGATTCCCCGCATCTGATTCCCTGCCTCTGATTCCCCGCCTCTGATTCCAGGCCTCTGATTCCCAGCATCTGATTCCAGCCTTTGATTCCCGGCCTCTGATTCCCTGCTTCTGATTCTGATTCCCTGCCTCTGATTCCCCATCTCTGATTCCGCACATCTGATTCCTTGCCTCTGATTCCCCACCTCTGATTCCCCATATCTGATTCCCCACCTGGGTTTCCCCGCCTCTGATTCCCCGCCTCTGTTTCCCAATATCTAAGTCCCCGCCTCTGATTCCCCAAATCTGATTCCCCACCTCTGATTCCCCAGCTCTGATTCCCCGCCTCTGATTCCCCGCATCTGATTCCCTGCATCTGATTCCAAGCCTCTGATTCCCTGCCTCTGATTCCCAACCTCTGATTCCCCACCTCTGATTCCCCATATCTGATTCCCGGCCTCTGATTCCCCGCCTCTGATTCCCCGCCTCTGATTCCCTGCCTCTGATTCCCCATCTCCGATTCCGCACATCTGATTCCCTTCCTCTGATTCCCCGCCTCTGATTTTCCGCCTCTGATTCCCTGCCTCTGATTCCCAACCTCGGATTCCCCACCTCTGATTCCCCATATCTGATTCCCCGCCTCTGTTTCCCCGCCTCTGATACCCCACCTCTGATTCCCAACTCTGATTCCCCGCCTCTGATTCCCCAGCTCTGATTCCCCGTGTTTGATTCCCTGCCTCTGATTCCCTGCCCTGATTCCCCATCTCTGTTTCACCGCCTTTGATTCGCCACCTCTTATTCCCCATATCTGATTCCCCGCCTCTGTTTCCCCGACTCTGATTCCCTGCCTCTTATTCCCAACCTCTGATTCCACACCTCTGATTCCCCATATCTGATTCCCCGCCTCTATTTCCCCATATCTGATTTCCCGCCTCTGATTCCCCAACTCTGATTCCCCGCCTCTGATTCCCCAGCTCTGATTCCCCGACTCTGATTCCCGGCATCCGATTCCCTGCCTCTGATTCCCCGCCTCTGATTCCGCATCTCTGATTCCCCGCCTCTGATTCCCCGTGTCTGATTCCCTGCCTTTGATTCCCCGCCTCTGATTCCCCGCCTCTGATTCCCTGCCACTGATTCCCTGCCCCTGATTCCCCACCTCTGATTCCCCACATCTGATTCCCGGCCTCTGTTTCCCCGCCTCTGATTCCCCGCCTCTGATTCCCCACATCTGATTCCCGGCCTCTGATTCCCCAGCTCTGAATCCCCGCCTCTGATTCCCCTCGTCTGATTCCCTGCCTCTGATTCCCCGCCTTGATTCCCCATCTCTGATTCACAACCTCTGATTCCCCACCTCTGATTCCCTATATTTGATTCCCCGCCTCTGTTTCCCCGCCTCTGATTCCCCGCCTCTGATTCCCCACATCTGATTCCCCGCCTCTGATTGCCCACCTCTGATTCCCAGCCTCTGATTCGCCAGCTCTGATTCCCCGCCTCTGATTCCCCGCATCTGATTCCCTGCCTCTGATTCCCCGCCTCTGATTCCCCATCTCTGATTCACCGCCTTTGATTCGCCACCTCTGATTCCCCATATCTGATTCCCCACCTCTGATTCCCGGCCTCTTATTCCCAGCATCTGATTCCCCGCCTCTGTTTCCCCGCCTCTGATTCCCCGCCTCTGTTTCCCTATATCTAATTCCCCACCTCTGATGCCCCAACTCTGATTCCCCGCCTCTGATTCCCCAGCTCTGATTCCCCGCCTCTGATTCCCTGCATCCGATTCCCCATATCTGATTCCCCGCCTCTGTTTCACCGCCTCTGATTCCCTGCTTCTGATTCTGATTCCCTGCCTCTGATTCCCCATCTCTGATTCCGCACATCTGATGCCCCGCCTCTGATACCCCATCTCTGATTCCCCGCCTCTGATTCCCCGTGTCTGATTCCCTGCCTCTGATTCCCCGCCTCTAATTCCCCGCCTCTGTTTCCCCGCCTCTGATTCCCCGCCTCTGATTCCCCATATCTGACTCCCCGCCTCTGATTCCCCAACAGTGATTCCCCGCCTCTGATTCCCCATCTCTGATTCCCAGTCCTCTTATTCCCGGCATCTGATTCCCGGCCTCTGATTTCCAGCCTCTGATTTCCTGCCACTGATCCCCCGCCCCTGATTCCCCACCTCTGATTCCCCATATCTGATTCCCCGCCTCTGTTTCCCCGCCTCTGATTGGTCGCCTCTGATACCCCGCCTCTTATTCCCCATCTCTAAATCACTGCCTCTGATTCGCCTCCTCTGATTCCCCATATCTGATTCCCTGCCTCTGATTCCCCGCCTCTGATTCCCCGTGTCTGATTCCCTGCCTCTGATTCCCCGCCTCTGATTCCCCGCCTCTGTTTCCCCGCCTCTGATTCCCCGCCTCTGATTCCCCATATCTGATTCCCCGCCTCTGATTCCCCATCTCTGATTCAACACCTCTGATTCCCCGCGTCTGATTCCCCACCTCCGATTCCCCATCTCTGATTCCCCATATCTGATTCCCCGCGACTGTTTCCCCGCCTCTGATTCGACGCCTCTGTTTCCCCATATCTGATTCCCCGCCTCTGATTCCCCAACTCTGCTTTCCCGCCTCTGATTCCCCACCTCTGATTCCCCGCCTCTGATTCCTCGCATCTGATTCCCTGCCTCTGATGCCCCGCCTCTGATTCCCCATCTCTGATTCCCCGCCTCTGATTCCCCGTGTCTGATTCCCTGCCTCTGATTCCCCGCCTCTGATTCCCTGCCACTGATTCCCTGCCCCTGATACCCCACCTCTGATTCCCCATATCTGATTCCCTGCCTCTGTTTCCCCGCCTCTGATTCCCCGCCTCTGATTCCCCGCCTCTGATTCCCCGCCTCTGATTCCCCAACTCTGATTCCCCGCCTCTGATTCTCCAGCTCTGAATCCCCGCCTCTGATTCCCCGCGTCAGTTTCCCCGCCTCTGATTCCCCGCCTCTGTTTCCCCATATCTAAGTCCCCGACTCTGATTCCCCAACTCTGATTCCCCACCTCTGATTCCCCAGCTCTGATTCCCCGCCTCTGATTTCCCGCATCTGATTCCCTGCATCTGATTCCCAGCCTCTGATTCCCTGCCTCTGATTCCCAACCTCTGATTCTCCACCTCTGATTCCCCATATCTGATTCCCCGCCTCTGTTTCCCCGCCTCCGATTCCCCGCCTCTGTTTCCCCATATCTGATTCCCGGCCTCTGATTCTCCCCCTCTGATTCCCCGCCGCTGATTCCCTGCCTCTGATTCCCCATCTCCGATTCCGCACATCGGATTCCCTGCCTCTGATTCCCCGCCTCTGATTCCCCGCCTCTGATTCCCTGCTTCTGATTCCCAACCTCTGATTCCCCACCTCTGATTCCCCATATCTGATTCCCCGCCTCTGTTTCCCTGCCTCTGATTCCCCGCCTCTGATTCCCCAACTCTGAATCCCCGCCTCTGATTCCCCAGCTTTGATTCCCCGCCTCTGATTCCCCGCATCTGATTCCCTGCCTCTGATTCCCCGCCTCTGATTCCAGGCCTCTGATTCCCAGCATCTGATTCCAGCCTTTGATTCCCGGCCTCTGATTCCCTGCTTCTGATTCTGATTCCCTGCCTCTGATTCCCCATCTCTGATTCCGCACATCTGATTCCTTGCCTCTGATTCCCCACCTCTGATTCCCCATATCTGATTCCCCACCTGGGTTTCCCCGCCTCTGATTCCCCGCCTCTGTTTCCCAATATCTAAGTCCCCGCCTCTGATTCCCCAAATCTGATTCCCCACCTCTGATTCCCCAGCTCTGATTCCCCGCCTCTGATTCCCCGCATCTGATTCCCTGCATCTGATTCCAAGCCTCTGATTCCCTGCCTCTGATTCCCAACCTCTGATTCCCCACCTCTGATTCCCCATATCTGATTCCCGGCCTCTGATTCCCCGCCTCTGATTCCCCGCCTCTGATTCCCTGCCTCTGATTCCCCATCTCCGATTCCGCACATCTGATTCCCTTCCTCTGATTCCCCGCCTCTGATTTTCCGCCTCTGATTCCCTGCCTCTGATTCCCAACCTCGGATTCCCCACCTCTGATTCCCCATATCTGATTCCCCGCCTCTGTTTCCCCGCCTCTGATACCCCACCTCTGATTCCCAACTCTGATTCCCCGCCTCTGATTCCCCAGCTCTGATTCCCCGTGTTTGATTCCCTGCCTCTGATTCCCTGCCCTGATTCCCCATCTCTGTTTCACCGCCTTTGATTCGCCACCTCTTATTCCCCATATCTGATTCCCTGCCTCTGTTTCCCCGACTCTGATTCCCTGCCTCTTATTCCCAACCTCTGATTCCACACCTCTGATTCCCCATATCTGATTCCCCGCCTCTATTTCCCCATATCTGATTTCCCGCCTCTGATTCCCCAACTCTGATTCCCCGCCTCTGATTCCCCAGCTCTGATTCCCCGACTCTGATTCCCGGCATCCGATTCCCTGCCTCTGATTCCCCGCCTCTGATTCCGCATCTCTGATTCCCCGCCTCTGATTCCCCGTGTCTGATTCCCTGCCTTTGATTCCCCGCCTCTGATTCCCCGCCTCTGATTCCCTGCCACTGATTCCCTGCCCCTGATTCCCCACCTCTGATTCCCCACATCTGATTCCCGGCCTCTGTTTCCCCGCCTCTGATTCCACGCCTCTGATTCCCCACATCTGATTCCCGGCCTCTGATTCCCCAGCTCTGAATCCCCGCCTCTGATTCCCCTCGTCTGATTCCCTGCCTCTGATTCCCCGCCTTGATTCCCCATCTCTGATTCACAACCTCTGATTCCCCACCTCTGATTCCCTATATTTGATTCCCCGCCTCTGTTTCCCCGCCTCTGATTCCCCGCCTCTGATTCCCCATATCTGATTCCCCGCCTCTGATTGCCCACCTCTGATTCCCAGCCTCTGATTCGCCAGCTCTGATTCCCCGCCTCTGATTCCCCGCATCTGATTCCCTGCCTCTGATTCCCCGCCTCTGATTCCCCATCTCTGATTCACCGCCTTTGATTCGCCACCTCTGATTCCCCATATCTGATTCCCCACCTCTGATTCCCGGCCTCTTATTCCCAGCATCTGATTCCCGGCCTCTGATTCCCGGCCTCTGATTCCCCGCTTCTGATTCTGATTCCCTGCCTCTTATTCCCCATCTCTGATTCCGCACATCTGATTCCCTGCCTCTGATTCCCCACCTCTGATTCCCCATATCTGATTCCCCGCCTCTGTTTCCCCGCCTCTGATTCCCCGCCTCTGTTTCCCTATATCTAATTCCCCACCTCTGATGCCCCAACTCTGATTCCCCGCCTCTGATTCCCCAGCTCTGATTCCCCGCCTCTGATTCCCTGCATCCGATTCCCCATATCTGATTCCCCGCCTCTGTTTCACCGCCTCTGATTCCCTGCTTCTGATTCTGATTCCCTGCCTCTGATTCCCCATCTCTGATTCCGCACATCTGATGCCCCGCCTCTGATACCCCATCTCTGATTCCCCGCCTCTGATTCCCCGTGTCTGATTCCCTGCCTCTGATTCCCCGCCTCTAATTCCCCGCCTCTGTTTCCCCGCCTCTGATTCCCCGCCTCTGATTCCCCATATCTGACTCCCCGCCTCTGATTCCCCAACAGTGATTCCCCGCCTCTGATTCCCCATCTCTGATTCCCAGTCCTCTTATTCCCGGCATCTGATTCCCGGCCTCTGATTTCCAGCCTCTGATTTCCTGCCACTGATCCCCCGCCCCTGATTCCCCACCTCTGATTCCCCATATCTGATTCCCCGCCTCTGTTTCCCCGCCTCTGATTGGTCGCCTCTGATACCCCGCCTCTTATTCCCCATCTCTAAATCACTGCCTCTGATTCGCCTCCTCTGATTCCCCATATCTGATTCCCTGCCTCTGATTCCCCGCCTCTGATTCCCCGTGTCTGATTCCCTGCCTCTGATTCCCCGCCTCTGATTCCCCGCCTCTGTTTCCCCGCCTCTGATTCCCCGCCTCTGATTCCCCATATCTGATTCCCCGCCTCTGATTCCCCATCTCTGATTCAACACCTCTGATTCCCCGCGTCTGATTCCCCACCTCCGATTCCCCATCTCTGATTCCCCATATCTGATTCCCCGCGACTGTTTCCCCGCCTCTGATTCGACGCCTCTGTTTCCCCATATCTGATTCCCCGCCTCTGATTCCCCAACTCTGCTTTCCCGCCTCTGATTCCCCACCTCTGATTCCCCGCCTCTGATTCCTCGCATCTGATTCCCTGCCTCTGATGCCCCGCCTCTGATTCCCCATCTCTGATTCCCCGCCTCTGATTCCCCGTGTCTGATTCCCTGCCTCTGATTCCCCGCCTCTGATTCCCCATATCGGATTCCCCGCCTCTGATTCCCCATCTCTGAATCCCCACCTATGATTCCCCGCCTCTGATTCCCCAGCTCTGATTCCCCACCTCTGATTCCCCATCTCTCATTCCCAGTCCTCTTATTCCCGGCATCTGATTCCTGGCCTCTGATTCCCAGCCTCTGATTCCCTGCCACTGATTCCCCGCCCCTGATTCCCCACCTCTGATTCCCCATATCTGATTCCCCGCCTCTGTTTCCCCGCCTCTGATTGGTCGCCTCTGATACCCCGCCTCTGATTCCCCATCTCTAATTCACTGCCTCTGATTAGCCTCCTCTGATTCCCCATATCTGATTCCCCGCCTCTGTTTCCCCGCCTCTGATTCCCCGCCTCTGATTCCCCATATCTGATTCCCCGCCTCTGATTCCCCATCTCTGATTCCCGGACTCTGATTCCCCACCTCTGATTCCCGGCCTCTGATTCCCCATCTCTGATTCCCCGCCTCTGATTCCCCGTGTATGATTCCCTGCCTCTGAATCCCCGCCTCTGATTCCCCACCTCTGATTCCCCACCTCTGATTCCCCATCTCTGATTCCCCACGTCTGTTACCCCGCCTCTGATTCCACGCCTCTGTTTCCCCATATCTGATTCCCCGCCTCTGATTCCCCAACTCTGAATCCCCGCCTCTGATTCCCCAGCTCTGATTCATCACATCTGATTCCCCACCTCTGCTTCCCCATCTCTGATTCACTGCCTCTGATTCGCCACCTCTGATTCCCCATATGATTCACCGCCTATGTTTCCCCACTTCTGATTCCCCGCCTCTGATTCCCCATATCGGATTCACCGCCTCTGATTCCCCATCTCTGAATCCCCAACTATGATTCCCCGCCTCTGATTCCCCGCGTCTGATTCCCTGCCTCTGATTCCCCGCCTCTGATTCCCCATCTCTGATTCACAACCTCTGATTCCCCACCTCTGATTCCCCATATCTGATTCCCCGCCTCTGTTTCCCCGCCTCTGATTCCCCGCCTCTGATTCCCCATATCTGATTCCCAGCCTCTGATTCCACACCTCTGATTCCCCGCCCCTGATTCGTCAGCTATGAATCCCCTCCTCTGGTTCCCCACGTCTGATTCCCTGCCTCTGATTCCCCACCTCTGATTCCCCATCTCTGATTCCACACATCCGATTCCCTGCCTCTGATTCTGCGCCTCTGATTCCCTGCGTCTGATTCCCTGCCTCTGATTCCCAACCTCTGATTCCCCACCTCTGATTCCCCATATCTGATTCCCCGCCTCTGTTTCCCCGCTTCTGATTCCCCGCCTCTGTTTCCCCATATCTGAATTCCCGCCTCTGATTCCCCAACTCTGATTCACCGCCTCTGATTCCCCGTGTCTGATTCCCTGCCTCTGATTCCCCGCCTACGATTCCTCGCCTCTGTTTCCCCGCCTCTGATTCCCCGCCTCTGATTCCCCATATCTGACTCCCCGCCTCTGTTTCCCCGCTTCTGATTCCCCACCTCTGATTCCCCACCTCTGATTCCTCGCATCTGATTCCCTGCCTCTGATGCCCCGCCTCTGATTCCCCATCTCTGATTCCCCGCCTCTGATTCCCCGTGTCTGATTCCCTGCCTCTGATTCCCCGCCTACGATTCCTCGCCTCTGTTTCCCCGCCTCTGATTCCCCGCCTCTGATTCCCCATATCTGATTCCCTGCCTCTGATTCCCCAACTCTGATACCCCGCCTCTGATTCCCCATCTCTGATTCCCAGTCCTCTTATTCCCGGCATCTGATTCCCGGCCTCTGATTCCCAGCCTCTGATTCCCTGCCACTGAATCCCCGCCCCTGATTCCCCACCTCTGATTCCCCATATCTGATTCCCCGCCTCTGTTTCCCCGCCTCTGATTGGTCGCCTCTGATACCCCGCCTCTGATTCCCCATCTCTAATTCACTGCCTCTGATTCGCCTCCTCTGATTCCCCATATCTGATTCCCCGCCTCTAATTCCCCATATCGGATTCGCCGCCTCTGATTCCCCATGTCTGATTCCCGGACTCTGATACCCCAGCTCTGATTCCCCGCCTCTGATTCCCCGCGTCTGATTCCCCGCATCTGTTTCCCCGCCTCTGATTCCACGCCTCTGTTTCCCCATATCTGATTCCCCGCCTCTGATTCCCCAACTCTGAATCCCCGCCTCTGATTCCCCAGCTCTGATTCATCACATCTGATTCCCCACCTCTGCTTCCCCATCTCTGATTCACTGCCTCAGATTCGCCACCTCTGATTCCCCATATGATTCCACGCCTATGTTTCCCCACTTCTGATTCCCCGCATCTGATTCCCCATATCGGATTCCCCGCCTCTGATTCCCCATCTCTGAATCCCCAACTATGATTCCCCGCCTCTCATTCCCCGCGTCTGGTTCCCTGCCTCTGATTCCCCGCCTCTGATTCCCCATCTCTGATTCACAACCTCTGATTCCCCACCTCTGATTCCCCATATCTGATTCCCCGCCTCTGTTTCCCCGCCTCTGATTCCCCGCCTCTGATTCCCCATATCTGATTCCCAGCCTCTGATTCCACACCTCTGATTCCCCGCCCCTGATTCGTCAGCTATGAATCCCCGCCTCTGGTTCCCCACGTCTGATTCCCTGCCTCTGATTCCCCACCTCTGATTCCCCGCTTCTGATTCTGATTCCCTGCCTCTGATTCCCCATCTCTGATTCCCCACATCTGATTCCCTGCCTCTGATTCCCTGTCTCTGATTCCCCGCCTCTGATTCCCCGCCTCTGATTCACAACCTCTGATTCCCCAACTCAGATTCCCCATATCTGATTCCCCGCCTCTGTTTCCCCGCCTCTGATTCCCCGCCTCTGTTTCCCCATATCTGATTCCCGGACTCTGATTCCCCACCTCTGATTCCCCATCTCTGATTCCACACATCCGATTCCCTGCCTCTGATTCTGCGCCTCTGATTCCCTGCGTCTGATTCCCTGCCTCTGATTCCCAACCTCTGATTCCCCACCTCTGATTTCCCATATCTGATTCCCCGCCTCTGTTTCCCCGCTTCTGATTCCCCGCCTCTGTTTCCCCATATCTGATTTCCCGCCTCTGATTCCCCAACTCTGATTTCCCACCTCTGATTCCCCAGCTCTGATTCCCCGCCTCTGATTGCTCACGTCTGATTCTCTGCCTCTGATGCCCCGCCTCTGATTCCCCATCTCTGATTCCCCGCCTCTGATACCCCGTATCTGATTCCCTGCCTCTGATTCCCCGCCTCTGATTCCCCGCCTCTGTTTCCCCGTCTCTGATTCCCCTCCTCTGATTCCCCATATCTGATTCCCAGCCTATGATTCCCCAACTCTGATTCCCCACCTCTGATTCCCCATCTCTGATTTCCAGTCCTCTTATTCCCGGAATCTGATTCCCGGCCTCTGATTCCCCGCCTCTGATTCCTCGTGTATGATTCCCTGCCTCTGATTCCCCGCCTCTGATTCCCCACCTCTGATTCCCCATCTCTGATTCCCCATATCTGATTCCCTGCGTCTGTTTCCCCGCCTCTGATTCCACGCCTCTGTTTCCCCATATCTGATTCCCCGCCTCTGATTCCCCAACTCTGAATCCCCGCCTCTGATTCCCCAGCTCTGATTCATCACATCTGATTCCCCACCTCTGCTTCCCCATCTCTGATTCCCCGCCTCTGATTGCTCACGTCTGATTCCCTGCCTCTGATGCCCCGCCTCTGATTCCCCATCTCTGATTCCCCGCCTCTGATACCCAGTGTCTGATTCCCTGCCTCTGATTCCCCGCCTCTGATTCCCGTCTCTGTTTCCCCGCCTCTGATTCCCCTCCTCTGATTCCCCATATCTGATTCCCAGCCTCTGATTCCCCAACTCTGATTCCCCACCTCTGATTCCCCATCTCTGACTTCCAGTCCTCTTATTCCCGGAATCTGATTCCCGGCCTCTGATTCCCAGCCTCTGATTCCCTGCCACTGATTCCCTGCCACTGATTCCCTGCCCCTGATTCCCCACCTCTGATTCCCCATATCTGATTCCCCGCCTCTGTTTCCCCGCCTCTGATTGGCCGCCTCTGATACCCCGCCTCTGATTCCCCATCTCTAATTCACTGACTCTGATTCGCTTCCTCTGATTCCCCATATCTGAATCCCCGCCTCTGTTTCCCCGCCTTTGATTCCCCGCCTCTGATTCCCCATATATGATTCCCAACCTCTGATTCCCCACCTCTGATTCCCCATATCTGACTCCCCGCCTCTGTTACCCCGCCTCTGATTCCCCGCCTCTGTTTCCCCATATCTGATTCCCGGACTCTGATTCCCCACCTCAGATTCCCCATCTCAGATTCCGCACATCCGATTCCCTGCCTCTGATTCCCACCCTCTGATTCCCCGCATCTGATTCCCTGCCTCTGATTCCCAACCTATGATTCCCCACCTCTGATTCCCTATATCTGAATCTCCGCCTCTGTTTGCCCGCCTCTGATTCCCCGCCTCTGTTTCCCCATATCTGATTCGCCGCCTCTGATTCCCCACATTTGATTCCCTGCCTCTGATTCCCTGTCTTTGATTCGCCGTCTCTGATTCCCCATATCTGATTCCCCGCCGCTGTTTCCCCAGACTCTGATTCCCCACCTCTGATTCCCCATCTCTGATTCCGCACATCCGATTCCCTGCCTCTGATTCCCCGCCTCTGATTCCCTGCGTCTGATTCCCTGCCTCTGATTCCCAACCTATGATTCCCCACCTATGATTCCCTATATCTGATTCTCCGCCTCTGTTTCCCCGCGTCTGATTCCCCGCCTCTGTTTCCCCATATCTGATTCACCGCCTCTGATTCCCCACATCTGATTCCCTGCCTCTGATTCCCTGTCTCTGATTCGCCGTCTCTGATGCCCCATATCTGATTCCCCGCCGCTGTTTCCCCGGACTCTGATTTCCCACCTCTGATTCCCCATCTCTGATTCCGCACATCTGATTCCCTGCCTCTGATTCCCCGCCTCTGATTCCCCGCGTCTGATTCCCTGCCTCTTATTCCCAACCTCTGATTCCCCACCTCTGATTCCCCATATCTGATTCCCCGCCTCTGTTTCCCCGCTTCTGATTCCCCGCCTCTGTTTCCCCATATCTGATTCCTCGCATCTGATTCCCTGCCTCTGATGCCCCGCCTCTGATTCCCCAATTCTGATTCCCCGCCTCTGATTCCCCGTGTCTGATTCCCTGCCTCTGATTCCCCGCCTACGATTCCTCGCCTCTGTTTCCCCGCCTCTGATTCCCCGCCTCTGATTCCCCATATCTGACTCCCCGCCTCTGTTTCCCCGCTCTGATTCCCCACCTCTGATTCCCCGCCTCTGATTCCTCGCATCTGATTCCCTGCCTCTGATGCCCCGCCTCTGATTCCCCATCTCTGATTCCCCGCATCTGATTCCCCGTGTCTGATTCCCTGCCTCTGATTCCCCGCCTACGATTCCTCGCCTCTGTTTCCCCGCCTCTGATTCCCCGCCTCTGATTCCCCATATCTGATTCCCTGCCTCTGATTCCCCAACTCTGATACCCCGCCTCTGATTCCCCATCTCTGATTCCCAGTCCTCTTATTCCCGGCATCTGATTCCCGGCCTCTGATTCCCAGCCTCTGATTCCCTGCCACTGAATCCCCGCCCCTGATTCCCCACCTCTGATTCCCCATATCTGATTCCCCGCCTCTGTTTCCCCGCCTCTGATTGGTCGCCTCTGATACCCCGCCTCTGATTCCCCATCTCTAATTCACTGCCTCTGATTCGCCTCCTCTGATTCCCCATATCTGATTCCCCGCCTCTGATTCCCCATATCGGATTCGCCGCCTCTAATTCCCCATCTCTGATTCCCGGACTCTGATACCCCAGCTCTGATTCCCCGCCTCTGATTCCCCGCGTCTGATTCCCCGCGTCTGTTTCCCCGCCTCTGATTCCACGCCTCTGTTTCCCCATATCTGATTCCCCGCCTCTGATTCCCCAACTCTGAATCCCCGCCTCTGATTCCAAAGCTCTGATTCATCACATCTGATTCCCCACCTCTGCTTCCCCATCTCTGATTCACTGCCTCAGATTCGCCACCTCTGATTCCCCATATGATTCCCCGCCTATGTTTCCCCACTTCTGATTCCCCGCCTCTGATTCCCCATATCGGATTCCCCGCCTCTGATTCCCCATCTCTGAATCCCCAACTATGATTCCCCGCCTCTCATTCCCCACGTCTGGTTCCCTGCCTCTGATTCCCCGCCTCTGATTCCCCATCTCTGATTCACAACCTCTGATTCCGCACCTCTGATTCCCCATATCTGATTCCCCGCCTCTGTTTCCCCGCCTCTGATTCCCCGCCTCTGATTCCCCATATCTGATTCCCAGCCTCTGATTCCACACCTCTGATTCCCCGCCCCTGATTCGTCAGCTATGAATCCCCGCCTCTGGTTCCCCACGTCTGATTCCCTGCCTCTGATTCCCCACCTCTGATTCCCCGCTTCTGATTCTGATTCCCTGCCTCTGATTCCCCATCTCTGATTCCCCACATCTGATTCCCTGCCTCTGATTCCCTGTCTCTGATTCCCCGCCTCTGATTCCCCGCCTCTGATTCACAACCTCTGATTCCCCAACTCAGATTCCCCATATCTGATTCCCCGCCTCTGTTTCCCCGCCTCTGATTCCCCGCCTCTGTTTCCCCATATCTGATTCCCGGACTCTGATTCCCCATCTCTGATTCCCCATCTCTGATTCCACACATCCGATTCCCTGCCTCTGATTCTGCGCCTCTGATTCCCTGCGTCTGATTCCCTGCCTCTGATTCCCAACCTCTGATTCCCCACCTCTGATTCCCCATATCTGATTCCCCGCCTCTGTTTCCCCGCTTCTGATTCCCCGCCTCTGTTTCCCCATATCTGATTTCCCGCCTCTGATTCCCCAACTCTGATTTCCCGCCTCTGATTCCCCAGCTCTGATTCCCCGCCTCTGATTGCTCACGTCTGATTCCCTGACTCTGATGCCGCGCCTCTGATTCCCCATCTCTGATTCCCCGCCTCTGATACCCCGTGTCTGATTCCCTGCCTCTGATTCCCCGCCTCTGATTCCCCGCCTCTGTTTCCCCGCTTCTGATACCCCTCCTCTGATTCCCCATATCTGATTCCCAGCCTCTGATTCCCCAACTCTGATTCCCCACCTCTGATTCCCCATCTCTGATTTCCAGTCCTCTTATTCCCGGAATCTGATTCCCGGCCTCTGATTCCCAGCCTCTGATTCCCTGCCACTGATTCCCTGCCACTGATTCCCCGCCCCTGATTCCCCACCTCTGATTCCCCATATCTGATTCCACGCCTCTGTTTCCCCGCCTCTGATTGGCCGCCTCTGATACCCCGCCTCTGATTCCCCATCTCTAATTCACTGACTCTGATTCGCTTCCTCTGATTCCCCATATCTGATTCCCCGCCTCTGTTTCCCCGCCTTTGATTCCCCGCCTCTGATTCCCCATATATGATTCCCAACCTCTGATTCCCCACCTCTGATTCCCCATATCTGACTCCCCGCCTCTGTTACCCCGCCTCTGATTCCCCGCCTCTGTTTCCCCATATCTGATTCCCGGATCTGATTCCCCACCTCAGATTCCCCATCTCAGATTCCGCACATCCGATTCCCTGCCTCTGATTCCCCGCCTCTGATTCCCCGCGTCTGATTCCCTGCCTCTGATTCCCAACCTATGATTCCCCACCTCTGATTCCCTATATCTGATTCTCCGCCTCTGTTTGCCAGCCTCTGATTCCCCTCCTCTGTTTCCCCATATCTGATTCGCCGCCTCTGATTCCCCACATCTGATTCCCTGCCTCTGATTCCCAGTCTTTGATTCGCCGTCTCTGATTCCCAATATCTGATTCCCCGCCGCTGTTTCCCCGGACTCTGATTCCCCACCTCTGATTCCCCATCTCTCATTCCGCACATCCGATTCCCTGCCTCTGATTCCCCGCCTCTGATTCCCCGCGTCTGATTCCCTGCCTCTGATTCCCAACCTATGATTCCCCACCTATGATTCCCTATATCTGATTCTCCGCCTCTGTTTCCCCGCGTCTGATTCCCCGCCTCTGTTTCCCCATATCTGATTCACCGCCTCTGATTCCCCACATCTGATTCCCTGCCTCTGATTCCCTGTCTCTGATTCGCCGTCTCTGATTCCCCATATCTGATTCCCCGCCGCTGTTTCCCCGGACTCTGATTCCCCACCTCTGATTCCCCATCTCTGATTCCGCACATCCGATTCCCTGCCTCTGATTCCCCGCCTCTGATTCCCCGCGTCTGATTCCCTGCCTCTTATTCCCAACCTCTGATTCCCCACCTCTGATTCCCCATATCTGATTCCCCGCCTCTGTTTCCCCGCTTCTGATTCCCCGCCTCTGTTTCCCCATATCTGATTCCTCGCATCTGATTCCCTGCCTCTGATGCCCCGCCTCTGATTCCCCATCTCTGATTCCCCGCCTCTGATTCCCCGTGTCTGATTCCCTGCCTCTGATTCCCCGCCTACGATTCCTCGCCTCTGTTTCCCCGCCTCTGATTCCCCGCCTCTGATTCCCCATATCGTACTCCACGCCTCTGTTTCCCCGCCTCTGATTCCCCACCTCTGATTCCCCGCCTCTGATTCCTCGCATCTGATTCCCTGCCTCTGATGCCCCGCCTCTGATTCCCCATCTCTGATTCCCCGCCTCTGATTCCCCGTGTCTGATTCCCTGCCTCTGATTCCCCGCCTACGATTCCTCGCCTCTGTTTCCCCGCCTCTGATTCCCCGCCTCTGATTCCCCATATCTGACTCCCGCCTCTGATTCCCCAACTCTGATACCCCGCCTCTGATTCCCCATCTCTGATTCCCAGTCCTCTTATTCCCGGCATCTGATTCCCGGCCTCTGATTCCCAGCCTCTGATTCCCTGCCACTGAATCCCCGCCCCTGATTCCCCACCTCTGATTCCCCATATCTGATTCCCCGCCTCTGTTTCCCCGCCTCTGATTGGTCGCCTCTGATACCCCGCCTCTGATTCCCCATCTCTAATTCACTGCCTCTGATTCACCTCCTCTGATTCCCCATATCTGATTCCCCGCCTCTGATTCCCCATATCGGATTCGCCGGCTCTGATTCCCTATCTCTGATTCCCGGACTCTGATTCCCCACCTCTGATTCCAGGCTTCTGATTCCCCATCTCTGATTCCCCGCCTCTGATTCCCCGTGTATGATTCCCTGCCTCTGATTCCCCGCCTCTGATTCCCCTCCTCTGATTCCCTGCCACAGACTCCCCGCCCCTGATTCCCCACCTCAGATTCCCCATATCTGATTCCCCGCCTCTGTTTCCCCGCCTCTGATTCCCCGCCTCTGATTCCCCATATCTGATTCCCCGCCTCTGATTCCCAACTCTGATTCCCCGCCTCTGATTCCCCAGCTCTGATTCCCCGCCTCTGATTCCCCGCGTCTGATTCCCTGCCTCTGATTCCCCGCCTCTGATTCCCCATCTCTGATTCACAACCTCTGATTCCCCACCTCTGATTCCCCATATCTGATTCCCCACCTCTGTTTCCCCGCCTCTGATTCGCCCCTCTGATTCCCCATATCTGATTCCCAGACTCTGATTCCACACCTCTGATTCCCCGCCCCTGATTCGTCAGCTATGAATCCCCGCCTCTGGTTCCCCACGTCTGATTCCCTGCCTCTGATTCCCCACCTCTGATTCCCGGCCTCTGATTCCCGGCCTGTGATTCCTGGCCTCTGATTCCCTGCCTCTGATTCCGCGCTTCTGATTCTGATTCCCTGCCTCTGATTCCCCATCTCTGAATCCCCACATCTGATTCCCTGCCTCTGATTCCCTGTCTCTGATTCCCGCCTCTGATTCCCCGCCTCTGATTCCCAACCTCTGATTCCCCAGCTCTGATTCACTGCCTCTGATTCCCCGCCTCCTATTCCCCGTGTCTGATTTCCTGCCTCTGATTCACAGCCTCTGATTCCCCATATCTGATTCCCCACCTATGTTTCCCCGCCTCTGATTCCCCTCTTCTGATTCACCATCCCTGATTCCTGGACTCTGATTCCCCACCTCTCATTCCCCGCCTCTGATTCCCCGCATCTGATTCCCTGCCTCTGATTCACAGCCTCTGATTCCCTGCCTCTGATTCTCAACCTCTGATTCCCCACCTCTGATTCCCCATATCTGATTCCCCGCCTCATTTCCAAGCCTCTGATTCCGCGCCTCTGTTTCCCCATATCTGTTTCCCCGCCTATGATTCCCCGCCTCTGATTCCCCATATCTGATTCCCCGCCTCATTTCCAAGCCTCTGATTCCGCGCCTCTGTTTCCCCATATCTGTTTCCCCGCCTCTGATTCCCCGCCTCTGATTCCCCATATCTGATTCCCCGCCTCTGATACCCCAACTCTGATTTCCAAGCCTGTTATTCCCCATCTCTGATTCCCCGCCTCTGATTCCCCGCGTCTGATTCCCTGCCTCTGATTCCCCGCTCTGATTCCCCATCTCTGTTTCCCCGCCTCTGATTCCCCACATCTGATTCCCTGCCTCTGATTCCCTGTCTCTGATTCCCCGCCTCTGATTCCCCGCCTCTGATTCCCAACCTCTGATTCCCCACCTCTGATTCCCCATATCTGATTCCCCGCCTCTGTTTCCCCGCCTCTGATTCCCCGCCTCTGATTCCCCATATCTGATTCCCCGCCTTTGCTCCCCATCTCTGATTCACAACCTCTGATTCCCCACCTCTGATTCCCCATATCTGATTCCCCGCCTCTGTTTCCCCGCCTCTGATTCCCCGCCTCTGATTCCCCATATCTGATACCCAGCCTCTGATTCCACACCTCTGATTCACCACCCCTGATTCGTCAGCTATGAATCCCCGCCTCTGGTTCCCCACGTCTGATTCCCCGCCTCTGAATCCCCAGCTCTGATTCCCCGCCTCTGATTCCCCGCGTCTGATTCCCTGCCTCTGATTCCCCGCCTCTGATTCCCCATCTCTGATTCACAACCTCTGATTCCCCACCTCTGATTCCCCATATCTGATTCCCCGCCTCTGTTTCCCCGCCTCTGATTCGCCCCTCTGATTCCCCATATCTGATTCCCAGCCTCTGATTCCACACCTCTGATTCCCCGCCCCTGATTCGTCAGCTATGAACCCCCGCCTCTGATTCCCCACGTCTGATTCCCTGCCTCTGATTCCCCACCTCTGATTCCCGGCCTCTGATTCCCGGCCTGTGATTCCCGGCCTCTGATTCCCCGCCTCTTATTCCCCGCTTCTGATTCTGATTCCCTGCCTCTGATTCCCCATCTCTGATTCCCCACATCTGATTCCCTGCCTCTGATTCCCTGTCTCTGATTCCCCGCCTCTGATTCCTCGCCTCTGATTCCCAACCTCTGATTCCCCAGCTCTGATTCACTGCCTCTGATTCCCCGCCTCCTATTCCCCGTGTCTGATTTCCTGCCTCTGATTCACAGCCTCTGATTCCCCATCTCTAATTCACCGCCTCTGATTCCCCACCTCTGATTCCCCATATCTGATTCCCCACCTATGTTTCCCCGCCTCTGATTCCCCTCCTCTGATTCACCATCTCTGATTCCTGGACTCTGATTCCCCACCTCTCATTCCCCGCCTCTGATTCCCCGCATCTGATTCCCTGCCTCTGATTCACAGCCTCTGATTCCCTGCCTCTGATTCTCAACCTCTGATTCCCCACCTCTGATTCCCCATATCTGATTCCCCGCCTCATTTCCCCGCCTCTGATTCTGCGCCTCTGTTTCCCCATATCTGTTTCCCCACCTCTGTTTCCCCGCCTCTGAATCCCCGCCTCTTTTTCCCCATATCTGATTCCCCGCCTCTGATACCCCAACTCTGATTCCCAGCCTGTTATTCCCCATCTCTGATTCCCCGCCTCTGATTCCCCGCGTCTGATTCCCTGCCTCTGATTCCCCGCTCTGATTCCCCATCTCTGATTCCCCGCCTCTGATTCCCCACATCTGATTCCCTGCCTCTGATTCCCTGTCTCTGATTCCCCGCCTCTGATTCCCCGCCTCTGATTCCCAACCTCTGATTCCCCACCTCTGATTCCCCATATCTGATTCCCCACCGCTGTTTCCCCGGACTCTGATTCCCCACCTCTGATTCCCCATCTCTGATTCCACACATCCGATTCCCTGCCTCTGATTCCCCGCGTTTGATTCCCCGCGTCTGATTCCCTGCCTCTTATTCCCAACCTCTGATTCCCCACCTCTGATTCCCCATATCTGATTCCCCGCCTCTGTTTCCCCGTTTCTGATTCCCCGCCTCTGTTTCCCCATATCTGATTCCCCGCCTCTGATTCCCCAACTATGATTTCCCGCCTCTGATTCCCCACCTCTGATTCCCCGCCTCTGATTCCTCGCATCTGATTCCCTGCCTCTGATACCCCGCCTCTGATTCCCCATCTCTGATTCCCCGCCTCTGATTCCCCGTGTCTGATTCCCTGCCTCTGATTCCCCGCCTCTGATTCCCCGCCTCTGTTTCCCCGCCTCTGATTCCCCACCTCTGATTCCCCATATCTGACTCCCCGCCTCTGATTCCCCAACTGTGATACCCCGCCTCTGATTCCCCATCTCTGATTCCCAGTCCTCTTATTCCCGGCATCTGATTCCCGGCCTCTAATTCCCAGCCTCTGATTCCCTGCCACTGATTCCCCGCCCCTGATTCCCCACCTCTGATTCCCCATATCTGATTCCCCGCCTCTGTTTCCCCGCCTCTGATTGGTCGCCTCTGATACCCCGCCTCTGATTCCCCATCTCTAATTCACTGCCTCTGATTCGCCTCCTCTGATTCCCCATATCTGATTCCCCGCCTCTGTTTCCCCGCCTCTGATTCCCCGCCTCTGATTCCCCATATCTGATTCCCCGCCTCATATGCCCCATCTCTGATTCCCTGACTCTGATTCCCCACCTCTGATTCCCGGCCTCTGATTCCCCATCTCTGATTCCCCGCCTCTGATTCCCCGTGTATGATTCCCTGCCTCTGATTCCCCGCCTCTGATTCCCCTCCTCTGATTCCCTGCCACAGATTCCCCGGCCCTGATTACCCGCCTCTGATTCCCCATATCTGATTCCCCGCCTCTGATCCCCAACTCTGATTCCCCGCCTCTGATTCCCCAGCTCTGATTCCCCGCCTCTGATTCCCCGCGTCTGATTCCCTGCCTTTGATTCCCCGCCTCTGATTCCCCATCTCTGATTCACAACCTCTGATTCCCCACCTCTGATTCCCCATATCTGATTCCCCGCCTCTGTTTCCCCGCCTCTGATTCCCCGCCTCTGATTCCCCATATCTGATACCCAGCCTCTGATTCCACACCTCTGATTCACCACCCCTGATTCGTCAGCTATGAATCCCCGCCTCTGGTTCCCCACGTCTGATTCCCCGCCTCTGAATCCCCAGCTCTGATTCCCCGCCTCTGATTCCCCGCGTCTGATTCCCTGCCTCTGATTCCCCGCCTCTGATTTCCCATCTCTGATTCACAACCTCTGATTCCCCACCTCTGATTCCCCATATCTGATTCCCCGCCTCTGTTTCCCCGCCTCTGATTCGCCCCTCTGATTCCCCATATCTGATTCCCAGCCTCTGATTCCACACCTCTGATTCCCCGCCCCTGATTCGTCAGCTATGAACCCCCGCCTCTGATTCCCCACGTCTGATTCCCTGCCTCTGATTCCCCACCTCTGATTCCCGGCCTCTGATTCCCGGCCTGTGATTCCCGGCCTCTGATTCCCCGCCTCTGATTCCCCGCTTCTGATTCTGATTCCCTGCCTCTGATTCCCCATCTCTGATTCCCCACATCTGATTCCCTGCCTCTGATTCCCTGTCTCTGATTCCCCGCCTCTGATTCCTCGCCTCTGATTCCCAACCTCTGATTCCCCAGCTCTGATTCACTGCCTCTGATTCCCCGCCTCCTATTCCCCGTGTCTGATTTCCTGCCTCTGATTCACAGCCTCTGATTCCCCATCTCTAATTCACCGCCTCTGATTCCCCACCTCTGATTCACCATATCTGATTCCCCACCTATGTTTCCCCGCCTCTGATTCCCCTCCTCTGATTCACCATCTCTGATTCCTGGACTCTGATTCCCCACCTCTCATTCCCCGCCTCTGATTCCCCGCATCTGATTCCCTGCCTCTGATTCACAGCCTCTGATTCCCTGCCTCTGATTCTCAACCTCTGATTCCCCACCTCTGATTCCCCATATCTGATTCCCCGCCTCATTTCCCCGCCTCTGATTCCGCGCCTCTGTTTCCCCATATCTGTTTCCCCGCCTCTGTTTCCCCGCCTCTGAATCCCCGCCTCTTTTTCCCCATATCTGATTCCCCGCCTCTGATACCCCAACTCTGATTCCCAGCCTGTTATTCCCTATCTCTGATTCCCCGCCTCTGATTCCCCGCGTCTGATTCCCTGCCTCTGATTCCCCGCTCTGATTCCCCATCTCTGATTCCCCGCCTCTGATTCCCCACATCTGATTCCCTGCCTCTGATTCCCTGTCTCTGATTCCCCGCCTCTGATTCCCCGCCTCTGATTCCCAACCTCTGATTCCCCACCTCTGATTCCCCATATCTGATTCCCCGCCGCTGTTTCCCCGGACTCTGATTCCCCACCTCTGATTCCCCATCTCTGATTCCGCACATCCGATTCCCTGCCTCTGATTCCCCGCCTTTGATTCCCCGCGTCTGATTCCCTGCCTCTTATTCCCAACCTCTGATTCCCCACCTCTGATTCCCCATATCTGATTCCCCGCCTCTGTTTCCCCGTTTCTGATTCCCCGCCTCTGTTTCCCCATATCTGATTCCCCGCCTCTGATTCCCCAACTCTGATTTCCCGCCTCTGATTCCCCACCTCTGATTCCCCGCCTCTGATTCCTCGCATCTGATTCCCTGCCTCTGATGCCCCGCCTCTGATTCCCCATCTCTGATTCCCCGCCTCTGATTCCCCGTGTCTGATTCCCTGCCTCTGATTCCCCGCCTCTGATTCCCCGCCTCTGTTTCCCCGCCTCTGATTCCCCACCTCTGATTCCCCATATCTGACTCCCCGCCTCTGATTCCCCAACTGTGATACCCCGCCTCTGATTCCCCATCTCTGATTCCCAGTCCTCTTATTCCCGGCATCTGATTCCCGGCCTCTAATTCCCAGCCTCTGATTCCCTGCCACTGATTCCCCGCCCCTGATTCCCCACCTCTGATTCCCCATATCTGATTCCCCGCCTCTGTTTCCCCGCCTCTGATTGGTCGCCTCTGATACCCCGCCTCTGATTCCCCATCTCTAATTCACTGCCTCTGATTCGCCTCCTCTGATTCCCCATATCTGATTCCCCGCCTCTGTTTCCCCGCCTCTGATTCCCCGCCTCTGATTCCCCATATCTGATTCCCCGCCTCATATGCCCCATCTCTGATTCCCTGACTCTGATTCCCCACCTCTGATTCCCGGCCTCTGATTCCCCATCTCTGATTCCCCGCCTCTGATTCCCCGTGTATGATTCCCTGCCTCTGATTCCCCGCCTCTGATTCCCCTCCTCTGATTCCCTGCCACAGATTCCCCGGCCCTGATTACCCACCTCTGATTCCCCATATCTGATTTCCCGCCTCTGTTTCCCCGCCTCTGATTCCCCGCCTCTGATTCCCCATATCTGATTCCCCGCCTCTGATCCACAACTCTGATTCCCCGCCTCTGATTCCCCAGCTCTGATTCCCCACCTCTGATTCCCCGCGTCTGATTCCCTGCCTCTGATTCCCCGCCTCTGATTCCCCATCTCTGATTCACAACCTCTGATTCCCCACCTCTGATTCCCCATATCTGATTCCCCGCCTCTGATTTCCCGCCTCTGATTCCCCGCCTCTGATTCCCCATATCTGATTCCCAGCCTCTGATTCCACACCTCTGATTCCCCGCCCCTGATTCGTCAGCTATTAATCCCCTCCTCTGGTTCACCACGTCTGATTCCCTGCCTCTGATTCCCCGCCTCTGATTCCCCATCTCTGATTCAACACCTCTGATTCCCCGCGTCTGATTCCCCACCTCTGATTCCCCATCTCTGATTCCCCATATCTGATTCCCCGCGTCTGTTTCCCCGCCTCTGATTCCACGCCTCTGTTTCCCCATATCTGATTCCCCGCCTCTGATTCCCCAACTCTGAATCCCCGCCTCTGATTCCCCAGCTCTGATTCATCACATCTGATTCCCCACCTCTGCTTCCCCATCTCTGATTCACTGCCTCTGATTCGCCACCTCTGATTCCCCATATGATTCCCCGCCTATGTTTCCCCACTTCTGATTCCCCGCCTCTGATTCCCCATATCGGATTCCCCGCCTCTGATTCCCCATCTCTGAATCCCCAACTATGATTCCCCGCCTCTGATTCCAAAGCTCTAATTCCCCACCTCTGATTCCCCGTGTCTGATTCCCTGCCTCTGATTCCCCGCCCCTGATTCCCCATCTCTGATTCACAACCTCTGATTCCCCAACTCTGATTCCCCATATCTGATTCCCCGCCTCTGTTTCCCCGCCTCTGATTCCCCGCCTCTGATTCCCCATATCTGATTCCCAGCCTCTGATTCCACACCTCTGATTCCCCGCCCCTGATTCGTCAGCTATGAATCCCCGCCTCTGGTTCACCACGTCTGATTCCCTGCCTCTGATTCCCCACCTCTGATTTACCGCTTCTGATTCTGATTCCCTGCCTCTGATTCCCCATCTCTGATTCCCCACATCTGATTCCCTGCCTCTGATTCCCTGTCTCTGATTCCCCGCCTCTGATTCCCCGCCTCTGATTCCCAACCTCTGATTCCCCAACTCAGATTCCCCATATCTGATTCCCCGCCTCTGTTTCCCCGCCTCTGATTCCCCGCCTCTGTTTCCCCATATCTGATTCCCGGACTCTGATTCCCCACCTCTGATTCCCCATCTCTGATTCCACACATCCGATTCCCTGCCTCTGATTCCCTGCCTCTGATTCCCAACCTCTGATTCCACACCTCTGATTCCCCATATCTGATTCCCCGCCTCTGTTTCCCCGCTTCTGATTCCCCGCCTCTGTTTCCCCATATCTGATTTCCCGCCTCTGATTCCCCAACTCTGATTTCCCGCCTCTGATTCCCCAGCTCTGAGTCCCCGCCTCTGATTGCTCACGTCTGATTCCCTGCCTCTGATGCCCCGCCTCTGATTCCCCATCTCTGATTCCCCGCCTCTGATTCCCCGCCTCTGTTTCCCCGCCTCTGATTCCCCTCCTCTGATTCCCCATATCTAATTCCCAGCCTCTGATTCCCCAACTCCGATTCCCCACCTCTGATTCCCCATCTCTGATTTCCAGTCCTGTTATTCCCGGAATCTGATTCCCGGCCGCTGATTCCCAGCCTCTGATTCCCTGCCACTGATTCCCTGCCACTGATTCCCCGCCCCTGATTCCCCACGCCTGATTCCCCATATCTGATTACCTGCCTCTGTTTCCCCGCCTCTGATTGGCCGCCTCTGATACCCCGCCTCTGATTCCCCATCTCTAATTCACTGACTCTGATTCGCTTCCTCTGATTCCCCATATCTGATTCCCCGCCTCTTGTTTCCCCGCCTTTGATTCCCCGCCTCTGATTCCCCATATATGATTCCCAACCTCTGATTCCCCACCTCTGATTCCCCATATCTGACTCCCCGCCTCTGTTTCCCCGCCTCTGATTCCCCGCCTCTGTTTCCCCATATCTGATTCCCGGACTCTGATTCCCCACCTCAGATTCCCCATCTCAGATTCCGCACATCCGATTCCCTGCCTCTGTTTCCCCGCCTCTGATTCCCCGCCTCTGATTCCCCGCCTCTGTTTCCCCATATCTGATTCGCCGCCTCTGATTCCCCACATCTGATTCCCTGCCTCTGATTCCCTGTCTTTGATTCGCCATCTCTGATTCCCCATATCTGATTCCCCGCCTCTGATACCACAACTCTGATTCCCAGCCTGTTATTCCCCATCTCTGATTCCCCGCCTCTGATTCCCCGCGTCTGATTCCCTGCCTCTGATTCCCCGCTCTGATTCCCCATCTCTGATTCCCCACATCTGATTCCCTACCTCTGATTCCCTGTCTCTGATTCCCCGCCTCTGATTCCCCGCCTCTGATTCCCAACCTCTGATTCCCCACCTCTGTTTCCCCATATCTGATTCCCCGCCGCTGTTTCCCCGGACTCTGATTCCCCACCTCTGATTCCCCATCTCTGATTCCGCACATCCGATTCCCTGCCTCTGATTCCCCACCTTTGACTCCCCGCGTCTGATTCCCTGCCTCTTATTCCCAACCTCTGATTCCCCGCCTCTGTTTCCCCGTTTCTGATTCCCCGCCTCTGTTTCCCCATATCTGATTCCCCGCCTCTGATTCCCCAACTCTGTTTTCCCGCCTCTGATTCCCCACCTCTGATTCCCCGCCTCTGATTCCTCGCATCTGATTCCCTGCCTCTGATGCCCCGCCTCTGATTCCCCATCTCTGATTCCCCGCCTCTGATTCCCCGTGTCTGATTCCCTGCCTCTGATTCCCCGCCTCTGATTCCCCGCCTCTGTTTCCCCGCCTGTGATTCCCCACCTCTGATTCCCCATATCTGACTCCCCGCCTCTGATTCCCCAACTGTGATACCCCGCCTCTGATTCCCCATCTCTGATTCCCAGTCCTCTTATTCCCGGCATCTGATTCCCGGCCTCTGATTCCCAGCCTCTGATTCCCTGCCACTGATTCCCCGCCCCTGATTCCCCACCTCTGATTCCCCATATCTGATTCCCCGCCTCTGATTGGTCGCCTCTGATACCCCGCCTCTGATTCCCCATCTCTAATTCACTGCCTCTGATTCGCCTCCTCTGATTCCCCATATCTGATTCCCCGCCTCTGTTTCCCCGCCTCTGATTCCCCGCCTCTGATTCCCCATATCTGATTCCCCGCCTCATATGCCCCATCTCTGATTCCCTGACTCTGATTCCCCACCTCTGATTCCCGGCCTCTGATTCCCCATCTCTGATTCCCCGCCTCTGATTCCCCGTGTATGATTCCCTGCCTCTGATTCCCCGCCTCTGATTCCCCTCCTCTGATTCCCTGCCACAAATTCCCCGGCCCTGATTACCCGCCTCTGATTCCCCATATCTGATTCCCCGCCTCTGATCCCCAACTCTGATTCCCCGCCTTTGATTCCCCAGCTCTGATTCCCCGCCTCTGATTCCCCGCGTCTGATTCCCTGCCTTTGATTCCCCGCCTCTGATTCCCCATCTCTGATTCACAACCTCTGATTCCCCACCTCTGATTCCCCATATCTGATTCCCCGCCTCTGTTTCCCCGCCTCTGATTCCCCGCCTCTGATTCCCCATATCTGATACCCAGCCTCTGATTCCACACCTCTGATTCACCACCCCTGATTCGTCAGCTATGAATCCCCGCCTCTGGTTCCCCACGTCTGATTCCCCGCCTCTGAATCCCCAGCTCTGATTCCCCGCCTCTGATTCCCCGCGTCTGATTCCCTGCCTCTGATTCCCCGCCTCTGATTTCCCATCTCTGATTCACAACCTCTGATTCCCCACCTCTGATTCCCCATATCTGATTCCCCGCCTCTGTTTCCCCGCCTCTGATTCGCCCCTCTGATTCCCCATATCTGATTCCCAGCCTCTGATTCAACACCTCTGATTCATCGCCCCTGATTCGTCAGCTATGAACCCCCGCCTCTGATTCCCCACGTCTGATTCCCTGCCTCTGATTCCCCACCTCTGATTCCCGGCCTCTGATTCCCGGCCTGTGATTCCCGGCCTCTGATTCCCCGCCTCTGATTCCCCGCTTCTGATTCTGATTCCCTGCCTCTGATTCCCCATCTCTGATTCCCCACATCTGATTCCCTGCCTCTGATTCCCTGTCTCTGATTCCCCGCCTCTGATTCCTCGCCTCTGATTCCCAACCTCTGATTCCCCAGCTCTGATTCACTGCCTCTGATTCCCCGCCTCCTATTCCCCGTGTCTGATTTCCTGCCTCTGATTCACAGCCTCTGATTCCCCATCTCTAATTCACCGCCTCTGATTCCCCACCTCTGATTCCCCATATCTGATTCCCCACCTATGTTTCCCCGCCTCTGATTCCCCTCCTCTGATTCACCATCTCTGATTCCTGGACTCTGATTCCCCACCTCTCATTCCCCGCCTCTGATTCCCCGCATCTGATTCCCTGCCTCTGATTCACAGCCTCTGATTCCCTGCCTCTGATTCTCAACCTCTGATTCCCCACCTCTGATTCCCCATATCTGATTCCCCGCCTCATTTCCCCGCCTCTGATTCCGCGCCTCTGTTTCCCCATATCTGTTTCCCCGCCTCTGTTTCCCCGCCTCTGAATCCCCGCCTCTTTTTCCCCATATCTGATTCCCCGCCTCTGATACCCCAACTCTGATTCCCAGCCTGTTATTCCCTATCTCTGATTCCCCGCCTCTGATTCCCCGCGTCTGATTCCCTGCCTCTGATTCCCCGCTCTGATTCCCCATCTCTGATTCCCCGCCTCTGATTCCCCACATCTGATTCCCTGCCTCTGATTCCCTGTCTCTGATTCCCCGCCTCTGATTCCCCGCCTCTGATTCCCAACCTCTGATTCCCCACCTCTGATTCCCCATATCTGATTCCCCGCCGCTGTTTCCCCGGACTCTGATTCCCCACCTCTGATTCCCCATCTCTGATTCCGCACATCCGATTCCCTGCCTCTGATTCCCCGCCTTTGATTCCCCGCGTCTGATTCCCTGCCTCTTATTCCCAACCTCTGATTCCCCACCTCTGATTCCCCATATCTGATTCCCCGCCTCTGTTTCCCCGTTTCTGATTCCCCGCCTCTGTTTCCCCATATCTGATTCCCCGCCTCTGATTCCCCAACTCTGATTTCCCGCCTCTGATTCCCCACCTCTGATTCCCCGCCTCTGATTCCTCGCATCTGATTCCCTGCCTCTGATGCCCCGCCTCTGATTCCCCATCTCTGATTCCCCGCCTCTGATTCCCCGTGTCTGATTCCCTGCCTCTGATTCCCCGCCTCTGATTCCCCGCCTCTGTTTCCCCGCCTCTGATTCCCCACCTCTGATTCCCCATATCTGACTCCCCGCCTCTGATTCCCCAACTGTGATACCCCGCCTCTGATTCCCCATCTCTGATTCCCAGTCCTCTTATTCCCGGCATCTGATTCCCGGCCTCTAATTCCCAGCCTCTGATTCCCTGCCACTGATTCCCCGCCCCTGATTCCCCACCTCTGATTCCCCATATCTGATTCCCCGCCTCTGTTTCCCCGCCTCTGATTGGTCGCCTCTGATACCCCGCCTCTGATTCCCCATCTCTAATTCACTGCCTCTGATTCGCCTCCTCTGATTCCCCATATCTGATTCCCCGCCTCTGTTTCCCCGCCTCTGATTCCCCGCCTCTGATTCCCCATATCTGATTCCCCGCCTCATATGCCCCATCTCTGATTCCCTGACTCTGATTCCCCACCTCTGATTCCCGGCCTCTGATTCCCCATCTCTGATTCCCCGCCTCTGATTCCCCGTGTATGATTCCCTGCCTCTGATTCCCCGCCTCTGATTCCCCTCCTCTGATTCCCTGCCACAGATTCCCCGGCCCTGATTACCCACCTCTGATTCCCCATATCTGATTTCCCGCCTCTGTTTCCCCGCCTCTGATTCCCCGCCTCTGATTCCCCATATCTGATTCCCCGCCTCTGATCCACAACTCTGATTCCCCGCCTCTGATTCCCCAGCTCTGATTCCCCACCTCTGATTCCCCGCGTCTGATTCCCTGCCTCTGATTCCCCGCCTCTGATTCCCCATCTCTGATTCACAACCTCTGATTCCCCACCTCTGATTCCCCATATCTGATTCCCCGCCTCTGATTTCCCGCCTCTGATTCCCCGCCTCTGATTCCCCATATCTGATTCCCAGCCTCTGATTCCACACCTCTGATTCCCCGCCCCTGATTCGTCAGCTATTAATCCCCTCCTCTGGTTCACCACGTCTGATTCCCTGCCTCTGATTCCCCGCCTCTGATTCCCCATTCTGATTCAACACCTCTGATTCCCCGCGTCTGATTCCCCACCTCTGATTCCCCATCTCTGATTCCCCATATCTGATTCCCCGCGTCTGTTTCCCCGCCTCTGATTCCACGCCTCTGTTTCCCCATATCTGATTCCCCGCCTCTGATTCCCCAACTCTGAATCCCCGCCTCTGATTCCCCAGCTCTGATTCATCACATCTGATTCCCCACCTCTGCTTCCCCATCTCTGATTCACTGCCTCTGATTCGCCACCTCTGATTCCCCATATGATTCCCCGCCTATGTTTCCCCACTTCTGATTCCCCGCCTCTGATTCCCCATATCGGATTCCCCGCCTCTGATTCCCCATCTCTGAATCCCCAATTATGATTCCCCGCCTCTGATTCCAAAGCTCTAATTCCCCACCTCTGATTCCCCGTGTCTGATTCCCTGCCTCTGATTCCCCGCCTCTGATTCCCCATCTCTGATTCACAACCTCTGATTCCCCAACTCTGATTCCCCATATCTGATTCCCCGCCTCTGTTTCCCCGCCTCTGATTCCCCGCCTCTGATTCCCCATATCTGATTCCCAGCCTCTGATTCCACACCTCTGATTCCCCGCCCCTGATTCGTCAGCTATGAATCCCCGCCTCTGGTTCACCACGTCTGATTCCCTGCCTCTGATTCCCCACCTCTGATTTACCGCTTCTGATTCTGATTCCCTGCCTCTGATTCCCCATCTCTGATTCCCCACATCTGATTCCCTGCCTCTGATTCCCTGTCTCTGATTCCCCGCCTCTGATTCCCCGCCTCTGATTCCCAACCTCTGATTCCCCAACTCAGATTCCCCATATCTGATTCCCCACCTCTGTTTCCCCGCCTCTGATTCCCCGCCTCTGTTTCCCCATATCTGATTCCCGGACTCTGATACCCCACCTCTGATTCCCCATCTCTGATTCCACACATCCGATTCCCTGCCTCTGATTCCCTGCCTCTGATTCCCAACCTCTGATTCCACACCTCTGATTCCCCATATCTGATTCCCCGCCTCTGTTTCCCCGCTTCTGATTCCCCGCCTCTGTTTCCCCATATCTGATTTCCCACCTCTGATTCCCCAACTCTGATTTCCCGCCTCTGATTCCCCAGCTCTGAGTCCCCGCCTCTGATTGCTCACGTCTGATTCCCTGCCTCTGATGCCCCGCCTCTGATTCCCCATCTCTGATTCCCCGCCTCTGATTCCCCGCCTCTGTTTCCCCGCCTCTGATTCCCCTCCTCTGATTCCCCATATCTGATTCCCAGCCTCTGATTCCCCAACTCCGATTCCCCACCTCTGATTCCCCATCTCTGATTTCCAGTCCTGTTATTCCCGGAATCTGATTCCCGGCCGCTGATTCCCAGCCTCTGATTCCCTGCCACTGATTCCCTGCCACTGATTCCCCGCCCCTGATTCCCCACGCCTGATTCCCCATATCTGATTCCCTGCCTCTGTTTCCCCGCCTCTGATTGGCCGCCTCTGATACCCCGCCTCTGATTCCCCATCTCTAATTCACTGACTCTGATTCGCTTCCTCTGATTCCCCATATCTGATTCCCCGCCTCTTGTTTCCCCGCCTTTGATTCCCCGCCTCTGATTCCCCATATATGATTCCCAACCTCTGATTCCCCACCTCTGATTCCCCATATCTGACTCCCCGCCTCTGTTTCCCCGCCTCTGATTCCCCGCCTCTGTTTCCCCATATCTGATTCCCGGACTCTGATTCCCCACCTCAGATTCCCCATCTCAGATTCCGCACATCCGATTCCCTGCCTCTGTTTCCCCGCCTCTGATTCCCCGCCTCTGATTCCCCGCCTCTGTTTCCCCATATCTGATTCGCCGCCTCTGATTCCCCACATCTGATTCCCTGCCTCTGATTCCCTGTCTTTGATTCGCCATCTCTGATTCCCCATATCTGATTCCCCGCCTCTGATACCCCAACTCTGATTCCCAGCCTGTTATTCCCCATCTCTGATTCCCCGCCTCTGATTCCCCGCGTCTGATTCCCTGCCTCTGATTCCCCGCTCTGATTCCCCATCTCTGATTCCCCGCCTCTGATTCCCCACATCTGATTCCCTGCCTCTGATTCCCTGTCTCTGATTCCCCGCCTCTGATTCCCCGCCTCTGATTCCCAACCTCTGATTCCCCACCTCTGATTCCCCATATCTGATTCCCCGCCGCTGTTTCCCCGGACTCTGATTCCCCACCTCTGATTCCCCATCTCTGATTCCGCACATCCGATTCCCTGCCTCTGATTCCCCACCTTTGACTCCCCGCGTCTGATTCCCTGCCTCTTATTCCCAACCTCTGATTCCCCGCCTCTGTTTCCCCGTTTCTGATTCCCCGCCTCTGTTTCCCCATATCTGATTCCCCGCCTCTGATTCCCCAACTCTGTTTTCCCACCTCTGATTCCCCACCTCTGATTCCCTGCCTCTGATTCCTCGCATCTGATTCCCTGCCTCTGATGCCCCGCCTCTGATTCCCCATCTCTGATTCCCCGCCTCTGATTCCCCGTGTCTGATTCCCTGCCTCTGATTCCCCGCCTCTGATTCCCCGCCTCTGTTTCCCCGCCTGTGATTCCCCACCTCTGATTCCCCATATCTGACTCCCCGCCTCTGATTCCCCAACTGTGATACCCCGCCTCTGATTCCCCATCTCTGATTCCCAGTCCTCTTATTCCCGGCATCTGATTCCCGGCCTCTGATTCCCAGCCTCTGATTCCCTGCCACTGATTCCCCGCCCCTGATTCCCCACCTCTGATTCCCCATATCTGATTCCCCGCCTCTGTTTCCCCGCCTCTGATTGGTCGCCTCTGATACCCCGCCTCTGATTCCCCATCTCTAATTCACTGCCTCTGATTCGCCTCCTCTGATTCCCCATATCTGATTCCCCGCCTCTGTTTTCCCGCCTCTGATTCCCCGCCTCTGATTCCCCATATCTGATTCCCCGCCTCATATGCCCCATCTCTGATTCCCTGACTCTGATTCCCCACCTCTGATTCCCGGCCTCTGATTCCCCATCTCTGAATCCCCGCCTCTGATTCCCCGTGTATGATTCCCTGCCTCTGATTCCCCGCCTCTGATTCCCCTCCTCTGATTCCCTGCCACAGATACCCCGCCCCTGATTACCCACCTCTGATTCCCCATATCTGATTTCCCGCCTCTGTTTCCCCGCCTCTGATTCCCCGCCTCTGATTCCCCATATCTGACTCCCCGCCTCTGATCCACAACTCTGATTCCCCGCCTCTGATTCCCCAGCTCTGATTCCCCGCCTCTGATTCCCCGCGTCTGATTCCCTGCCTCTGATTCCCCGCCTCTGATTCACAACCTCTGATTCCCCACCTCTGATTCCCCATATCTGATTCCCCGCCTCTGATTTCCCACCTCTGATTCCCCGCCTCTGATTCCCCATATCTGATTCCCAGCCTCTGATTCCACACCTCTGATTCCCCGCCCATGATTCGTCAGCTATTAATCCCCTCCTCTGGTTCACCACGTCTGATTCCCTGCCTCTGATTCCCCGCCTCTGATTCCCCATCTCTGATTCAACACCTCTGATTTCCCGCGTCTGTTTCCCTGCCTCTGATTCCCCGCCTCTGATTCCCCTCCTCTGATTCCCTGCCACAGATTCCCCGCCCCTGATTACCCACCTCTGATTCCCCATATCTGATTTCCCGCCTCTGTTTCCCCGCCTCTGATTCCCCGCCTCTGATTCCCCATATCTGATTCCCCGCCTCTGATCCACAACTCTGATTCCCCGCCTCTGATTCCCCAGCTCTGATTCCCCGCCTCTGATTCCCCGCGTCTGATTCCCTGCCTCTGATTCCCCGCCTCTGATTCCCCATCTCTGATTCACAACCTCTGATTCCCCACCTCTGATTCCCCATATCTGATTCCCCGCCTCTGATTTCCCGCCTCTGATTCCCCGCCTCTGATTCCCCACATCTGATTCCCAGCCTCTGATTCCACACCTCTGATTCCCCGCCCCTGATTCGTCAGCTATTAATCCCCTCCTCTGGTTCACCATGTCTGATTCCCTGCCTCTGATTCCCCACCTCTGCTTCCCCATCTCTGATTCACTGCCTCTGATTCGCCACCTCTGATTCCCCATATGATTCCCCGCCTATGTTTCCCCACTTCTGATTCCCCGCCTCTGATTCCCCATATCGGATTCCCCGCCTCTGATTCCCCATCTCTGAATCCCCAACTATGATTCCCCGCCTCTGATTCCAAAGCTCTAATTCCCCACCTCTGATTCCCCGTGTCTGATTCCCTGCCTCTGATTCCCCGCCTCTGATTCCCCATCTCTGATTCACAACCTCTGATTCCCCAACTCTGATTCCCCATATCTGATTCCCCGCCTCTGTTTCCCCGCCTCTGATTCCCCGCCTCTGATTCCCCATATCTGATTCCCAGCCTCTGATTCCACACCTCTGATTCCCCGCCCCTGATTCGTCAGCTATGAATCCCCGCCTCTGGTTCACCACGTCTGATTCCCTGCCTCTGATTCCCCACCTCTGATTTACCGCTTCTGACTCTGATTCCCTGCCTCTGATTCCCCATCTCTGATTCCCCACATCTGATTCCCTGCCTCTGATTCCCTGTCTCTGATTCCCCGCCTCTGATTCCCCGCCTCTGATTCCCAACCTCTGATTCCCCAACTCAGATTCCCCATATCTGATTCCCCGCCTCTGTTTCCCCGCATCTGATTCCCCGCCTCTGTTTCCCCATATCTGATTCCCGGACTCTGATTCCCCACCTCTGATTCCCCATCTCTGATTCCACACATCCGATTCCCTGCCTCTGATTCCCTGCCTCTGATTCCCCGCGTCTGATTCCCTGCCTCTGATTCCCAACCTCTGATTCCACACCTCTGATTCCCCATATCTGATTCCCCGCCTCTGTTTCCCCGCTTCTGATTCCCCGCCTCTGTTTCCCCATATCTGATTTCCCGCCTCTGATTCCCCAACTCTGATTTCCCGCCTCTGATTCCCCAGCTCTGAGTCCCCGCCTCTGATTGCTCACGTCTGATTCCCTGCCTCTGATGCCCCGCCTCTGATTCCCCATCTCTGATTCCCCGCCTCTGATTCCCCGCCTCTGTTTCCCCGCCTCTGATTCCCCTCCTCTGATTCCCCATATCTGATTCCCAGCCTCTGATTCCCCAACTCCGATTCCCCACCTCTGATTCCCCATCTCTGATTTCCAGTCCTGTTATTCCCGGAATCTGATTCCCGGCCGCTGATTACCAGCCTCTGATTCCCTGCCACTGATTCCCTGCCACTGATTCCCCGTCCCTGATTCCCCACGCCTGATTCCCCATATCTGATTCCCCGCCTCTGTTTCCCCGCCTCTGATTGGCCGCCTCTGATACCCCGCCTCTGATTCCCCATCTCTAATTCACTGACTCTGATTCGCTTCCTCTGATTCCCCATATCTGATTCCCCGCCTCTGTTTCCCCGCCTCTGATTCCCCGCCTCTGATTCCCCATATATGATTCCCAACCTCTGATTCCCCACCTCTGATTCCCCATATCTGACTCCCCGCCTCTGTTTCCCCGCCTCTGATTCCCCGCCTCTGTTTCCCCATATCTGATTCCCGGACTCTGATTCCCCACCTCAGATTCCCCATCTCAGATTCCGCACATCCGATTCCCTGCCTCTGTTTCCCCGCCTCTGATTCCCCGCCTCTGATTCCCCGCCTCTGTTTCCCCATATCTGATTCGCCGCCTCTGATTCCCCACATCTGATTCCCTGCCTCTTATTCCCAACCTCTGATTCCCCACCTCTGATTCCCCATCTCTGATTCCGCACATCCGATTCCCTGCCTCTGATTCCCCGCCTTTGATTCCCCGCGTCTGATTCCCTGCCTCTTATTCCCAACCTCTGATTCCCCACCTCTGATTCCCCATATCTGATTCCCCGCCTCTGTTTCCCCGTTTCTGATTCCCCGCCTCTGTTTCCCCATATCTGATTCCCCGCCTCTGATTCCCCAACTCTGTTTTCCCGCTTCTGATTCCCCACCTCTGATTCCCTGCCTCTGATTCCTCGCATCTGATTCCCTGCCTCTGATGCCCCGCCTCTGATTCCCCATCTCTGATTCCCCGCCTCTGATTCCCCGTGTCTGATTCCCTGCCTCTGATTCCCCGCCTCTGATTCCCCGCCTCTGTTTCCCCGCCTCTGATTCCCCACCTCTGATTCCCCATATCTGACTCCCCGCCTCTGATTCCCCAACTGTGATACCCCGCCTCTGATTCCCCATCTCTGATTCCCAGTCCTCTTATTCCCGGCATCTGATTCCCGGCCTCTGATTCCCAGCCTCTGATTCCCTGCCACTGATTCCCCGCCCCTGATTCCCCACCTCTGATTCCCCATATCTGATTCCCCGCCTCTGTTTCCCCGCCTCTGATTGGTCGCCTCTGATACCCCGCCTCTGATTCCCCATCTCTAATTCACTGCCTCTGAATCGCCTCCTCTGATTCCCCATATCTGATTCCCCGCCTCTGTTTCCCCGCCTCTGATTCCCCGCCTCTGATTCCCCATATCTGATTCCCCGCCTCATATGCCCCATCTCTGATTCCCTTACTCTGATTCCCCACCTCTGATTCCCGGCCTCTGATTCCCCATCTCTGATTCCCCGCCTCTGATTCCCCGTGTATGATTCCCTGCCTCTGATTCCCCGCCTCTGATTCCCCTCCTCAGATTCCCTGCCACAGATTCCCCGCCCCTGATTACCCACCTCTGATTCCCCATATCTGATTTCCCGCCTCTGTTTCCCCGCCTCTGATTCCCCGCCTCTGATTCCCCATATCTGATTCCCCGCCTCTGATCCACAACTCTGATTCCCCGCCTCTGATTCCCCAGCTCTGAATCCCCGCCTCTGATTCCCCGCGTCTGATTCCCTGCCTCTGATTCCCCGCCTCTGATTCACAACCTCTGATTCCCCACCTCTGATTCCCCATATCTGATTCCCCGCCTCTGATTTCCCACCTCTGATTCCCCGCCTCTGATTCCCCATATCTGATTCCCAGCCTCTGATTCCACACCTCTGATTCCCCGCCCCTGATTCGTCAGCTATTAATCCCCTCCTCTGGTTCACCACGTCTGATTCACTGCCTCTGATTCCCCGCCTCTGATTCCGCATCTCAAATTCAACACCTCTGATTCCCCGCGTCTGTTTCCCTGCCTCTGATTCCCCGCCTCTGATTCCCCTCCTCTGATTCCCTGCCACAGATTCCCCGCCCCTGATTACCCACCTCTGATTCCCCATATCTGATTTCCCGCCTCTGTTTCCCCGCCTCTGATTCCCCATATCTCATTCCCCGCCTCTGATCCACAACTCTGATTCCCCGCCTCTGATTCCCCAGCTCTGATTCCCCGCCTCTGATTCCCCGCGTCTGATTCCCTGCCTCTGATTCCCCGCCTCTGATTCCCCATCTCTGATTCACAACCTCTGATTCCCCACCTCTGATTCCCCATATCTGTTTCCCCGCCTCTGATTTCCCGCCTCTGATTCCCCGCCTCTGATTCCCCATATCTGATTCCCAGCCTCTGATTCCACACCTCTGATTCCCCGCCCCTGATTCGTCAGCTATTAATCCCCTCCTCTGGTTCACCACGTCTGATTCCCTGCCTCTGATTCCCCGCCTCTGATTCCCCATCTCTGATTCAACACCTCTGATTCCCCGCGTCTGTTTCCCCGCCTCTGATTCCACGCCTCTGTTTCCCCATATCTGATTCACCGCCACTGATTCCCCAACTCTGAATCCCCGCCTCTGATTCCCCAGCTCTGATTCATCACATCTGATTCCCCACCTCTGCTTCCCCATCTCTGATTCACTGCCTCTGATTCGCCACCTCTGATTCCCCATATGATTCCCCGCCTATGTTTCCCCACTTCTGATTCCCCGCCTCTGATTCCCCATATCGTATTCCCCGCCTCTGATTCCCCATCTCTGAATCCCCAACTATGATTCCCCGCTTCTGATTCCAAAGCTCTAATTCCCCACCTCTGATTCCCCGTGTCTGATTCCCTGCCTCTGATTCCCCGCCTCTGATTCCACATCTCTGATTCACAACCTCTGATTCCCCAACTCTGATTCCCCATATCTGATTCCCCTCCTCTGTTTCCCCGCCTCTGATTCCCCGCCTCTGATTCCCCATATCTGATTCCCAGCCTCTGATTCCACATCTCTGATTCCCCGCCCCTGATTCGTCAGCTATGAATCCCCGCCTCTGGTACCCCACGTCTGATTCCCTGCCTCTGATTCCCCACCTCTGATTCACCGCTTCTGATTCTGATTCCCTGCCTCTGATTCCCCATCTCTGATTCCCCACATCTGATTCCCTGCCTCTGATTCCCTGTCTCTGATTCCCCGCCTCTGATTCCCAACCTCTGATTCCCAACCTCTGATTCCCCAACTCAGATTCCCCATATCTGATTCCCCGCCTCTGTTTCCCCGCCTCTGATTCCCCGCCTCTGTTTCCCCATATCTGATTCCCGGACTCTGATTCCCCACCTCTGATTCCCCATCTCTGATTCCACACATCCGATTCCCTGCCTCTGATTCCTTGCCTCTGATTCCCCGCGTCTGATTCCCTGCCTCTGATTCCCAACCTCTGATTCCCCACCTCTGATTCCCCATATCTGATTCCCCGCCTCTGTTTCCCCGCTTCTGATTCCCCGCCTCTGTTTCCCCATATCTGATTTCCCGCCTCTGATTCCCCAACTCTGATTTCCCGCCTCTGATTCCCCAGCTCTGAGTCCCAGCCACTGATTGCTCACGTCTGATTCCCTGCCTCTGATGCCCCGCCTCTGATTCCCCATCTCTGATTCCCCGCCTCTGATTCCCCGCCTCTGTTTCCCCGCCTCTGATTCCCCTCCTCTGATTCCCCATATCTGATTCCCAGCCTCTGATTCCCCAACTCTGATTCCCCACCTCTGATTCCCCATCTCTGATTTCCAGTCCTGTTATTCCCGGAATCTGATTCCCGGCCGCTGATTCCCAGCCTCTGATTCCCTGCCACTGATTCCCTGCCTCTGTTTCCCCGCCTCTGATTGGCCGCCTCTGATACCCCGCCTCTGATTCCCCATCTCTAATTCACTGACTCTGATTCGCTTCCTCTGATTCCCCATATCTGATTCCCCGCCTCTGTTTCCCCGCCTTTGATTCCCCGCCTCTGATTCCCCATATATGATTCCCAACCTCTGATTCCCCACCTCTGATTCCCCATATCTGACTCCCCGCCTCTGTTTCCCCGCCTCTGATTCCCCGCCTCTGTTTCCCCATATCTGATTCCCGGACTCTGATTCCCCACCTCAGATTCCCCATCTCAGATTCCGCACATCCGATTCCCTGCCTCTGTTTCCCCGCCTCTGATTCCCCGCCTCTGATTCCCCGCCTCTGTTTCCCCATATCTGATTCGCCGCCTCTGATTCCCCACATCTGATTCCCTGCCTCTGATTCCCTGTCTTTGATTCGCCGTATATGATTCCCCATATCTGATTCCCCGCCGCTGTTTCCCCGGACTCTGATTCCCCACCTCTGATTCCCCATCTCTGATTCTGCACATCCGATTCCCTGCCTCTGATTCCCCGCCTCTGATTCCCCGCGTCTGATTCCCTGCCTCTGATTCCCAACCTATGATTCCCCACCTATGATTCCCTATATCTGATTCCCCGCCTCTGTTTCCCCGCCTCTGATTCCCCGCCTCTGTTTCCCCATATCTGATTCACCGACTCTGATTCCCCACATCTGATTCCCTGCCTCTGATTCCCTGTCTCTGATTCGCCGTCTCTGATTCCCCATATCTGATTCCCCGCCGCTGTTTCCCCGGACTCTGATTCCGCACCTCTGATTCCCCATCTCTGATTCCGCACATCTGATTCCCTGCCTCTGATTCCCCGCCTCTGATTCCCCGCGTCTGATTCCCTGTCTCTTATTCCCAACCTCTGATTCCCCACCTCTGATTCCCCATATCTGATTCCCCGCCTCTGTTTCCCCGCTTCTGATTCCCCGCCTCTGTTTCCCCATATCTGATTCCCCGCATCTGATTCCCCACTCTGATTTCCCGCCTCTGATTCCCCACCTCTGATTCCCCGCCTCTGATTCCTCGCATCTGATTCCCTGCCTCTGATGCCCCGCCTCTGATTCCCCATCTCTGATTCCCCGCCTCTGATTCCCCGTGTCTGATTCCCTGCCTCTGATTCCCCGCCTACGATTCCTCGCCTCTGTTTCCCCGCCTCTGATTCCCCGCCTCTGATTCCCCTCCTCTGATTCCCTGCCACAGATTCTCCGCCCCTGATTACCCACCTCTGATTCCCCATATCTGATTTCCCGCCTCTGTTTCCCCGCCTCTGATTCCCCATATCTTATTCCCCACCTCTGATCCACAACTCTGATTCCCCGCCTCTGATTCCCCAGCTCTGATTCCCCGCCTCTGATTCCCCGCGTCTGATTCCCTGCCTCTGATTCCCCGCCTCTGATTCCCCATCTCTGATTCACAACCTCTGATTCCCCACCTCTGATTCCCCATATCTGATTCCCCGCCTCTGATTTCCCGCCTCTGATTCCCCGCCTCTGATTCCCCATATCTGATTCCCAGCCTCTGATTCCACACCTCTGATTCCCCGCCCCTGATTCGTCAGCTATTAATCCCCTCCTCTGGTTCACCACGTCTGATTCCCTGCCTCTGATTCCCCGCCTCTGATTCCCCATCTCTGATTCAACACCTCTGATTCCCCGCGTCTGTTTCCCCGCCTCTGATTCCACGCCTCTGTTTCCCCATATCTGATTCCCCGCCTCTGATTCCCCAACTCTGAATCCCCGCCTCTGATTCCCCAGCTCTGATTCATCACATCTGATTCCCCACCTCTGCTTCCCCATCTCTGATTCACTGCCTCTGATTCGCCACCTCTGATTCCCCATATGATTCCCCGCCTATGTTTCCCCACTTCTGATTCCCCGCCTCTGATTCCCCATATCGGATTCCCCGCCTCTGATTCCCCATCTCTGAATCCCCAACTATGATTCCCCGCTTCTGATTCCAAAGCTCTAATTCCCCACCTCTGATTCCCCGTGTCTGATTCCCCGCCTCTGATTCCACATCTCTGATTCACAACCTCTGATTCCCCAACTCTGATTCCCCATATCTGATTCCCCGCCTCTGTTTCCCCGCCTCTGATTCCCCGCCTCTGATTCCCCATATCTGATTCCCAGCCTCTGATTCCACATCTCTGATTCCCCGCCCCTGATTCGTCAGCTATGAATCCCCGCCTCTGGTTCCCCACGTCTGATTCCCTGCCTCTGATTCCCCACCTCTGATTCACCGCTTCTGATTCTGATTCCCTGCCTCTGATTCCCCATCTCTGATTCCCCACATCTGATTCCCTGCCTCTGATTCCCTGTCTCTGATTCCCCGCCTCTGATTCCCAACCTCTGATTCCCAACCTCTGATTCCCCAACTCAGATTCCGCATATCTGATTCCCCGCCTCTGTTTCCCCGCCTCTGATTCCCCGCCTCTGTTTCCCCATATCTGATTCCCGGACTCTGATTCCCCACCTCTGATTCCCCATCTCTGATTCCACACATCCGATTCCCTGCCTCTGATTCCCCATCTCTGATTCCCCGCCTCTGACTCCCCGCCTCTGTTTCCCCGCCTCTGATTCCCCTCCTCTGATTCCCCATATCTGATTCCCAGCCTCTGATTCCCCAACTCTGATTCCCCACCTCTGATTCCCCATCTCTGATTTCCAGTCCTGTTATTCCCGGAATCTGATTCCCGGCCGCTGATTCCCAGCCTCTGATTCCCTGCCACTGATTCCCTGCCTCTGTTTCCCCGCCTCTGATTGGCCGCCTCTGATACCCCGCCTCTGATACCCCATCTCTAATTCACTGACTCTGATTCGCTTCCTCTGATTCCCCATATCTGATTCCCCGCCTCTGTTTCCCCGCCTTTGATTCCCCGCCTCTGATTCCCCATATATGATTCCCAACCTCTGATTCCCCACCTCTGATTCCCCATATCTGACTCCCCGCCTCTGTTTCCCCGCCTCTGATTCCCCGCCTCTGTTTCCCCATATCTGATTCCCGGACTCTGATTCCCCACCTCAGATTCCCCATCTCAGATTCCGCACATCCGATTCCCTGCCTCTGTTTCCCCGCCTCTGATTCCCCGCCTCTGATTCCCCGCCTCTGTTTCCCCATATCTGATTCGCCGCCTCTGATTCCCCACATCTGATTCCCTGCCTCTGATTCCCTGTCTTTGATTCGCCGTCTCTGATTCCCCATATCTGATTCCCCGCCGCTGTTTCCCCGGACTCTGATTCCCCACCTCTGATTCCCCATCTCTGATTCTGCACATCCGATTCCCTGCCTCTGATTCCCCGCCTCTGATTCCCCGCGTCTGATTCCCTGCCTCTGATTCCCAACCTATGATTCCCCACCTATGATTCCCTATATCTGATTCCCCGCCTCTGTTTCCCCGCCTCTGATTCCCCGCCTCTGTTTCCCCATATCTGATTCACCGACTCTGATTCCCCACATCTGATTCCCTGCCTCTGATTCCCTGTCTCTGATTCGCCGTCTCTGATTCCCCATATCTGATTCCCCGCCGCTGTTTCCCCAGACTCTGATTCCCCACCTCTGATTCCCCATCTCTGATTCCGCACATCTGATTCCCTGCCTCTGATTCCCCGCCTCTGATTCCCCGCGTCTGATTCCCTGCCTCTTATTCCCAACCTCTGATTCCCCACCTCTGATTCCCCATATCTGATTCCCCGCCTCTGTTTCCCCGCTTCTGATTCCCCGCCTCTGTTTCCCCATATCTGATTCCCCGCATCTGATTCCCCACTCTGATTTCCCGCCTCTGATTCCCCACCTCTGATTCCCCGCCTCTGATTCCTCGCATCTGATTCCCTGCCTCTGATGCCCCGCCTCTGATTCCCCATCTCTGATTCCCCGCCTCTGATTCCCCGTGTCTGATTCCCTGCCTCTGATTCCCCGCCTACGATTCCTCGCCTCTGTTTCCCCGCCTCTGATTCCCCGCCTCTGATTCCCCATATCTGACTCCCCGCCTCTGATTCCCCAACTCTGATACCCCGCCTCTGATTCCCCATCTCTGATTCCCAGTCCTCTTATTACCGGCATCTGATTCCCGGCCTCTGATTCCCAGCCTCTGATACCCTGCCACTGAATCCCCGCCCCTGATTCCCCACATCTGATTCCCCATATCTGATTACCCGCCTCTGTTTCCCCGCCTCTGATAGGTCGCCTCTGATACCCCGCCTCTGATTCCCCATCTCTAATTAACTGCCTCTGATTCGCCTCCTCTGATTCCCCATATCTGATTCCCCGCCTCTGATTCCCCATATCGGATTCGCCGCCTCTGATTCCCCATCTCTGATTCCCGGACTCTGATTCCCCACCTCTGATTCCCGGCTTCTGATTCCCCATCTCTGATTCCCCGCCTCTGATTCCCCGTGTATGATTCCCTGCCTCTGATTCCCCGCCTCTGATTCCCCTCCTCTGATTCCCTGCCACAGACTCCCCGCCCCTGATTCCCCACCTCTGATTCCCCATAACCGATTCCCCGCCTCTGTTTCCCCGCCTCTGATTCCCCGCCTCTGATTCCCCATATCTGATTCCCCGCCTCTGATCCCGAACTCTGATTCCCCGCCTCTGATTCCCCAGCTCTGATTCCATGCCTCTGATTCCCCGCCTCTGATTCCCCATCTCTGATTCACAACCTCTGATTCCCCACCTCTGATTCCCCATATCTGATTCCCCGCCTCTTTTTCCCCGCCTCTGATTCCCCGCCTCTGATTCCCCATATCTGATTCCCAGCCTCTGATTCCACACCTCTGATTCCCCGCCCCTGATTCGTCAGCTATGAATCCCCGCCTCTGGTTCCCCACGTCTGATTCCCCGCCTCTGATTCCCCAGCTCTGATTCCCCGCCTCTGATTCCCCACGTCTGATTCCCTGCCTCTGATTCCCCGCCTCTGATTCCCGATCTCTGATTCACAACCTCTGATTCCCCACCTCTGATTCCCCATATCTGATTCCCCGCCTCTGTTTCCCCGCCTCTGATTCGCCCCTCTGATTCCCCATATCTGATTCCCAGCCTCTGATTCCACACCTCTGATTCCCCGCCCCTGATTCGTCAGCTATGAATCCCCGCCTCTGGTTCCCCACGTCTTATTCCCTGCCTCTGATTCCCCACCTCTGATTCCCGGCCTCTGATTCCCGGCCTGTGATTCCCGGCCTCTGATTCCCAGCCTCTGATTCCCTGCCACTGAATCCCCGCCCCTGATTCCCCACCTCTGATTCCCCATATCTGATTACCCGCCCTTGTTTCCCCACCTCTGATTGGTCGCCTCTGATACCCCGCCTCTGATTCCCCATCTCTAATTAACTGCCTCTGATTCGCCTCCTCTGATTCCCCATATCTCATTCCCCGCCTCTGATTCCCCATATCGTTTTCGCCGCCTCTGATTCCCCATCTCTGATTCCCGGACTCTGATTCCCCACCTCTGATTCCCGGCTTCTGATTCGGTGAAACAGAGGCGGTGAAACAGAGGCGGGGAATCAGATATGGGGAAACAGAGGCGGGGAATCAGATATGGGGAAACAGAGGCGGGTAATCAGATATGGGGAATCAAGGTGGGGAATCAGGGGCGGGGAGTCTGTGGCAGGGAATCAGAGGAGGGGAATCAGAGGCGGGGAATCAGAGGCAGGGAATCATACACGGGGAATCAGAGGCGGGGAATCAGAGATGGGGAATCAGAAGCCGGGAATCAGAGGTGGGGAATCAGAGTCCGGGAACCAGAGATGGGGAATCAGAGGCGGCCAATCCGATATGGGGAATCAGAGGCGGGGAATCAGATATGGGGAATCAGAGGAGGCGAATCAGAGGCAGTGAATTAGAGATGGGGAATCAGAGGCGGGGTATCAGAGGCGACCAATCAGAGGCGGGGAAACAGAGGCGGGGAATCAGATATGGGGAATCAGAGGTGGGGAATCAGGGGCGGGGATTCAGTGGCAGGGAATCAGAGGCTGGGAATCAGAGGCCGGGAATCAGATGCCGGGAATAAGAGGACTGGGAATCAGAGATGGGGAATCAGAGGCGGGGTATCAGAGTTGGGGAATCAGAGGCGGGGAGGCAGATATGGGGAATCAGAGGCGGGGAATCAGAGGCGGGGAAACAGAGGCGAGGAATCGTAGGCGGGGAATCAGAGGCAGGGAATCAGACACGGGGAATCAGAGGCGGGGAATCAGAGGTTGAGAATCAGAGGCAGGGAATCAGAGGCTGTGAATCAGAGGCAGGGAATCAGATGCGGGGAATCAGAGGCGGGGAATCAGAGGTGGGGAATCAGAGTCCAGGAATCAGAGATGGTGAATCAGAGGAGGGGAATCAGAGGCGGGGAAACATAGGTGGGGAATCAGATATGGGGAATCAGAGGTGGGGAATCAGAGGCGGTGAATTAGAGATGGGGAATCAGAGGCTGTGAATCAGAGTCAGGAAATCAGACACGGGGAATAGGAGGCGGGGAATCAGAGGGAGTGAATCAGAGCTGGGGAATCAGAGGTTGGGAATCAGAGGCGGGGAATCAGAGGCGGGGAATCAGAGACAGGGAATCAGAGGCAGGGAATCAGATGTGGGGAATCAGAGATGGGGAATCAGAGGCAGGGAATCAGAATCAGAAGCGGGGAATCAGAGGCGGGGAATCAGAGGCCGGGAATCACAGGCCGGGAATCAGAGGCCGGGAATCAGAGGTGGGGAATCAGAGGCAGGGAATCAGACGTGGGGAACCAGAGGAGGGGATTCATAGCTGACGAATCAGGGGCGGTGAATCAGAGGTGTGGAATCAGAGGCTGGGAATCAGATATGGGGAATCAGAGGGGCGAATCAGAGGCGGGGAAACAGAGGCGGGGAATCAGATATGGGGAATCAGAGGTGGGGAATCAGAGTTTGTGAATCAGAGATGGCGAATCAGAGGCGGGGAATCAGAGGCAGGGAATCAGACGTGGGGAATCAGAGGCGGGGAATCAGAGCTGGGGAATCAGAGGCGGGGAATCAGACGTGGGGAACCAGAGGCGGGGATTCATAGCTGACGAATCAGGGGCGGGGAATCAGAGGTGTGGAATCAGAGGCTGGGAATGAGATATGGGGAATCAGAGGCGGGGAATCAGAAGCGGGGAAACAGAGGCGGGGAATCAGATCTGGGGAATCAGAGTTGGGGAATCAGAGGTTGTGAATCAGAGATGGGGAATCAGAGGCGGGGAATCAGAGGCAGGGAATCAGACGCGGGGAATCAGAGGCGGGGAATCAGAGCTGGGCAATCAGAGGCGGGGAACCAGAGGCGGGGAAACAGAGGCGGGGAATCAGATATGGGGAATCAGAGGTGGGGAATCAGGGGCGGGGAGTCTATGGCAGGGAATCAGAGGAGGGGAATCAGAGGCGGGGAATCAGAGGCAGGGAATCATACACGGGGAATCAGAGGCGGGGAATCAGAGATGGGGAATCAGAAGCCGGGAATCAGAGGTGGGGAATCAGAGTCCGGGAATCAGAGATGGGGAATCAGAGGCGGCGAATCCGATATGGGGAATCAGAGGCGGGGAATCAGATATGGGGAATCAGTGGAGGCGAATCAGATGCAGTGCATTAGAGATGGGGAATCAGAGGCGGGGTATCAGAGGCGACCAATCAGAGGCGGGGAAACAGAGGCGGGTAATCAGATATGGGGAATCAGAGGTGGGGAATCAGGGGCGGGGATTCAGTGGCAGGGAATCAGAGGCTGGGAATCAGAGGCCGGGAATCAGATGCCGGGAATAAGAGGACTGGGAATCAGAGATGGGGAATCAGAGGCGGGGTATCAGAGTTGGGGAATCAGAGGCGGGGAGTCAGATATGGGGAATCAGAGGCGGGGAATCAGAGGCGGGGAAACAGAGGCGAGGAATCGTAGGCGGGGAATCAGAGGCAGGGAATCAGACACGGGGAATCAGAGGCGGGGAATCAGAGATGGGGAATCAGAGGCGGGGCATCAGAGGCAGGGAATCAGATGCGAGGAATCAGAGGCGGGGAATCAGAGGTGGGGAATCAGAGGCGGGAAATCGGAGTGGGGAATCAGATGCGGGGAATCAGATATGGGGAAACAGAGGCGGGGAATCAGAAGCGGGGAAACAGAGGCGGGGAATCAGATATGGGGAATCAGAGGTGGGGAACCAGAGGTTGGGAATAAGAGGCAGGGAATCAGACGCGGGGAATCAGAGGCGGGGAATCAGAGGCAGGGAATCGGATGTGCGGAATCAGAGATGGGGAATCAGAGGTGGGGAATCAGAGTCCGGGGAAACAGCGGCGGGGAATCAGATATGGGGAATCATAGACGGCGAATCAGAGACAGGGAATCAGAGGCAGGGAATCAGATGTGGGGAATCAGAGTCGGTGAATCAGATATGGGGAAACAGAGGCGGGGAATCAGAGGCGGGGAAACAGAGGCGGAGAATCAGATATAGGGAATCATAGGTGGGGAATCATAGGTTGGGAATCAGAGGCAGGGAATCAGACGCGGGGAATCAGAGGCGGGGAATCAGAGGCAGGGAATCGGATGTGCGGAATCAGAGATGGTGAATCAGAGGTGGGGTATCAGAGTCCGGGGAAACAGCGGCGGGGAATCAGATATGGGGAATCAGAGACGGCGAATCAAAGACAGGGAATCAGAGGCAGGGAATCAGATGTGGGGAATCAGAGGCGGCGAATCAGATATGGGGAAACAGAGGCGGGGAATAAGAGGCGGGGAAACAGAGGCGGAGAATCAGATATAGGGAATCAGAGGTGGGGAATCATAGGTTGGGAATCAGAGGCAGGGAATCAGACGCGGGGAATCAGAGGCTGGGAATCAGAGGCAGGGAATCGGATGTGCGGAATCTGAGATGGGGAATCTGAGGTGGGGAATCAGAGTCCGGGAATCAGATATGGGGAAACAGAGGCGGGGAATCAGAGGCGGGGAAACAGAGGCGGGGAAACAGATATGGGGAAACAGAGGTGCGGAATCAGAGGCGGGGAAATGAGGCGGGGAATCAGATATGGGGAATCAGAGGTGGGGAATCAGAGGTTGAGAATCAGAGGCAGGGAATCAGAGGCTGTGAATCAGAGGCAGGGAATCAGATGCGGGGAATCAGAGGCGGGGAATGAGAGGTGGGGAATCAGAGTCCAGGAATCAGAGATGGTGAATCAGAGGAGGGGAATCAGAGGCGGGGAAACATAGGTGGGGAATCAGATGTGGGGAATCAGAGGTGGGGAATCAGAGGCGGTGAATTAGAGATGGGGAATCAGAGGCTGTGAATCAGAGGCAGGAAATCAGACACGGGGAATAGGAGGCGGGGAATCAGAGGCAGTGAATCAGAGCTGGGGAATCAGAGGTTGGGAATCAGAGGCGAGGAATCAGAGGCGGGGAATCAGAGACAGGGAATCAGAGGCAGGGAATCAGATGTGGGGAATCAGAGATGGGGAATCAGAGGCAGGGAATCAGAATCAGAAGCAGGGAATCAGAGGCGGGGAATCAGAGGCCGGGAATCAGAGGCGGGGAATCAGAGACAGGGAATCAGAGGCAGGGAATCAAATGTGGCGAATCAGAGGCGGGGAATCAGAGATGGGGAATCAGAGCGGGGAATCAGAGGCAGGGAATCAGACGCGGGGAATCAGAGGCGGGGAATCAGAGATGTGGAATAACAGGCTGGGAATCAGAGTTGGGGTATCAGAGGCGGGGAATCAGATATGGGGTATCAGAGACGGCGAATCAAAGACAGGGAATCAGAGGCAGGGAATCAGATGTGGGGAATCAGAGGCAGGGAATCAAATGTGGCGAATCAGAGGCGGGGAATCAGATATGGCGAATCAGAGGCGGGGAATCAGAGGCGGGGAATCAGAGGCGGGGAAACAGAGGCAGGGAATCCGATGTGCGGAATCTGAGATGGGGAATCTGAGGTGGGGAATCAGAGTCCGGGAATAAGATATGGGGAAACAGAGGCGGGGAATCAGAGGCGGGGAAACAGAGGCGGGGAGTCAGATATGGGGAATCAGAGGTGGGGAATCAGAGGTTGGGAATCATATATGGGGAATCAGAGGCGGGGAATCAAAGGCGGGGAAACAGAGGCGGGGAATCAGATATGGGGAATCAGAGGAAGCGAATCAGAGTCAGTGAATTAGAGATGGGGAATCAGAGGCGGGGTATCAGAGGCGGCCAATCAGAGGCGGGGAAACAGAGGCGGGGAATCAGATATGGGGAATCAGGCGTGGGGAATCAGGGGCGGGGAATCAGTGGCAGGGAATCAGTGGCAGGGAATCAGAGGCTGGGAATCAGCGGCCGGGAATCAGATTCCGGGAATAACAGGACTGGAAATCAGAGATGGGGAATCAGAGGTGGGGAATCAGAGTTGGGGAATCAGAGGCTGGGAATCAGATATGGGGAATCAGAGGAGGGGAATCAGAGGCGGGGAAACAGAGGCGGGGAATCAGAGGCGGGGAGTCAGAGATGGGGAATCAGAGGCGGGGCATCAGAGGCAGGGAATCAGACGTGAGCAATCAGAGGCGGGGACTCAGAGCTGGGGAATCAGAGGCGGGAAATCAGAGTTGGGGATTCAGAGGCGGGAAATCAGATATGGGGAAACAGAGGCGGGGAATCAGAAGAGGGGAAACAGAGGCGGGGAATCAGATATGGGGAATCAGAGGTGGGGAATCAGAGGTTGGGAATCAGAGGCAGGGAATCAGATGCCGGGAATCAGAGGCAGGGAATCAGAGGCAGGGAATCGGATGTGTGGAATCAGAGATGGGGAATCAGAGGTGGGGAATCAGAGTCCGGGAATCAGATATGGGGAAACAGAGGCGGGGAATCAGAGGCGGGGAAACAGAGGCGGGGAATCAGATATGGGGAATCTGAGTTGGGGAATCAGAGGTTGGGAATCAGAGGTTGGGAATCAGAGGCGGGGAATCAGAGACAGGGAATCAGAGGCAGGGAATCAGATGTGGGGAATCAGAGATGGGGAATCAGAGGCAGGGAATCAGAATCAGAAGCGGTGAATCAGAGGTGGGGAATCAGAGGCAGGGAATCAGACGTGGGGAACCAGAGGCGGGGATTCATAGCTGACGAATCAGGGGCGGGGAATCAGAGGTGTGGAATCAGAGGCTGGGAATCAGATATGGGGAATCAGAGGCGGGGAATCAGAGGCGGGGAAACAGTGGCGGGGAATCAGATATGGGGAATCAGAGTTGGGGAATCAGAGGTTGTGAATCAGAGATGGGGAATCAGAGGCGGGGAATCAGAGGCAGGGAATCAGACACGGGGAATCAGAGGTGGGGAATTAGAGCTTTGGAATCAGAGGCGGGGAATCATAGTTGGGGATTCAGAGATGGGGAATCAGAGGCGGGGAATCCGATATGGGGAATCAGAGGCGGGGAATCAGAAGTGGGGAAACATAGGCGGGGAATCATATGGGGAATCAGAGGTGGCGAATCAGAGGCAGTGAATCAGAGATGGGGAAGCAGAGGTGGGGAATCAGATGTGATGAATCAGAGCTGGGGAATCAGAGGCGGGGATTCAGAGTTGGGGAATCAGAGGCGGGGAATCAGATATGGGGAAACAGAGGCGTGGAATCAGAGGCGGGGAAACAGACGCGGGGAATCAGATATGGGGAATCAGAGATGGGGAATCAGAGGTGGGGAATCAGACGCGGGGAATCAGAGGTGTTGAATCAGAGATGGGGAATCAGAGGCGGGGAATCAGAGGCAGGGAATCAGACGTGGTGAACCAGAGGAGGGGATTAATAGCTGACGAATCAGGGGCAGGGAATCAGAGGTGTGGAATCAGAGGCTGGAAATCAGATATGGGGAATCAGAGGCGGGGAATCAGAGGCGGGAAATCAGAGGCGGGGAATCAGATATGGGGAATCAGAGGTGGGGAATCAGAGGTTGTGAATCAGAGATGGGGAATCAGAGGCGGGGAATCAGAGGCAGGGAATCAGACGCGGGGAATCAGAGGCGGGGAATCAGAGCTGGGGAATCAGAGGCGGGGAATCAGAGTTGTGGATCAGAGGCGGGGAATCAGATATGGGGAATCAGAGGCGGGGAATCAGAGGCGGGGAAACAGAGGCGGGAAATCAGATATGGGGAATCAGAGGTGGGTAATCAGGGGCGGGGAATCTGTGGCAGGGAATCAGAGGAGGGGAATCAGAGGCGGGGAATCAGAGGCAGGGAATCATACACGGGGAATCAGAGGCGGGGAATCAGAGATGGGGAATCAGAGGCCGGGAATAAGAGGTGGGGAATCAGAGTCAGGGAATCAGAGATGGGGCATATGAGGCGGGGAATCAGATATGGGGAATCAGAGGCGGGGAATCAGAGGCGGGGAAACAGAGGCGGGGAATCAGATATGGGGAATCAGAGGAGGCGAATCAGATGCACTGAATTAGAGATGGGGAATCAGAGGCGGGGTATCAGAGGCGACCAATCAGAGGCGGGGAAACAGAGGCGGGGAATCAGATATGGGGAATCAGAGGTGGGGAATCAGGGGCGGGGAATCAGTGGCAGGGAATCAGAGGCTGGGAATCAGAGGCCTGGAATCAGATGCCGGGAATAAGAGGATTGGGAATCAGAGATGGGGAATCAGAGGCGGGGTATCACAGTTGGGGAATCAGAGGCGGGGAGTTAGATATGGGGAATCAGAGGTGGGGAATCAGAGGCAGGGAAACAGAGGCGGGGAATCAGAGGCGGGGAATCAGAGGCAGGGAATCAGACACGGGGAATCAGAGGCGGGGAATCAGAGATGGGGAATCAGAGGCGGGGCATCAGAGGCAGGGAATCAGATGCGAGGAATCAGAGGCGGGGAATCAGAGGTGGGGAATCAGAGGCGGGAAATCAGAGTTGGGGAATCAGAGGCGGGGAATCAGATATGGGGAAACAGAGGCGGGGAATCAGAAACGGGGAAACAGAGGCGGGGAATCAGATATGGGGAATCAGAGGTGGGGAATCAGAGGTTGGGAATAAGAGGCAGGGAATCAGACGCGGGGAATCAAAGGCGGGGAATCAGAGGCAGGGAATCGGATGTGCGGAATCAGAGATGGGGAATCAGAGGTGGGGAATCAGAGTCCGGGGAAACAGCGGCGGGGAATCAGATATGGGGAATCAGAGTTGGGGAATCAGAGGTTGGGAATCAGAGGCGGGGAATCAGAGGCGGGGAATCAGAGACAGGGAATCAGAGGCAGGGAATCAGATGTGGGGAATCAGAGGCGGGGAATCAGAGATGGGGAATCAGAGCGGGGAATCAGAGGCAGGGAATCAGACGCGGGGAATCAGAGGCGGGGAATCAGAGATGGGGAATAACAGGCTGGGAATCAGAGTTGGGGTATCAGAGGCGGGGAATCAGATATGGGGAAAAAGAGGCGGGGATTCAGAGGCGGGGAAACAGAGGCGGGGAAACAGATATGGGGAAACAGAGGCGCGGAATCAGAGGCGGGGAAATGAGGCGGGGAATCAGATATGGGGAATCAGAGGTGGGGAATCAGAGGTTGAGAATCAGAGGCAGGGAATCAGAGGCTGTGAATCAGAGGCAGGGAATCAGATGCGGGGAATCAGAGGCGGGGAATGAGAGGTGGGGAATCAGAGTCCAGGAATCAGAGATGGTGAATCAGAGGAGGGGAATCAGAGGCGGGGAAACATAGGTGGGGAATCAGATATGGGGAATCAGAGGTGGGGAATCAGAGGCGGTGAATTAGAGATGGGGAATCAGAGGCTGTGAATCAGAGGCAGGAAATCAGACACGGGGAATAGGAGGTGGGGAATCAGAGGCAGTGAATCAGAGCTGGGGAATCAGAGGTTGGGAATCAGAGGCGAGGAATCAGAGGCGGGGAATCAGAGACAGGGAATCAGAGGCAGGGAATCAGATGTGGGGAATCAGAGATGGGGAATCAGAGGCAGGGAATCAGAATCAGAAGCGGGGAATCAGAGGCGGGGAATCAGAGGCCGGGAATCACAGGCCAGGAATCAGAGGCCGGGAATCAGAGGTGGGGAATCAGAGGCAGGGAATCAGACGTGGGGAACCAGAGGCGGGGGTTCATAGCTGACGAATCAGGGGCGGGGAATCAGAGGTGTGGAATCAGAGGCTGGGAATCAGATATGGGGAATCAGAGGGGCGAATCAGAGGCGGGGAAACAGAGGCGCGGAATCAGATATGGGGAATCAGAGGTGGGGAATCAGAGGGGCGAATCAGAGGCGGGGAAACAGAGGCGGGGAATCAGATATGGGGAATCAGAGGTGGGGAATCAGAGGTTGTGAATCAGAGATGGGGAATCAGAGGCGGGGAATCAGAGGCAGGGAATCAGACGCGGGGAATCAGAGGCGGGGAATCAGAGCTGGGGAATCAGAGGCAGGGAATCAGACGTGGGGAACCAGAGGCGGGGATTCAAAGCTGACGAATCAGGGGTGGGGAATCAGAGGTGTGGAATCAGAGGCTGGGTATCAGATATGGGGAATGAGAGGCGGGGAATCAGAGGCGGGGAAACAGAGGCGGGGAATCAGATATGGGGAATCAGAGGTGGGGAATCAGAGGTTGTGAATCAGAGATGGGGAATCAGAGGCGGGGAATCAGAGGCAGGGAATCAGACGCGGGGAATCAGAGGCGGGGAATCAGAGCTGGGGAATCAGACGCGGGGAATCAGTGTTGGGGATCAGAGGCGGGGAATCAGATATGGGGAATCAGAGGCGGGGAATCAGAGGCGGGGAAACAGAGGCGGGGAATCAGATATGGGGAATCAGAGGTGGGGAATCAGAGGTTGGGAATCAGAGGCGGGGAATCAGAGGCGGGGAATCAGAGACAGGGAATCAGAGGCAGGGAATCAGATGTGGGGAATCAGAGGCGGGGAAACAGAGATGGGGAATCAGAGCGGGGAATCAGAGGCAGGGAATCAGACGCGGGGAATCAGAGGCGGGGAATCAGAGATGGGGAATAACAGGCTTGGAAATCAGAGTTGGGGTATCAGAGGCGGGGAATCAGATATGGGGAAAAAGAGGCGGGGATTCAGAGGAGGCGAATCAGAGGCAGTTAATTAGAGATGGGGAATCAGAGGCGGGGTATCAGAGGCGACCAATCAGAGGTGGGGAAACAGAGGCGGGTAATCAGATATGGGGAATCAAGGTGGGGAATCAGGGGCGGGGAGTCTGTGGCAGGGAATCAGAGGAGGGGAATCAGAGGCGGGGAATCAGAGGCAGGGAATCATACACGGGGAATCAGAGGCGGGGAATCAGAGATGGGGAATCAGAAGCCGGGAATCAGAGGTGGGGAATCAGAGTCCGGGAACCAGAGATGGGGAATCAGAGGCGGCGAATCCGATATGGGGAATCAGAGGCGGGGAATCAGATATGGGGAATCAGAGGAGGCGAATCAGAGGCAGTGAATTAGAGATGGGGAATCAGAGGCGGGGTATCAGAGGTGACCAATCAGAGGCGGGGAAACAGAGGCGGGGAATCAGATATGGGGAATCAGAGGTGGGGAATCAGGGGCGGGGATTCAGTGGCAGGGAATCAGAGGCTGGGAATCAGAGGCCGGGAATCAGATGCCGGGAATAAGAGGACTGGGAATCAGAGATGGGGAATCAGAGGCGGGGTATCAGAGTTGGGGAATCAGAGGCGGGGAGGCAGATATGGGGAATCAGAGGCGGGGAATCAGAGGCGGGGAAACAGAGGCGAGGAATCGTAGGCGGGGAATCAGAGGCAGGGAATCAGACACGGGGAATCAGAGGCGGGGAATCAGAGGTTGAGAATCAGAGGCAGGGAATCAGAGGCTGTGAATCAGAGGCAGGGAATCAGATGCGGGGAATCAGAGGCGGGGAATCAGAGGTGGGGAATCAGAGTCCAGGAATCAGAGATGGTGAATCAGAGGAGGGGAATCAGAGGCGGGGAAACATAGGTGGGGAATCAGATATGGGGAATCAGAGGTGGGGAATCAGAGGCGGTGAATTAGAGATGGGGAATCAGAGGCTGTGAATCAGAGTCAGGAAATCAGACACGGGGAATAGGAGGCGGGGAATCAGAGGGAGAGAATCAGAGCTGGGGAATCAGAGGTTGGGAATCAGAGGCGGGGAATCAGAGGCGGGGAATCAGAGACAGGGAATCAGAGGCAGGGAATCAGATGTGGGGAATCAGAGATGGGGAATCAGAGGCAGGGAATCAGAATCAGAAGCGGGGAATCAGAGGCGGGGAATCAGAGGCCGGGAATCACAGGCCGGGAATCAGAGGCCGGGAATCAGAGGTGGGGAATCAGAGGCAGGGAATCAGACGTGGGGAACCAGAGGAGGGGATTCATAGCTGACGAATCAGGGGCGGGGAATCAGAGGTGTGGAATCAGAGGCTGGGAATCAGATATGGGGAATCAGAGGGGCGAATCAGAGGCGGGGAAACAGAGGCGGGGAATCAGATATGGGGAATCAGAGGTGGGGAATCAGAGTTTGTGAATCAGAGATGGGGAATCAGAGGCGGGGAATCAGAGGCAGGGAATCAGACGTGGGGAATCAGAGGCGGGGAATCAGAGCTGGGGAATCAGAGGCGGGGAATCAGACGTGGGGAACCAGAGGCGGGGATTCATAGCTGACGAATCAGGGGCGGGGAATCAGAGGTGTGGAATCAGAGGCTGGGAATGAGATATGGGGAATCAGAGGCGGGGAATCAGAAGCGGGGAAACAGAGGCGGGGAATCAGATCTGGGGAATCAGAGGTGGGGAATAAGAGGTTGTGAATCAGAGATGGGGAATCAGAGGCGGGGAATCAGAGGCAGGGAATCAGACGCGGGGAATCAGAGGCGGGGAATCAGAGCTGGGGAATCAGAGGCGGGGAATCAGAGGCGGGGAAACAGAGGCGGGGAATCAGATATGGGGAATCAGAGGTGGGGAATCAGGGGCGGGGAGTCTATGGCAGGGAATCAGAGGAGGGGAATCAGAGGCAGGGAATCAGACGTGGGGAACCAGAGGCGGGGGTTCATAGCTGACGAATCAGGGGCGGGGAATCAGAGGTGTGGAATCAGAGGCTGGGAATCAGATATGGGGAATCAGAGGGGCGAATCAGAGGCGGGGAAACAGAGGCGCGGAATCAGATATGGGGAATCAGAGGTGGGGAATCAGAGGGGCGAATCAGAGGCGGGGAAACAGAGGCGGGGAATCAGATATGGGGAATCAGAGGTGGGGAATCAGAGGTTGTGAATCAGAGATGGGGAATCAGAGGCGGGGAATCAGAGGCAGGGAATCAGACGCGGGGAATCAGAGGTGGGGAATCAGAGCTGGGGAATCAGAGGCAGGGAATCAGACGTGGGGAACCAGAGGCGGGGATTCAAAGCTGACGAATCAGGGGTGGGGAATCAGAGGTGTGGAATCAGAGGCTGGGTATCAGATATGGGGAATGAGAGGCGGGGAATCAGAGGCGGGGAAACAGAGGCGGGGAATCAGATATGGGGAATCAGAGGTGGGGAATCAGAGGTTGTGAATCAGAGATGGGGAATCAGAGGCGGGGAATCAGAGGCAGGGAATCAGACGCGGGGAATCAGAGGCGGGGAATCAGAGCTGGGGAATCAGACGCGGGGAATCAGTGTTGGGGATCAGAGGCGGGGAATCAGATATGGGGAATCAGAGGCGGGGAATCAGAGGCGGGGAAACAGAGGCGGGGAATCAGATATGGGGAATCAGAGGTGGGGAATCAGAGGTTGGGAATCAGAGGCGGGGAATCAGAGGCGGGGAATCAGAGACAGGGAATCAGAGGCAGGGAATCAGATGTGGGGAATCAGAGGCGGGGAAACAGAGATGGGGAATCAGAGCGGGGAATCAGAGGCAGGGAATCAGACGCGGGGAATCAGAGGCGGGGAATCAGAGATGGGGAATAACAGGCTTGGAAATCAGAGTTGGGGTATCAGAGGCGGGGAATCAGATATGGGGAAAAAGAGGCGGGGATTCAGAGGAGGCGAATCAGAGGCAGTTAATTAGAGATGGGGAATCAGAGGCGGGGTATCAGAGGCGACCAATCAGAGGTGGGGAAACAGAGGCGGGTAATCAGATATGGGGAATCAAGGTGGGGAATCAGGGGCGGGGAGTCTGTGGCAGGGAATCAGAGGAGGGGAATCAGAGGCGGGGAATCAGAGGCAGGGAATCATACACGGGGAATCAGAGGCGGGGAATCAGAGATGGGGAATCAGAAGCCGGGAATCAGAGGTGGGGAATCAGAGTCCGGGAACCAGAGATGGGGAATCAGAGGCGGCGAATCCGATATGGGGAATCAGAGGCGGGGAATCAGATATGGGGAATCAGAGGAGGCGAATCAGAGGCAGTGAATTAGAGATGGGGAATCAGAGGCGGGGTATCAGAGGTGACCAATCAGAGGCGGGGAAACAGAGGCGGGGAATCAGATATGGGGAATCAGAGGTGGGGAATCAGGGGCGGGGATTCAGTGGCAGGGAATCAGAGGCTGGGAATCAGAGGCCGGGAATCAGATGCCGGGAATAAGAGGACTGGGAATCAGAGATGGGGAATCAGAGGCGGGGTATCAGAGTTGGGGAATCAGAGGCGGGGAGGCAGATATGGGGAATCAGAGGCGGGGAATCAGAGGCGGGGAAACAGAGGCGAGGAATCGTAGGCGGGGAATCAGAGGCAGGGAATCAGACACGGGGAATCAGAGGCGGGGAATCAGAGGTTGAGAATCAGAGGCAGGGAATCAGAGGCTGTGAATCAGAGGCAGGGAATCAGATGCGGGGAATCAGAGGCGGGGAATCAGAGGTGGGGAATCAGAGTCCAGGAATCAGAGATGGTGAATCAGAGGAGGGGAATCAGAGGCGGGGAAACATAGGTGGGGAATCAGATATGGGGAATCAGAGGTGGGGAATCAGAGGCGGTCAATTAGAGATGGGGAATCAGAGGCTGTGAATCAGAGTCAGGAAATCAGACACGGGGAATAGGAGGCGGGGAATCAGAGGGAGAGAATCAGAGCTGGGGAATCAGAGGTTGGGAATCAGAGGCGGGGAATCAGAGGCGGGGAATCAGAGACAGGGAATCAGAGGCAGGGAATCAGATGTGGGGAATCAGAGATGGGGAATCAGAGGCAGGGAATCAGAATCAGAAGCGGGGAATCAGAGGCGGGGAATCAGAGGCCGGGAATCACAGGCCGGGAATCAGAGGCCGGGAATCAGAGGTGGGGAATCAGAGGCAGGGAATCAGACGTGGGGAACCAGAGGAGGGGATTCATAGCTGACGAATCAGGGGCGGGGAATCAGAGGTGTGGAATCAGAGGCTGGGAATCAGATATGGGGAATCAGAGGGGCGAATCAGAGGCGGGGAAACAGAGGCGGGGAATCAGATATGGGGAATCAGAGGTGGGGAATCAGAGTTTGTGAATCAGAGATGGGGAATCAGAGGCGGGGAATCAGAGGCAGGGAATCAGACGTGGGGAATCAGAGGCGGGGAATCAGAGCTGGGGAATCAGAGGCGGGGAATCAGACGTGGGGAACCAGAGGCGGGGATTCATAGCTGACGAATCAGGGGCGGGGAATCAGAGGTGTGGAATCAGAGGCTGGGAATGAGATATGGGGAATCAGAGGCGGGGAATCAGAAGCGGGGAAACAGAGGCGGGGAATCAGATCTGGGGAATCAGAGGTGGGGAATAAGAGGTTGTGAATCAGAGATGGGGAATCAGAGGCGGGGAATCAGAGGCAGGGAATCAGACGCGGGGAATCAGAGGCGGGGAATCAGAGCTGGGGAATCAGAGGCGGGGAATCAGAGGCGGGGAAACAGAGGCGGGGAATCAGATATGGGGAATCAGAGGTGGGGAATCAGGGGCGGGGAGTCTATGGCAGGGAATCAGAGGAGGGGAATCAGAGGCGGGGAATCAGAGGCAGGGAATCATACACGGGGAATCAGAGGCGGGGAATCAGAGATGGGGAATCAGAAGCCGGGAATCAGAGGTGGGGAATCAGAGTCCGGGAATCAGAGATGGGGAATCAGAGGCCGCGAATCCGATATGGGGAATCAGAGGCGGGGAATCAGATATGGGGAATCAGAGGAGGCGAATCAGAGGCAGTGCATTAGAGATGGGGAATCAGAGGCGGGGTATCAGAGGCGACCAATCAGAGGCGGGGAAACAGAGGCGGGTAATCAGATATGGGGAATCAGAGGTGGGGAATCAGGGGCGGGGATTCAGTGGCAGGGAATCAGAGGCTGGGAATCAGAGGCCGGGAATCAGATGCCGGGAATAAGAGGACTGGGAATCTGAGATGGGGAATCAGAGGCGGGGTATCAGAGTTGGGGAATCAGAGGCGGGGAGTCAGATATGGGGAATCAGAGGCGGGGAATCAGAGGCGGGGAAACAGAGGCGAGGAATCGTAGGCGGGGAATCAGAGGCAGGGAATCAGACACGGGGAATCAGAGGCGGGGAATCAGAGATGGGGAATCAGAGGCGGGGCATCAGAGGCAGGGAATCAGATGCGAGGAATCAGAGGCGGGGAATCAGAGGTGGGGAATCAGAGGCGGGAAATCGGAGTGGGGAATCAGATGCGGGGAATCAGATATGGGGAAACAGAGGCGGGGAATCAGAAGCGGGGAAACAGAGGCGGGGAATCAGATATGGGGAATCAGAGGTGGGGAACCAGAGGTTGGGAATAAGAGGCAGGGAATCAGACGCGGGGAATCAGAGGCGGGGAATCAGAGGCAGGGAATCGGATGTGCGGAATCAGAGATGGGGAATCAGAGGTGGGGAATCAGAGTCCGGGGAAACAGCGGCGGGGAATCAGATATGGGGAATCAGAGACGGCGAATCAGAGACAGGGAATCAGAGGCAGGGAATCAGATGTGGGGAATCAGAGTCGGTGAATCAGATATGGGGAAACAGAGGCGTGGAATCAGAGGCGGGGAAACAGAGGCGGAGAATCAGATATAGGGAATCATAGGTGGGGAATCATAGGTTGGGAATCAGAGGCAGGGAATCAGACGCGGGGAATCAGAGGCGGGGAATCAGAGGCAGGGAATCGGATGTGCGGAATCAGAGATGGTGAATCAGAGGTGGGGAATCAGAGTCCGGGGAAACAGCGGCGGGGAATCAGATATGGGGAATCAGAGACGGCGAATCAAAGACAGGGAATCAGAGGCAGGGAATCAGATGTGGGGAATCAGAGGCGGCGAATCAGATATGGGGAAACAGAGGCGGGGAATCAGAGGCGGGGAAACAGAGGCGGAGAATCAGATATAGGGAATCAGAGGTGGGGAATCATAGGTTGGGAATCAGAGGCAGGGAATCAGACGTGGGGAATCAGAGGCGGGGAATCAGAGGCAGGGAATCGGATGTGCGGAATCTGAGATGGGGAATCTGAGGTGGGGAATCAGAGTCCGGGAATCAGATATGGGGAAACAGAGGCGGGGAATCAGAGGCGGGGAAACAGAGGCGGGGAAACAGATATGGGGAAACAGAGGCGCGGAATCAGAGGCGGGGAAATGAGGCGGGGAATCAGATATGGGGAATCAGAGGTGGGGAATCAGAGGTTGAGAATCAGAGGCAGGGAATCAGAGGCTGTGAATCAGAGGCAGGGAATCAGATGCGGGGAATCAGAGGCGGGGAATGAGAGGTGGGGAATCAGAGTCCAGGAATCAGAGATGGTGAATCAGAGGAGGGGAATCAGAGGCGGGGAAACATAGGTGGGGAATCAGATGTGGGGAATCAGAGGTGGGGAATCAGAGGCGGTGAATTAGAGATGGGGAATCAGAGGCTGTGAATCAGAGGCAGGAAATCAGACACGGGGAATAGGAGGCGGGGAATCAGAGGCAGTGAATCAGAGCTGGGGAATCAGAGGTTGGGAATCAGAGGCGAGGAATCAGAGGCGGGGAATCAGAGACAGGGAATCAGAGGCAGGGAATAAGATGTGGGGAATCAGAGATGGGGAATCAGAGGCAGGGAATCAGAATCAGAAGCGGGGAATCAGAGGCGGGGAATCAGAGGCCGGGAATCACAGGCCGGGAATCAGAGGCCGGGAATCTGAGGTGGGGAATCAGAGGCAGGGAATCAGACGTGGGGAACCAGAGGCGGGGGTTCATAGCTGACGAATCACGGGCGGGGAATCAGAGGTGTGGAATCAGAGGCTGGGAATCAGATATGGGGAATCAGAGGGGCGAATCAGAGGCGGGGAAACAGAGGCGGGGAATCAGATATGGGGAATCAGAGGTGGGGAATCAGAGGTTGTGAATCAGAGATGGGGAATCAGAGGCGGGGAATCAGAGGCAGGGAATCAGACGCGGGGAATCAGAGGCGGGGAATCAGAGCTGGGGAATCAGAGGTGGGGAATCAGGGGCAGGGAATCAGTGGCAGGGAATCAGAGGCGGGGAATCAGAGGCGGGGAATCAGAGGCAGGGAATCAGACACGGGGAATCAGAGGCGGGGAATCAGAGATGGGGAATCAGAGGCGGGGAATCAGAGCTGGGGAATCAGAGGCGGGGAATCAGAGGCAGGGAATCAGACGCGGGGAATCAGAGGTGGGGAATCAGAGGCGGTGAATCAGAGATGGGGAATAAGAGGCGGGGAATCAGAGGCAGGAAATCAGACACGGGGATTCAGAGGCTGGGAATCAGACGCGGGGAATCAGAGGCGGTGAATGAGATATGGAGAATCAGAGGCGGGGAATCAGAGGCGGGGAAACAGAGGTGGTGAATCAGATATGGGGAATCAGAGGTGGCGAATCAAAGGCGGTGAATCAGAGATGGGGAATCAGAGGCGCGGAATCAGAGGCAGGGAATCAGATGCGGGGAATCAGAGGAGGCGAATCAGAGCTGGCGAATCAGAGGCGGGGAATAGAGGTGGGCAATCAGAGCCGGGGAATCAGATATGGGGAAACAGAGGCGGGGAATCAGATATGGGGAATAAGAGGTGGGGAATCAGAGGTTGTGAATCAGAGATGGGGAATCAAGGCGGGGAATCAGAGGCAGGGAATCAGATGCGGGGAATCAGAGGCGTGGATTCAGAGCTGGGGAATCAGAGGCGGGGAATCAGAGTTGGGGAATCAGAGGCAGGGAATCAGATATGGGGAATCAGAGGCGGGGAATCAGAGGCGGGGAAACAGAGGCGGGGAATCAGATATGGGGAATCAGAGGTGGGGAATCAGGGGCAGGGAATCAGTGGCAGGGAATCAGAGGCGGGGAATCAGAGGCGGGGAATCAGAGGCAGGGAATCAGATATGGGGAATCAGAGGCGGGGAATCAGAAATGGGGAATCAGAGGCGGGGAATCAGAGGCAGGGAATCGGACGCCGGGAATCAGAGGCGGGGAATCAGAGGCGGGGAATCAGATATGGGGAAATAGAGGTGGGGAATCAGATATGGAAAATCAGAGGTGTGGAATCAGAGGTTGGGAATCAGAGGCAGGGAATCAGAGGCGGGGAAACAGAGGCGGGGAATCAGATATGGTGAATCAGAGGTGGCGAATCAAAGGCGGTGAAACAGAGATGGGGAATCAGGGCAGGGAATCAGAGGCAGGGAATCAGAGCTGGGGAAACAGAGGCGGGGAATCAGATATGGGGAATCAGAGGTGGGGAATCAGGGGCGGGGAATCAGTGGCAGGGAATCAGAGCTGGGGAATCAGAGGTGGGGATTCAGAGCTGGGGAAACAGAGGCGGGGAATCAGATATGGGGAATCAGAGGTGGGGAATCAGGGGCGGGGAATTAGTGGCAGGGAATCAGAGGCCGGGAATAAAAGGCGGGGAATCAGAGCTGGAGAATCAGAGGCGGGGAATCAGAGTTGGGGAATCAGAGGTGGGGAATTAGAGGTTAAGAATCAGAGGCAGGGAATCAGAGGCGGGGAATCAGAGGCGGGGAATCAGAGGCAGGGAATCGGATGTGCGGAATCAGAGATGGGGAATCAGAGGTGGGGATTCAGAGGTGGTGAATCAGAGAAGGGGAATCAGAGGCGGGGAATCAGAGGCAGGGAATCAGACGCAGGGAATCAAAGGCGGGGAATCATAGCTGGCGAATTAGAGGAGGGGAATCAGAGTTGGGGAATCAGAGGCGGGGAATCAGATATGGGAAAACAGAGGCGGGGAATCAGAGGCGGGGAAAAAGAGGCGGGAAATCTGATATGGGGAATCAGAGGTGGGGAATCAGGGGCAGGGAATCAGTGGCAGGGAATCAGACGCGGGGAATCAGAGGCGGGGAATCAGATGCAGGGAATCAGACACGGGGAATCAGAGGCGGGGAATCAGAGATTGGGAATCAGAGGCGGGGAATCAGAGGCAGGGAATCGGATGCCGGAAATCAGAGGCGGGAAATCAGAGCTGGGGAATCAAAGGAGGGGAATCAGAGTTGGGGAATCAGAGGCGGCGAAGCAGATATGGGGAAAATGAGGCGGGGAATCAGATATGGGGAATCAAAGGTGGGGAATCAGATATGGGGAATCAGAGGCTAGGAATCAGAGGGGGGGAAACAGAGGCGGGGAATAAGATATGGGCAATCAGAGGTGGCGAATCAGAGGTAGAGAATCAGAGATGGGGAAGCAGAGGTGGGGAATCAGAGGCGGGAAATCAGAGCTGGGGAATCAGAGGCGGGGAATCAGAGTTGGGGAATCAGAGTCCGGGAATCAGAGATGGGGAATCAGAGGCGGGGAATCAAATATGGGGAATCAGAGGTGGGGAATCAGAGGCGGGGAAACAGAGGCGGTGAATCAGATATGGGGAATCAGAGGTGGCGAATCAGAGGTTGAGAATCAGAGATGGGGAAGCAGAGGTGGGGAATCAGATGTGATGAATTAGAGATGGGGAATCAGAGGCGGGGTATCAGAGGCGGCCAATCAGAGGCGGGGAATCAGAGGCGTGGAATCAGATATGGGAAATCAGAGGTGGGGAATCAGAGGCGGGGAAACAGAGGCGGGGAATCAGATATGGGGTATCAGAGGTGGGGAATCAGTGGCAGGGAATCAGAGGAGGGGATTCAGAGGCGGGGAATCAGAGGCAGGGAATCAGACACTGGGAATCAGAGGCGGTGAATCAGGGATGGGGAATGAGAGGCCGGGAAACAGAGGTGGGGAATCAGAGACCGGGAATCAGAGATGGGGAATCAGAGGCGGGGAATCAGATATGGGGAATCAGAGGCGGGGAATCATAAGCGGGGAAACAGAGGCGGTGAATCAGATATTCGGAATCAGAGGTTGCGAATCAGAGGTAGAGAATCAGAGATGGGGAAGCAGAGGTGGGGAATCAGATGTGATGAATTAGAGATGGGGAATCAGAGGCGGGGTATCAGAGGTGCCAATCAGAGGCGGTGAAACAGAGGCGGGGAATCAGATAGGGGAAACAGAGGCGGGGAATCAGAGGCAGGGAAACAGAGGCGGGGAATCAGATATGGGGATTCAGAGGTGGGGAATAACAGGTTGCGAATCAGAGGCAGGGAATCAGAGGCGGGGAATCAGAGGCGGGGAATCAGAGGCAGGGAATCGGATGTGCAGAATCAGAGATGGGGAATCAGAGGTGGGGAATCAGAGGTGGTGAATCAGAGATGGGGAATCAAAGGCGTGGAATGAGAGGCAGGGTCAGACACGGGGAATCAGAGGCGGGGAATCAGATGTGGGGAACCAGAGGAGGGGAATCATAGCTGGCGAATCAGAGGCGGGGAATCAGAGGTGGGGAATCATAGGCGGGGAATCAGATATGGGGAATCAGAGGTGGGGAATCAGAGGCGGGGAAACAGAGGCGGGGAATCAGATATGTTGGATCAGAGGTGGGGAATCAGAGGCGGGGAATCAGAGCTGGGGAATCAGAGGCGGGGAATCAGAGTTGGGGAATCTGAGGCAGGGAATCAGATATGGGGAATCAGAGGTGGGGAATCAGAGGCGGGGAAACAGAGGCGGGGAATCAGATATGGGGTATCAGAGGTGGGGAATCAGGAGCGGGGAATCAGTGGCAGGGAATAAGAGGAGGGGATTCAGAGGCGGGGAATCAGAGGCAGGGAATCAGACACTGGGAGTCAGAGGCGGTGAATCAGGGATTGGGAATCAGAGGCCGGGAAACAGAGGTGGGGAATCAGAGACCGGGAATCAGAGATGGGGAATCAGAGGCGGGGAATCAGATATGGGGAATCAGAGGTGGGGAATCAGAGGCAGGGAAACAGAGGCGGTGAATCAGATATTGGGAATCAGAGGTGGCGAATCAGAGGTAGAGAATCGGAGATGGGGAAGCAGAGGTGGGGAATCAGATGTGATGAATTAGAGATGGGGAATCAGAGGCGGGGTATCAGAGGTGCCAATCAGAGGCGGGGAAACAGAGGCGGGGAATCAGATATGGGGAATATGAGGTGGGGAATAAGAGGTTGCGAATCAGAGGCAGGGAATCAGAGGCGGGGAATCAGAGGCGGGGAATCAGAGGCAGGGAATCGGATGTGCGGAATCAGAGATGGGGTATCAGAGGTGGGGAATCAGAGGTGGTGAGTCAGACATGGGGAATCAGAGGCGGGGAATCAGAGGCAGGGAATCAGAAACGGGGAATCAGAGGCGGGCAATCATAACTGGCGAATCAGAGGAGGGGAATCAGTGGTGGTGAATCAGAGGCGGGGAATCAGATATGGTGAATCAGAGGTGGGGAATCAGAGGCGGGGAAACAGAGGCCGGGAATCAGATATGTTGTATCACAGGTGGGGAATCAGAGGCGGGAAATCAGAGCTGGGGATTCAGAGGCGGGGAAATCAGAGTTGGGGAATCAGAGTCCGGGAATCAGAGATGGGAAATCAGAGGAGGGGAATCAAATATGGGGAATCAGAGGCGGGGAATCAGAGTTGGGGAATGAGTCCGGGAATCAGAGATAGGGAATTAGAGGCGGGGAATCAAATATGGGGAATCAGAGGCGGGGAATCAGATGCGGGGAAACAGAGGCGGTGAATCAGATATGGGCAATCAGAGGTGGCGAATCAGAGGTAGAGAATCAGAGATGGGGAAGCAGAGGTGGGGAATCAGATGTGATGAATTAGAGATGGGGAATCAGAGGCGGGGTATCAGAGGCGGGGAATCAGAGTTGGGGAATCAGAGGAGGGGAATCAGATATGGGGAAACAGAGGCCGGGAATCAGAGGCAGGGAAACAGAGGCGGGGAATCAGATATGGGGAATCAGAGGTGGGGAATTAGAGGTTGCGAATCAGAGGCAGGGAATCAGAGGCGGAGAATCAGAGGCGGGGAATCATAGGCAGGGAATCGGATGAGCGGAATCAGAGATGGGGAATCAGAGGTGGGGAATCAGAGGTGGAGAATCAGAGAAGGGGAATCAGAGGCGGGGAATCAGATGCAGGGAATCAGATGCAGGGAATCAGAGGCGGGGAATCATAGCTGGCGAATCAGAGGAGGGGAATCAGAGTTGGGGAATCAGAGGCGGGGAATCAGATATGGGGAAACAGAGGCGGGGAATCAGAGGCGGGGAAACAGAGGCGGGGAATCAGATATGGGGATTCAGAGGTGGGGAATCAGAGGTTGGGAATCAGAGGCAGGGAATCAGAGGCGGGGAATCAGAGGCAGGGAATCAGATGCGGGGAATCAGAGGCAGGGAATCAGAGCTGGGGAATCAGAGGCGGGGAATCAGAGTTGGGAAATCAGAGGTGGGGAATCAGGGGCGGGGAATCAGTGGCAGGGAATCAGAGGCCGGGAATAAAAGGCGGGGAATCAGAGCTGGAGAATCAGAGGCGGGGAATCAGAGTTGGGGAATCAGAGGTGGGGAATTAGAGGTTAAGAATCAGAGGCAGGGAATCAGAGGCGGGGAATCAGAGGCGGGGAATCAGAGGCAGGGAATCGGATGTGCGGAATCAGAGATGGGGAATCAGAGGTGGGGATTCAGAGGTGGTGAATCAGAGAAGGGGAATCAGAGGCGGGGAATCAGAGGCAGGGAATCAGACGCAGGGAATCAAAGGCGGGGAATCATAGCTGGCGAATTAGAGGAGGGGAATCAGAGTTGGGGAATCAGAGGCGGGGAATCAGATATGGGGAAACAGAGGTGGGGAATCAGAGGCGGGGAAACAGAGGCGGGAAATCAGATATGGGGAATCAGAGGTGGGGAATCAGGGGCAGGGAATCAGTGGCAGGGAATCAGACGCGGGGAATCAGAGGCGGGGAATCAGATGCAGGGAATCAGACACGGGGAATCAGAGGCGGGGAATCAGAGATGGGGAATCAGAGGCGGGGAATCAGAGGCAGGGAATTGGATGCCGGAAATCAGAGGCGGGAAATCAGAGCTGGGTAATCAGAGGAGGGGAATCAGAGTTGGGGAATCAGAGGCGGCGAAGCAGATATGGGGAAAATGAGGCGGGGAATCAGATATGGGGAATCAAAGGCGGGGAATCAGATATGGGGAATCAGAGGCTTGGAATCAGAGGGGGGGAAAGAGAGGCGGGGAATCAGTGGCAGGGAATCAGATATGGGGAAACAGAGGCGGGGAATCAGAGGCGGGCAAACAGAGGCGGGGAATTAGATATGGGAATCAGAGGTGGGGAATCAGAGGTGGTGAATCAGAGATGGGGAATCACAGGCGGGGAATCAGAGGCAGGGAAGAGAACGCGGGGAATCAGAGGCAGGGAATCAGAGCTGGGGAATCAGAGGCGGGGAATCAGATATGGGAAAACAGAAGCGGGGAATCAGAGGCGGGGAAACAGAGGCGGGGAATCAGACATGGGGAATCGGATGCGGAGAATCAGAGGTGGGGAATCAGAGCTGGGGAATCAGAGGCGGGGAATCAGAGTTGGGGCATCAGAGGTGGGGAATTAGATATGGGGAAACAGAGGCGGGGAATCAGAGGCGGGGAAACAGAGGCGGGGAATCAGATATGGGGAATCAGAGGTGGGGAATCAGAGGCAGGGAATCAGATGTGCGGAATCAGAGATGGGGAATCAGAGGCAGGGAATCAGAATCAGAAGCGGGGAATCAGAGGCCGGGAATCAGAGACCGGGAATCAGATGCTGGGAATAAGAGGCCGGGAATCAGAGGTGGGGAATCAGTGTCCGGGAATCAGAGATGGGGATTCAGAGGCGGGGAATGAGATATGGAGAATCAGAGGCGGGGAATCAGAGGCGGGGAAACAGAGGTGGTGAATCACATATGGGGAATCAGAGGTGGCGAATCAAAGGCGGTGAATCAGATATGGGGAATCAGAGGCGCGGAATCAGAGGCAGGGAATCAGATGCGGGGAATCAGAGGAGGCGAATCAGAGCTGGCGAATCAGAGGCGGGGAATAGAGGTGGGCAATCAGAGCCGGGGAATCAGATATGGGGAAACAGAGGCGGTGAATCAGATATGGGCAATCAGAGGTGGCGAATCAGAGGTAGAGAATCAGAGATGGGGAAGCAGAGGTGGGGAATCAGATGTGATGAATTAGAGATGGGGAATCAGAGGCGGGGTATCAGAGGCGGGGAATCAGAGTTGGGGAATCAGAGGAGGGGAATCAGATATGGGGAAACAGAGGCCGGGAATCAGAGGCAGGGAAACAGAGGCGGGGAATCAGATATGGGGAATCAGAGGTGGGGAATTAGAGGTTGCGAATCAGAGGCAGGGAATCAGAGGCGGAGAATCAGAGGCGGGGAATCATAGGCAGGGAATCGGATGAGCGGAATCAGAGATGGGGAATCAGAGGTGGGGAATCAGAGGTGGAGAATCAGAGAAGGGGAATCAGAGGCGGGGAATCAGATGCAGGGAATCAGATGCAGGGAATCAGAGGCGGGGAATCATAGCTGGCGAATCAGAGGAGGGGAATCAGAGTTGGGGAATCAGAGGCGGGGAATCAGATATGGGGAAACAGAGGCGGGGAATCAGAGGCGGGGAAACAGAGGCGGGGAATCAGATATGGGGATTCAGAGGTGGGGAATCAGAGGTTGGGAATCAGAGGCAGGGAATCAGAGGCGGGGAATCAGAGGCAGGGAATCAGATGCGGGGAATCAGAGGCAGGGAATCAGAGCTGGGGAATCAGAGGCGGGGAATCAGAGTTGGGAAATCAGAGGTGGGGAATCAGGGGCGGGGAATCAGTGGCAGGGAATCAGAGGCCGGGAATAAAAGGCGGGGAATCAGAGCTGGAGAATCAGAGGCGGGGAATCAGAGTTGGGGAATCAGAGGTGGGGAATTAGAGGTTAAGAATCAGAGGCAGGGAATCAGAGGCGGGGAATCAGAGGCGGGGAATCAGAGGCAGGGAATCGGATGTGCGGAATCAGAGATGGGGAATCAGAGGTGGGGATTCAGAGGTGGTGAATCAGAGAAGGGGAATCAGAGGCGGGGAATCAGAGGCAGGGAATCAGACGCAGGGAATCAAAGGCGGGGAATCATAGCTGGCGAATTAGAGGAGGGGAATCAGAGTTGGGGAATCAGAGGCGGGGAATCAGATATGGGGAAACAGAGGTGGGGAATCAGAGGCGGGGAAACAGAGGCGGGAAATCAGATATGGGGAATCAGAGGTGGGGAATCAGGGGCAGGGAATCAGTGGCAGGGAATCAGACGCGGGGAATCAGAGGCGGGGAATCAGATGCAGGGAATCAGACACGGGGAATCAGAGGCGGGGAATCAGAGATGGGGAATCAGAGGCGGGGAATCAGAGGCAGGGAATTGGATGCCGGAAATCAGAGGCGGGAAATCAGAGATGGGTAATCAGAGGAGGGGAATCAGAGTTGGGGAATCAGAGGCGGCGAAGCAGATATGGGGAAAATGAGGCGGGGAATCAGATATGGGGAATCAAAGGCGGGGAATCAGATATGGGGAATCAGAGGCTAGGAATCAGAGGGGGGGAAAGAGAGGCGGGGAATCAGTGGCAGGGAATCAGATATGGGGAAACAGAGGCGGGGAATCAGAGGCGGGCAAACAGAGGCGGGGAATTAGATATGGGGAATCAGAGGTGGGGAATCAGAGGTGGTGAATCAGAGATGGGGAATCACAGGCGGGGAATCAGAGGCAGGGAATAGAACGCGGGGAATCAGAGGCAGGGAATCAGAGCTGGGGAATCAGAGGCGGGGAATCAGATATGGGAAAACAGAAGCGGGGAATCAGAGGCGGGGAAACAGAGGCGGGGAATCAGACATGGGGAATCGGATGCGGAGAATCAGAGGTGGGGAATCAGAGCTGGGGAATCAGAGGCGGGGAATCAGAGTTGGGGCATCAGAGGTGGGGAATTAGATATGGGGAAACAGAGGCGGGGAATCAGAGGCGGGGAAACAGAGGCGGGGAATCAGATATGGGGAATCAGAGGTGGGGAATCAGAGGCAGGGAATCAGATGTGCGGAATCAGAGATGGGGAATCAGAGGAAGGGAATCAGAATCAGAAGCGGGGAATCAGAGGCCGGGAATCAGAGACCGGGAATCAGATGCTGGGAATAAGAGGCCGGGAATCAGAGGTGGGGAATCAGTGTCCGGGAATCAGAGATGGGGATTCAGAGGCGGGGAATGAGATATGGAGAATCAGAGGCGGGGAATTAGAGGCGGGGAAACAGAGGTGGTGAATCACATATGGGGAATCAGAGGTGGCGAATCAAAGGCGGTGAATCAGATATGGGGAATCAGAGGCGCGGAATCAGAGGCAGGGAATCAGATGCGGGGAATCAGAGGAGGCGAATCAGAGCTGGCGAATCAGAGGCGGGGAATAGAGGTGGGCAATCAGAGCCGGGGAATCAGATATGGGGAAACAGAGGCGGGGAATCAGATATGGGGAATAAGAGGTGGGGAATCAGAGGTTGTGAATCAGAGATAGGGAATCAAGGCGGGGAATCAGAGGCAGGGAATCAGATGCGGGGAATCAGAGGCGTGGATTCAGAGCTGGGGAATCAGAGGCGGGGAATCAGAGTTGGGGAATCAGAGTTGGGGAATCAGATATGGGGAATCAGAGGAGGGGTATCAGAGGCGGGAAACAGAGGCGGGGAACCAGATATGGGGAATCAGAGGTGGGGAATCAGGGGCAGGGAATCAGTGGCAGGGAATCAGAGGCGGGGAATCAGAGGCGGGGAATCAGAGGCAGGGAATCAGACACGGGGAATCAGAGGCGGGGAATCAGAGATGGGGAATCAGACACGGGGAATCAGAGGAGGGGAATCAGAGGCAGGGAATCAGATATGGGGAATCAGAGGAGGGGTATCAGAGGCGGGAAACAGAGGCGGGGAACCAGATATGGGGAATCAGAGGTGGGGAATCAGGGGCAGGGAATCAGTGGCAGGGAATCAGAGGCGGGGAATCAGAGGCGGGGAATCAGAGGCAGGGAATCAGACACGGGGAATCAGAGGCGGGGAATCAGAGATGGGGAATCAGACACGGGGAATCAGACACGGGGAATCAGAGGCAGGGAATCAGATATGGGGAATCAGAGGAGGGGTATCAGAGGCGGGAAACAGAGGCGGGGAACCAGATATGGGGAATCAGAGGTGGGGAATCAGGGGCAGGGAATCAGTGGCAGGGAATCAGAGGCGGGGAATCAGAGGCGGGGAATCAGAGGCAGGGAATCAGACACGGGGAATCAGAGGCGGGGAATCAGACACGGGGAATCAGAGGAGGGGTATCAGAGGCGGGAAACAGAGGCGGGGAACCAGATATGGGGAATCAGAGGTGGGGAATCAGGGGCAGGGAATCAGTGGCAGGGAATCAGACGCGGGGAATCAGAGGCGGGGAATCAGATGCAGGGAATCAGACACGGGGAATCAGAGGCGGGGAATCAGAGATGGGGAATCAGAGGCGGGGAATCAGAGGCAGGGAATTGGATGCCGGAAATCAGAGGCGGGAAATCAGAGCTGGGTAATCAGAGGAGGGGAATCAGAGTTGGGGAATCAGAGGCGGCGAAGCAGATATGGGGAAAATGAGGCGGGGAATCAGATATGGGGAATCAAAGGCGGGGAATCAGATATGGGGAATCAGAGGCTTGGAATCAGAGGGGGGGAAAGAGAGGCGGGGAATCAGTGGCAGGGAATCAGATATGGGGAAACAGAGGCGGGGAATCAGAGGCGGGCAAACAGAGGCGGGGAATTAGATATGGGAATCAGAGGTGGGGAATCAGAGGTGGTGAATCAGAGATGGGGAATCACAGGCGGGGAATCAGAGGCAGGGAAGAGAACGCGGGGAATCAGAGGCAGGGAATCAGAGCTGGGGAATCAGAGGCGGGGAATCAGATATGGGAAAACAGAAGCGGGGAATCAGAGGCGGGGAAACAGAGGCGGGGAATCAGACATGGGGAATCGGATGCGGAGAATCAGAGGTGGGGAATCAGAGCTGGGGAATCAGAGGCGGGGAATCAGAGTTGGGGCATCAGAGGTGGGGAATTAGATATGGGGAAACAGAGGCGGGGAATCAGAGGCGGGGAAACAGAGGCGGGGAATCAGATATGGGGAATCAGAGGTGGGGAATCAGAGGCAGGGAATCAGATGTGCGGAATCAGAGATGGGGAATCAGAGGCAGGGAATCAGAATCAGAAGCGGGGAATCAGAGGCCGGGAATCAGAGACCGGGAATCAGATGCTGGGAATAAGAGGCCGGGAATCAGAGGTGGGGAATCAGTGTCCGGGAATCAGAGATGGGGATTCAGAGGCGGGGAATGAGATATGGAGAATCAGAGGCGGGGAATCAGAGGCGGGGAAACAGAGGTGGTGAATCACATATGGGGAATCAGAGGTGGCGAATCAAAGGCGGTGAATCAGATATGGGGAATCAGAGGCGCGGAATCAGAGGCAGGGAATCAGATGCGGGGAATCAGAGGAGGCGAATCAGAGCTGGCGAATCAGAGGCGGGGAATAGAGGTGGGCAATCAGAGCCGGGGAATCAGATATGGGGAAACAGAGGCGGTGAATCAGATATGGGCAATCAGAGGTGGCGAATCAGAGGTAGAGAATCAGAGATGGGGAAGCAGAGGTGGGGAATCAGATGTGATGAATTAGAGATGGGGAATCAGAGGCGGGGTATCAGAGGCGGGGAATCAGAGTTGGGGAATCAGAGGAGGGGAATCAGATATGGGGAAACAGAGGCCGGGAATCAGAGGCAGGGAAACAGAGGCGGGGAATCAGATATGGGGAATCAGAGGTGGGGAATTAGAGGTTGCGAATCAGAGGCAGGGAATCAGAGGCGGAGAATCAGAGGCGGGGAATCATAGGCAGGGAATCGGATGAGCGGAATCAGAGATGGGGAATCAGAGGTGGGGAATCAGAGGTGGAGAATCAGAGAAGGGGAATCAGAGGCGGGGAATCAGATGCAGGGAATCAGATGCAGGGAATCAGAGGCGGGGAATCATAGCTGGCGAATCAGAGGAGGGGAATCAGAGTTGGGGAATCAGAGGCGGGGAATCAGATATGGGGAAACAGAGGCGGGGAATCAGAGGCGGGGAAACAGAGGCGGGGAATCAGATATGGGGATTCAGAGGTGGGGAATCAGAGGTTGGGAATCAGAGGCAGGGAATCAGAGGCGGGGAATCAGAGGCAGGGAATCAGATGCGGGGAATCAGAGGCAGGGAATCAGAGCTGGGGAATCAGAGGCGGGGAATCAGAGTTGGGAAATCAGAGGTGGGGAATCAGGGGCGGGGAATCAGTGGCAGGGAATCAGAGGCCGGGAATAAAAGGCGGGGAATCAGAGCTGGAGAATCAGAGGCGGGGAATCAGAGTTGGGGAATCAGAGGTGGGGAATTAGAGGTTAAGAATCAGAGGCAGGGAATCAGAGGCGGGGAATCAGAGGCGGGGAATCAGAGGCAGGGAATCGGATGTGCGGAATCAGAGATGGGGAATCAGAGGTGGGGATTCAGAGGTGGTGAATCAGAGAAGGGGAATCAGAGGCGGGGAATCAGAGGCAGGGAATCAGACGCAGGGAATCAAAGGCGGGGAATCATAGCTGGCGAATTAGAGGAGGGGAATCAGAGTTGGGGAATCAGAGGCGGGGAATCAGATATGGGGAAACAGAGGTGGGGAATCAGAGGCGGGGAAACAGAGGCGGGAAATCAGATATGGGGAATCAGAGGTGGGGAATCAGGGGCAGGGAATCAGTGGCAGGGAATCAGACGCGGGGAATCAGAGGCGGGGAATCAGATGCAGGGAATCAGACACGGGGAATCAGAGGCGGGGAATCAGAGATGGGGAATCAGAGGCGGGGAATCAGAGGCAGGGAATTGGATGCCGGAAATCAGAGGCGGGAAATCAGAGCTGGGTAATCAGAGGAGGGGAATCAGAGTTGGGGAATCAGAGGCGGCGAAGCAGATATGGGGAAAATGAGGCGGGGAATCAGATATGGGGAATCAAAGGCGGGGAATCAGATATGGGGAATCAGAGGCTAGGAATCAGAGGGGGGGAAAGAGAGGCGGGGAATCAGTGGCAGGGAATCAGATATGGGGAAACAGAGGCGGGGAATCAGAGGCGGGCAAACAGAGGCGGGGAATTAGATATGGGGAATCAGAGGTGGGGAATCAGAGGTGGTGAATCAGAGATGGGGAATCACAGGCGGGGAATCAGAGGCAGGGAATAGAACGCGGGGAATCAGAGGCAGGGAATCAGAGCTGGGGAATCAGAGGCGGGGAATCAGATATGGGAAAACAGAAGCGGGGAATCAGAGGCGGGGAAACAGAGGCGGGGAATCAGACATGGGGAATCGGATGCGGAGAATCAGAGGTGGGGAATCAGAGCTGGGGAATCAGAGGCGGGGAATCAGAGTTGGGGCATCAGAGGTGGGGAATTAGATATGGGGAAACAGAGGCGGGGAATCAGAGGCGGGGAAACAGAGGCGGGGAATCAGATATGGGGAATCAGAGGTGGGGAATCAGAGGCAGGGAATCAGATGTGCGGAATCAGAGATGGGGAATCAGAGGAAGGGAATCAGAATCAGAAGCGGGGAATCAGAGGCCGGGAATCAGAGACCGGGAATCAGATGCTGGGAATAAGAGGCCGGGAATCAGAGGTGGGGAATCAGTGTCCGGGAATCAGAGATGGGGATTCAGAGGCGGGGAATGAGATATGGAGAATCAGAGGCGGGGAATTAGAGGCGGGGAAACAGAGGTGGTGAATCACATATGGGGAATCAGAGGTGGCGAATCAAAGGCGGTGAATCAGATATGGGGAATCAGAGGCGCGGAATCAGAGGCAGGGAATCAGATGCGGGGAATCAGAGGAGGC